>NC_092772.1:7724533-8924533 GCF_047496795.1 Chiloscyllium punctatum
TGTGGTGGAGGAACTCGATTGTGACCCAGACACTGGACCATAGAACAGCGTCTGTTACATCACAAAACCAGGGGCGGTTCGCCAGCCAATACCGAGCCTCGAGCATAAAATACCAGGAAATGTTCTTTAAACAGCTCAGCACAGTCACTGCTCCCAGAACCACAGCCGCCGTTTTCTCACTGCAATATTTACTTTTCAGCTTCTGGCAACAAATGGCCACAAACCGATCAAAGGTGAAAGTGACGGTGAACCAGACAGAGCAGTCAGTGGCTGCATAAAGCAGGACGGCGTGGATATTACACACGGGGACGGAGTCCCTCAGGAAATAAAAGTGTTCCTCATAAACAATGGGAATGTGTCTCAGGATCAGGTCGAGGATAATGACCAGGAGATCCGCCCGCTGCCATGGCCCCCAGGTAACGTCTGACACATGGAGACAATCCACAATCTTTATAAAGCAGGACGTAGATGGTCACTACGTTAACTGTGAGGAAAGAAAACAAACCTATTATCCATCAGCCTGAAGGCAAAGGGACCCGTTTGATCGGGGACCCAGTGAGATTTTCAAATGTGTCCCTGTATTCAGGGATTTATTAAAATAATTGGAGCTGGAATAACAAATGGGAAGGTCGGAATTACTGACAAAAATGTGACATAAACCACAAGAAACCCTCCCTCCCCAAACACACAGAGACACATCCATAAGGACAGATGGTTTCTAGAACATTCCCACATACTCGATCACTCGAGAGCAGACACAGGTCACTCCTTCCCAGTTCCTAATACGGAGGGTGGGAATGTTGCTGTCCTGAAGGATTCTCTCCCAGTTTCCTGAAGACAAACGGAGTTTGGGAATTCCTGTATTTTGGTCTAAATTGTGTTCGATCCTGTGTCGGGAAGAAATGTAAACGCAGGGAAAACGTATTCACCCCTTTAACTGCCTGAGGGCCTTCGGAACAGTGTCTCCTTCTCCCTGGAACGGGATCTCTTCCTCGGGATCTTATCGTTTGTTCATTTCACTGACGTCCGGCCGTTCACAAACAATGTCAGGGACAGAACGTTCCGGGGAATGTCAGTTATAGAATGTCAGGGACAGAACGTTCCGGGGAATGTCAGTTATAGAATGTCGGGGACAGAACGTTCCGAGGAATGTCAGTGAAAGAATGTCAGGGTCAGAACGTTCCGGGGAATGTCAGTTATAGAATGTCAGGGACAGAACGTTCCGGGGAATGTCAGTTATAGAATGTCGGGGGACAGAACGTTCCGGGAATGTCAGTTATAGAATGTCAGGGACAGAACGTTCCGGGGAATGTCAGTTATAGAATGTCAGGGACAGAACGTTCCGAGGAATGTCAGTTATAGAATGTCAGGGACAGAACGTTCCGGGTAACCCCTTGACCTGTCGATGACCTTTCCCCCCCCCCCGCCCCCACCAACATGATGTCCTGTACCTGAACACACTGTAACATTAATGGGGTGTGAGACGGAGCGTCCAATCACAGGAATGGAACTAAAGGCATTGCCAGATCAGCTGAAAGGATGAGATATAGCACATTCTCAATCCACCTCACAGAACCAGCCCAGACACCGTACACCCAGAGGAGATATCTGTTCACCGTGGAACACTGTACAGACCAGGCCAGTGTCCTGCTCAGTACAACCCAGCAATCTGTCCAGATTCATCCATTACACTGGTCAATACAACCCAGCAATCTGTCCAGAGGGGAACAATGCGCAGACCACAGCAGTGCACTGATCTATAAACCCAGACCATATATCAGTCCAGGATGGGGAGCTGTGCAGACCACAGCAGTGCATTGATCTATAAACCCAGACTAGATATCTGTCCAGGATGGGGAGCTGTGCAGACCACAGCAGTGCATTGATCTATAACCCCGGACTAGATATCTGTCCAGGACGGGAAGCTGCGCAGACCACAGCAGTGCATTGATCTATAAACCCGGACTAGATATCTGTCCAGGATGGGGAGCTGTGCAGACCACAGCAGTGCATTGATCTATAAACCCGGACTAGATATCTGTCCAGGATGGGGAGCTGTGCAGACCACAGCAGGGCACGAATGTGTGAACCTGAAACAAATATCCATCCAGCAGGAGGGGCTGCACAGACCACATCATTGTATTATCTATAAACCTCAACCAGAATGAGTGACCAGCACAGGGAACTGTGCAGTGATCACCCGTGAATTAATCTGTAACCCAGGAGCAGTTACCCTCCCAGCATGTAGGACTGTGTACCCCACCCCAGTACATTGATCTGTAACCCAGGAGCAGTTACCCTCCCAGCATGTAGGACTGTGTACCCCACCCCAGTACATTGATCTGTAACCCAGGAGCAGTTACCCTCCCAGCATGTAGGACTGTGTACCCCACCCCAGTACATTGATCTGTATCCCAGGAGCAGTTACCCTCCCAGCATGTAGGACTGTGTACCCCACCCCAGTGCATTGATCTGTAAACCAGGAGCAGTTACCCTCCCGACATGTAGGACTGTGTACCCCACCCCAGTGCATTGATCTGTAAACCAGGAGCAGTTACCCTCCGACATGTAGGACTGTGTACCCCACCCCAGTGCATTGATCTGTAACCCAGGAGCAGTTACCCTCCCAGCATGTAGGACTGTGTACCCCACCCCAGTGCATTGATCTGTAACCCAGGAGCAGTTACCCTCCCAGCATGTAGGACTGTGTACCCCACCCCATTGCATTGATCTGTAACCCAGGAGCAGTTACCCTCCCGACATGTAGGACTGTGTACCCCACCCCATTGCATTGATCTGTAACCCAGGAGCAGTTACACTCCCGACATGTAGGAACTGTGTACCCCCACCCCAGTGCATTGATCTGTAACCCAGGAGCAGTTACCCTCCCAGCATGTAGGACTGTGTACCCCACCCCAGTGCATTGATCTGTAACCCAGGAGCAGTTACCCTCCCAGCATGTAGGACTGTGTACCCCACCCCAGTACATTGATCTGTCACCCAGGAGCAGTTACCCTCCCAGCATGTAGGACTGTGTACCCCACCCCAGTACATTGATCTGTAACCCAGGAGCAGTTACCCTCCCGACATGTAGGACTGTGTAACCCACCCCAGTGCATTGATTTGTAACCCAGGAGCAGTTACCCTCCCAGCATGTAGGACTGTGTACCCCACCCCAGTACATTGATCTGTAACCCAGGAGCAGTTACCCCTCCCAGCATATAGGACTGTGTACCCCACCCCAGTACATTGATCTGTAACCCAGGAGCAGTTACCCTCCCAGCATGTAGGACTGTGTACCCCACCCCAGTACATTGATCTGTAACCCAGGAGCAGTTACCCTCCCAGCATGTAGGACTGTGTACACCACCCCCAGTGCATTGAATCTGTAACCCAGGAGCAGTTACCCTCCCAGCATGTAGGACTGTGTACACCACCCCAGTACATTGATCTATAACCCAGGAGCAGTTACCCCTCCCAGCATGTAGGACTGTGTACCCCACCCCAGTACATTGATCTGTAACCTAGGAACAGTTACCCTCCCAGCATGTAGGACTGTGTACCCCACCCCACTGCATTGATCTGTAACCTAGGAACAGTTACCCTCCCAGCATGTAGGACTGTGTACACCACCCCAGTACATTGATCTGTAAACCAGGAGCAGTTACCCTCCCGACATGTAGGACTGTGTACCCCACCCCAGTGCATTGATCTGTAACCCAGGAGCAGTTATCCTCCCAGCATGTAGGACTGTGTACCCCACCCCAGTGCATTGCTCAGTAACACTGTGTTATATCCCTGCCCACTGTGTGGAAACTTGCAGCCCATCCTGGAAGTGACAGAATGTGCAGCTCCCATCCATTTACAGCTCCATATCTCCATTGTTGCCCTGACAAGGGGGTGCTGTGGGTATGAACCTCACTGACAGGGAGAGATAGCGGGGGATTCCGTTTAGATATCACCACATGGGAGGGGTTTGGGAAGTAGACAGAGAGGGGGAGACTGAGAGACAGTGTCATGGAAGGATGTGTTCCCAGGTTTCAGAATGCAGAAATGTAGACACTTGGATAACATCCTGTAACATGAGCCAGTCTTCCCAGGAAAGATGGAAAAAAGGGAGATTGGTGTGAGGTCAGATGATGGAGAGTTTTGGATGAGCATTTGTTCTCCAGCTTTGTAAATGGAGTCCTTCATGGCTGGAGGTGCACCCCATCACCCAGATGCCCCTGGATATTCTGTGATCCCTGACACTGGGGCCATCTTTAAAAGCCCATTGGGCACACGATTGAGCTTTCTCAGTTTGGAGCTGCCCTGGACAGTTTACCCCGAGCCTGGCAGATAAGGGGCAATTACACTATGGTTTGTCAACAGGGGCACGGAGGGCCTGGTGAATGGGCTAGTACAGAGGGGGACCATTCTCTTCCCAGAGGGGGCGACACCACCAGACCCACCGAGCATGGTCTGAGCTCACCACCCAGCTCAGTGCAGTATCTGTGGTCTGAAGAAATGTCCAGCAATACAGGACAAACATCAATAATCTTCCCCACTCTGTCAGGGTAAGGGTCACTGTATTGACTCTGCTCCCTCACACTCACTGTATATCTGTTATAGCACCGACCCCCGAACAAGGCTCATGGTCCACCACTCTCACTGCCTCATGCTGCACCTTCTCTCTCTGTCTCTCTCTCCCTCTCTCTCCGCCCTCCCTCCACTTCACCCCCATACTAATAACACTGCATGGATACAACACTGTGGACTGACTCCCTCTGGACACCTCACCATGACCCCCTCCCCACCTACACTAACACTAACAGCAGGGCCACCCACTCCCACCCTCACTCACTCCCTCCCTCCCATTCCAGGATGGTGGGCTCACAACACATTGTCACCACCACCAGCCTGGAATAGGACAGAAAGGGCCACGCTGGGTGGTGAAGTGACCGATATCCGTTCCCTCACCCCCCCTCCCCCTGCCATGTGGGGAGGACCCTGGTACGAGCCAGAGAGGACCGGGACACCTCGTGTGGAGATTCAGAAACATCCACGTCCCACTGACCGAGTAAGGAGCAATGTTCAGTGAAGGACAATTCTCACTTTAAACCCACTGGCAGCTCTGTTTCCATCCGGCACAACTTAGAAGCTGTGGCCCTGATGCCATCTCCCTTTTGTGTCGAGCTGGTACAAATGGAATCCCCACGGTCTCTGTGGGCAGGAGGGTGGGCTCACAACACATCGTCACCACCACCTCCTAGGAAGGGAGCACGGAGACTCCCTCCTACACCTCCCCCTGTAAACAGCTCAGATACTGAAACTAATCTGTGATAGTTACTGCTCTCACCACTTGTCCTGACATCTTCAACAATCTGTGCTCATATACACCCAGCTCCCTCTGCTCCTGCAGCCCCTTTATAATGGTACAGCCTGTTTTAAACTGTCTTTCATTGTCTTTCCTACCAAAGTGTATCACCTGACACTGCTCTGCACTGATCACCATCTGCCATAAACCTGAACACTACACCAACGTGTGATTGTCCTGTTCGAGTTCCACACTCTCCTCCATAGACTTCAGAGTTCTTCCAGGTTCGGAGCCATCTACAAACATTGAGATTGTCATAGTGTCACAGTCCCCATGAAACAACTGAAATCCTGCCACACTCACTAGTGTGAGCCAGTGAAATACTGATATATTCCCACGGACTGAGTCGAATTGACATACTGTCAATGGAGCAACAAAAGTCCTGACACACACCAGACGGAGCGAATGAAATATTGACAAACCACAGAGCAAGAGAAATCCGGATAGGTCCCACTTATCGATATTCATCAGGGTATAATGTGATGAAGTTGAAAGTGTGTATTGTACCTTCAACAGAGGGTGAATGCTGTTCTGAACTGAGAGCTGCCAAGCACCTGTGATATGAGAGGGTGGCAGACCCAGAAACAGTATATTGCTGTAGAGCTGGAGTCGGGTAATAAGCAGTTAAGAGAAAGAGGGTCCCAGAGTTGTGAATAGTTCATGTAAAATGTTCACTTTCAGAGTGAAAAAATAAATTGATGTTTTTATTTAAACAGTGGAATTTGGGAGTTCTCTGTCACTCATATTTTAATAGTTTACGAGACGAATTGAGCATTTTTTTATGTTTCATTTAAGTGACCAGATGAGCTTCACGCTGTGTCCTAACCATCCTCGTGTGTGTATCTGTGTGTCTCTGTGTGGGTCAGGCCTGCCAGTCTCTGTGGTGCTTAAAGTGATCCAATGCCACCCTCTGCTGGCCTCCCCACGCCACTGCACAGGCATTGTCAGAGGGTGAAAACCAACAGGGATTCATTCAGAGAGGGGGAGGGAAAGAGCAGCTGCTCACAGCACCATCCAAACTGATGTCTTATCCATGGACTGATCTAAATGTCCTTTAAACGTTGTAACTGTCCCTGCTTTCATCACTTCCTCTGGAAGTTCATTCCACACCCAAGGCAGCTTCTGTCTAACATAATTACCTCTCATGACTTTCGTAAATCTTTTTTCCTCGCACCTTAAAACTCCCTCAGTTTTGAATCCCCAACTCTAGGGAAAAGACATCAGTCCTTCAGCTTCTCTGTAACCCTCATTATTTTATAAACCTCTGTAAAGTTACTGCTTAATCTCATATTCTTCAGTGAAAAAAGTCCCAGCCTATCCAGCCTCTCCTTATAGCTCACTCCCTCCTTTCCCAGCAACATCCAGGTAAATCTCTTCTCAATCCTCTCCAGCTTAATAATATCAAGGTCAATAATATCAAAGTGAATAGTCAAGGTATTTTGTAAGGGTACGGGGAGTCCAAAACTAGAGGACGTAGGATTAAGGTGAGAGGGGAAATATTTAAAAGTGACCTAAGGGGCAGCTGTTTCACCCAGAGGGTGGTGTGCCTATGGAAGGAGCGGGCAGGGTGACCAGACTGGACACAGTATTCCAGAGGGGGTCTCACCAATGTTCTGTACAACCACAACATGACATCCCAATTCCGATACTCAACGGTCTGACCAATGAAGACAAGTGTGTTAAACACCTTCTTAACCACACTATCGATATGAGATGCAAATTTCAAAGAATTAAACCTGAAGGCCGATGTTTCTGTACGACAGCACTGCCAAAGGCTCTACTTTTAATTGTACAGGTCCTGCTGTTGTTTGATTGACCAAATCCAGTACCTCGCATTAATCCAAATTAAACTCCATCAGCCACCCCTCAGCCCAGTGTGTGATATTACTGTCACCTCCCCCTCCCCCTTCAATTTTAAAACACCCATCCCCCTCTCCAGGAGGGCTGCAGACTCCGACCTTGATTTTCACAAAGACCCTGAGCTTGGTTTGCCTTGTGTGGTTTGGGGGAGGAGGGACAGATTGCAGACACAGTCAGTGGGGAGGAGAGGCTGGACAGGAATCACCGGCCTGGTGTCATTTCATGGTTTTAGGAAAAGGGGAGTCGCATGTGAAAGTTGGGTAAGAGTGATCGGTGTTTTGGGACCAGAAATTAAGCTCTTCCTTCGTCTCTGGTGTTCAGTAATAAATATCTATTTGAGACCCTTCATGGGGCAGAGTGTGTCTGCAGGATTTCTTTCCTTAATATTGCAGACTGCAGATAATAGCACTTTAAGATGTTTATAGTTAATTTCGATAGCATAGCAAGTACACTCAATATCCTACAGTTGAGACAAATATCTTGCATTTGTTTAATAATACAAAGTGTTGTTTGTAATTCAGTAATAGTAACCTGATTATAATAAATCCACACCGAACTGAAAGTGGGCACTTAAAATATGACCCAAAATCTGGGTATGGGAGTGTAGTGGGTAGTGTTCCAGTCTCTGAACCAGAGCCCTGGATTTGATTCCAATTCCTGAACATGTGTGGTAGTATTCCTAGCTCTGGGCTAGAAGGCCTGGATTCAAGTCCTGCCTGTTGCAGAGGTATGTCCCAGCATGTCAGGACAGTCTGATGAACAAACACACAGGAGAATACTGTTACAGCTTTATGGGTATTGTCGAGTGATGCTAGTGTCCCTACCTCCGGGCACAAAGGTCTCGGTGTAAAGCCCACAGACGTGTCACATGATACATCTGAACAAACTGATTAAAATGGATTTAGAATTGTGACTTGATGGAGAAGGAAGAGGTGTCAGTATTGCACTTCAGAATTTAGGCCCAGGATGACTGAAAGTACAGCCATTCAATAGACAATAGACAATAGACAATAGACAATAGATGCAGGAGTAGGCCATTCTGCCCTTCGAGCCTGCACCGCCATTCAATATGATCATGGCTGATCATTCCTAATTAGTATCCTGTTCCTGCCTTATCTCCATACCCCTTGACTCCACTATCTTTAAGAGCTCTATCCAATTCTTTCTTAAAAGAATCCAGAGACTGGGCCTCCACTGCCCTCTGGGGCAGAGCATTCCACACAGCCACCACTCTCTGGGTGAAGTAGTTTCTCCTCATCTCTGTCCTAAATGGTCTACCCCGTATTTTTAAGTTGTGTCCTCTGGTTCGGCACTCCCCCATCAACGGAAATATGTTCCCTCCTGCCAGAGTGTCCAGTCCTTTCATAAGCCTATACGTTTCAATCAGATCCCCTCTCAGTCTTCTAAACTCAAGGGTATACAAGCCCAGTCGCTTCAGTCTTTCCGTGTAAGGCAATCCTGCCATTCCAGGAATTGACCTCGTGAACCTACGCTGCACTCCCTCAATAGCCAGAATGTCTTTCCTCAAATTTGGAGACCAGAACTGTACACAGTACTCCAGGTGTGGTCTCACCAGGGCCCTGTACAGCTGCAGAAGCACCTCTTTGCTTCTATACTCAATCCCTCTTGTTATGAAGGCCAGCATGCTATTAGCCTTCTTCACGACCTGCTGTACCTGCATGCTTGCCTTCATTGACTGGTGGACAAGAACACCCAGATCTCTCTGAACAGCCCCTTTACCTAATTTGATACCATTCGTGTTGATTGGGGTCACATTTCGCAGCAGTAAAGGTTTATGAAATCAAAATGGCCATAGATAGGGTGAGCAGTCAGGGTTTTTTTTCCCCAGGTTAGGGACATCCAAAACTAGAGGGCATTGGTGGAAAGTGAGAGGGGAAAGGTTTTGATGAGGCCTAAAGGGCACCATTTCACACAGAGGGTGGTGTGTGTATGGAATGAGCTGCCAGAGAAAGTGGTGGAGACTGGTACAACTACAGCATCTGGGTTCTGAGAGACCTGGCGAGCTTTTCCAGCAATTTCTGTATTTCTTTAAAAATGCTTTCAGTTTAACACAGGTATTCTGAATAAATTAAACATTTTTATTTTTTAATGATGCAGGGACATATAAAAATATCTTCAAATTGACCGAGACCATTTTCTGCTCAGGGTATGGCTCTGTGTGTGACAGCAGCAATGATGCACCTACATGGAACAGGGAATGTGATGGAGACATAGTTTGGACAATGTACAAGGAGACCTCACATGGTCCAGTTTGGGACAGGATGACATTACTGTGTGATTCAACTCAGAGAGGGAGAAAATGTAATCTGCCTGAGAAGGAATGGCCTATTACACTCTCTCTCCTTCAGTGTTCCTCATCACAGCAATGTGCACGAGCTAAAATAAAACCTCTACAGTCATCGCTACCATTCTTATTTTTATGGAATCCCTGCAGTGTGGAAACAGGCCCTTCGACCCAACAAGTCCATACCAACCTTCCCAACCCATTTCCCTATATTTACCCCTGACTATTGCACATAACCTAGAAATCCCTGAACACTACGGACAATTTAGCATGACCAATCCACCGAACCTACACAGTTTGTTGTAGGAAACTGGATCACCCATTAGAAGCTCACACAGACAAGGGGAGAATGTGCAAACTCCACAGAGACAGTCACCCAAGGCTGGAATCGACCCCAAGTCCCTGGTGCTGTGAGGCAGCAGTGCTCACCACTGTACTACCCTTTGGATGATCCCGAACCAGAATTCACTGGAATCTACTCACTGCCTAAAGCAAAGGGAATTCAGCCAAATCCCAACTCTCCCAGGATGAAATCCCATTGCTAGCAGCTTGCATGAGTACAATATCTTCAGAAGCAGAATAACGTTTTGGACAATCTCACAATTTTTCCTTTGTCATGAGTTTCAATAATATTTGGACCAAGTTATTTCAAGTTAAAATTGCAGAGATTTTGTGTGTGTGTGTGTGTCAGTGGTTTTAGAATGAGAAATATTGATTATATAATTGCAATACCCAAACAGTTTGCCATTCATCTTTCCATCATAGTTTGAGTAACATTGCTCTGGATCATAAACGTGTTGTTTTAGCAGATTAAAGAAACTAGCCTGACTTGTTCCTAAAACTGACCCTGACCCAGTCTGAGACCGATATCATCAGCCATATCACTGAACTGGTCACAATTAACATTTGTTGTGAGCAGTGGAGGTGTGGGACTATAAAAGGAAACAGTGACCCCAAAAAGTTGGGGAACTATAGACGGGTGAGCCTGATGTCAGTGATGGGTAAGTTGTTGGAGGGGATTCTGAGGGACACGATTTACATATTTTTGGGAAGGCAAGGGCTGATCGGAGTAGACAACATGGCTTTCTGCATGGGAAATCATGTCTCATTAATTTGGTTGAGTTTTTTGAAGAGGTGACAAAGACGATTGATGAAGCCAGTTTGGTAGACGTTGTCTATATGATGTTCAGCAAGGTGTTCATTTAAAGAACAAAGACCAAAGAAAATTTACAGCCCAGAAACAGACCCTTCGCCCTCCAAGCCTGAGCCGATCCAAGTGTACTGTCTAAATCTGTCGGTCAATTCCTAACCATCTGTCTTCCTCTGCTCCCCACCGAATCATGCATCTGTCCAGACGCATCTTAAATGAATCGACCGTGCCTGCCTCTACCACCTCTGCTGGCAATGTGTTCCAAACGCTGACCACTCTCTGTGTGAAGTACTTACCGCGTGTATCCCCCTTAAACAGTCCACCTCTCACTTTGAAAGCATGACCTCTCGTTATTGAATCCTTCAACCTGGGAAAAAGCCCCTCTCTATCCACCCTGGCTACACCCTTCATGATTTTGTAAACCTCAATCAGGTCCCTCTCAATCTCCTTTTATCGAGTGGAAATAAACGCAACCTACTCAGCCTCTCTTCATAGCTAGTATTTTGAGTGCGAGCAGCAGCTAATTTTGAGTGCGAGCAGCAGCTAAGGTAAGACTGTTTGTTTTAAAATTACTTACCGGTAGCGGGCAGCGGTGTTTTTTCCTCTTCACAGAAAGAGCGGGAAGTGACGACGACCAGAGAGGCAGCCGAGACCCGGAAGCAGGTAGAGCGTAAGCCTACCTGGGTAGGTTTGTTTCCCCTTTAAAAGCGCGCAGCTGAAGAACCCGAGGCACTACGGAGGTAGTGCCTCCCACCCGCCCTCCTCCTCTAACCTAATAATAAGATCCGTTGCAGTAAGGAGGTAAGTGCTGAATTTTGCTTGTTGTATTCTTTAGACCCAGTTTTGTTTTAAAATAAAGGTTAGCTTTAGAGGGATGGCAGCGAAGGCAGTGCAATGTTCCTCCTGCAACATGTATGAGGTGAGGGATGCCATGGACGTCCCTGCTGATTACACTTGAAGGAAGTGCACCCATCTCCAGCTCCTCCAAGACCATTTTAGGGAACTGGAGCTGGAGTTGGATGAACTTCGGATCATTCGGGAGACAGAGGGGGTCATAGATTGGAGCTATAGGGTAGTAGTAACTCCAAAGATGGCAGATAGATGGGTGACAGTGAGGGGGACTGGGAGGAAGCAGCCAGTGCAGGGACCCCCTGCGGCCGTTCCCCTCAAGAACAAGTATACCGTTTTGGATACTTGTGGGGGGGACGACTTACCAGGGTAAGTAACGGGGCTCAGGCCTCTGGCATGGAACCTGTCCCCGCTACTCAGAAGGGAAGGGTGGAGAAGAGCAGAGCAATAATAATTGGGGACTCGATAGTTCGGGGCACAGATAGGCGGTTTTGTGGGAACGAGAGAGACTAACGTTTGGTATGTTGCCTCCCAGGTGCAAGGGTACGTGATGTCTCTGATCGTGTTTTCCGGGTCCTTAAGGGGGAGGGGGAGCAGCCTGAAGTCGTGGTCCATATTGGCACCAATGACATAGGTAGGAGGAGTGCTGAGGATGTTACACAGGCTTTTAGGGAGCTAGGTTGGAAGCTCAGAGTTAGAACGAACAGAGTTGTTGTCTCTTGTTTGTTACCCGTGCCACGTGATAGAGAGTCGAGGAATAGGGAGAGAGAACAGTTAAATGCGTGGCTACAGGGATGGTGCAGGAGGGAGGGATTTCGGTACTTGGATAACTGGGGTTCTTTCTGGGGAAGGTGGGACCTCTATAAACAGGATGGTCTGCACCTGAACCTGAGGGGCACCAGTATCCTTGGGGGGAGGTTTGCTAGTGCTCTTGGGGGGGGGGGGGGGGGGGTTAAACTAACTCTGCAGGGGAATGGGAACCCAGACTGTAGCTTTAGGGTGCAGGACCTGGAGTGTAGGGAGGTTAGGAATATGGCATCAATCTTAAAGGAGGGTGCTTGTAAACAGAGTGGCTTGAAGTGTGTATACTTTAATGCCAGAAGTATACGAAATAAGGTAGGTGAACTTGCAGCGTGGGTTGGTACCTGGGACTTTGATGTTGTGGCTATTACGGAGACATGGCTAGATCAGGGACAGGATTGGCTGTTGCAGGTTCCAGGGTTTAAATGTTTTAGTAGGGTCAGAGGTGGGGGTAAAAAAGGGGGGGGGGGTGGCATTGCTTGTCAAAGATAGTATCACAGCGGTGGAAAGGAAGATGGAAGAAGATTTGCCATCTGAGGTAGTTTGGGTTGAGGTTAGGAATAGGAGAGGTGAGGTCAGCGTGTTAGGAGTCTTTTACAGGCCTCCTAATGGTCCTAGAATCGTTGAAGAAAGGATTGCGAAGATGATTCAGGAGAAGAGTGACAGTAATAGGGTGGTTGTTATGGGGGACTTTAACTTTCCTGATATTGATTGGGAAAGCTATAGCTCAAGTTCGTTAGATGGGTCAGTGTTTGTCCAATGTGTGCAAGAGAGTTTCCTGACACAATATGTAGATAAGCCAACAAGAGGTGAGGCCATACTGGATTTGGTTCTGAGTAACGAACCAGGCCAGGTATTAGAACTAGAGGTAGGTGAGCACTTTGGGGACAGTGACCACAATTCGGTGATTTTTACACGAGTGATGGAGAGGGATAAGTGTGTACCACAGGGCAAGAGTTAGAGCTGGGGGCAGGGAAATTATGATGCGGTGAGGCATGACTTAGGATGTGTGGATTGGAAAAGTAGATTCCAAGGCAAGAGCGTAATTGATATGTGGAACTTGTTCAAGGAGCAACTATTGAGTGTCCTTGATAAGTACGTACCTATCAGGCAGGGAGGAAAGGGTCGTGTGAGGGAGCCTTGGTTTAATAAGGAATTGGAATCCCTTGTTAAATGGAAGAGGGCGGCCTTTGTAAAGATGAGGCGTGAAGGTTCAATAGGGGCGATTGAGAGTTATAAGGTAGCCCGGAAGGACCTGAAGAGAGAGCTAAGAGCAGCAAAGAGGGGACATGAAAGGTCCTTAGTTGGTAGGATTAGGGAAAACCCTAAGGCTTTCTATAGGTATGTTAGGAATAAAAGAATGACTAGGGTAGGAATAGGTCCAATCAAGGATAGTAATGGGAAGTTGTGTGTGGAGGCTGAAGAGATTGGGGAGGCGCTGAATGAATACTTTTCGTCAGTATTCACTCAGGAACAGGACATTGTTGTCGATATGAATGCTGAGGCACGAATAAGTATTCTTAAAGTGACCTCACGGTGGCACAGTGGTTAGCACTGCTGCCTCGCAGCGCCGGAGACCCGGGTTCAATTCCCGCCTCAGGCGACTGACTGTGTGGAGTTTGCACGTTCTCCCCGTGTCTGCGTGGGTTTCCTCCGGGTGCTCCGGTTTCCTCCCACAGTCCAAAGATGTGCAGGTCAGGTGAATTGGCCATGCTAAATTGCCCGTAGTGTTAGGTAAGGGGTAGATGTAGATGTAGGGGTATGGGTGGGTTACGCTTCGGCGGGGCGGTGTGGACTTGTTGGGCCGAAGGGCCTGTTTCCACATTGTAAGTAATCTAATCTATCTAATCTAAAAAAAAAAAATAAACATATCTTCAAATCGACCAAGATCATTTTCTGCTACGGGTCTGTCTCTGTACATGACAGCAGCAATGATGCACCTACATGGAACAGGGAATGTGATGGAGACATAGTTTGGACAATGTACAAGGAGACCTCACATGGTCCAGTTTGGGAGAGGATGACATTACTGTGTGATTCAGCTCAGAGAGGGAGAAAATGTAATCTTCCTGAGAAGGAATGGCCTATTGCACTCTCTCTCCTTCAATGTTCCTCATCACAGCAATGTGTGCGAGCTAAAAAAATACTCTAAACTCATCGTTACCATTCTTATTTTTATGGAATCCCTGCAGTGTTGAAACAGGTCCTTCGGCCCAACAAGTCCATACTAACCTTCCCAAAAAATTCCCCTACATTTACCCCTGACTAATGCACCGAACCTAGAAATCCTTGATCACTACAACAATTTAGCATGACCAATCAACCTAACCTACACACTTTGAGCTGTGGTAGGAAACTGGAGCACCGACTAGAAGCTCACACAGACACGGGGAAAACGTACAAACTCCACACACCCAGGCTAGAGTCGAACCAAAGTCCCTGGTGTTGTGAGGCAGCAGTGCTAACCATCGTGCAACCCTTTGGGTGCTCCCTGACCAGAATTCATTGGAATCTACTCACTGCCTAAAGCAAAGGGAATTCAGCCAAATTCAATTCTCCCAGGATGAAATCCCATTGCTAGCAGCTGTGTGAGTACAATATCTTCAGAAGCAGAATACTGTTTTGAACAATCTTGCAATTTTTCCTTTGTCGTGAGTTCCATGAATATCTGGACAACGTTCTTTCAAGTTAAAATTGGAGTGTGTGTGTGTGTGTGTGTGTGTAATATTGATTATATTATGGCAATACACAAACGGTTTACCATTCATCTGTTAAAATTGCCCATGGTATTCAGGGATGTGTATGTTAGGTGCATTAGTCAGGGGTAAATGTGGGGAAATGGGTCTGGATGGGTTATTTTTCTGTGGGTCAGTGTGGTCTTGTTGGGCTAAAGGGCTTGTTTCCCCACTGTCGGGATTATATGAATCACCCGGAACCCTCTCGATTCGATTCCAACGTGTAACTCACTTCCATGTATGTGTGACTGGCATGTTTCAAAAACACCCCAAAACCTTCAATTCTATTCCACTTGATGGAGTTCAATTTAGATAAACATGAGGTGCTGCCTTTTGGGAAAGCAAATTTGAGCAGGACTTATACACTTAATGGTCAGGTCTGAGGGAGTGTTGCTGAACCAAGAGACTTTGAAGTGCAGGTTTGTAGCTCCGTGAGAGTAGAGTGGCAGGTGGATAAGATAATGAAGGCAGCGTTTGGTATGCTTTCCTTTATTGGTCAGAGTTTTGAGTATAGGCATTGAGAGGTCATGTTGTGGCTGGACTGGACATGGGTTAGGCCACTGTTGGAATATGGCATGCAATTCTGGTCTCCTTCCTATCGGAAGGATGTTGTGAAACTTGGAAGAGTTCATAAAAGATTTACAAGGAGGATGCCAGGGTTAGAGGATTTGAGCCACAGGGAGAGGCTGTATAGGCTGGGGCTGTTTTCCCTGGAGTGTTGGAGGCTGAGGGGTGACTTTATCAAGGTTTATAAAATCATGACGGGCATGGATAGGATAAATAGACAAAGTGTTTTCCTTGGGTAGGGAGTCCAGAACTAGAGGGCAGAGGTTTAGTGTGAGAGGGGAAAGATATGGAAGAGACCTAAGGGGCAACTTGTTCACTCAGAGGGTGGTCCATGAATGGAATGAACTGTCAGAGGAAGTGGTGGAGGGTAGTACAATTGCAACATTTAAAATTCAGCTCGATGGGTATATGAATGGGAAGGTTTGGAGGGAGATGGGCCAAGTGCTTGAAAAAGAGACTAGAGTAGGTTAGGATATCTGGTCTGCATAGACGGGTTGGACCAAAGGGTCTGTTTCCATGATGTACATCTCTATGACTGTATAACTCTGCGATTTTGTGACTCACGACTTGTTATCTGTTATTCTGTATGTAAACCACCCTGAACCCCTCAATTCGATTCCAGTCGGTCCCTCACTCCTGGGTATCTCATATGCTGTATGTAAACCCTAAACCCCTCAATTAGATTCCAGTCTGGAACTCACTCCTGGGGATCTGTTATTGATCTGTGTAGTGATCCTTGTTGGATGTTAGACCGAAGACAAGATAAACTAAATGGTCAAATGTTACATTGGGAGCAGGAACACAGAAAGCTGCTGTACATTTCTGTCCTGTTACATATCTCCAAGTTTCAGATTGGGGCTGAATTCCTGTCACAATGGGGAAAGTCTCAAAAGCTGTTTCTTGTCCTGCATGAATGCATCATTATAACATGAATTCCATTGTAAGGTAGGAAATGGAGACAGCTTCTGGAAGGAGTCTGTATCTCTCTGTGTGTGATTCTGTGTGTCTGTGTATGCACGTTCACGTGTGATTTTGTGTGCGTGTTCAATGTTTTATGTTGTTGTGGTTCTGTTCGCTGAGCTGGGAATTTGTCTTACAAACGTTTCGTCCCCTGTCTAGGTGACATCCTCAGTGCTTGGGAGCCTCTTGTGAAGCGCTTCTGTGCTGTTTCCTCCGGCATTTAAAGGGGCCTGTCTCTGCCGCTTCCGGTTGTCAGTTCCAGCTGTCCGCTGCAGTGGCCGGTATATTGGGTCCAGGTCGATGTGTTTGTTGATAGAGTCTGTGGATGAGTGCCATGCCTCCAGGAATTCCCTGGCTGTTCTCTGTTTGGCTTGCCCTATAATGGTAGTGATGTCCCAGTCGAATTCATGTTGCTTGTCGTCTGTGTGTGTGGCTACTAAGGATAGCTGGTCGTGTCGTTTTGTGGCTAGTTGGTGTTTATGTATACGGATCGTTAACTGTCTTCCTGTTTGTCCGATGTAGTGTTTTGTGCAGTCCTTGCATAGGATTTTGTACACTACAGTAGTTTTGCTCATGTTGGGTATCGGGTCCTTCGTTCTGGTGAGTTGTTGTCTGAGAGTGGCTGTTGGTTTGTGTGCTGTTATGAGTCCTAGTGGTTGCAGTAGTCTGGCTGTCAGTTCAGAAATGCTCCTGATGTATGGTAGTGTGGCTAGTCCTTTGGGTTGTGGCATGTCCTCGTTCCGTTGTCTCTCCCTTAGGCATCTGTTGATGAAATTGCGAGGGTGTCCGTTTTTGGTGAATACTTTGTATAGGTGTTCCTCTTCCTCTTTTTGTAGTTCTGGTGTGCTGCAGTGTGTTGTGGTCCTTTTGAATAGTGTCCTGATGCAACTTCGTTTGTGTGTGTTTGGGTGGTTGCTTTCATAGTTTAGGACTTGGTGAATTCTCCGTTCGGTGTTCTCTGTACCATCACGTCTAGGAATCGGAGTTGGTTGTCCTTTTCTTCCTCTCTAGTGAATCGTTTTATGTATTTTCGAACTGTATTGATGTTGCCAGTCTCTCTTGCTTTTCCTTATTTATAAACTCAATGTCATCGTTTTGCTGATATAAAATGGTGGCTGTGGACAAATCTAAAATGACTGCCTGACTGATTTGTGTCCGGAATACTTTCAGCAAGGGAGAGGGGGCAATGTGTCAAAAGTCATTTCCATTCATTGATGCCAGCAGAGATAGGAAATGGAGACAGCTCTGTGAAGGTGGTTAAAATGTAAATCCCAGAACCTTTTTACAGTGAATGCGGAGAGACAATGTGACATTCCAGTAAGGTCTGCCTTACTTTCCAAGCTCCTAATGTATGAAGAAACATAATATACAAAACCTGATAGAGCTTAGTCACTGAATTGTAGATTTGCAGATTTGGATCAGAATCCTGCCTGGCTCATCCCAAAGTGAAGAGTTTCTCAAATACCACACTGACCTTCTGTGGGTTCAAATTGTGTGTTGTCTACAAATCAAAGAAAGTAATGCACCTGCAATTGAACAAAGCTCTTTCTGGAACTTTGTGTTTTTATTTGGTTTACGTATCTTTCAACAGGATTGAAGATAAATGAGACAGTGAGAGATAGGTAGCACTGTAACCAGAATGGCAGTGCAGTATAAAAGGTATATTAATACTTTCAGTGAAAGGGGAAAACAGAGGAGGATAGTCCTCAAACAAGGAAAGTTGGGAGTCAGTAAAGTTGTGTAGTTTGTGACTGCATTCTGTTTATGTGAGTCAAGATTTGAAACCACTTGGCCAATAGTACACTTTGTGACTCACTCCCAGTTACAAGTTATTTCATATAAAAAGGTGAACATATCCCTCGATTAGATTCCAGGCTGTAACTCACTCCGGGCTCTCTGTTATTCTGTATATAAACGACCCTGAACTCCTCGATTAGATTCCAGTCTGTAACTCACTCCGGACTATCTGTTATTCTGTATCTAAAACTCCCTGAACCCCTCGATTAGATTCCAGGCTGTAACTAACTCCAAGGCATCTGTTATTCTGTACATAAACCATGCTAAACCCCTCGACTAGGTTCCAACCTGTAACACATTCCAGGCTATCTGTTATTCTGCAAATAAACCACCCTGAATCCCTCGATTAGATTCCAGGCTGTAACTCACTCTGGACTATCTGTTATTCTGTATATAAACCACCCTGAACCCTGCAATTAGATTCCAGGCTGTAACTCACTGTGGGCTACCTGTTATTCCGCATATAAACCACTCTGAAACCCGAGATTAGATTCTATGCTGTAACTCACTCTGAAATATCTGTTATTCGTACATAAACCACCCTCAACCCCTAGATTAGATTCCAGATTGTAACTCACTCCGGGGTATCTGGTATTCTGTATATTAATCACCCGAACCCCTCCATTAGATTCCAGTCTGTAAATCACTCCGGGCTATCTGTTATTTTGTGTATTAACTACCCTGAACCCATTGATTTGATTTCACTTCCTGACATGTTAAGCTCATGTTTCCAACACAATCTAATCTCAATAATGATTAATGTATCACTGGTCCTCCTATCTGCTGGCACTACCATCATGTTAACTTTCTGATGTTTACGTACATGATTACCTGTAGCAGTGAGTCGCACGTAGACAGAGTGGTGCTGAACACATTTGGCACATTTGCCTTAATCAGTCAGAGTGTTGAGTATAGGAGTTGTGGTGGTATGTTACATCTGTACAGGATGTTGGTGAGGTCACTTTAAGAATACTGCGTACAACTCGGTTTTCTGCAGAAATGACTTACACGAATGTTCCAGGACTGGAGGCTTGAGCTTTAGGGAGAGGTTGATTAGGTTGAGGTGTTTCCCCCTGGAGTGTGAGAGGTTGAGAGGCAACATTATAGAGGTTTATAAAATCATCAGGGGCATGGATATTCTGAACAGCCATGTTCTGCTCCCAATGATAGGGGAGTCCAGAACAAGAGGGCATAGGTTGGAGGGGAGAGGGCGAATGATTTAGAAGGGACGAGAAGGTAAATATTTCACACAGAGAGTGGTGTGTGTACAGAAAGTGCAGTCAGAGGAAGTGGTCAAGGCCGATACAATCAAAGGAGGAATATTGGCCAAATGCTGGCAAATGGGACTAAATCAGATTTGATATCTGATCGGAGAGAACAGATTGGATTAATGGGTCTGTTTCCATTCTGCATGACTCTCTGATTCGATAAGATGGATGACGAATAATTCTGAAAGGACTTTTCAAGTCGGAATTCTTTTCAGTGGAAGGTTATCGTGTCTCTATGTTCACATTGATTGAAAGCTGCGTTAGTTAAATATTTGACAGAGAAGTGAGTCATGCATAATGGGATATAGACAGGAAAGTGGGGCTGAGACCACAACCTGATCGGCTACAATTTTAGTGCCTGGTGGAGAAGGCTCAAAGTATGTAATGACCCACTCCTGCTCCTCAGTCCCATGTTCCTGTGTTCCATTCAGCCCCTCAAACCTGCTAGACAGGAGCAGTTGGAGGTTACTTACTCCTATAACCTGTTGCACAGAAACACAGGAGACATTTCAGCCCCTCTGTACTGTCCCACACGGTTTGAAGTGAATTGGGAAATGTAATTGGAAAACCCAGGCACGGGTATGAAAGAGGCCCCTCATCTCTCTTCACAGAGCTTCCCCTCTCTGTAACTTGTGCTTCATTTGTTGGTCATGTTGTAGACCCAGATTCAGTGTGAATACAGCCCCCATACCTCACTCAGGGATGGCTCACAAAATCCTCTGGTCTCCCTGTCTGCAACATTCAATAACAGAACATTAATGAAAATAACACCCACCAACTTTCCAATAACAGAATGGGAGAACATCAGAAACAGGGGCATGTTGTTCACCCCCCAAGCCTGCCTTGCCCTTCTTTAAGATCATGACTGATCTGCTATTGGTCTCAAATCCTCTTTCATATCCAATTCTTCATAGACCTCAACTCTCTGACAGGTCAATTTCCATCTACCTCATCTTCAAATACGTTCAGTCATCTAGCTCCCCGAACACCCTTGAGGAGAGAAATCCTGACATTCAATCCCACCTGTTTGAAGAAAACTCTTGCTGCTCCTATATCATGGCTTATTGATGTGAACAAAAGAGATTGAGACAAGGATTCAAGTAAAAATGACTGGCCCTGATATCAAGGCTGTGGTTGACATCTGTTGACATCAAGGAACTGGACTTATTGGGAATCAGAGTAACCTCTCCAGTGTTTGGTGTCAAACATGGCACAAAGCAAGATGTTCATCATCTCTGTCCTGGGTCACCTCTGTGGGAGATCCTCAGGGTAGCTTCATCTTCACAAACATCTTCAGCTGCTTCATCAATGTCTCCCCACCCCCACCTTCCCCACCATAAGATCAGAAGTGGGGATGGTCGCTGAAGATTCAACAATGTTCAGAACATTTTGTCCCCCGTCAGTTCCTGAACTGGTCTGTGTCCATGTGCAGCAAGACCCAGGCTCCATTGAGACTTGTGCTGTTAAAGTATCAGTAACATTCATGTAACAGCACTGCCTGACACTGCACATTGCCTCAGCAAAACAAGGGTTCATTCAGCACCTCACACTGGTTTCACAGGAATATGAGGAAGTCATTCAGCCCATTGACACTATTGGAGAAGAACAGGGACAGCCCATTCAGTGCCTCCAGCCTATTACTCAGGAAGAGAAGGAGTCTAGTGTGATGGACCACACCAGAGCCCCTCGAAAATATTTGACGGCAATAGCCTAGACTCGAATGTTTTCTTATTTTAAAGGAAATGTAAAGTGTCTGTTCCAGATGCAATGTGACTGGTCAGACTACTCGGTGTGAAGCAAAACACCATCTACTTAAACACGAAAGAATAAATAAAACCACAGAAAGAGGAATTTAGAATAACGTAATTCTATTGGACAGTTTAACAGAATAATAGATCTAGGAACTATTACTAATGAAATATTCCAATATAGGGAAATCCCATAAACACAGCCCTTGGCAAAAAGGAATATTCAGACACAGAATGTCACAAATATTTCTCCAATCCAGGAATTAAAAACAGCATCAAGAGAACTTTCAGAGAGGGTAGCAACCAGGAAACATTCACTGAAGTTTCCAACTCTGTGGCGACCCCAATAGTTTCTGATGTCACTGAGAAACCAAAACCCAAAGATCCTAATCTGTGAGAGCTGTCCACACTCATTCAGGCTGCATTAAAATTAACCTAAGGCCTCCCTCGCTGTTTACTCAAGTGGTCTTAACTACCCAGCTTGGTAATGATCGTTCAATCTCTCTCATCAAAGAAACCCCGACCAAATAACCTCTTAAAGCTGCAGTATTGTCATACTAGTCAGTACAATGAGCTGTCAAACAGGAACCAGGGGTAACCCAGTCAGGCCCTTGGCCCTATCCAATTGGACGAGGAAGAAGCCAGTCAGTCCCTTGAGTCACTTATACAGGAACAGTAGGAGGCCATTCCCACCTCAATGCACTTACACGGGGGCAGAATGAGGGAATTGATGCTGATTCCTGATGAATGTCTTATGCCCAATACGTCGATTCACCTGCTTCAAGGATGCTGCCTGACCTGCTGTGCTTTTCCAGCAATCGACTCTCTACTCTGATCTCCAGCATCAGCAGTCCTCACTGTCTCTTAATTGATGCTCTAACATGATGCAGAAGCTGCACAGACAGACTGCTCCACGTTGTTCCTACCTGGCTCCGTTGCTCATGATACACATGTGGGACTTTAACGTGGTTTTCTAGTGGTGAGGAGGGAAGACATATGCCTAGTGCAAAGTCTCAAGAAGGCATCTTCCATCTCCAAGAAGACAGCCTGGTGTTCTCTATGTAGGGCGGAAGCTGGTGGGAATGGCTACCTGTTTCAGATGGAAGATATTGTGGCTGCTATTGGGGATTGTGAACAACCTGACGTTCAGTACAGGGTTCACACACCGACTGCACAATAACGTGGGGAGAGTTAGTAAAGGCATATAAACTATTAGGAAAGTCACGTTAGACTGATGAATGGATGCTCTCAGTTCAAATAATGGTGATCTTCTTCATGTTGACCTTGTCTAGTGCATGTCCTGTTCAGTGTAACCTGTATGCCTTACTCTGTCCAAGTATATTTCCACCCTATGATCTGTCTGACCATGCTTACTATGATCTGCCTCCACTGCTCATAAATAACGTGTTTCCCTGTACTGAGGTGCACGTGACAATAAATCAAACCAATCAATCCTGGGTTAAGTATGGAATTTCTCTCCCTGTCAATGTCTATTTTGGAAATAAGTGATCGCTGCCACTCCTCGTGTTTCAGCGTCACCATTTCTTCATCTCTAACAGCACTACAGATTAAACACTCAGCTTCTTCACTCTATCCTCATGTTACCATCACCTGTGTCTGTGGTAAGGAGATCATTCCTTACAAAGGAGATCAAATCTGTAGAGACTGCCCCTAATGCTCTCTCAGCAAGGCTCTGCAACAGCAGGAAGATGGCTTTACTTATGTACTCGAATCATCTTACAATGAAGCACAGCATACCATTGACTGCACCCATTACTTACACAGGGTTTGATTCAGAGCAGTCAGCATAGACTTGTGATTGGGAGATCAATTCCCAAATTTCTTAGAGTCCTCTGGTGAAGTGACCAAGAATGTTGAGGAGGACAGTGTGGTAAATGTAGTCACTATGGATTTCAGTAAGGCCTTTGATAAGGTTTTACATGGCAGGCTGCTCTGGAATGTTCCATCACGTAGAATATTGGGGGAACTGGCCAATTGGATACACAGTTGGCTTGTTGATGGGAAGCAGAGGGTTTAGTGGAAGGATGCTTGTTAGACTGGAGGTTGGGTTCATAGCTGTTTGTTATCTATGATTTGGTTGAGAACGTACAAGGTATGATTAGTAAGTTTGCAGATGACACTAAAATAAGTGGGAGCATGATCAGTGAGGAAGTTTCTCAGAAATTGCAGCAGGACCTTAATCAGGTGGGCAAGTGGGCTGAGAAATGGCAAATGGAATTTAATATAGATGTGTGAGGTCTTGCAGCGAGGAATCTCAAATCAAGGTAGGAGTCTCATGGTGAATGGGCGGGCCTTATGGGGTGTAGTGGGCAGAGAGACCTTGGAATTCAGGTGCAAAGTTCCCTGAGAGTGGAGTCACAGGTAGACAGGCCAGTGAAGAAGGCTTTTGACACACTGGCCTTCATCAGGCAGGACATTGAGTATAGAAGTTGGGAATTTATGTTACAGTTACACAGGACTTTGGTAAGGCCGCACTTGGAGTATTGTGTTCAGTTTTGTCAACTTGTTATAGGGAGGATATAATGAAATTAGAGAGAGTGTAGAAGAAATTTACAAAGACGTTGCCGGGACCCAATGGTCTGAGTTATAGGGAGAGGTTGGACAAGCTCGGAACTTTTCTTCAGAGTGTAGGAGACTGAGGGGGGACCTTATAGAGCTGTATAAGATCATGAGGGACATGGATAGGGTGAATGCTCTCAGTCTTTCTCCAAAGGTTAGAGAATCGAGGGGAGATCAGTTTAAGGTTAAAGCAGAAGGAATAAAAGGGAACCTGAGGGGCCACTTCTTTACACAGAGGGCTGGGTTGTGGATGAGTTGCCAGCAGATGTGGCTGAGGGGGGGGGGTGTATTAACAACATTTCAAAAGCATAGAACATAGAACATAGAAAAGTACAGCGCAGTACAGGCCCTTCGGCCCTCGATGTTGCGCCGACCGAAGCCTACCTAACCTACACTTGCCCGATAACCTCCATATGCTTGTCCAATGCCCGCTTAAATGACCATAAAGAGGGAGAGTCCACCACTGCTACTGGCAGGATATTCCATGAACTCACACCCCGCTGAGTAAAAAATCTACCCCTAACATCTGTCCCATACCTACCACCCCTTAATTTAATGCTGTGTCCCCTAGTAACAGCTGACTTCATTAGCGGAAAAAGGTTCTCACTGTCAACCCTATCTAAACCCCTAATCATCTTGTACACCTCTATCAAATCACCCCAAAACCTTCTTTTCTGCAATGAGAACAGCCCCAAGTGCCTCAGCCTTTCCTCATACGATCTTCCTACCATACCAGGCAACATCCTGGTAAACCTCCTCTGCACTCGTTCCAATGCCTCCACATCCTTCCTATAGTATGGCGACCAAAACTGCACACAATACTCCAGATGAGGCCGCACCAGAGTCTTATACAACTGCAACATGACCTCAGGACTCCGGAACTCAATTCCTCTACCAATAAAGCCCAGTACGCCATAAGCCTTCTTCACTGCACTATTTACCTGGGTGGCAACTTTCAGAGACCTGTGTACATGGACACCAAGATCCCTCTTCTCATCCACACTACCAAGTAGTCTACCATTAGCCCAGTAATCCATCTTCTTGTTACTCCTACCAAAGTGAATGACTTCACACTTAGCTACATTGAATTCCATTTGCCACCTTACTGCCCAGCTCTGCAACTTATCTATATCCCGCTGTAACCTGCCACATCCTTCTTCACAGTCCTCCACTCCACCGACTTTCATATCATCCGCAAACTTGCTCACCCAGCCTTCAAGCCCCTCCTCCAGGTCATTTATAAAAATGACAAACAGCAATGGTCCCAAAACGGATCCTTGTGGAACACCGCTAGTAACTGCGCTCCAAGATGAACCTATACCATCAACTACTACACTCTGTCTCCTTCCAGCCAGCCAATTCCTAATCCAAACCTCTAATGCACCCTCAATGCCATAACTCCGTCGTTTTTGCTTTAGCCTGCCATGGGGTACCTTATCGAACGCCTTGCTAAAATCCATATACACCACATCTACTGCTTTCCCCTCGTCCACCTCCTTAGTCACCTTCTCGAAGAATTCAATAAAGTTTGTGAGGCACGACCTGCCGTTCACAAAACCATGCTGGCTATCCTTGATCACATTATTCCTATCCAGATGTTCATAAATCCTATCCCTTACAATTCTCTCTAAGACTTTCCCCACAACAGAAGTGAGACTCACTGGCCTATAGTTACTCGGTCTGTCCCTGCTCCCCTTCTTGAACAAGGGGACCACATTCGCTATCCTCCAGTCTTCTGGCACTATTCCCGTAGACAACGACGACATAAAAATCAAGGCCAATGGCTCCGCTATCTCCTCCCGAGCTTCCCAGAGGATCCTAGGATAAATGCCATCAGGCCCAGGGGACTTATCTATTTTCATCCTTTTCAGTATTCCCCAGACCTCTTCCCTACGTACCTCAAGGCCATCCCTTCTAATCACTTGCGACTCAATATTCACATCAGCAACAGTGTCCTTTGGATAAATATGTGGATAGGAAAGGACTTGAAGCATATGGGCCAACTGCAGGGAAATGGGGTTAGTGTGAATGGACATTTACAAGGTGGAGTCAAATCCCTTTGTTAATTAAAACCAAACACCCAGAAAAGCTCGCCTCACGTCGTAATCTGTTAAAATATGAGTGACACAGATCTCCTACATTCCACTATTTAAACAAATATTAGCAAGTTAGTTTCTTAACTTTAATAGTGAACACTAAACAACAACTATTCACAAATACAAGCCCCTCTTTTCTTAACTACTTACTATCTGACTCCAACTCTTTAAAAAAAAATACTGTTCTAACAACCTACATATTAAACGTTACAATCTCAAGACCACACAGTCTCTATCTTCCCCGCTGTGTTCACTCTTTCAGCTGCTGGTGTCCCTTTATCATGTTTTATTTTTAATGCAAGTATGTTTTACATGAACATGTGTCTTTGATAGAGAGTGTTTGAGATGGTCAGTTAGCATTCCTGCTCTACAGCAGTTGCTCTATGTTGGATGGCAGCGGCTCTCCCTCTATTTTCAAAATGCTGGGTTTATTTACTTCCCATGATACAATAATTCTCATAATTTGATTGATTTCCAGGTGTACGAACAATAATATTCAAATTCGATTGGCTTCTGATATTATGAGCATTATTTAAAGTCTTTGATTGCAGTTGATTGCTGTCAAAACAGCAACCAAAACTCAGGCTTCCATTTCCCAGTTAATTGTTACATTTGGAACAGTCTGACCATTAGCTGGCATCTGTGGCTGTACTTTCGATTCAGCAAAATCCGTCCTATCTTAAAGTGAACAGACATTGATTAGATTCCAGGCAGTAACACACGCCGGGCTATCTGTTATTCTGCATACTAACCTCCTTGAACCCCTCGATTAGATTCCAGGCCGTAACTCACTCTGAGCTATCTGTTATTCTGTATATAACCCACCCTGAACACCTCAATTCGATTCCAGGCTGAAAATCACTCCGGGGTATCCGCTATTCTGTTTATAAACCACTCTGAACCCCTCAATTAGATTCCAGGCTGTAACTCAGTCCAGAGTATCTGTTATTCTGCATATAAACCACCCTGAAACCCTCAATTAGATTCCAGGCTGTAACTCACTCTGGGCTACCTGTTGTTCTGTGTATAAACCTCCCTGAACCCCTCAATTCGATTCCAGGCTGTAACTCACTCTGGGCTACCTGTTATTCTGTATATAAACCACTCTGAACCCCTTGATTCGATTCCAGGCAGTAACTTCCTGTCAGGGTTGAAAGGGAAGGCTGGTAGTTATAGAGAATGCTTGCTGACTAAAGAAATTGACGGTTTGGTTCAGAAAAAGAAGGAAGCATATGCCAGGTATAGACAGGATAGATCCTAACCCATGTCCATGGATTCCAGGCTGTAACACACTCCAGGCTATCTGTTATTCTGAATATAAACCACCCTGAACCCCTTGATTAGATTCCAGATTGTAACTCACTCTGGGGTATCTGGTATTCTGTATATTAACCACCCGAAACTCTCGATTAGATTCCAGTCTGGAACTCACTCCGGGCTATCTGTTATTTTGTATATAACCCACCCTGAACGAATTGATTTGATTTCACTTCCTGACATGTTAAGCTCATGTTTCCAACACAATCTAATCTCAATAAGGATCAATGTATCACTGGTCCTCCTATCTGCTAGCACTACCATCATGTTAACTTTCTGATGTTTATGTACATGATTACCTGTAGCAGTGAGGCGCAGGTAGACAGAATGGTGCTGAACACATTTGGCACATTTGCCTAAATCAGTCAGAGCATTGAGTATAGGAGTTGTGGTGGTATGGTGCATCTGTACAAGATGTTGGTGAGACCACTTTAAGAATACTGTGTACAACTCGGTTTTCTGCAGAAATGACTTACACGGATGTTCCAGGACTGGAGGCTTGAGCTATTGGGAGAGGCTGATTACGTTGAGGTGTTGCCCCCTGGAGTGTCAGAGATTGAGAGGCAACATTATAGAGGTTTATAAAATCATCAGGGGCATGGATATTCTGAACAGCCATGTTCTGCTCCCAAGGATAGGGGAGTCCAGAACAAGACAGCATAGGTTGGAGGGGAGAGGGCGAATGATTTAGAAGGGACCTGAAGGTAAATATTTCACGCAGAGACTGATGTGTGTACAGAAAGTGCAGTCAGAGGAAGTGGTCAAGGCGGGTACAATCACAGGAGGATTATTGGCCAAATACTGGCAAATGGGACGAAATCAGATTTGATAACTGATCGGAGTGAACAGAATGGATTAATGGGTCTGTTTCCATTCTGCCTGACTCTCTGATTCTATAAGAGGGATGACAAATAATTCTGAAAGGACCTTTCCAGTCAGAATTCTCTTCAGTGGAAGGTTATCGTTTCTCTATGTTCACATTGATTGAAAGCTGCGTTAGTTAAATATTTGACAGAGAAGTGAGTCATGCACAATGGGACACAGACAGGAAAGTGGGGCTGAGACCACAATCTGATCAGCTACAATTTTAGTGCCTGGTGGAGATGGCTCAAAGTATCTAATGACCCACTCCTGCTCCTCAGTCCCATGTTCCTGTGTTCCATTCAGCCCCTCAAACCTGCTAGACAGGAGCAGTTGGAGGTTACTTACTCCTATAATATGTTGCACAGAAACACAGGAGACCATTCAGCCCCTCAGTACTGTCCCACGCGGTTTGAAGTGAGTTGGGAAATGTAATTGGAAAACCCAGGCTAGGTACGAAAGAGACCCCTCATCTCTCTTCACAGAGCTTCCCCTCTCTGCAACTTGTGCTTCATTTGTTAGTTATGTTGTACACTCAGGTTCAGTGTGAATACAGCCGCCCCCCGCCTCCCCCATACCTCACTCAGGGATGGCTCACAAAATCCTCTGGTCTCCCTGTCTGCAACATTCAAAAACAGAACATTCATGAAAATAACACCCACTAACTTTCCAATAACAGAATGGGAGAACATCAGAAACAGGGGCATGTTGTTCACTCCCCAAGCCTGCCTTGCCCTTCTTTAAGATCATGACTGATCTGCTCTTCGTCTCAAATTTTCTTTCATATCCAATTCTTCATAGCCCTCAACTCTCTGACAGGTTAATGTCCATACACCTCCTCTTCAAATACGTTCAGTCATCTATCTCCCCGAACACCCTTGAGGAGTGAAATCCTGACATTCAATCCCACCTGTTTGAAGAAAACACTTGCTGCTCCTATATCATGGCCTATTGATGTGAACAAAAGAGATTGAGACAAGGGTTCAGGTAAAAATGACTGGTCCCGATATGAAGGCAGTGGTTGACTTCTGTTGACATCAAGGAGCTTAACAAATCTGAACTTAATGTGAATCAGAGTAACCTCTCCAGTGTTTGGGGTCAAACATGGCACAAAGGAAGATGGTCATCATCTCAGTCCTGGGTCACCTCTGTGCGAGATCCTCAGGGGAGCTTCCTCTTCACAAACACCTTCAGCTGCTTCATCAATGTCTCCCCGCCCCCACCCTCCCCACCATAAGATCAGAACTGGGGATGGTCGCTGAAGATTCCACAATGTTCAGAACATTTTGTCCCCCGTCAACTCCTGAACTGGTCTTTTTCCATGTGTAGCAGGATCCAGACTCCATTGAGACTTGTGTTGTTAAATGGTCCGTAACATTCATGTAACAGCACTGGCGGGCACTGCACATTGCCACAGTAAAATAAGAGTTCATTCAATACCTCACGCTGGTTTCACAGTAATATGAGGAAGTCATTCAGCCATAGACACTATTGGAGATGAACAGGGACAGCCCATTCAGTGCCTCCAACCTATTACTCAGGAAGAGAAGGAGTCTAGTGTGAAGGGCCACACCAGAGCTCCTCGAAAGTATTTGACGGCAATAGCCTAGAGTCTAATGTTTTCACATTTTAAAGGAAATGCAAAGTGTCTGTTCCAGATGCAATGTGAATGGTCAAACTACTCTGTGAAGCAAAACACTATCTACTTAAACACGAAAGAGAAAATGAAACCAAAGAAAGAGGAATTTAGCATAACGTAATTCTATTGGATAGTTTAACAGAATAATAGATCTAGGAACTATTACTAATGAACTGTTCCAATATAGGGAAATCCCATAAACACAGCCCTTGGCAAAAAGGAATATTCAGACACAGAATGTCACAAATATTTCTCCAATCCAGGAATTAAAAACAGCATCAAGAGAAATTTCAGAGAGGGTATCAACCAGGAGACCTTCACTGAAGTTTCCAACTCTGTGGAGACCCCAATAGTTTCTGATGTCACTGAGAAACCAAAACCCAGAGATCCTAATCTGTGAGAGCTGGCCACACCCATTCAGGCTGCATTAAAATAAACACAAGGCCTCCCTAGCTGTTACTCAAGTGGTCTTTACTACCCAGCTTGGTAACGATCGTTCAATCTCTCTCTTAAAAGAAACACGGACAAAATAACCTCTTAAAGATGCAACATTGTCACACTAGTCAGTACAATGAGCTGTCAAACAGGAACCAGGGGTAACCCAGTCAGGCCCTTGGCCCTGTCCAATCGGACGAGGTTGAAGCCAATCTCTCCCTTGAGCCCCTTATACAGGAACAGTAGGAGGCCATTCCCACCTCAATGCACTTACACAGGGGCAGAATGACGTAAGTTTTGCTGATTCCTGATGCTGCCTGACCCGCTGTGCTTTTCCAGCAATTGATGCTCTACTCTGATCTCCAGCATCGGCAGTCTTATGTGTCTCCTAATTGATGCTCTAACATGATAAACAAGTGGAGCAGAGGCTGCACAGACAGACTGCTCCACATTGTTCCTCTTGGCTCTGTTGCTCATGATACACATGTGGGACTTTAATGTGGTTTTCTAGTGGTGAAGAGGGAAGCCATATATCTTGTGTGAAGTCTCAAGAAGGCATCTTCGATCTCCGAGAAGCCAGCCTGGTGTTCTCTATGTAGGGCGGAAGTTATTGGGAATGGATACCTGTTTTAGACGGAGGTATTCTGGCTGCTGTTGGGGATTGTAATTAACCTGACGTTCAGTACAGGGTTCACTCACCGACTGCACAGTGACGTGGGGAGAGTTAATTAAGACATATAAACTATTAGGAAAGTCACGTTAGACTGATGAATGGACTCTCTAAGTTCAAATAATGCTGATCTTGTTCATGTTGACATTGTTTAGGGCACGTCCTGTTCAGTGTAACCTGTATGCCTTACTCTGTCCAAGTCTATTTCCACCCTATGATCTGTCTGGCCATGCTTACTATGATCTGCCTCCACTGCTCATAAATAAAGTGTTTCCCTGTACTGGGGTACACGTGACAATAAATCAAACCAATCAATCCTGGGTAAAGTATGGAATTTCTCTCCCTGTCAATGTCTATTTTGGAAATAAGTGATCGCTGCCACTCCTCGTGTTTCAGCATCACCATTTCTTCATCTCTCACAGCTCTACAGATTAAACACTCAGCTTCTTCACTCTATCCTCATGTTACCATCACCCGTGTCTGTGGTAAGGAGATCATTCCTTACAAAGGAGATCAAATCTGTAGAGAGTGCACCAAATGTTGTCTCAGCAAGGTTCTACAACAGCAGGAAGATGGATTTACTTATGTACTTGAATCATCTTACAATGAAGGACAGCATACCATTGACTGCACCCATTACGTACACAGGATTTGATTCGAAGCAGTCAGCATAGACTTACGAGTGGCAGATCATGCTTCCCAAATTTCTTAAAGTCCTTTGATGAAGTTACCAGGATGTTTGATGAGGGCAGAATGGTAGATGTAGTCTCTGTGGATTTCAGTAAGGCCTTTGATAAGGTTCCACACGGCAGCTGCTCAGGAAGGTAACATCTCGTAGAATGCGGGGGGGAACTGGCCAATTGGATACACAGTTGGCTTGATGGTAGGAAGCAGAGGGTTGAGTGGAAGGTTGTTTGTCAGACCGGAGGCTTGGTCCATTGCTGTTTGTTATCTATGATTTGGTTGAGAATGTACAAGTTATGATTAGTAAGTTTGCAGAAGACACTAAAGTAAGTGGGAGCATGGTCAGTGAGGAAGTTTATCAGAAATTGCAGCAGGACCTTAATCAGGTGGGGAAGTGGGCCGAGAAATGGCAAATGGAATTTAATATCGATGCGTGATTTCTTACATTTTGGGAACTCAAATCAAGGTAGGAGTCTCATGTTGAATGGGAGGATCTTCAAGGGTGTAATGGGCAGAGAGACCTTGGAGTTCAGGTGCACGGTTCTCTGAGAGTGGAGTCACAGGTAGACAGGGCAGTGAAGAAGGCTTTTGGCACATTGGCCTTCATCAGGCAGGATATTGTGTATAGAAGTTGGGAATTTATGTTGCAGTTACACAGGACTTTGGTAAGTCCGCACTAGGAGTATTGTGTTCAGTTTTGTCACGTTGTTATAGGGAGGATGGTATTAAATTAGAAAGAATGCAGAAGAAATTTACAAAGACGTTCCCAGGACCCAATGGTCTGAGTTATAGGGAGAGGTTGGACAAGCTAGGACCTTTTCTTTAGCATGTAGGAAACTGAGGGAGTCCTTATAGAGCTGAATAAGATCATGATGGTGGGGTTAATGCTCTCAGTCTTTTTCCAAGGTTTAGAGAATCGAGGACGAGAGAGGATCAGTTTAAGGTTAAAGGGGAAGGAATAACAGGGAACTTGAGGGGCCAGTTCTTTACACAGAGGCTGGTACGTGGATGAGCTGCCCGCAGGTGTGATTGAAGGAGATACATTAACAACATTTCAAAAGCATTTGGATAAATATGTTGATAGGAAAGGACTGGAAGGATATGGGCCAACTGCAGGGAATTGGGGTTAGCGTGGATGGACATTTACAAGGTAGAGTGGAAACCCCTCTGTTAATTAAACCCAAACACCCAGAAAAGCTCGCCCCACCTTGTAATCTGTTAAAATATGAGTGATACAGATCTCCTACATTCCACTATTTAAACAAAAATTAACAAGTTAGTGTCTTAACCTTAATAGTGAACACTAAACAACAACTATTCACAATTACAAGCTCCTCTTTTCTTACCTACTTACTATCTGACTCCAACTCTGTAAAAATATTCTGTTCCAACAGCCCACATATGAAACATTACAATCTCAAGACCACACAGTCTCTATCTTCCCTGCTGTGTTCACTCTTCCAGCTGCTGATCTCCCTGGGTCATGTTTTTTCTATTGCAAGTAGGTTTACATGAACATGTATCTTTGATAGAGAGTGTTTGAGATGGTCAGTTATCACTCCTGCTCTACAGCAGTTACTCTGCTGTTGGATGGCAATGGCTCTCCCTCTAGTGTTCAAATGCTGGGTTTATATAGTCCCCATGATACAACAATTCTCATAACTTGATTGCTTTCCAGATGTCCAAACAATAATATTCAAGTTCCGTTGGCTTCTGATATCCTGATCATTATTTAAACTCTTTGGTTGTATTTGAATTATTGTGAAAACAGCAACCAAAACTCAGGTCTCCATTTCCCAGCTAATTGTGACATATGGAACAATCTGACATTTAGCTGGCATCGGTGCTGTACTTTGTATTCAACAAAACCCGTTCTATTTTAAAGTGCCCATACATACTTTCGGCTTCATAAGACCTCCCTTCTTCAGAAAAAAAAAATTAACCATCAGAATGAAACGATGGCTTCGTTTCTTTTCCTCTAATTCTTAATCCCATTATGATGAAATACAAAAGTATTAATCTCAGTTATGTCATTGATATTAATTTTGTACACCTATTTAAACTGGAATAAGTCAAATCTTATCTAAACTTTTTCCTTTAAATCCGCGATAACACATCTGCTATCACATTTTAGGGTCCACAGCATGTACTTTTTGTAAATTTAAAGTTGGTGTGATACGACCCCAATGAAATCCTCTCATATTCTGGTCTTTAAATATTCCAAAAAACGTGAGAGGTTTGTCATTGTCCACAACCATCTCCGACAATTTATTTGTCACATAAACATTGAAATATTGTCAGGTCAGTGCAAAACTTAATCATTATTTTTCAATAATGGAGAATGTTGTATTTTTCTTTCTGGTGGATATTGTGTTTTTTCGACAAGTAGCCAATTAGCCATTCAAATCCATCATAACCTTTCTGTATCAATACATCTCCAAGCCCTATATCCCTAGAAGCAAATAGAACTTTCAAAGGGTTTCAAAATATTTGGAGTATCTAAAACTGGTGCGGTGATTAATCCTGCTTTAAAATTCTCAAATGCCTCCTGGCATTGTTCTGTCCACCACAATTCTGTGTTCTCCTTTAATAAATCCATCAGTGGTGCCAATACGCTGCTGAAGTTTGGAACAAACTTCCGATAGAATCCACTCAGTTCCAAAAATCGAAGCATCTCTATCTTCGAGGATGGTTGTGGAAATTCCTCAAAGCCCTTTGTCTTTGTGTTCCATGGGGTCAATCTTCCATTTCCAATATAATGTCCCTAGAACGTCACCTCTGCCTTTGCGAATTCTGTTTTCTTTAAGTTTATTACCAAGTTTGCTTCTTGTAATCGTTCAACATGCTCTGCCAACTGTAACATGTGAGCTTTCAATCACTTGCTAATGATCACTACATCATATAGATAAACTACACAATTTGTTCATCTGACCAGCACTCTGTTCCTGAGTCACTAAACATGGCTGTGAAGGGAATTCCTATCACTGGTGGCAATACTAATATGTCATCCCCACAGGAAATCGTCAAAATTTCAGAGTTTGTATCTGCCACATGCTTCATTCTATGCTGTGCCCTTCAGGTGCTGTTCAGCTAACTCACCTCCTCCATCTAATCTCTCCCTCACCTCACATACATAATCCGAGTGTGAGATCTCTGACTTCGGTCCTGTCAATTTATATTCAATTAATTCCAAAGGACCTCTCACTTCAAATATTAACTCAAAGGAAGTAAACTGAGTAGATTTATTTGGGACAAATAATTTTTGTCTAATGGCAAACAATTCAATGAGACACCTTCATTCCAATCATTCCGGTAATCCTGACAGTACACTGTTAATATGGTCTTCAGCGTCTGATGCTAACTTTCCAAGGCTCCCTGGGATTCAGGATGGGATGCCCTTGATTTAAACTGCTGTATGCCTAAGGTATCCCTGACTTCTTTAAACAACTGAGCGGTAAAATGAGACCTTGGTCTGACTGAATCTCTCTGCGGAGCCCACAGTGAGTAAAGAAAGCTACCAACTCCTCCACCTCCCTTTTATCTTCACACTCCATAATAGAATTGCCTTTGGAAATCTGGTAGACACGTCCATTATGGCTGGCATTTCCACTTTTATTTTAGATAGGGGAGCTACACAACTCATCATAACCTACGTGAAATGTTCTTCGAATTCAGGAATTGGTAACAAAGGTGCTGGCTTTATTACTGCCTGTGACTTACCTACCATTTAGAATGTTTGACATGTACATCAAAAAATAACCACGTTCGTGTGCATTCCAGGCCACTAGAAATGCCTCTGTACCTTAACCTGATTCTTCTGTACACCAAGGTGACCCCCTGCCGTTAGTTTATGTGCTACCCGTAACACTGTACGCTACCTCTAACACAATCTGGTGCACTTCGGCCCATTTCCCTTCTGCAATAACCTATCGGGGTCGCCATTTTAATTTTAGCATTCTATCTTTAAGTTAATAATGTTCGACAATATATTGTGATTCCTTTTCTGTGTATATGCATGTGTATGCATGTGTGTATGTGTGTGTATATATCTGTTGTAAGTCCATTAGCCTTTCTGGACTAAACACCTCTGCCTGATCCTCTGCCTGTTCAGGTTTTTCCTGCAAACAGGGTGTCAGTTCACTGCACATCAACTCCTTTGGCTTTTTATTTCGGTTTTCCTTCCTGCTCTAACTTATGACAGTGGAATCTTGTTACTATATAGTCTGGAAAAATCCTGGGTATTTTTCTTTTAACTCCCCAATTCCCTAGTTTTCCTTTTGCCTTCTCCAATACAAGGGGTGCCATTTCCACCTTGGATCCTGTTAAATCGTTCACAAGAATAAACTATATTCCTGGAAATGACACTCTGTTACTCACTGTCACTGTTACTTCCCCAACCTTGATTTGTCATTCCATCCTGATGTTACACAAGGGAATACTTAATTTCTAACCCCATTCCACAAATTGTCACGATCTTGATTAATATGACAGAAAGAGTGAAAATACTTTCAATTCTCACTATTCGAGGCCGAGAGAAAGTGAGGGCTGCAGATGCTGGAGATGAGAGTTGAAAAGTGTGGGGCTGGAAAAGCATAGCCAACCAGGCAGCATCTGAGGGGCAGAAGAGTTGACGTTTCAGGCATAAATCCTTCATCAGGAAAGTAGGGGTGGGGTAAGGGAGGGGGAAGGGGGCCGAGAAATAAATAGGAGGGTGGGGGTGGAACTGGGTGGAAGATAGCTTGGAAGGCGGTAGGTAGACGAAGGTGGGGTGTGATGGTGATAGGTCGGAGAGGAGGGTGTTGTGGATAGGACAACTAGAACCCTCAAACTAGAACCATCATCAACGTTGACTTCACCAAATTCCAAATCTCCTCTCCACCAACCTCTCGCAGATCCAACCATTCAACCTAGCACTGCCCTCGTGAACCGCCCTAACTGGCCAGCTTCCTTCCCACCTACCGACTCCACCCTCCCCTCTGATATATCACTATTACTCCCACCGACATCTTCTTATTGCCTTCCCAGTGACCCTCCCACCAGCTCAGCTACTACCCTCATATTTATCCTTCAGCCCCATTGTCCCCCCACCATGTTCCTGACGATGGGTTACTGCCTGATATTCGATTGTCCTGCTGTTTGGATGCTGCCTGATCTGTTGTGCTTTTCTGGCGCCTCACTTATCAACTATTAGAGACTGAGCAGATCCCGTATCTCACAAAATTATAACTTCTTGTCCTTCTCCCCCTGTTCTTTCTGAGTAAACTTTATCTACAGCGGTGAATTCTTTCAGAGATTAGGTACCGACTCCATACCCAGACCCTGCCTCGGCTTTGCACTCTCCTGCAGCTCCTCGGCTCCACTTGGGGTCCCCTTTACCAGTTTCACTAATGCCACTGGGCTTAGCCTCTTCTGCGACATCTTTCCCAAAGTTCCTTCCTTCAACGACCATCACAGTGTGTCCCAGCTTACTTCAATGAAAACACCTTTTCCTCGTGCCCTTCTTAAACCATCGGCACTGTCATATTATGTGTTCCACTCCCTTATACTGAGAACACCTGAGGCTTTTCACCTCCTTTCAACCCCTTTGGGCTTCTTTTTTCACCTGTGGTAAACTATTGTGCGCTACTGTTTGCTTTGTAATGTGTGAACTTCCCTTCTCCCAATTTCTATCCCTCATTGCATATAAATTCTCCCGGAAGCTAAATTTCATCTCATGCACCAATGCATATTTACCTGCCATTTCTGCCACGCTTCTCGCTTCTTGAACTTTCTGTTCGTGCACATGAATTCTTACCATCTCTGGAAGTGAGTCTTTAAACTTCTCCAGCAGATTAATCTCCCTTCGAGCCTCACAGGTCTTATCTATTTTTAAGTCCAACACCCATCTAACAAAATGACTGTAGTTAATTCTTTCAAACTTAACATAAGTCTGACCTGGTTCCATCACTATTTTTATGAATCTCTGTCTATATGCTTCTGATACCAATTCATAGCCAATCAAAATAGCCAATTTGACATCTGCATAATCTCTTGATCCCTCATCTGACAGCGCTGTACATACCTCACCAGCTGTGCCCACCAGCTTAGTCTGAACGAGCATTACCCACAAGTTCACTGGACACGTCATCTGCCGAGTCATTTTTTTCAAATGAAATAAAAAAGGTTTTGACATTTTTCTCATCGAAATATGGCAAGGCACTAACATAGTTGTATACATCCCGACGTTCTCCCTTCATCTCAATCCTGTTAATTTAACTTTCTTGTCTAATTCCCAAATTCGGAATCTCAAATTCTCTCTCTCTTTCTTTTTCCTCTCCTTCTCTTTTTTCTCTTTCTGTTTCCGTCTCTTTCTTTATCTTCTAACTTCAGTTGTCATATCTGCAATTTAAGTTTTTTCTAACTCGACTGCAGTTGTCTGTTTCTTTGATACATCAAAGTGCTTGACCAAGTCCATTATAATTTCTGGTTTCCTTTCGTCCCTGGTTAAACCCAATTCCAACCTATTTGCTAATTCTAAAAAATGTCCTGCTTCTGTCTTTCTAAACTTTCTTGGCAAATCTGGGAACCTCTTTAGTAATGTTAAAAGCCATTTCCCTCACTTTTAATTTAAACAACCACAAGTAAACAAAATTAAACAGATTTTCCGACTGGTTTTATTTGAAGATCTAGGTCACTAATTGCAACGTGTTGGAATTTACTGGGACAGTTTGTACCCGAAATCTGTTCAAATCTGTCCAAGTCCCTTACAGCAGGGCCCCAAACTGTAAAGACATCTATTTAGAGCCCTTCTGTTAATTAAAACCACAAACCCAAAAAAGCTCACCTCACCTCGTAATCTGTTAATACATAAGTGACAAAGAACTCCCAAATTCCATTAATAAAAGAAAAATAACAGTTTTTATATATGCAAATTAGCTCGCTGTGCTTGAAGGTTTGTTTTCTGATGATTCGATACTATGACTAGGTAACATCATCAGTGAGAGTCTCTGAGTCTCTGCTGAAGTGCTGGTGGTATGTCGCGCCTCTCTATTTATAGGTCTTGGATTCTTAAGATGGGGGATGTCATTTCCAGTTCTTTTGTTTACAAGAGAATGTAAACAGGATCTAAATTGATGCGTTTATTGATGGACTTCTGTTCAGACTGCTATTCCTCTAAGAACATCCTTGCGTGTCTTAGTATGTGTGTGTGCATTGTCCCAATCAAAGTGGTGCCCTTCTTTGTCTGTATGTATGGAACATAGTGATAATGGGTCATGTCTTTTGGTGGACAGCTGGTGTTCGTGTATCCTGGTAACATGACAACAGGACCATTTCAATGGCGGAAAATGATTTTATATACACTGTTTAAAGAATGTGTGTGCGCAGATATGTAACATTTTTCATATGTGCACAACACATTCTAAATGAAAAACGGAGACACACGAAAAGTGATGCATATGATGTATAAAATTTATAAAACATTATTGGATCCTCATCTAAAGTGATATGTTTCCCCTTCTCTCAACGTTCCCTTCTTTTCTAGAATTCTCTACTCCAATCTCTCCTTCTTATCAGGATGTGTGTTATAAATTCTTGCTTCTGGTGTCCCAAATTATTTCAGTTAATCCCCTTTCTATCAGAATTCAATATATTGGCCTGTTGGGTTCTATTCAAAGCTAGTGTCTGTCATATTATTGGAGATAAAAAGTCTGGCATCAGAGCCAGCATTTGAACACATTACTCTGTTGTCCATGCACTGTACAAAGGACCACAGCACACAGGAATTGGCAAAACATTGAGGGATGTACATCTAATTCTTTCAATGATCTAGTTTTCTCATTTTTCACATTTCCTCATCTATGTTGTCGCACTCTTTCTCTCTTTGTATCTAGTTAAGAAATTTACCAATTATTCTTTGCGTCCCTTCTCTCAAAGCTCCTTTTTTTGGTTTATGTCTATTGCTCTCTTCCAGATGTAATGTGGTTATAATTGAGCAATGTAACTGCAAAGACATTCAGGAGGAGCTGGCCAGAGTTAATTGGAAAGGGAGCTGAGCAGGGCAGACCATGGAGCAGCAAAAGCAGAAATTTCTGGGGATATTTCGGAGGATATCAGAAATTCTCCCAAAGGAGATGAAACATACTCATGGGAGGACAAGGCAGCCATGAGTGATAAGGCATCAAACCAAAAGAGGAAACATACAATATGGTGAAGATGATTGGGAATCCAGAGAATTCATTGGCTCGGAAACTACATAAGGCTGGCATCACTGACACTGCAGAGCTCTTAATCATGGTCAGGGAGAGAAACAGAGGAAAAACATTCACTTTAAACACAGAAGATGTTATTACTCAAGGAAAAAAATTGAGGTGAATTAAACAATTGAACTAAAATCAGTTACTTGGTTTTGCAGAATGTGTCAGATTGAAAGCCTGATCCGGGGAGAGACCCTCAGGAGAATGAAAGTGTGAAAATGGAAGTGTTACCACACCAGAAACCAGAGTAGGTCACTGAGTACATGACTGATGGGTGAATGGGTCTCGATGTGAACTAAGGGACAGACAGCAGAATTGCATTGCAGATATTGCAGCTCAAAACTGCATATTTATGTAGTGCTGTAGACTACATCAGCATTCAACCACAACCTGTAACTTTTAGCCTCGAATAACTCCCTCAGTCTGCCATTACCATCAATACGGTCTATTGACTGTGTAATGACTGTGGGTGAACATGACTGGGTCAGAACCACGTGAACCTAAACCTGATGCTAACCAATTAATGCTACCACATTTGACCAACAGACCTGATCGAAGCTCCACAATCCTGTTACATTCTGTCATAAATGGTGATGGATGATTAAACAAATGATGGTGGAAAGGGCTCCACAAATATCCCCATCCTAAATAATTGAACAGTCCTGTACATCAGTGTAAAAGACCAGGATGTGGTATCTGCACCACCCTCAGCCAGAAGTGTGGAGTTGATGATCCACCTCACCCTCGCCATGATAGCCACAGAATCACAGATGCCCGTCTTCAACCAATTCAATTTGATGTTCGTGACATGAAGAAACAGCTGAACACAGTACGTACAAAAAAGGCAATGGTCCCTGACCCCATTCCTGTAATAGGACTGAAGACTTGTGCTGCACAACAAGCCGTGTCCCTGGGGAAGCTCTTTCATTCCAGATCCAACTCTGACATCTCCCTGGTAATGTGGAAAATTACTCAACTATGTCCAGTTCCTAAGAGGATTATAATTACAATCTGGCCAGTTACCTCCCCCTCAGTCCCACCTCGACAGTCAAATTGGTGGGAGTTCTTTTTGACAGAGTTATCAAACAGCACAGAAGTAACCTGCTCAGTATGATTTCTGATAGGTCCCAATGTATAGATGGTGCTGCTGTGGAAAGGTCACTGGATTACTAATCCAGACCAGGCTAATGCTCTGGCAGCTGGTGTAAGTTAAACACAATTGACAAAATATTAAGATGCAAAATCTGGTGTCCGTAAATAGTGACCTTCAAGCCAATGTCGATTGTACACACCAATTTTGCTTCACAAATGTCCTTTCAGGAAGTGAATCTCCCGTGTTTTCCTGGTCTGGCCTAAACGTGACTGCAGACACAGAGACATGTGATAAACTTTGCAATGGTCTCTGAATCCGCCAAACAAGACATTCTATTGTATCAAACTGTTCCGAGGTCTAAAGGATAAAACCAGACAGGACACCCGGCCCCAGCCTCAGTATCGGAAAAAGGGAATGAGAAACACAGTCATGTTGACCCTGCAGAGACCTCCATCCTAACATCTGAGAGCTTGTGATTAACCTTGGGAAGCTATAAAGTAGGAAGTGCAGTAGTCCATTTGGTCTGTCGAGTTTGCTACCCAATTCAATATAATGATACCTGACCCTTTATTTCCACACCGTTTTCCTCCTCTCTCACCATTCCTTTACTGTCTCTAAATCCTTATTTATATTCAGTGTCTTGGCTTTCAGGTTCGAGTGCATTCCTCAGGTTCACCAGTCACTGAGTGCAGACATTTATTGTCATCTCATTGCAGAATGGTCTGTCTGTACCTAATACTGTGGGCCCTTGTTTTAGACACCACAGCCAGGGGCATTATTATCCCTGCTTCCAATCCATCTCACCCTGTCAGAGCTTTATATATCTCACTGAGATCTCCACCCATTTTCCTAAACCCCATGGAATACAGGCTCAGTCGCCCCAAACTCTGCTCCCACAGCAAGCCTGTCATCCCAGAGATCAGTCTTGTCATCCTTCACTGCTCTCCCTCAATGTCAGGTTTGTCCTTTATTATGTACTGAGACCAAATCTGCACAGAATACTGCACAGTGTTTGAGATAGGGTCTCACCAAAGCCCTCTACAGCTGCAGTAAGACACGCTTACCCCTGGACTCAAATCCCCCTAAAATGAAGGTCAGTTGATCTTCCTAACTGCATTCTGCTCCTGCAATATTGCTTTCAGTGACTGGTCTACAGGGAGATCCAGATCCTTTGCAATGTTACAGCTCCCCACTTGGTAGGTCTATGTGCACTGGGCAGCGTGTGAATGCCATTCCCAGTATTGCCTTGTCGGTTCAGACCTCACTGTGCTGCAGGGACCTCGAAGGGCCGCGCAGAAGGAAAAACAAAAAGGCCCATACGTTGCTTTTCAGATCAACATGTTTCAAAAATCCCTTTTCAAACGAAAAGCTGCCAATCTCTTGTTCCCACCAATGGGCACACTGTCACCTCAACCCACCTTGCTCTCCATCTGCCACGTATTTGCCCATTCACTCCACTTGTCTTAGTCACCTTGAAGCTTTTTTACAATCTCCTCACCCACTCACAATCCAACATCCTTTAGTTCTGTCAGCAGGTTGGGATATATTGTATTTGATTCCTGCAACCAAATGTTTAATGGGCATTGTGAACAACTGGGACCTGAGCACCGATCCCTGTGATATCCCAGAAACCTTCCTCTGTTATTTTTTTAAAATGATATTTATTTCCTGAATCTGGGTGTGACTGGCTGGGCCAGCATTTATTGCCTGTCCCTAGTTGCCCCTTGAGAAGGTGGTGGTGAGCTGCCTTGTTGAACCGCTGCAGTCCACTGTGGATTCAGTGACAGTAACACCATTGAATGCCAAGGTGCAGGTTAGATTGTATTTTAGTGGCGATGTTCACGGTCTGGCATTTGTGTGACGTGACTATTACTTGCCACTTGTCAGCCTGGATACTGTCCAGATCTTGTTGTATTTGAACATGGACTGCTTCAGTATCTGAGGAGCCACAAATGTTGCAGAAGATTGTGCAATCATTGGCAAACATCTCCACTTCTGACCTTAAAATGGAGGGAAGGTCATTGATGAAGCAGCCCTGAAGATGTATGGGCCTAGGCCACTGCCCGAGGGACTCCTACAGATTTATCCTGGAGCTGAGATGACTGGCCTTTATCAACCATGCCCACCTTCCTCCGTGTCAGGTATGATTCTAACCAGCGGGGAGTTTGCCCCTGATGCCCATTGATTCCAGATTTGCTAAGGCCCCTTGATAACACACTTGGGCGAAGGCAGCCTTGATTTAAAGGGCTATCACTCTCACCCCACCTCTGGAATTCAGCTCTTTTGTCCATGTTTAAACCACGGTAATGAGGCCAGGAGCTGAGTGGCCCTGGTGGAGCCCAAACTGGGCGTCATTGACCAGGGTATTGCTGGGCAGGTGCTGCTTGAAAGCACTGAGACCTTCCACCACTTTACTGATGATCGAGAGTAGACTGATGGGGTGGTATTGGCCGGATTGGATTTGGTCTGCTTTTTATGTACAGGAGATACTTGGGGTAATTTTCCATGTAATCGGGGAAATGTTGTTGTAACGGTATTGGAACAGCTTGGTGAGGGCAGTGACAAGGCCTGGAGAACAACATTTCAGTACTATTGCCAGAATGTTGTCAGGTTATGTACCCTCTGGGGTATCCAGTGTCTCCAACTGAATATGGATATCGCGTGGAGTGAATCAAATTGGCTGATGACTGGTAACTGAATTGTTGAGGACCACTAGAGGAGGCCGAGGTGCATCATCCACTCAGCACTTCTGACTGAAGATTGTTGCGAATGCGTGAATGTTAACTTTTGCACTGAAGTGTTGGGCTCTTCCATCATGAAGGATGGGGATACTTATGGAATGTCCTCCTCTGTTGACTTGTTTAATTATCCATAATTATTCTCTACTAGAAGTAGAAGGACTGCAGAGCTTAGATCTGATCCGTTGCTTGTGGGATCACTTTGCTCTGTCTATGACTAACTGCTTATGCTGTTTGGCACACAGGTAGTCATGGTTGGTGACTTCATCAGGCAGACACCTCATTTTCAGGTATTCCCAGTGCTGCTCCTGCCCTCCTGCACACTCCATTGAATCAAGGTTGATCCTCTGGCTTGATTGTAATTGTTGTGAGGGGGATATGCCAGGCCATGAGGTTGTGCTGGAGTACAATTCTGCTGCTATTGATGACGCACAACATATTATCGAAACCCAGACTTGAGCTGCTAGATCTGTTCAAAGTCTGTCCTATTTAGCATGGTGACAGTGCCACCTAAAATGGTGGAGGTTATTCGCAATACGCAAATGTGACTTTATCTCCACAATGACTATGCGGTGGTCACTCTTACCCGATCCTGTCATGGACAGATACTTCTGCAGCTGGCAGATTAGTAAGGCTGTGGTCAAATATGGCTTTTCCCTCTTGTGGGTTCCTTCACCACCTGCCGCAGACAGAGTCGAGAAGTTATATCCTTTCGGACCCAACCAGCTCAATCAGTAATGCTGCTGCTGAACCACTCTTTTTGTGGACATTGACATCCCTAACCCAGAGTACATTTTGTGCCTTTGCCACCCTCAGCGCTTCCTCCAAGTGTTGTTCAGCTTGGAGGAGTACTGACTCATCAGTTGGAAGAGGCTGGTACATGGTAATCAGCAGGAGGTTTCCTTTCCATGTGTAAACTAACGACATGAGAGTTCATGGGATACAGAGTCACTGTTGAGGACTCCCAGAGCAATTCCCTTCCAACTGTATCCCACGGTGCCACCACTTCTGCTTTGTCTGTCCTGCTGGTGAGAGAGGAGATATCCGGGGAAGGTGATGGGGTGTCAGGGATATAGTCATACTCACAGAATCAGACCTTACAGACAGTGTCAGGCTGTTGCTTCACAAGTCTGTTTATTTCTATTCACTGTCTCCTGCCAGCTGTCCCATTCTAGAAGCATGGCCATATATTCTCCCCAATCCACGAAGATTTGAATTTGCAAACTAGGCTTGGAGCTTTACCAAAATCTTTCTGAAAATTCACGTTTTACATCCATTGCTTCTCTTTCATTTGTCTCCCAGTCTGTTTCTCAAACATAATTCCCATTTCATAAATCTGTGTTAGTGTTGTCTAAGACCATTATTTTCAGTCCCAATAATTTCTCCCAAACCATTTACTTACTATGTTCTATGTTCCATGTACTATTTCGTTTTCCACGCCAGACTTGGTTTTCCTGGTATTGTCTGTGTACTGTGAAGACAGAACTGAAGTAGTGGATTCATAGTTTTGCCATTTCCCTGTTTCCCATTCTCCATTCTCTGGTTTCAAACTGGAAAAAAACTGCACTTCTTTTTCATACTTCTCACATTGACATAATTTGACAAGCTATAACAGTTCACTCATATAACCTTTGTGAACATTATCTTCAGAAACCCATCAATTCTTGTGTAAAGCTGCTCAATCATTGACCTTCCACATCATATACTCACAGGAGCATAGTCTCTGTGCCAACAGAAATACAGCACGATCTATATTAGTCCCACTTTCCGACAAAAGGCTCATAGCCTGGAATGTTATGGCACTTCCAAGTGCTTGTCCAAGTACTTTTAACAGTTGAGAGGTTAACCTTGATAACCCCCCTCTCAGAAAGTACTTTCCAGACCCCAACACCCTCCGGGTGATGAAAAAGTCATCTTTAAATCCTCTCTGAACCTCAAACCCTTCACTTTAAAAGTGTGCTCCCTTGTTCTTGACCCTCTGTCTAAAAGGAACAGTTGCTGTCTGTCCACCCTGTCGATGCCCCTTGTTAACTTATCCTTCTGAATCACATCCCCCTCAGCCTCTCTGTCAAAGGTAAACAACCTGCGCTTATCCAGCCTCTCTCCAGAGCTGATATGCTCCATCCCAGGGAACATCCTGGTGAATCTCCTCTGCAACCCCCTCCAGTACAATCACATCCTTCCTTATAATTTGGCTCCCAGAACGACATACAGTACTCCATCATGGACTAAACCAAGCCCTGTATAATACTTATAAACTACTCCCTGATTAATAAACGTTCCACCCAAGGTTAAATTCTTAACTAGTCCATTACCCTGTTCAGTCACATTCAGGGATGTGTGGAGAAATACCCTCTGAGCTCTCTAGTGTGCTGCCAATCATTGTGTACACCCCATGTCTGGTTCCTCCTTCCAAAGTTCATCACCTCATATTTATCAGGATCACATTCCATCTGCCATTGATCTGCCCATCTGATCATTCCACTTGTATTTTCCTGTAAAATCAGAACTTCCTCCTCACTGCCAACCACCCGGCCAATCTTTGTCTCAAACACAAACTTGCTTATCACAACTCCCACCCCTCCACCCACTCCCCCTCCAGATTCACATCTCTCCCATTTATGAATGCTACAAACAATAAGGGACACAACACTGATCCCTGTGGTACACCAGGGGACACTGGTCTCCAATCACACAAACAGCCTTCTCCCACCACCCTCTGCCTCCTGACACTAAAACAATTTTCGCTGTAACTTTTCAAGTTATCCTTGATACTCTGAGATTTTACTTTATTTTTTTCAGTTTCCCATGCGGAACTTTGTCAAAGGCATTGCATCAAAACTAAATAAGCGACCTCCTCAAACTAATTGAATCAACTCCATTAGTGTGATTTCACTCTGATAAAGTCATGATGATTATCCCTGATCAAACCTTGCCATTCTGATTGGAGTTCAATTTTCTCCTTCTCTATTTTCTCCAGTAGTTTCCCGAACAGTGATTTAATACTCGCTCGTCTATAGTTTCCTGGTCTATCTCTACCACCCTTACTGTGAAGTGCAATCATAATAGCTGTTCTCCAGTCCTCTGGCACCTCCCCTATTGTCAGATTCTAATTAAAATTTCCAGTCAGCGTCTTTCCTCCCTTGACTCAACAGTATCCAGACCTGCAGATTGGTCCAATTTTATACCAGACAAAGCCTCAAACCGCCGCTCGTATTTTACATCAATCTCTTTCCAAGAGCTTTCCAGTCCATCTTCCTGAATTCTGTACCTGCATCCTCCTTCTCCCAAGTAAAACAGCTGTGATGTTTACATGTAACAATCTATCAATGTGCTCCGGGTTGACACACAGATTGCCCCTTTGGTTTCTAATGGATACTAACTGTTTGCTGATTATTCTGTTCTACTTGTCCGTGTAGAATATCATGGGATTCTCCCTCGTCTCTCCTGCTTGCACTTCTTCATGTCCCTCGGTTATTCTCTCCCCTCTATGTTTCTAAGTTTCAGTAAAATCACCTCTCATCTTTTGAAACTCGAGATCACAGGCTGAGTTTCCACATCAGACAATCTTGCCATTTTAGGGATTAATCTGGAGAATACCTTTTGCAGTTCGTCTGTAGTATATTCTATCTTAGATTGGGACTCCAAACGGGACACAATACTCTCAGTTTAGTCTCAGCAACACTCTGTGCAGCTGGCGCATGGCATCTTCTATATTTCAATTACATTCACATGAATGTAAACCTAATTTTTCGTTTTCTATTTGCTTGTGTTTAGATTACATTGCATTGCAGTGTGGAAACAGGCCCTTCGGCCCAACAAGTCCACACCGACCCGCCGAAGCACAACCCACCCATACACCTACATTTACCCCTTACCGAACACTACGGGCAATTTAGCATGGCCAATTCACCTGACCTGCACATCTTTGGACTGTGGGAGGAAACCGGAGCACCCGGAGGAAACCCATGCTGACAGGGGAGAACGTGCAAACTCCACACAGTCAGTCACCTGAGGCGGGAATTGAACCCGTGTCTCTGGCGCTGTGAGGTAGCAGTGCTAACCACTGTGCCACCTAATTCTTCCCAATTCCTTTTACTTTAACTTTTCTTATGATGTTAGTGGGAGAGTTCTTAAAAAAGGTCCTCTTGAATATCCAAAGATACGTTATCCATTAGCTCCTCATTGCCTACGTCCACAAGAATCATCTTCAAACCATTCCAAAAAATGTTTGCCACTTATGGTTTTCGTTTCATCGATGCATTATCATCCTCCCCAGTTTTCCCATTACCTTCTATATATCCAGTAACACGTTCTTTATAATCGAGCCCAACAGACACCCGACCGCGGATGACAAGTTACTGATCTGTAGTTCACCACTCTCCATCTTCATCTTTTCTTAAACTGTTGGATAATATTTGTAACCTTTGCCTTATCCAGATTGGCTAAATATCTTTCGGGAATGTATTGGAAAACAACGTGATAATCTGCGATGCTATCAATATGCCTATTGCTGCTTCCTCTGAAATTCTTGTATCAAGTACATCTGATCTGTCAGATTTATAAATACTCAATCCAGCTTTCTTTTAAAACATGACCTCAACACTTATAAGAATAATCTTAGACTTTACTTACACAAGCCCCATGGTCACTTGGTATTTCTGGGAGAATTTCTGGATATTCTGCCTTGAAGATAGACACAAAGAAACTGTTTCTTTTCCCTGCGATTTCTCTGTTGTCTTCAATAAATTATTCTGTCCGCACACCCATGTTCCATATTTGACCTTGTTTTTATTTTTGTTTCATACACTGATGTACTTTTTTTTAGCAGTCTTTATGTTTTTCTTTTGTTTTTATGCTTTTTCGCTTTTTGATTTTCTTTTCTTGGTCATCCGTTACTGGGTCCTACATTTCTCCGAATCCCCTGGCTTACTACGGTACTTGGCATTTTTCGAAGCTAATTCCTGTGATCTACTAGATAGTGGAAGATGAGGCTGAAAGGGTTAGGTCGGGGAGGTGGGTGGACCAGATTGATCGGAAGGAAGATGAACACATAGGAACGTTCAAAAGGGGGGAGGATGCTGAGTTGGAAGATTGGACTGGGAAAAGGTGGAGTTAGGGTGAATGGGGAAACCGGTGATAACTACATTAATCCTCTGTGGTTGGAGGGTCCCAAGGTAGAAGAAGAGCCTTTCTTCATCTGTGCTTCGGGTGGTTAGGGTTTGGCGATGGAGGAGGCCCAGGACTCTCACGTCCTTGGCAGAGTGGAAAGGGGAGTTAATGTGCTCAGCCACAAGGCGGTGGAGTTGATCAATGTGGCTATCCCAGATATGTTCTCTGAAATGATCCACCTGCCTTACCAATGTAGAGAAGACCACACTGGCTTTAATGTATGTAGTAGATGAGGCGTTCTGTTTCCCTTCATCACCTTTCACTTACAACCCCACCTTCATCTACCTATCGCATTCCTAACTACCTCCCTAATGCCACACCGCCTTCTCATTTATCTCTCAGCCCCCTTCATCCATAAGCCTCATTCCTGATGAAGGGCTTATGCCCAAAACGTCAATTCTCCTGCTACTAGTACGCTGCCTGACTGTACTTTTCCAGGACCACACTTTTCGACTCTGATCTTCCAGCACCACATTCCTCGACTCTGATCTCCAGCATCTGCAGTCCCCAATTTCTCCTCACACCTTCAGGGCTTGCATGATTCAGATTTATGACAGTTACTTCAAATAAAACAAAAACTACAGTGTACTCAAACAGCATAAAAGAAAGCCAATGCATTGTGGTCACTGTTCCCAAAAGGTCCTTTACAGCAAAGTTTTCAATTCGTTCTTTTGATCATCCAACATCAATTCCTAAATAACCTGATCTCTAGCTCAGTGCTCGACAAAATGTTAATGCCAGCTATCAAACACATGCTCATGAAATCCATTTTTCCCAGTATTAGCATTCAGTTGGGTTAACACAGTTTAGATATAATGTCAACAGTACGTTATTACTGCAGTAGACACAAATGTGTATATCTCATTTCCTGTTTTATAACATGTCCAGCATTTGTATAGAAGCTTTCACTTTGATATATAACTCCCATCAATGTTTCCTTCTCCTTGCTGTTTTTACACTCCACCTTACTAGATTCTGGAGAATCTGAGCGATGTGGGATTTGGGGAGATTAATGGTAGAGATCATCTCGCCACATCATTTATGATCTTCTTAAGCATCATTGTGACATTTTCTCCAGATCTCCCGTTATGCTAGTGGAGTAGAGAAGGACAATGATCGTTCATAAATGCTCTGTATTCCCCCAGAGAGCTGAGACAGCTCTAACCTGGGTGGGAACCTTCCAGCAGGCTGGAAAAGCATTGCTGCTGCTGTACAGGATCTTAGTGAGATCACATCTGGAGTAGTGTGTACAGATTTAACCTCTTCAATGAAGAAAGGATGTTGTTATGTTGGAGGCAGCTCAGAGATGGTTCCCTCAGCTGATTCCTGCTATGAAGGTGCTAGCTTATAACGAAAGGATGATCAGGTTCATCCAGTATCCATTGGAGTTTACAAAAATAAAGGATGATCTTATTTCAACATTGATGACAGTAAGGAGTCAACAACTGAAGAGAATTACACAGATCGTGGGGGAATCCATTCCGTTCTCCAGCCTGTTACACAGGAACAACAGGAGGATATTCAGGCCTTCGAGCCTGTTACACCAGAATAGGACGAGGCTGTTCAGCCCCTCGAGCCTGATGTATATTTATAGGAGGAGGCTAATCAGCCCCTTGAATCTATAACACTGGACCCAGAGTAGGCAATGCTGCACCAGTATCCTGTTACACAGCAACAGGATCAGTCCATTCAGCCTCCTCAAGTCCGTAACAAAGGAACTGGAAGAGGTCACACAATGACTGGAGATTGTTACACTGGGATAACAGGAGGCCATTCAGACACACCGAATCTGTTGCAAGGGAAATGTGTTAGGATAAAAACTATCTGAGACTTCTTTCATGAGAAAGGAGGAGGTAATTCAGACACGTGTCTGTTGTATGGGAACAAGTGAAGACCAATTGCTCCCTTCGTCCCATCTCTGGGATACATGAGGAGACCGTTTAGTATCTCCACCGATTATGGAGAAATATGAGAAGACCCATCAGCCCCTCAAAATGTTACACAGCAAACGGGAAGATTCCATAATCCCCCACCCCTCTCACGCATCAACAGGAGGTGGTCATTCTGGCCTTCTGGATGACAACATGGGAACCCCAGAAAGACTTCATCCCATTGACTTTGCACACCAGCAGGATGATGAGTCCAGTCAGCCACAAATACCGCTTATGCAGCAATTGGAGCACATCTCTTAAAACCCTTTTGCCCATCAAACAGGAATTCAAAGAAAACGTAAAGGTTTTAGAAAGGGAAGAACTTAAAATAGCTGTATACATTAGGGAGTAAAATGTCACAATAAAGTATTGTAATTTAAGGCAAATTATTAGAATCCATTGTTGAGGACATTTGCAAACGTCAACCACAATCCATCGGACTCAACATGGTTTTACAAAAGATAAACTACGATTGAGGTGTTTTCTTGAATTATTAAAGTTGTGACAAACAAGGTGGATAGTGGGAATCCTGGAGATGGAATATATCTGGTCTTTGTGAAGGCATCGGATATGTCGCTTCTCCAAAGAGTGAGTGGTAAGATCAGACAGCATCAGTTTAGGAGTAATTTATTGGCTTGGATGGAGGATTGGTAAACCAACAAAATGCAGTCAGATGAATTAAATGTATCATTTTATATTGGAAAATGCAATTTGTTGGGTGCCATAGATTTCGGTTCTCATGCCTCAACCATTTGGGATCGACATTATTACTCGGTTGACGGGATAGAAAATACTATAGCTACATTTTCAGATGACACTAACATTGGCGGGAAATTACTTCGGAATGATGATGCAAGAGATTTAAAAACTATATGTATAGATTGGATGAATGGGCAAACATTTGGCAATGAAAACTAAAGTGGATAAACATGGGGTTATTCAAGTTGGCCAGTCTAATAAAAAGGCAAATTATTATCTAAATGGAGAGAAACTTCAAAGAGCTTAAGTGCAGAGGGATCTGGGTGCCTGCTTGCATATCACAGAAACCTTGCTTGCGGGTACTTCAAATACTGAGAAATGCAAGTATAACTTCATCGTTTATTTGTAAAAGGATATAGTAGAAAGGTAGGGAGTGTTGCTGTAGCTATGCAAGGCATTAGTGAGGCTCCAACTGGAGTACAGTTTGGGTGTCCTGCAGAATGAGGTATTTCCATTGGACGCAATTCAGAAGAGCTTCATTAGAATGATTCCACATTTGAAATGTTTGTCTTATGAAGAGAAATTGAGCAGTTCAGGCCTATACTCTCGATTTTTTAAGAACGATAGGAGAGCTCATTGAGGTCTGTAAAATGCGAAATATAATTGAAAGTGCAGATGTGGAGTGGATATTTTTTTCATCAGCCGCAATTTCCAACAAGAGACCAGAGTTTAACGATCGAGAGATAGCAGGGATGTGGAACAGTGGTCGCGATGACATCAGCCAAGATTGTATTCCATGGCGGAGCAGATTCGAGGGGTTGGATTCCTGACTGATTCTCCTCATTCATATTCAGCTTTTCCACTGTGTTACACAGTAATGGGGGAGGACTGTGTATCAAACAGGAAGCAGGTACTCCGGAAAAATCAGTCTAAATCACTTTGACAGAACGTCACCAGTGGAGTCACACAGTGACCAGTGCTGGGTCCTCCACTATTGACAATCGAAATCAATGAACAGGAGGATGGAACAGATATAGAGATACTGAGTTTGGTCATGTTGCTGTGATAAGCAAGAGATTAAATTATCAAGAGATGTAAAGGCAATGGATAATAATTTGGTAGGTGCAATATAACATGATATAACCTGTAATTTCATTTACAGTAATAATGAAAGGCAGTATGTTACTGAAATGGAGAGGGATTACAGGGATTAATGATACTGTGTCCTGGGGGGTTCTCTCAGACCCGTTCAGACATGTGAGGTTTTTCTCCATCTTGATCGTCTGCTCCCAGACACTCCAAGTGACCCCATTGCTCTCCGTACACATGGAATGTTTTGAAGTGTTTGGTTGGTGATGGGGATACTGTTTTCAAGCATGTATTAAGGGGACGGCCTTTATCCAAGATACATTCATTCCTTTCTACATGGAGACCCGAAGACGATGGGATTGCTGTCTGCTTGTGAATGAAGGAACTGTGGCTGCTGTCAGGACAGAGGTATTCACCAACATAGTGTACTGTGCATGGACACACGGTAACATTAACAGAGAGAGAGCTACTTCAGTTCCTCTACCTCTCCCCATTGACATGGGTACTCTGCAGATGCCATGTACACCATCGGGAATCCCATTATACTGGATACACCCAGCAGCTCCCTGATGAGGGTGAAACAATGTATTTACCTCATCCACCATATATATCCTCTGTCACCGAATGGTTACATTGATGGCAACATACTGGGCTATGACTGCTATGTCACCCAGTCCTGTTTGGAAAGTTCCAGAACATAGAAGCTGAATGAAACTGTGACCCGAACAGCCACTGGCAGCACCGTCCTTTCCCCTGGGGTGAAGCTGCAGGACGCGTTAAAGGAGGTGACACTGCTCTGTGACCAGCTCCTTGTTTAATCAGTGTCCCCTCACACTCTGCTCCTGGATTAAGTGTAGCTTGCGAGGCTGTTAATGGAAAACTCGGGTGGTTCCAACAGATCCCTTTCCACACATACACTAACACTGTGTTTTCAGAGTTTCCCCACTCTGTAACCTTTACTCCATTTGTTGCTCATGTTACTGACCCAGATGCTGTAACTACAGTCCCCAGGCTCCACCCAAAGATGGGTCAGCAAATCCTCATGTCTCCCTGAATGTCTCAGGCAGCTCACAGCACAACCTCCAGCAAACCATCCCCAACCCCTCCACTACATTTTCAATAAGAGTCAGTCAGAAACTCCTCATCTATAAGTGTTGTAGACCAGACCAGATCCCTGCAAAATATTTTAAGAAGGTCGCTTAGACCTTTCCTTATTTTTAAAATAGATGTGAAGTTTGCGTTCCAGATATGTTGTGATTGGTCAAACTACTCGACATTAAGCAAAATATAATCTATTGAAATGCTTTAGTTAAAATGCACTTAAAGAAAAGAACATTTTGAAATAGCTTTTCTGTTTGAACACTTACACAAACAATAGATACCGTATCTTCTTGGTATGCACTGCTTGGCACAAAGATATATTCAAATACAGATCCTTACATGCAGTTTTCCGATCGAAGAGATATCAACATCAACAGAGATCTCAGAGAGAAAAGCAGCTGGGGATCAGGTATTGAAACTTCCAACCCTTTCCGGGATCCTCAACAGCTTCTGAATGCTGCAGCTAAAAACAAACCAAGAAAACCTGGTCTGGGAGAGCTGGCCGCTGCCCTTCCATTGTTACCAATGTTTTAATAAAACCTAAAGGCTTTCTCAATTATTTACTTAAACTGTTTTCAGACAGCATTTCTGCACCTCTGTCTTTATAACCTCTCTTCAAAAAAAAATCCCTAGATAAAATAACCTTTTTATAGTGATAGTATACTCACAACTCCACCTTTAATAAAATGATCCATCAATATACAAAAAGGGATTCATTTTAGACCTCCTAATCTTCCTCTATGAGTAGAGTGGCAGGAATGGCGGGATTACCTTACACTGAAAGACTGAAGTGACTGGGCTTGTATACCCTTGAGTTTAGAAGACTAAGAGGGGATTTGATTGAGACAAATACGATTATGAAAGGATTGGACACTCTGGCAGCAGGAAACATGTTTCTGCTGATAGGTGAGTGCCGAACCAGAGGTCACAGCTTAATAATACGGGGTAGACCATTTCGGATAGAGATGAGGAGAAACGTCTTCACCCAGAGAGTGGTGGCTGTGTGGAATGCTCTGCCCCAGAGGGCAGTGGAGGCCCAGCCTCTGGATTCATTTAAGAAAGAGATGGATAGAGCTCTCAAAGATAGTGGAATCAAGGGTTATGGAAATAAGGCAGGAAGAGGATATTGATTAGGAATGATCAGCCATGATCATATTGAATGGTGGTGCAGGCTCGAAGGGCAGAATGGCCTACTCCTGTACCTATTGTCTATTGTCTATTGACTGCAATGCATATATATTACATTGACTCTGAGCATACAAATGTTCACGAGATTCGATTTCAGTCATTTTACTCCTGCCACAGAATGCCTTTGTCTTTCTTCACTCAAGTTTCCACAACGTGTCAAAACTTAGATTTTCTAACCCTGTCACATGTATAATCTCATATTGAATGGCGGAAATAATAAGCTCAGTCGACACAGACTGGTATTTCTCTCCCAAAACTTCTCCAAAAACTTTAAGGGGTCACGATCAGTGAAAACGATTTGTCTCAGGTATGTTATTTGCAATTTAAATGCTGAAATGTTGTAACACCAACACCAAGCTCAAGGCCTCCTTCCCCATTGTAGAATAAATCTGTTGATGTTTCCACAGGACACTCCAACCACACGTTACATAATGGAGCACTTCTCATCTCTCCAATAGTCCTTCTGAATGACATAGCTCCTCATGTCTCAGCACAAAAGAATTACATTCTTCTGTACCTCTTAATGCTGTAACCTCTTTACCTGCTACTCCTGGCCTATGCCAGTAAACCTTACTCTCACAGGGATATGTTCTAAGAAAATCTCACACATTCTTCTCAATCTCTCACAGAAACCAAACTTTGATTTCTGAACTCAATCATCATCATCAGCCATTTTAGCTTCTAACCTTCCCATTGTTACTCTCTGCTCTTCCACATGAGTTCTCATGACTGCAGGAAGTAAATTGTTGAACTTCGCGAAAATAAGAATCTCTCTAAGGGTCATAGGTTTACTCTGTTTTAATACCCTTCCCCACCTTTCAAAATTTGTTTGATCCTTTCAAACACAACGTGCGTTTAACCAGGCATGCTATTTTAGATTCCTGAAACACTGTCTGTCAGCTTCTGGCACAAGCTCATATGCACTTCAAATGGCTTTCTTCACCTCCTCATACTCAGCAGATACCTCCTCTGATAGGGATGCAAATACCTATCAGCTTTGTTTGAATCAACTAAATCCACATGTTCTCTGGCAACTGTATTTGTTTAGCCACTTTCTGAAATGATATTAAAAAGGCTCCCTCCATCATTCTCATCAAATTTAGATAATACCTGGATGTATTTAAACAGATCCCCATCAGACCTTTGGCTATATAGGGTTGCTCATCCTCACTATCCTCATTATCCAGCCGACTGTCTGCCTTCATCTCTACCTTCTATGTCAACTTTCCTCTCTAATTACTAACTTTTGAAGTTGAAACTCTCTGCTTTTCTTCTCTCTTTTTCTCTCTTTCGTCTTCATTTCCTTTTCTTTTACTTCTACTTTTCATCATAATTCAAACATTTTCAATTCTTTCTCATGTTCAAGGTGCCTGATTTGAAATTGAATTCTAGCCATTTCCAAAGAGTCTGATCTCGTTTCCACCAAATGTAATTGCCGAGCTCTAGCTGTAATTATCTCTCATTTTCGCACAGACAAACACAATTCCAACTCCAGCTTGTCTGCCAATTCCTACAGCTTCCCTTCATTACCTTTTGTAAAACCCCTAACTTTACTTCTTCCACACCCAGAGAACTCTTAGTGACTGAAATTGTCTTTATACTCAACACACTGTTTAAACCAACCGAATTCAACATCCAGAACCAAAGACACTAACAACTACCATACGGGACCTTTGAACCCAATTGCCTCCCAGTGCATACTCTCCAGTGTCTGCATAAGCTTATTCTGGATTCTCAGGTTTCCTCCCATAATCAAAAAGTGTGCATGTCAGGTGAATTGGCCATGCTAAATTGTTTGTAGTTTTCAGGGATGTGTGGGTTAGGTGCCTTGGTCGGGGTAAATTTGTAATAACAGGGTTGAGGAATGGGTCTGGGTCGGTTACTCCTCGGAGGGTCGGTGTGGACTTGTTGGGTCGAATGGCCTGTTTGCGGACAGTAGGGATTGTAATTCGAAACACATTTTGGTATTATCGATTTAGAACGAGACAACAGTCCCCAGTTTGTTATAGACCAACCAGACTGCCTCACACTAGTTTAAGGAGTAAGCTTGGATGCCAAACCTTTTCTTATTTTAAAGGAAGATGTGACGTCGGTGTTCCAGATGTGATGGTACTCATCAAACCACTCACCATTAAGCAAAACACAATGTATTTAAACACTCTAATCAAAATCCATGCACAATGAAGAGGAATTTAAACTAACTTAACTATTGGAAACCATAACAGAATAATGGATACAGTACCTTCTACAAATGAAATGTTCCATAAGACCATAAGACATAGGAGTGGAAGTAAGGCCATTCGGCCCATCGAGTCCACTCCGCCATTCAATCATGGCTGATGCGCATTTCAGCTCCACTTGCCAGCGTTCTCCCCGTAGCCCTTAATTCCTCTAGACAACAAGAACCTATCAATCTCGGCCTTGAAGACATTTAGCGTCCCGGCTTCCACTGCACTCCGTGGCAATGAATTCCACAGGCCCACCACTCTCTGGCTGAAGAAATGTCTCCGCATTTCCGTTCTGAAATGACCCCCTCTAATTCTAAGGCTGTGTCCACGGGTCCAATATACTACAAGCACCAAAACACACCCCTTGGCAAAAAGGAACATTCAAACATGCATTCTTGCATACAGTTCTCCAATCCAGGAGGAAAGAGCATCAAGTGAGCTTCCAGAGAGAATAGCAGCTCGGGATAATTTACTAAAACTTACACCCGTTCTGGGACCCCAAGCACCTGGTGATTGTTATTGCTACAATGAAAAGAAACCTAGAAAGCCTGGTCTTTGCGAGCTGGCCATTGTTACTACTATTTATTTAAAACCCTAAAATCCCCGTAAGTTATTTACTTGAGCCGTTTTCATTAGGAAGTTTGGCCTTGAAGACCTCTTACTAAAAATAAGGAGAAAATAACCGTTTATTAAAAACGTGACAGCATTGTCAGGCAATTTAGATGCCTGGTCCTTTACGCAGTGGTCTTCCTTGTGTTACTGATCGCAAGGTCAGCTGAGAGGGACAGCCACAGGTACACACCAAGTTACAAGGATGTGTCTCATAACTTCTGAAACACACCTGTCCATGAACCATCACATGGGACACACCGGGAAGTGAAGAACAGACTGACACACGCCATTTCATTATTTCTGAGCTACACAATGCCAGCACTCTATACACTAGGGAGACAAAACCCAAGGCCAGGGAAAGATTCAGAGGGACAGAGAGATTCACATTAAAGACAGAAACAGGCAGTTAATTAACTGGGAGGAGGTTGTGGGAATATGGGGAAAAAGACAGGGCAGTGGGACTATCTGCAGAAGTGAGATCTTCGTGAGTAAAATGACAAGAATGAGAACATTGAATACAGGCATTGTCAGATCAGCTGAAATGGCTTGTTACATTAAATTCTGAATCTATATCACAGAACACCACAAACAAACATAAACTGGGACAAGATGACAGCCCAGCATGGAGAGCTGTGCACACCATGTTAGTGTGTTGCTCAGTGAACTGCACTATCTTGAGAGTATTGCAAACTTTAATAACATATGCTAACTATACTCGCATCAGATTACTGCCTATAATGGGAAGGTTTGCTCTCTCTGTGTGTTCATCAGAGACTGAGAGTGTGCGTGATAGGCGTGGTTGAATGCGAAACTCATTGTTTGAGAAGGAACGCACATGGAGAAAACAATTTTAAATAAGAACAGCCCCGGCAGGCTTTTTGTTTATCAATAGAGTGAACGAGGGACGTTTCATGGACAGATGAGGTAAAGTGCTTGAGAAGGTTAAAATAAAGGCATTGCCAGTAAAACAGCAATATACATCGGCATGCACATGAATGACAGATCGATGGGAGTTTGGTGTGAGTTCGAATCAGATTTGCTTCCCAAGTTTGAAGCCGGGAGCGTCAGCAGCAGATTATTGGCTTCATTAAGCCTGTACTTCATAGCTCAAGGTTCAAACAGCAGATGGAATAAACCAGTGAGATATATTCTGGAGTGGTGAGTATTTCAAGTTAGAAATGTCAGGGAATGGTGTCAAGAATCAGCTCATTGTCAAAGGGATCTCCCACAGTTGTGACTTGTCTGCTTCAACTGCAGATATTGGCCAGGGATGGGATGGAAACAGTGGAAGGAAGTGGAGTTTGTAACCAGAACAGTCGACAGTGACCTCCATGCTCTTAACAGCAAAGGCAATGATACGATGCATTATGATTCTCCCCTGAAACTGAATAGTTCAACATAGAGATCCGTGAGTAACACTGCCAGAGCAGAGAGGGAGACAGTAATTGAACACCTTCATTGATGCAGTTAGCAGTGGTCTGTAGAGTGAATATCTAGATTGAGAGATTGGATTGGATTGGAACAATAATAGTGGCAGGAAGTGTAGACGATATGAAATAACTATAATACAGTCATAACTGGTTTATAGAAAACAAAATCGGGATAGTGACACTCACCAGGAACACCAACGATAGCCAGGAAGGGATAATAAAAGTATTGAATAATGAGAAGTGCGAAATAGATCCGCAATGATAATGACATCCAATCAAATGCAGAAAGATACCAAACATAATCGGCTAAGCTCCTATCTATTGTTGGAATATTCCTGTCTAATGTTCTCAAATTCTGATCCATTGTTGAAACATTCCAGTCTCATGTTCTCATATTCTAATCTCTCCTCCCTGGATCTGCTGTTCCCTTTCATTGCTGTCGGTGATGCTCCCGCTCATGTTATGGGTTAACACATTGAACGGAGCCCATTTATCATTAAAAGATGGAAACCCTCCACTGGAACAATTAGAATCCATGGAGATTGGCATTAATCGCAGTCACTGAACAAATAGGCTCAGTTAACCAGTTCAATAAATCACTTTTCATTTACTGGTTTTGGACGGAATGGATAAGGTTGCTGAGGGATGGACCATAAATCTTTCAATATTTTATATCTTTTTTTCCTTGTATATGAGAGTATTAACAGAACGCTGCTGGGGTCTATGTATGTTCCATTCTGTTTATGAAAGGAGGCAGTTATAAAATAACAGATCGGCTGCATAAAAAGGGGGGGGGGGGGGGGGACAAGTTTCTAGATACCTGAACACAAAATACGGTGCTTATTGAACAGTGTGCGGCCACTCCTGGTTTTAATGCCCTGTTATGAAATCCTTTCATAAACTTGAGATAGAGCATTGGGACTGCTGCTCAGGAACAGGCCAAAAAAGAGGGAGAAGAGAAGACCATTCAGCCCATATTAGCCTGTTGCTACTTGAAAAGGTGGAAAACTGGAGTATTGGCACATTTTGTCAACAGAATCATTCAGAACAAAGAGATGTGTTGCTGCAGCTGCATAAAGTGTAACTGAGAGGGCACCTGCAGTACATTGTGTTGTCTGTGTTTCTGTATCTGAGAAAGGATGGACCTCCATCAGATACAGTTTAACGGCTGCTCGTAATCCACAGATTACTGTGTCTCGGATCTGTTACACAGGGACAGGAGGAGGCCATGCAGCTTCTCGAGTGTGTTTAGAAGAACTGGAGGAGACCATTAAGCCTCTTGAGTCTATTACAGAGGGACAGAAGGAGCCTAGTCAGACTGTCGAGCCCATTATAGAGGGGCAGGAAGTGTTGATTTAACTTTCAAGTCTGTTACGCGTAAATATTGGTTTTAAATTAGTTGTGGAATAGGAAATACCTGATGTCAACATTAAAGTTCTAACTTTGAGCAAGGCCAATCTTGAAAATGTTAGGCGTGCTCTGTGAAAGGCTGATTGGAATACCCTATTCACAGGTAAAGGGATGGTTGGTAATTGCAAGGCCATCAAAATGTGGTTTCAGAGAATCCAGAGCCAACGTGTTCCTATTAGTGAGTGGGGCAAGGCTGGTGAGTGCAGGGAGTGCTGGATCGCTGGATATATTGATGCTATGGTCAAGGTAAGGAAGGAGGCATATGTCAGGTAAACAGAGCTGAGATCAAGTGAATCCCGAGAGGTGTGTAAGGGCAATAAGTGTATAGTCAACGGGGAATTCGGGCCAGAAAAATGTGGACATGAGATGGCTTTAGAAATAGGGTTAACGAGTCATTGAAGAAATTCTACAAATCCTTTAATGGTAAAAGATTAACCAGGGGGAGAACTGGGCCCCTTAAAGATCAATAAGACTACCTATGTGTGGAACCACCCGAGATTGGAGGGATATGAAACAAAAATTTCTCCTCAGTATTTAATGAGGAGGAGGTTACAAGAGCGAGAGAATGAATAAATATACAGTGAAACATTGAAAGGTGTCTATATTACAAGGAGGTGTTTGACATTTTAAAACACAAAGAGGTGAACTAATCCCTGGGACCTGATCAGTTGTATCCCAAATGTTTGTGAGAAGCTAGGAAAGAAATTGGTCAGCATTTTGCTGATATATTTGTATAATTGATTTCCACAGGTGAGGTGTCAAAATTCTGGAGGGCTGCTAACATAGTGTCATTATTTAAAAAGTAAGGAAAAAAAAAACAGGTAACTATAGATTAGTGAGCCTGAAGTCAATGGTGACTAAATTGTTGGAGGGGATTTTGTTGGAAAGGACGTAAATGCATTTGAAAAGACAAGGACTGAAGAGGGCTTTGTACATTGGAGATCACGTCTCACTGACTCGGTGTAATCTTTTGAGGAAGTGATGAAGATGATTGATGAAGACAGGCCAGTAGATGTTGTCTTTATGGAATTCAGTAAGATTACCAAAATGTTCTACATGGTAGACTGGTTAGCAAGGTTAGACTGCCTGGAATCCAGGGAGAGTTCGCCTGTTAGATCCAAAATTTTCTTGAATATTGGAAACAGGGCGTGATAGTGGACATTTGTTCATTAAACTTGGAGACCTGTGACCAGTGGCGTGCCACAAAGATCAATAGTGGGTCCACTGCATTTTGTCACTTATACAAATCATTTAAATTTGAGTATATGAAGTATGGTCAGTAAGTTTGTAGATAATTCCAAATTTGGTGCTGTCGTCGACAGTGAAGAATGATCTCTCAGACTATAATGGGGCCTTTTTAGGTGAACCGAGGAGTGGCAGATAGAGTATATTTTAGTTACATGTGAGATGTTCCATTTTGGCAAGACAAATCAAAGTAAGACTTACAGGTAGTGCCCTGTCGAAAGCTGCCAGTGAAGGAGAACTCCGTTGAAATTATCGAATCCCTACAGTGAGGAAACAGGCTTTTCGGCCCATCGAGGCCACACCGAACCTCTAAACAGTATCCCACTGGACAAACACCTGCCCTATCCCTCTGAGCCTGCATTTCCCATGGCTAATCCACCTCCCCTACACATCCCTGGGTACGGTGCGCAAATTAGCATGGCCAATCTACCCTTATCTGTATATCATTATACAGTTGGAGTAAAACATAGCACCCGAAGGAAACTCACTCAGACACGGGGAGAATGTACAAACTCCACACAGCGAGTCATTCAAGGATGGAATTAAACCCAGGTCGCTGCCCTGTGAGGCAGCAAAGCTAGCCTCGTGGTGCAGGTTCTCCGTTCCTTGAAAGTGCTGTCACAGGAAGACAGCGCAGTGATGAAGGCATTTGGTGATCTTCCCTTTATTGGTGCATGCTTTGAGTCGAAGCATTTGCATGACATGTTAAATCTGTACAGGACATTGGCTTGGCCACTTTTGTAATAATGCCCTTAATTCTGGTCTCTCCACTGTCGGGAAGATGTTGTCAAACTTGAAAGGGTGCAGAAGAGATTTAAAAGAACGTTGCAGATGTTGGAGGGTCAGAGTTACAGGGAGAGTTTGAATAGGCTGGGGCTATTTTCAAGTGTTGAGGCTGGGGGGGGGGGGGGGGGGATCCTTAAAGGGGTTTATAAAATCATGAGGGGCACAGATAAGGTAAACAGTCAATGTCTTCCCTGGATCGACGGGTCCAAAATTAGAAGACAAAGGTTTAAGATGAGAGGAGAATGATTTAAAAAGGGACATGAGGGACAACATTTTCACACAGAGACTGCTGTGCGTATGGATTGAACAGACAAAAGAGGTGGTGGGGGCAGGTACAGTTACACCATTTAAAAGGCATTTGGATGGATACATGCATGTGAAGTGTTTAGAGGGAGATGGGCCAATTGCTGGCAAGGGGGACGAGATTAATTTAGGATATTTGGCGGTATGGATGACCAGACCGAATGATCTTTTTCCATGCTGTACATCTCTGAGAGTCTATTGACTCTTCAGTGTATAACACGGGAACAGGAGGAGGCTATTCAGCATCTGAATTTTGCCAATCGGCTTGTTTGCTCAATCACAGAGAGTCAAATACAAAAATACATCATCCAGATTTTGATGGTGCTTTACAGAAACAGGGAAAGGCCTTTATTCAAGAAAAAGTTGGAAAGAATGTGAAGAGGCCATTCAGTCCCTCACCTCCATTCCACAGGAGCAGCAGGTGAGCACAGAGCGATTGGAGCCTGTTACTCAGGAGCAGGAGGAGGACATCTACTTTCACAAACATGGGATCAGGAGAGAGTCATTCAACTGCTTGAAACTGGGGCACAGGGACAGGAGACAGTTACTCAACAGTTCGAGACTGGGACACAGGAACAGGAGCCAGTTATTCAACTGCTCAAAACTGGGTCACAGGGAAATCTGGAGGCTCGTGAGGATTGAGGATCCTGTTACGCAGGAACAGGAGGTGGTGACTCAATCCCCACCAGTATGGGACACTGGGAGAGAAGGGGAGTTTGCTTGGAACAAAGAGAAATATATGATAAGTTGCATCAGTGGTCCATTCAATCCTGCCCCACCATTCACTAAGACCACGGCTGATCTGATTGTGATTCCCTCATTCCATTTTACAGAGATGCCCCTCTCTGCAGCCTCTGCTCCATTGTTGGTCATGTGTCAGACACAGATGCTGCAACAACAGCACCGTGTGGGCGGCACGGTGGCACAGTGGTTAGCACTGCTGCCTCGCAGCGCCGGAGACCCGGGTTCAATTCCCGCCTCAAGGCGACTGACTGTGTGGAGTTTGCACGTTCTCCCCGTGTCTGCGTGGGTTTCCTCCGGGTGCTCCGGTTTCCTCCCACAGTCCAAAGATGTGCAGGTCAGGTGAATTGGCCATGCTAAATTGCCCATAGTGTTAGGTAAGGGGTAGAGGTAGATGTAGGGGTATGGGTGGGTTACGCTTCGGCGGGGCGGTGTGGACTTGTTGGGCCGAAGGGCCTGTTTCCACATTGTAAGTAATCTAATCTAATCTAAACAGGTACCATGACTCATCCAGAGGGTCAGGTCGAACTGGATGAGTCAGGATTTGAAGAGTCCAATCACAAGAATTAAAACAAAAATAAAGGCATAGCCAGATGTTTAGTTCTCTCACATTCGCACTCTAACTCACATAACCATTACATATTCAGGATGGAGCACTGTGTAGATCTGGCTAGTGTACTGCTGAATGCAACCCAGCAATGTCCAGAGTGAAACTCTGTGCAGCCCACACCAATGCTTGATCTATAATCCTGGGCTAAATGTCCAGCGTAGGGGGCTGTGCAGTCCGCACTAGTTCATTCATATATAAACCCAGATTGTTGCATTGTTCGGTAACACTGTGTGAGATCACAGCTCAGTGTGGGGAAACTTGCAACCAATGTTGGAACTGACAGGATGTGCCGCTCCCATCTATTTACAGCTCCATATCTCCACTGTGCCTTGACAAGGGATGCTGCGAATGTGAAAGTCACTGCGAGGAAGAGATGTAAATGGAAACAATTTAAATACCAATAGTTCTGATTAAGGCGTGTATCACTCTAGCATTTAAAGATGAAATAACTGAGATAATATCCAATGAGATTTTGTAAATGATACAAACAATAAGAGGGGTTGGTAACGTTACAGTGGTTGCACTATAAGCCTTCAAATAATCAATGGGAATTAGAAGAACAAATATGCAGGAAGACTGGCGAGACTTGCAGGAGCAATAGGGTTGTCATAATAGGTGATTTTAATTATCCTAACATAGATTGGGACTTCCAGAGGGTTAAGAACTTAGATGGAACGTAATTTGTTAAGTGTGTTCAGGAAAGCTTCCACAAGCAGCATGTACAGAGTCCTAATCGGGAAGGGACAAACTCGACCTACAGTTGGGAAACAGGGCAGGATAGGTCATGGAGGTAAAGTGGGGAGCATTTTGGGAAAAGTGACCAGAGATGTATTAATGTTAAAATAGGTATGGTAGGGAAAGAATTGGCCCACAGATTCAAGTTCTAAATTGGGGCAAGGCGAATTTTGTTGAAATTAGACAGGGGATTGCCGGGCTTGATTGGAGGAGTGTGTTTCTAGATAAAAGGATCCAGGGCAAGTGGGAGGGCTTCAAAGTGAGATAGCTCGAGTTCAAGGTCTGCATGTCCCTGTGAGGGTGAAGGGAAAGTGAGGCTGGAAGAGAGAACCCTGGATGACAAGACATATTGAGGCTCTGACCAGAAAGAAAGGAGGCGTCACTCAAGTACAGGCAGCTGGTTCCAAGGGAATCTCTGGAGTACACAGGGGTTACAGGAGTTTACTGAAGAAGGGAAATCAGCAGGGCTAAAATGGGGTATGAGATAGCCTTGCTGAGCATATTAAGATGAATCCAAATTCAATATAGTAAATAAATAAAACAACTAGAGAGAGATAGGACGCCTTAAAATCCAAAATGGACATGCATGTGTAAAACCTCAAGAGATGGGTGAGGTCCTCAATTTCCCCTCTGTGTTTATCATGAAGAAAGACATGAAGACCTGTGACCTTTGGGAGGTTAGTTGCGATATCTTGGTACAGTCAATATCACAGTAGAGGTGTTGTTGGACATATTAGAACGCATAAAGTCAGATAAATCTCTTGGTCCTAACCAGATATATCTAAGAGCACTGCACAAGGCGAGAGAAGGTAGTTCAGGGGCAAGGTCCAGGAAGATTGGGCAGTAACAAATGTAGTGCCCTTATTCAGAAGGGCTGCAAAGAAAAGCCTGGGAAAGATAGACCAGTAACCTTCACATCTGTTTCGGAAACCACTTGAGAATGTTCGGAGATATAAGATATGGATGCATTTGGGAAGACAGAGTTTGACTTGGAGCAGTCAGCATAGCTTTGTGCCTGGCAGATCATGCCTGACAAAGCTTGATCGAGATTTTTGAGGAAGTGACCTGGAAGGTTGATGAGGAAAGATGTTTGACATAGTCTATATGGATTTCATTAAGGCCTTTGATAAGGTTCCACATGGTAGGCCGCTCGAGAAGGTTAGATCGAATGGACTCCAATGTAAACTGGCAAAATGGCAACACAATTGGCTCAATGTTCTGAAACAAATGGCTATGGTGGAGGTATGCTTGTCAGACTGGAGGCTTGTAACTCGTGGTCGGTCCTGGGCCCATTGCTGTTTGTTATCTATATCAATGATTTGGACCAGAGTGCATAACGCAATGTTAGTAGGTTTGCAGATGACACTAAATTAGGAGACATCATTTGCAGTGAGGAACATTATCAGAAATTGCAGCAGTACCTTGATCACCTGGGGAAGTGGGCTGAGAAATAGCAAATGGAGTTTAATTTAGATAAATGTGGCGTCTTGCATTTTGGAAAGTCAAATCCAGGGAGGAGTTTAATGACGAATGATAGTGCCTTAAGACGTGTAGTGGAACAAAAGGTCGTTGGAGATCAGGTGCACGTTTGTCTGAAATTTGAGTCACAGATACACAGGACAGTGAAGAAGGATATTGGCACATTGGCCTTCATCAACGCATTGAGTATAGAAGTTGGGACGTTATGCTGCAATTGTACAGGATGAATGTAAGGCTGCAGTTGGAGTATTGTGTTCAGTTTTGTTCATCTTGCTCTAGAAAGGATATTATTGAACTAGAAAGTATGCAGAACAAACTTCCAAAGATGTTTCCTGGGCTAAAAGCTCTAAGTTATAGGCAGAGGTTGGACAGGTTAGAACTTATTTCTTTACAGCGTAGGAAACTGAGGGGGTTCTTATCGAAGTGTAGCCCTTACAAAATCATGAGAGGCGTGCATGGGGTGAATACTTCAAACGTCTTTCTCAAGTTTGGTGAATCGAAGACTAGAGGACATCCATTAATGTTTGGAAAGGATAAAAAATATAAAAAGGAAACTGAGGGGCAACTTTTTTACGTAGAGTGTGGTATGCATATGGATTGAGCTGTCAGTGAAAGTGATTGAGGTGGGTACAATCACAACATTGAGATGGCAATTGGACAAATACACAGATAGGAAAGGATTAAAGGGATACTGAACAAGGGCAGTGGAATGGGGTGAGTCTGGATGTACATTTTGGTTGCCATGGACCAGCTAGGCCAAATGACCAGTCATACTGGCAGTCTCGTGCAATATGACTGGAAATGAGTGTGTTTTGGGGTGGAGATAGGATGCGGGGGCTGAAGAGACTGAAATAAAATATCATGGAAGGATATGTTCACAGTTTTCAGAATGAAGACATTTCGATAGTATCATGCAACACGGGTCTGTATTTCGAAGAATTATGAGTGAAAGGGATATTGCTGTGAGTTCAGGCGATGGAGAGTTTTGGATGAGCATTTGTTCTGCAGCTTTGTAACTGGGAATGAGGACAGCAGAGTCTTCGCCTCACTGGGCTGAATCTAACAAAAAACTGTCGCAGTGACATTTAAATTAAGTGTGACAGAGGGGTTGTCTGCATGAGGCCGAGCTAGTTTCCTGGTGCTATCTTACCAAACTCACATCATTAACTACCCACCCCACTCCATAGTCTCCCTCTCATACAATGCCAGCCCGATTCTGCCACCCATCATTACTGGAGGTACTCACAATCGCCTGGATGCCCCTGGATATTCTGTGATCATTGACACTGGTGCCATCTTGAAAAGGCCGATGGGCACACGGTTGCGCTTTCTCAGTTTGGAGCTGCCCTGCACATTTTCCCCAAACATGGCAGCGAAGGGGCAATTACACCACGGTTTGTCGACAGCAACATGGAGGTCCTGGTGGATGGGCAAGTACAAAAGCAGACCATTCTCTTCCCAGAGGGGGCCACACTACCAGACCCACCGAGCATGGGCTGCTCTCTCCACCCAGCTCAGTGCAGTATCTACGGTCTGAAGAAATGCCCAGCAATACAGGACAAGCATCAATAACCTTCCCCATTCTGTCAGGATAAGGTTCACCATATTTTCTCTGCTCCCTCACACTCGCTGTATATCTGTTATAGCACCGACCCCCGAACAAGGCTCATGCTCCACCACTCTCACTACTGCATGCAGCACCTTCCCTCTCTTTCTCTCTTGCTTTTCTCATGCACCCCACATAGTTATAGAATATTCCTGGGAATGCCAATTATGGAATTTTCGAGGCATTGTTCCAACTTATTCCCAGTTTCAGGAAAACGGCAGAGCCCCAGTGTGTAACATGTAAGAGGATGGAGGAGAGATGTACGTTTTTCAAATCACAAAAATTAAAATCCACCATGAGGCCATTCAGTACTTCAAATATGCTCCAACAGTCAATACGTTTGGGGGTGTTCTGATGGTTTTCTCAGCTCCATGTTACAGGAACTTTCAGTCATTCAAATCCCAGGTTCCTGTTACTGAGCAGACGATTCTCAGACACTTCATACCCCGGGATTCTTCTAGCACGTGTTCAGAAGGCATTTCCCATGTGGATGGACTCTCCTTTCAATATATTTCATCTGATTTATAAATTCATGCAACAGTCAGCAAGCTTTCCACAGACCAATCAAAAACATGGACTTATTTTATGGTTATCGATATCCAATCACAATTAGTCATTCTGGTTATTTCACTTGTCTCACCTTATTGTATTCAGCCAAAGACAGCTTCCAAACACTTGTCTCATTATAAAATACAATTTCTAGCACAGAACATTTTTGTATCAAATACACCTTTTTCCTTGTCATTAAAATTTCTCTTGCCTTTTTTCTGCGGCTGATTCTGTGTGTAGCAGTTACACAGTCTCCCACTCAGTTGGTTGGATGGTTGGTTTGTGATGCAGAGGGAGGCCACTAGCGCAGGTTCAGTTCCCCACAATTCTCCAGAGGTAATCGTGAAGGGGATCCTCTCTCAACCTTACCCTATCACCCGTGTGGTGACCTTCAACGTAAACCACCATGAGTGGTCTCTCTAATGAGAGTTATTTGGGACTCTAATCTATCCATATTAGCATTTTAATTTTTAGCAATTTTTTTTATTGAAAAAGATATTTTTATTATTATATTAAACCAATAACAAAACAACTCAAATAACTGATCAAAATTACACCCATGTAAATGTATATACAAAATAAGTTAAATTCTCTAAACGGACAGAAGAAAATAAAAATAAACAATAAATAATAAATAAATAATAACAAAGTGATAACTCTCGTTCTTCGAGAGCATCAACTGATACACATTCATACGTTCATAGTTCCTAATATGTGATTCATTAGACAATATCGTCATGGCTATATGAAAGACCTTTTTAGAGTGGCAAATAATTCTGCATCGCGGTAATCCAGAAAGGGTTGCCATATCTTACATAAATCTCTGCTTTTCGGTGCACCATACTAATGAGAACGTCCAAAGGGATATTCTCCATGACGAGCGAACAACGACCCATTAGACCCAATAGGGTTTTCAGACATCCAACACAACAGAATATTTTTTCTAGCACAGGAAGTATGGGGGAGATACTAAACGAGTATGGTGCATCAGTATTTACTGTGGAAAATGATTTGGAAAATATAAATTGTAGTGAAATAGATGGTGACACCATGCAAAATGTCAATATTACAGACGAGGAAGTGCTGGATGTGCGGGTAAAGGTGGATAAATCCCAAGGACCTGATCAGGTGACCCCAGAACTCTGTGGGAAGCTAGAGAAGTGATTGCTGGGCGTCTTGCTGAGATATTTGTAATATAGATAGTCACGGGTGAGGTGCCGGAAGACTGGAGGTTCGCTAACGCTGTGCTATTGTATAAGAAGGGTGTTTAGGACAAGCCAGGGAACTATAGGCCAGTGAGCCTGACGTTGGTGATGGGCAAGTTGTTGGAGGGAATTGTGAGGGCCAGGATGTTCTTGTATTTGGAAAGGCAAGGACTGATTAGGGATAGTCAACATGGCTTTGTGCGTGAGAAATCATGTCTCACAAACTTGATTTAGTTTCTTGAGGAAGTAACAAAGAGGATTGAGGAGGGCAGAGGGGTAGATGTGATCTACATGGACTTCAGTAAGGGTTTTGATGAGGTTCCCCATGGGAGACTGAATGGCATGGTTAGATTTCATGGAATACATGGAAAACTAGCCATTTGGTACAGGACTGGCTCAAAGGTAGAAAACATAGGGTGATGGTGAAGGGTTGTTTTTCAGACTGGAGGCCTGTGACACAAGGATCGGTGCAGAATTCACTACATTTTGTCATTGACATAAATGTTTTGGATGCAAGCATAAGAGGTACAATTCGTAAGTTTGCAGATGACACCAAAATTGGAGGTGTAGTGGAGAGCGGAGAGGGTCACCTCAGATTGACCAAATGGCCAATGGGCTGAGAAGTGACAGATGAAGTTTGATTCAGATAAATGCGAGGTGCTGCATTTTGGGAAAGAAAATCTTCGAAGGACTTTTACACTTAATGGTAAGGCCACAGGGAGTGTTGCTGAACAGAGACCTTGGAGTGCAGGTTCAAAGCTCCTTGAAAGGGGAGTTGCAGGTAGATAGGATAGTGAAGAAGGCGTTTCCTTTATTTGTCAGAGTATAGAGTACTGGAGTTGTAAGATCATGTTGCAGCTGTACAGAACATTAGTTCGGCCAGGGCTGGAATAGTGCGTGCAATTCTGGTCTCCTTCCTATCGGAAAGATGTTGTGAAACTTGAAAGGGTTCAGAAAAGATTTCAAGGATGTTGCCAGCGTTGGAGGATTTGAGTTAAAGAGAGAGGCTGAAAAGACTGGGGCTGTTTTTCCTGGAGCGTCGGAGGCTGAGTGCTGACATAATAGAGTTTTACAAAGTTATGAGGGGCATGGATAGGGTCAATAGGTAAAGTCTTTCCCCAGGGGTCGGGGAGTCAGAACGAGAGGGTATGAATTTAGGGTGAGAGGGGAAAGATATAATAGAGAACTGCAGGGCAACTATTTCATACAGAGAATGGTACATGTATGGAATGAACTGCCAGGTGATGTAGGGGAGGCTGATACAAGTGTAACATTTAAGACGCATTTGGATCAGTAAATGAATAAGAACGGTTTGGAGGGACATGGGCCGGGTGCTGGCAGGTGGGTTTAGATTGGTTTGGGATATCTGGCCGGCATAGACGGGTTGGACCAAAGGGTCTGTTTCCATGCTGTACATCTCTATGACTCTATGACTCTATGACTTATATTAATCTCTGTTTTTTTTTTGTTGCACCATGCTGGTGTGAAAGTCCAAAGGGATATTCTCCATGATGAGTTTACAAAGTCCCAACAGATCCGGGGAGTTTTCAGACATACAACACAACATAATATTTTCCCTAGCCCAGAAAGTAAGGATATATTTTTTCCCCATGTGCATCTGTGTAAGATACTCTGGGCAGGCCCAGGAAAAGAGAAACCAGGTCCATCTCCAATTCGGTCCCCTCGACCCACTCTCTCACACCTAACGCAGTGCTCCAATATATACGAAGCATGCAGCAGGACCACATGCAATGAGTCAGAGTGCCTGTAGTCATTCTGCATTTAGGACACGCTGAAGATAATCCCACTTTGAATTTTGAGGCAAAATCTGGGGTCAGATAGACCCTGTGAAGAATTTTCAACTGCATGGAATGGTCCTATTTCAGATCAAAATCCTTAGAGCATTTTCACAAATATCCTCCCATGTCTCCGAAGACATCTAAACCCCCAACTCTCTCGCACAGACGTCACGAAGCTGCACAGTCTTGTCTGAGCGGACACGATCCAACTAATGATAAAGGGTACTGACAGAGAGTGTATTCTTAGCAGTAAGAACCCACTTCTCTCTGTCGGATCTATAAGTGTCTGTTCAAACTAATTTTTTAATCAAATCTCTAATTTGGAAAAAAAAAAGAAGGCGTCTGTACTAGGTAGCCCATACTTACGAATTATTTGAGCAAATGATATAATTGTTTCTCCCTCAAGTAACACGTGGTGGCTCAGTGGTTTGCACTGCTGACTGACAACATAAGGGTCATGGGTTTGGTTCCAGCCTTGGGTGACTGGCTGTGCGGAGTTAGTATATTCTCAACTGTGTCTGCGTAGGTTTCCTCCCACAGTCACGCAGATGTGCAGGTTAGATGAATTGGTCATTGCTAAATCGCTCATAGTGTTCCAGGATCTGTAAGTTAGGGCATTAACCAGGGTAAATATAGCATGGTAGGGGAATGGGTCTGAGTGGGTCACTCTTCAGAGAGTCGAAGTGGACTTGCTGGGCCCAAGGACCTGATTCCACACTGCAGGGCTTCTACTAATTCTAAATCACCCAAGCAAGGTATCCCCCTCGCTGCCCACAGTTTATACCTGGAATCCATTATCCCTGGTTGACAACCTGGTACACCAATTGGGGTTAAGAAACATGGTTTTGGCTGTATTGCCTCAATCTGATGGATTGTCCTTCATGCTTTAACAGTATTGATCATCATCAGTTTCTGACAATACTCCATAAACGTTGTCAATTTATCTAAGAACAACAGAGTAAAAGGGTTCACTTTGTCTGAGAGGGCTCAGTGTCTAGCCATATTGACGCCAAGACCACAGCGGCCCAGGCACTCAAATACGTTGACGAAAAACTTAATTGATTGCTATTAATTGGGGTGATCAACTCCCCACAATCTTTGGGGCAGTTGCAATTTTGTTAGCTTGATAAACAATCGCTTATGGTGCCAAATAAAAGAGCTAAACCAGCCATTTTTTTCAAAAAAAACTTTGATTACATTACTTACAGTGTGGAAACAGGCCCTTCTGCCCAACAAGTCCACACCGACCCGCCGAAGCACAACCCACCCACACCCATTCCCCTACACCTAACACTACGGGCAATTTAGCGTGGCCAATTCACCTAACCTGCACATTTTTCTACTGTGGGAGGAAACAGGAGCACCCAGAGAAAACCCACGCAGACACGGGGAGAATGTGCAAACTCCACGCAGCCAGTCGCCTGAGGTGAGACGTGAACTGGGTCACTGGCAGTATGAGGCAGCAGTGCTAACCACGGTGCCACAGTGCAGCCCGCATGCCTCATCTGTCTGGGAAACATCAAAAAAAGCATTCACACGGTGTGTAGGAAATGAGGAAGGACATTCATTTTCATAACAGCTATCCGACCTAGCCAGGACTTTAGAAATGCCTCCCATCTTTGAAGGTCTTGTTTAATTTTGTCCAACAAATGGACATAGTTCACGTTACATAAATGATCAAAGACAGATGTAATGAATATACTGAAATAGAGAAACCACCCCCGTGACCATTTAAAAGGAAACCAGGATTTAGCCTCAGTATCAGATATTTCCCTAAGACCTCCCATAGGCATGGCCTCCAACTTTGTAAAATTAATCTTATCGCCCAGAAAGGCAACAAGCGAATTAATGCATTGCATCACATGACCTACCGAAATTGCAGGATTTGATAAAAAAAAACATAACACCCTCATCTGCATACAATGTAATCTTTCGTGACTTATATCCCACCTTTGGGGTAGATATGTTGACATCCCTACAGATGGCCTCCGCCAGTGGCTCAATCCCCAACGTAAACAACAATGGTGAAAGGTGTCAACCTTGTCGGCTGCCTGGAGAAATATTACTATTACTGGTTGGCACACCATCAGTGAGAACTGCAGCCAGAGGATCACAGTAAATGACCCTCACCCACTTGATAAAATCTTTGCGTAGACCAAACCGTTCTAATGTACAGAAGAGATCCGGCCACTCAACCCAATCAAATGCCTTCTCTCATCTAAAGAGATCAATAATCCCTGGGCAGATTGTTGTTGACACTCTTGGATCATATTGAGTAAATTCTTAGCATTGTAGGAAGATCTGCCGCCCTTTATAAAGCCTGTTTGGTCCTCTTTGGTAATGGAAGGCAGCAAAGTTTCCAGCCTTAATGCATGGGTTTCAGACGGGATTTTGAGACCAACATTTAAAAGTGAGATTGGCGTGTAAGTAGCACAATCCTCCGGGGTCTTCATTTCTTCAGCATCAGAGAGATATGAACCTCTCTAAAGAATGGAGGGAGGGATTTGTGACTGTATGAGTGACGGAACACGTTAAACATCAGGCCTGACAACAGGTGTATAAATTAATTATAAAACTCACTCGGAAATCTGTCAGGAACGCGCAGCTTTACATGCTGAAGCTGCTTCACACCCTGCTGTGCTGACAGGTTCTTGAAAAGTGCTTCCATCTTAATCCATCTATCCTCAAAATGTTCAGGCTGAAATAATTCGGTGAAAATCTAGGACAGGAGGCATTAATCTATTTGGAATTGAAGGTAAGGATCCCAGTACCCTCCCTAATTGAGGTAATGGCTTAAGAGGGGCGTTCGTTTTCCTGGCAAGATAGAATAAATACCTGCCTGGCTTATCACCATGTTCAAACAGCCTTTGTTTTGCAAAAGTAAGTACCTTTCTGGCTGTCTGTGTGAGCGTGGAATTCACTGTAGACCAAAGCATTGTGATCCTCTGCAGGTTAGCCACTGAGGGTCTATCATAGTATGCACTCTCGGCTGGCCTCAGCTCTGCCTCAAACCAGCGTTCGTGCTCCCCTTTCTGCTGCATCCTAAGGATTAATTAATCGCTCGGCAGAAGCCTTAGCAATTTCTCATCGAATGGATGGTTTACTGGTTAGATCTGAATTAATGGCTAAGAAAGATCTGAATTCATTGCAGTGGGTGGCACGGTGGCACAGTGGTTAGCACTGCTGCCTCACAGCACCAGAGGCCCCAGTTCAATTCCTGCCTTAGGTGACAGTTTGTGTGGCGTTTACACATTACCCCTGTGTCTGCGTGGGTTTTCTCCGGTTTCCTCCCACAGTCCAAACATGTGCAGGTCAGGTGAATTGGCCATGCTTGTGCGAGATAAGTGGCTATCCAGCCCCATCTACGGCACTTTTTATTTCCCTTCCCAGGAACAAAAACACGGAGGAGTCTGTCCAAAACTTTTTCATTCAACTTTGCAAAGTCGGGTGCTGTTCCCAAAGGTACACACACACAAGCATAGTAATCTCCACGCATTATATACATGTATATGTGGGCTGAGTCTACAACTGCTGCCTTGACCAACGAGTGCTAGGATTCCCCACTGTTTTCCTTATTTGGGTTCTGGTGTCTGTGATTATTTTGTTATTCACTTGGCCAATCAGTGTTTGAGCTTCCCGTTCTTCCGTTATATGGATGATGTTGTACAACTGTGGTTAAGGGCGGCCTCTCAACTATCGAGGAAAGCTGTTACAACTGTTTCATTCATATAAACGTGGGGGAGGTCCGGCAACAGTTTCGAGTGTCTGCTTGTGTTTACTATGAGGTAGAAAAGACTAAAAGGCAGCTAACCGTTTAAAAATTATACTTCCCCCACAAATCCCCCGTGTCTTTTCTTACGGCCTGTAATTTTTCAACCGTAAGTTTCTTCTCCAGGGCATTTAATAACTCCCGAGCTTGTTCATCAAACTGCCCTTCTCTAATACTACCCCCGCCCAAGAGGGATTCACGTTGTTCCATCTCGAGATTTATTCGTTCAACCTGCCCATAGGGAACATCCCTCTGAGTAAGGGCGGTTCCGATCAGTCGTTGAGTTAATCCCCGGACACAGGGAATAACGCAATACCCAAGGGCAGTGAGTACCCCTGCCACCACTATACATGAGACAAGAAAGGGAACGACCACCCCCGTCCATTTACCGAACCAAGCTTCCAACCAGTCCGTGAGGCCAGAGTCGATGCCCGAGTTTTCGGCCAGTTCGTCCGCCAATGTGGTGAGTCCATCCAGGGCGCGGGTGATGGACCCATCAGGGGCTGTGTTGTTGGGGATGAAAGTGCAGCACTGAGTGCCTATCATGACACAAACACCCCCCCCCCTTCTCTGCCAACATCATGTCTTAGGCCAACCTATTTTCCCACGCCATCCCACTAGTGGCGTCCAGTTGTTCTGCTATTCCTTTCACTGCATCCCGGGTATAATTAATGAACCTCTGCTGATTGTAGTAAATATAATTAATCCAATCCACGTTCTTATTGATGGCCACCCACCAGAACAGTGACGACTCAAAACCCGCCGCTATCTGGTTCCTAGCCTTGTATTCGTCAGGAACACCCCTGGGGACCCCTATGGCATCTAAATATATGTTATCATCGAAAGAGGTCTCCAAAGCTCTCTCAGTTCTTCCACTAGAACGGAGTTGCTCTTGTTTTTCGAATACCAGGGTGAATGGGATGGCCAATTGAACGATCGCACAAGTGCCCGTCCATTTTTGGGGCAGGGTCGGTCGCAGAACCCTCCCACCACAGTATCACCAGAGGTCTGCCCTAGGCACATGAATGTGGGAGTAATTCCCGCCCCCGGTAGTTTCATTGACCAGCCGAATTGATCCGCTGCACTTGTCAAATGTCCCCACATCGTCGTCCCACTGTAGTCCCGTCCGAGAGACGCAGGCCTGATGCGTACCCGTTACCCCTGAGAATGATGGCGGGCGGGGCGCCCCCTCAGACCTGACGGGGGGAAACTTCAAACTCAAGGGTCGACAAGTGGGGTCGTTCCAGGCCTCTCGGTCCTGGTCCAGCCTTATCATGCAGTCCATGGCTCGTGGGTGTTTCTCCCATCCCAGCGGGAATGGGACCACCTGAGGGTTAGGGCGGGCACTCGTGCATGCGTAGCAATCACTCTTTTTCATGCTCCTCACAGTATATTTGACCCATTCCATCCAGGCATTCGCCTCCCCGTATCCCGTTTCTATTTCAAAGGTCTTTTCCAAATCCGTCGTCTCAATTATTCTAATCTTTTTCTGCTTATCAGTGGTGGATGAGCCCCCAGACTCAGCTTCAATGACCGTGATGTACGTGCAGCACAGCTGCATCCCCCCCCCCCCATCCTGCCTGGCCCCCAACTCTAATACCCAGTATTGTTCTATTAAGGCTCGCCCCGTTCTTTTCCAAGTTCTTTATGGTCAGATAAAGCGGATTGCACTGATTCTGCCCGCAATCTCGTCCAGGGGTGATGGGATCACGGACAACTGACACCATAGCCTGGACCCCGGGGGCTGGAGGCCTATTTAGGCCTTCCCTACCATGCAATTGTAATACTAGTGTCTGACCCTGGAATCCACTTTCTCTCTCGAGGTTCCGCTTAGTTTGATTCAGTTGACTTTTAGTCCTACAGGGCACCAACTCACATAGGTCTAAGCTAAATGTCTGTGTTGATTGGTTGGCAAGCACGGAGATGGTGAACCACTGACGGTCCTCTGCTTGTTTTATCCGGAGGCCAAATTGGGTAACACGCACACTATGACCCAGCCCAAGGACAATAGCATAGCAAGTTAACAATACGATTGACCGCATTTTTTTTTTCGCGACACCCGTAGCCCGAGGGCACAGTTCCTTTAGACTCGCCAAAGTCCGATTAGTTCGTTCTCAGGGTCTCTGTTCCTTAGATGCCTTTGTCAGAGAGGTTCGTTCGTCCTCCGTCGGTTGTGGCAATGGTCCCTTGACTCGAGTGTAATGTGTCCAGCCCTTTTCGGCCGTACGGACAGCCGTTTCGGTCGTCAAAAGTACCAGGAAGGGACCGTCCCAAGTTGGTTCGAGGGTACGTTGCTTCCAGCTTTTAATCAGGACCCACTGACCCGGCTTGACGGTGTGCACCGCAAACTCGAGGGGCGGCGTCTGTGCCAAAAGTCCCTGTTGGCGTAAACGAGATAGAGCAGACCCCAGAGCCACCACATATTTTTGCACAAACATATCCCGAGACTCAAATACAGGAGGTTCCCCCTTCGGCCCATGGAACGGGAGGCCAAATAACATTTCGAAAGGGGAGACGCCCAAATCCCGCCTTGGCTGGGTGCGAATTTGCAACAGGCCAAGGGGTAGGCATTTGGTCCAAGGCAGGCCGATTTCACTAGTGAGCTTGGTTAGCTGCTTTTTGATGGTCTGGTTCATTCTTTCGACCTTGCCCGAGGAGGAGGGATGCCAGGGGGTGTGCAAATCCCAGTCAATACCCATTGCTTGCACTACATTCTGGAGGACGGTCGAGGTGAAATAGCTCCCCTGGTCTGAGTCAATAGGGCGGGGTAGCCCAAATCGTGGGATGATTTGCTCGAGTAGAATCTTGCTAACCTGAGTTGCCGTTGCCGTGGTAGTGGGGAAAGCTTCCACCCATCCTGTCAGGTGATCTACCACTACTAATAGATACTTCAGGCGACCTGTGGGGGGGAGCTCAGTGTAATCTACCTGAACATACTCAAACGGCCTATAGGCCGGACTCCTACCCCCTTGTCTTGCATGCTGCCGCAGCCCCCTTTTGTTAATCTTTCGACATGTTATGCAATCTCCTGTGACCTGCTTGGCTACCGTGTACAGACCAGGGTGAGCATATCGGCGCAGGAAGGCATCACACAGTGCCTGGGCGCCCCAGTGACCCCCTTGGTGTAAACGGGCAATAATGTCCCGCGTCAACGGTCGATTTAGTAGCTGGCGGCCATCGGGTAAGGTCCACTTGCCTTCCCTTTCCTTTGTACCCCCCAGAGACGCGAGAAGAGTTTCTTCTTTGTCAGTAAACGTGGGCACTTCGGTAATTTCGGATATCTGTGGAATCCTTACCAGGCAGTTTATTACTTCCTTCCCCATCCCAGCCAATTTTGCCTGTTCATCTGCCAATTGATTCCCCAGGGTCTCTATTTTATCGTCTTTCTGGTGTCCTTTCACATGTACTACAGCAATCTCTTGTGGCAGCAACAAATCCTCCAAGATCATGGCTACTAGTTCCTCGTGGACCAACTCCTTTCCTCTACTATTTATCATTCCCCTTTCTTTCCAGATCTTCCCAAAGGTGTGTACTACCCCAAAGGCACACTTAGAGTCAGTGTAGATTGTCCCGGCTATTCCCTTTAAATTCCTCAGAGCCCGGTGCAAGGCGTACAATTCGCACGGTTGTGCCGACCAGGCATTCGGTAGCCGTCCACTTTCCACTAATTCCCAACCAGTCTCACTAATGACTGCATAACCGTTGTGTCTCTTCCCATCTATCACTCGAGAGAACTCATCAATGTACCACCGCCTACCTGCATGTAAGGGGGTATCCCTCAGATCTTCCCTCACTTTACTCTGGGACTCTATTATGTCTGAACAGCAGTGTTCCAGTTCCTCCTCCCCTTCCCCTTTCCAAAGAAATTCCGCCGGGTTCTGGCAGCCCCCGACTTCTATTCGGAGGTCTTCTCGGTCTAACAATATGGCTTCATATTTCAGAATTCTCGAGTCAGTCAGCCACCTCCCGGCCTTCTGATTCAGGATAGTTCTAACCTGGTGGGGAGTAGTGACTGTCAAGGGGGCCCCAAAAGTCAACTTCCTGCTTTCCTCTACCAGCTTTGCCGTGGCTGCCACCGCTTGGACACACTCCGGCCACCCTCGGGAGACTGGATCCAGAATTTTTGACAGGAAAGCCACGGGCTTCCTTTTTCCCCCCCAGTCCTGGGTCAATACTCCAAGAGCGGTTCCCTTTCTGGAGTTCACAAAGAGACGAAATGTCTTACTAAAATCCGGCAAGCTTAAAACAGTTGCGGCCATCAATTTTCCTTTTAGGATTTCAATTAACTTTTTCTCCTCCTCCTCCCATTTTATTCTGTTGGGTGCCTCCTCAATGAGTTTTAGGTACAAGTCTTTAGTAAGGGGGGCATAGTCGTCTATCCATAACCGACAATAGCCTAAGAGTCCCAAGAACTTCCGCAACTCCCTCTTGGTCGTTGGGAGGCCTAGTTCGATTATTGCCCGCACTCTTTCCGGACTTATTCGTTTCTGTCCCTGGCTTATCAAGTGTCCCAGGTACTTAACCTCTTTCTCGAAATATTGGAGCTTCTTCTGGCTCACTCTTAACCCCTTCTCAGCTAATTTAACAGGGCATTAGTCCCAAGTAGGACGTCCTCCTCCGCCGGTCCGGATAAAAGGAGATCGCCCACATATTGTATTAGCTTAAGGGCCGGGGACAAGGTTAGTCCCTCCAATAATTGTTCCAGAATCTGCCCGAACAGAGTCGGGGACTCAGTGAATCCTTGGGGGAGCACGGTCCACCTGTACTGTTGTTTTCTGCCAGTATCAGGATCCTCCCATTCAAAAGCAAAAAGATCCCTACTGTCCTTGTCCAGGGAACACGCCCAGAAGGCATCCTTTAAGTCGATAACACTAAACCAGCCGAGGTCCGGGGGGATTCGCCCCAGAATAGTGTATGGGTTCGGTATCACAGGGTGCCATACTTGGACAATTTTATTTACTTCCCTTAGGTCTTGGACCATTCGGTAGCTCCCATCCGACTTCCGGGACATACAGGGCTCTACCAATCCATCTTTTATTAGGTCTTCCATAACTGTCTTCAGGCCCTGCCTCCCTTCCCAAGAGATGGGGTATTGGCGCACTCTGACGTCGGGGCTCTGGGGCTTTAATTTTACCTCCACAGGTCGAATTGCGAGTCCCCCCCGGTTCCCTTTGGCGACCCAAACCCTCGGGTCTATCTCTGTCAATCGGGACTCACTAAGGTATGACATGGTAACGGCTAATTCTTCCTCTTCTCCCACTTCTATTCGCAATCCGAAACGGACTACCAAATCCCGTCCCAACAACCCATAGGGAAGATGGGGGAGGTGAAGGAGTTCCACCTGAAGCTCCTCCTCCTCCAGCCGCAAGGGTTGTGGTTCGAATATTTTCGCATTAAAAACCCCACCCTTAACTCCTGAAATGTTTAATGTTTTAGCTTGGAAGCCAACCCCCCTCGGATGGAGGGGAATTGAGGACCTGCCAGCGCCTGTGTCAACTAAGAAGGTAAATTCTTGTCTCAATGGGCCCACCCGTAAATTTACCATGGGTTCTTGGTAGGCCCGTGTTCCGATCCTCCCCTGACTTCCCTAATCCATTTGTTCACACTCCATTTCATGCATCCCTTCTCTTTCCCTTTTAAACTCGGGACAATCCCTTTTGAAGTGTCCCAGTCTCCCGCAATGGTAACATCCGGCCTTCTGAGGGCGCTCAATTCCATAAGATCCTCCTCTCTCACTTCTGCCCTGTCTCGCTTCTCTCCCTCTCCAACTTTTCTTCGACGGTCCTCTTTCCACCCCAAAATCTCCCTCCCCCATTCCGGTGGACTTACAAGCTTCCCGTACGGCTGCCACCATCATTTTTGTCTTATGTTTCTCCCTTATTACATCCCTCTGAACGTACACCTTCTGTGCTTCCCGTAATAATTCTGCAACATCCTTTTCAGCCCAATCCTCCACTTTCTGTAATTTCTTCTGAATGTCAGGCCATGACTTAGTCACAAAGTGCACCTTAAGCATGCCCTTGCCTATTTCCCCATCGGGGTCTAAACCTGAATACTTTCGCATGGACTCCCGCAAACGGTCTAAAAAGTCACTCGGGGATTCATCCTTTTTCTGTCCAACTTCAAATGCTTTCGCTAAATTCCGCTGTTTGGGCACGCAGGTTTGGATCCCCCTGATTATAAGGCTTCTGAGGTCTGTCATATTGGCCCGTCCCCCCGTGTCGTTATGATCCCACCGGGGGTCCTCTAAGGGGTACTTCTGCTCTCTACGCTGAGGGCCGTCCTGATGCTCCCTATCCCAAATGGCCATTGCACTATTCCGGATCATAACAATTTCATCGTAATTAAATAGTATTCTCATCATGGCCTGCAGTTCAGCCCATGTGTATATACTGGGCCCCAGAAATTGGTCCAGTTGTATTCCCACACTGACGGGGTCGTCCAGTAGACGGGGTCGTTCATTACAGAGTTGCCGGATATCCCCAGAATTTAAAGGTTGTACTACAAACCCGGTCCGTTCGTTCCCAAACGGCACCTCTTGTAAGGGGTTCAGCTGTTCAATATTGTCACTCCTCCCAGCTCTCAATCCCTCTTCTCGAGTCGGACTGATTTCCTAGTGCCTGGGGTGAGTTCTGCGCCCCCTCCTGTGCCCCCCCAGCAGTCCCTTCCTCACTGGTCGTAGCCTGCTGGGACTCGGAATTATCCGTCGCAGGAGGGAGGTCCGCGCTGGACGCCTGGTCGTGCGCGGGTGGTATATACGGGGGCGGGGAAGACGGTGGCAAACCGTCGGTGAGGATGTCCCAAGACCTCTGGGGCTTCCTCGGGTCTGTTTGGGGAATCAGAGGATAGAGACGCGTGGGACTCTCGCCGTCGCCCGCCAACCAGGCGGCGGCATATTTGCTGTCCTCTGGGTCAAACGGTTGTTTTCTGTTAACATATACATTTAGGATTTGACACACCCAGTCTTCATCAGACCCATACTCGGGCCAAACTACGAGGGGGCGCGGATAGGTTCTTTGGTCCATATAAAACAACAATATTTTATCATGGTCTCTTTCTTTAAGTCCTTCGTTCTACTACTGTCCGTCCATAGACTTAACTTCCGACCTAATGGACTATCGGGGGGTATTTCTTTCCCATTTGCAGTCTTCCCTGACTTTTCCTTAGAAGTCTGATTTCCCATGGTTTATCTTCGGTCCTGGTCTTAAACGCCCAAAGCGTTTTCACAGATGACCGTCAAAACCACGCGGCCAACAAGGAAGAACAAAAGAATCTCTTACCTTGATCCGTGCACGGAGTTGTCTGGCCTTTTTAAATGTGTGTACCCCCGTGTATAATCACTAACCGGTCGTCCTAGCACTCGCCCGTGTGTTCCTTTTCCAGGATTCAAAATTATTTTTAAATGAGCCAGGTCACATCCTCTCTTGGCCGACGGCCGACGGACCAAGCTGATCAGTGAGAAGTATAAATATATACTAGACGCGCCTTCGTTGTAATCAGGCTTGATCCGTGAGCCGAAGAGACTGCCACCCCCCCGGCAATAATTATTTCATCCCGGACGAGCCCCCAATTGTGCGAGATAAGTGGCTATCCAGCCCCATCTACGGCACTTTTTATTTCCCTTCCCAGGAACAAAGACACGGAGGAGTCTGTCCAAAACTTTTTCATTCAACTTTGCAAAGTTGGGTGCTGTTCCCAAAGGTACACACACACAAGCATAGTAATCTCCACGCATTATATACATGTATATGTGGGCTGGGTCTACTACTGCTGCCTTGACCAACGAGTGCTAGGATTCCCCACTGTTTTCCTTCTTTGGGTTCTGGTGCCTGGGATTCTTTTATCATTCACTTGGCCAATCAGTGTTTGAGCTTCCCGATCTTCCCTTATATGGATGATGTTGTACAACTGTGGTCAAGGGCGGTCTCTCAACTATCGAGGAAAGCTGTTACAACTGTTTCATTCATATAAACATGGGGGAGGTCCGGCAACAGTTTCGAGTATCTGCTTGTGTTTACTATGAGGTAGAAAAGACTAAAAGGCAGCTAACCGTTTAAAAATTACACTACACCCTACATGCTTAATTGCCTGCAGTGTTAGGTGAAGGGGTAAATGTCAGCGAATGGGTCTGTGTGGTCGGTATGGACTTGTTGGAAATCTAATCTAAATACTCAATTAACCAACTAGTCTTAATACAAAAGAGATTGATTCGCTAGTGTCTCGAATCTGTTATATTGCCGTTAATCTTAATCAATAAGTATACTGCTTCATGGTCAGAAATGGTAATATTCCTAATAGTACAGGATGCCACCGAATCTAAGATTGTTGCAGGAATGGGGAAGATATCAACCTTCGTGTCGCATTTATGCCGGTTAAAGAAGAAAATAAAATCCTTACTTGTGATGTGGATCTGCCTCCAGATATCCACCAGCTCTCCTTCTGCACAAATCCACTAATTGCTTACATTATAACGAGGGTATTGGGGCACCTTAAGACATTCTGTCCACCGTGGGGTCCATAAGACAGTTGAAATCTTCTACAATAATGTGCCACGTTGCAAGATAACTGAATTTGGAAAATGCATCTACCAGGATTTTTAGAGGGTGCGCCGGGGGTGGGTGGGTGGGGAGGGGGTGCAATAAACATTCAAAATACTGTATTATTTACCATAGTTCTAGGCTTTGGGGATTATGAGCCTCCCGTGAGTATCAAATACAATCTAGAAGGTTAAATGGAAGATTCTTTTTAATCCATTATGGCTTCTCCCCAACTCGTAATATTAAAAGAGGAGAAATAAACCCGATCAAACGCGACCTGTTGGAAAGTCAAATGTTCTTTATCATCAAGGTGCATCACCTGCAATAGGACAACATCCACCCTCTCTTTTTAAGACTAGAAAGTAAATTTTTCCTCTTTTCTGGCTAATGGCTCCCCTAAATGCTCCAGGTACACCATTTAAGCACATCATTACCCAGAACACACTGTAGCAACATTTGAACTCGAGAGACGAAGAACTCGAATTACTGATCATTAATAAACAAAGTCTCATAGAGCTTAAAAACTACACAAACTAAAACTACTACAACTGCCAAATCTCAAATCTTTCCAAAACTAACCATTTTAAGTAAATGGCTGGGATGGAGTGGGTGAGGGAACCACTTTGCCCGTGCTGTGATGCAGAGCCCAACAAAGCAGACCTTCCAGATCGCTACCATCTTGAACTTCCCCTGATCATTTTATCGATATTATCATTTCATTTTGCATTTTATTCCTGGATGTGCTGGAGCAGTGTGATTTTTTTTACCACTGTCAGCATTTCCCCAACACTGCACATTCCTGCCATTCCCCGATAATCCTAGACTCCGTTATTATTTATGAACCTTCTGTCTGTGCCTCAAACATATTCAATATCTCTGCCTCCAAAGCTCTGTAGGGAAGAGATTTCCAAATACTCTCACCACTGAGAAAACAAAAAATAACTTCATCTGTGTATGAGATTATTTTTGTCTCCTTACCTGAGAAAGGATATAATCAAATTGGAAGCAGTTCATAGATATGTCACTTCATGTATTCCAGGGATGAGGGTCTAATATTATGAAGGCTTTCACAGGTTACTCTTGGAATGAGAGGTGATCTTATTGAAACATACAAAACCTAGAGGAGAGCGATCAGACAGATACTCACTGGATGTTTGTATAGTAAAACTTCTTGTTGTTTTTATAGAATCTCGACATTGTGGAAGCAGGGCATTCCGTCCATCAAGTCCACATTGACCCTCGTAACAGTATTACCCCCCCCCCCCCCCGACCTGCAACCCCCACTCTGTCCATGTAACCCTGCATTTCCCATGACTAACCTATCTAACCAACACATCCCTGGGCGCTATAGGCAATTTAGCATAGCCAATCCGCTCTAAGCTGGATACCTTTGAACAGTGGTAGGAAACCCACACAGACATGGGGAGAATGTTCAAAATCCACATCGAGGGTTGCCCGAGGTTAATATTGAACGCAGCTACTTGGTGATGGGTGGTAGCAGTGCTAACCACAGATCCACCATACACATCCGTTAGTTATATTAGTTCCTTGTGGCTGACTAAAGAAATCTTCCTGACTTGTTCCTGTCACTGAAACCGACTCAGTCTGAGAACTTTATCATCGGCCATATCACCAACCTGGTTACATTTCAAATTATGTGTCACCAGTGAAGGAATGGGACGAGAAAAGGAAACAGTGACACATTCCAACCTTCGTCAGAGCAGGAATTAGGAGAAATACACAAAGTAGGATTTCAGTCAAGTGGGAATTCTCTTACCCAGAAGTTTGGGATGGCTGGATCTTTAAGTTACATCTAAGCTGGCTTTGTCTGATTTTCCATAGACCGGTGAATCAGGGATAATGGTGCATGGAAAGAACCGTGCAGCTGGGATCACAATGAGATGAGCCATGACCTTATTTATTAGTGGAGTAGTGTCAAAGGGCCGAATGGCCCACTTGTGTCCCTCAGCCCTATGTTCTGATGTTCCATTCAGCCCTCAGACATGCTAAACAGCGGCCGATCGAGGCCACTCCGATGGTTAGGTGGAGTTTTGGAAATGTACTTGGAAAATCCAGACTGGATCAGGAAGTGACCACCACCCCCACCCCCAATCCCTGTTTCCAGGCTTCCCCTCTTTGTAACTTCTGCTCCAGATGTGGGGTCATGTTGCAGACCCAGATACGCTGGGAATACAGCTACATACACCACATAGGGTTAAAACAACAAATCCTCTGTTATCCCTGAATGCAATATTGTACAACACAATTTCCAGCAAAATAACCCGTTCCTTTCCAAAAGCATAACATGTGAAATTAATAAATAGGAACAGGAGTAGGTCAATCTGCCCCTCAAGCTAACCCTGTCATTGAATAAGAACATGGCTGATCTACTCCAGGGCTCAACTCCATTCTCCTGGCGACTCCTTGTATCCCTCCACACCTCTCTGGGTTAGGGAACTCCAGACATTCAGTACCTTCGGAGAGAAGACATTACTCTTCATCTCAGATTGAAATCGATGTTCCTTATTCGTTATCTATATACTCGAGTTCGACACTTTGCCCAACAATGGAAACAACTTCTCAACAGTACCTTCTCCAACCCCTTCTGTGTCTTCTATGTTTCAGCAGTATCACTCCTCATTCATTTAAACCCCAATGAATTATCGCCTCACCATCTTAGAGATTCTCAATAACACAACCCTTTCTTCCCAGGAAACCCCTAATATACCAACCGAGTTCCTTGCTGCATCATCGAGTTGACTTTACGTTTCATACACAGGAAGACTCCAATGCCTTTACTGTTCCTTTTCTGGAAGTCCTCTCCATTAAGTAACAGCCTGCCTTTTGATTCTCAGTGTCATCCTCAAACTCGGATGTATATTGTACTCAGCTCCCTCCTTCAGGCTGTCAGCTTAGATTGCAAATAACTGATGCCATCAGACTGATATTTGTGGTACTCCAGCAGATAAACCTTGACCATAAAGATCCATTAATCCTGACTCTCCGATTTCTGTGTTAAACAATCATCATCCCACGTTAATACAGTATCCAACGTCCTAGAGCTTCTGTTTTGTGTAAGAACCTTTGTTTTGTAATACCTTGTGGAAAATCTCTGGAAGGCCTCGTGTCCACCAGATCCCCTTTATCAAGTCCACTTGTTACATTTGCAGGCATCTCCAGAAATACTTTGCATGATTTTACAGGGCAAAATATCATTTCCCTTTCCCAAAACCACTCTGACTCTGTGTTAAGCTTTTCTAAATGTCCATGCTGGGCAGATCTTCCAAACTATACTAGTCCCATCTGCTTTCATTTGCTCCATATGCCTCTTCATGTTTCCCATTCATATGTTTGTCCAAATGCGTTTTAAATGTTGTAGCTGTCCTTGCATCTCCCACTCTTCCTCTGGAAGCGTATTCCATACCCACACCGCCCTCTGTGTAAAAACGCTGACCCTTCATCCCTTTTAAATCTACCCTCTTTCACCTTAAACCTATTCCCTCTATGTTTGGAATCCCCTACCCTTTGGAAAAGACCTTGGCTATTCACCCTATCCATACCTCTCATGGTTTTATATGTTTCTATAATGTCACCCCTCAACATCCTACACTCCATCTGATACTAACTTCAAGAACAAGTGTTTAAAGATAAGCACTGCAAAATTAAACAATATTAAAAATGACAGGTAACCAACACTCAGCCCAAACGTCATATTGTGATTTGTTTTTCTCCATGTTACAATACTAAGGCAGCATGAAACGCTTACTAGTGCCAATAAGAAGTCAAGCACCTGAATTCCTTTGTCTAAAGGGGGTAATGATCATGACAGTGAAAACGTATCTGTGGCCAGATCTATATATTACCACATGGACAACATTCTCCCTCCTGGCCTCCGTATGACTTTGTCTGGTTGTGTCTTCTTTATCTTGCATTCAATAAAGAGAACCCCTTTCCCCCAGTAACCGTTAATTCCGACCCGTTATACAGAATCTTCTCATTCCCCACTGCTAAAAGTCCATTTATCTTTTGCCACACCCTCTTTTCCCTGCCACCCATCCTCCACTTCTGACAAGGGATTAAAATACCATTTTGCAATTGTATTCTGTTTTGAAGAATTGTCACACTGGACTGGAAACGCTAACTCTGTTACTCTCTCTCTGCAAATGTTGACAGACCTGCTGAGTTTCTCCAGAAATGAATAGGCACAGAACAATTTTTCAATTAAACAAATGACTATGGATACTGGAAATAAAAATACAAAAAGCTTTATAGAAGGTTCACTGGAACTGGAAGTTTAGCTCTGCATTCACTCCAGAAAATTCTGCAACGTCTTTAGCCATTTCTTCAGCAATTTTTGTTTGTTGAATAATTTCCAACGACATATTGTCAAAGATGCCCAAACATCCTGTCCATCATGGAGAGCCATACACTGGGAACTGAACACCAACACATGGTGACAAGTTCCTTGACTCTGAAACTGCATAAGTCTGGCATCACTGATACTGCAGAGCTCTGATTCATGGTCAAGGGAAAAAAAACAGAAGGAAACACATTCATTTTAAATACAGAAGATTGCATTCCTGAAAGGAAAAGATTCAGATTAGTACCTTAAATGGATATAGTTTATGTAATAAATTGGAGGCATCACACAAGGAAAAACTTCCAGCAGAATGAGAATATGAAAATGGAAGTATTTCCGCATCAGAAACCAGAGTAGGTCACTGAATACAGGGCTGATGGGTGAATGGGTCTCGGTGTGAACTGGGGCCAGTCAGTATTATTGAACTGTCGATATTGCAGCTAAAACTGGGTTATCATCTGATGCTGTAGATTTCAATGACAATCTGTAACTTTTTCCCCCGGATAGTCCATCCGTCTACCATTTCCATCAAGCCGATCCATGGGTCAGTGACGAGTGCAGGTGAACATGGTCGGGTCGGAATCACGTGCACCTAAAGCTGATGACAATCCATTAAAGCTACCGCACTTGACTGGTTACACTACAAACAGCAGGACTAACATCTGATACAGACAGAGAGATGAGCTCAAGACTACCAAATCAGATCTAAGCTCTGTCGTCCTGTCAAATCCATGGATAAAAGTCGATGAACCATTAAACAACTTACTGGGGAGAGGACTCCACAAATATCCCCATCCCAAATAATGGAACAGCCCGGTGCATCCATGTAGACGATACAGTATCTGCACCATCCTCAGCCAGAAGTGTTGTGTCGATTACCCACCTCACCCTCACTATGATACCCTCAGAATCACAGATGCCCGTCTTAATCAATTCAATTCACTGCACGTGACATGAAGCAACAGCTGGACACTGTAGATACGACAAAGGCATTTGGCCCTGACACCATTCCTGCAATAGGACTGAGGGCTTTTGCTACACAACAAGCCGTGTCGCTGGGGAAGCTGTTTCATTCCAGCTCCAACTCTGACAACTCCATGGCAATGTGGGTAATTAGCAACTGCAGTCCTCACTTTCTCCTAATGTGGGTAATTAGTCAACTATGCCCCATCCCCTAAGAAGGGAATAATTACAATCAGACCAATTACCACGCCCTCAGTCCCATCACGATAGTCAAATTGGTTGGGGTTATTTTTGAAAGAGCTGTCACACAGTCCAAAAAATAATCATAGAACATAGAACATAGAACAATACAGCACAGAACAGGCCCTTCGGCCCACGATGTTGTGCCGAACTTCTAACCTAGATTAAGCACCCATCCATGTACCTATCCAAATGCCGCTTAAAGGTCGCCAATGATTCTGACTCCACCACTCCCACGGGCAGCACATTCCATGCCCCCACCACTCTCTGGGTAAAGAACCCACCTCTGACATCTCCCCTATACCTTCCACCCTTCACCTTAAATTTATGTCCCCTTGTAACACTCTGTTGTACCCGGGGGAAAAGTTTCTGACTGTCTACTCTATCTATTCCTCTGATCATCTTATAAACCTCTATCAAGTCACCCCTCATTCTTCGCCGTTCCAACGAGAAAAGGCCGAGAACTCTCAACCTATCCTCGTACGACCTACTCTCCATTCCAGGCAACATCCTGGTAAATCTTCTCTGCACCCTCTCCAAAGCTTCCACATCTTTCCTAAAGTGAGGCGACCAGAACTGCACACAGTACTCCAACTGTGGCCTAACCAAAGTCCAGTACACCTGCAACATCACTTCATGACTCTTGAATTCAATCCCTCTGCTAATGAACGATAATACTCCATAGGCCTTCTTACAAACTCTATCCACCTGAGTGGCAACCTTCAAAGATCTATGTACATAGACCCCAAGATCCCTCTGTTCCTCCACCTGACCAAGAACCCTACCATTAACCCTGTATTCCGCATTCTTATTTGTTCTTCCAAAATGGACAACCTCACACTTGGCAGGGTTGAACTCCATCTGCCACTCCTCAGCCCAGCTCTGCATCATATCTAAGTCCCTCTGCAGCCGACAACAGTCCTCCTCACTGTCCACAACTCCACCTATCTTCGTATCATCTGCAAATTTACTGACCCACCCTTCGACTCCCTCATCTAAGTCATTAATAAAAATTACAAACAGCAGAGGACCCAGAACTGATCCCTGCGGAACTCCACTTGTAACTGGGCTCCAGGCTGAATATTTACCACCTACCACCACTCTCTGCCTTCGACCGTTTAGCCAGTTTTCTATCCAATTGGCCAAATTTCCCTCTATCCCATGCCTCCTGACTTTCCACATACGCCTACCATGGGGAACCTTATCAAATGCCTTACTAAAATCCATGTACACTACATCCACTGCTCTACCCTCATCCACATGCTTGGTCACCTCCTCGAAGAATTCAATAAGACTTGTAAGGCAAGACCTACCCTTCACAAATCCGTGCTGGCTGTCCCTAATCAAGCAGTGTCTTTCCAGATACTCGTAAATCCTATCCCTCAGTACCCTTTCCATTACTTTGCCTACCACAGAAATAAGACTAACTGGCCTGTAATTCCCGGGATTATCCCTATTCCCTTTTTTGAACAGTTAATCAGTTCAGTGTAGTTTCCACTAGGCCCCCATGTGGAGATGGTGCTGCTGTGGAATTGTCATTGCATTGCTAATCCAGACCAGGATAATTCTCTGACAACTGGTGCTAGTTAAAAACAATTAAGAAAATATCTGGATCTAATACCTGGTGTCAGTAATAGTGATCATTTGTTCAATGTCGATTATAGACGATGATCTCCTTCCCCAGTATACGTTCAGGAAGTGAATCTCCCGTGCTTTCCTCGTCTGTCCTAAAAGTGACTCCAGACACACAGACATGTTATAAACTCTTCAGTGGTCTCTGAAACGGCCAAGCAAGGCACCCAATTGTATCAAACTGCTACGAGGTCTTAAAGGATAAACTCAGAGAGAACACCCGGCACCAGCCTCGTTATCAGAAAAGGGAAGGGGAAACACAATCCTGTTGACCCTGCAGAGACCTCCTTCCTAACAGCTGAGAGCTTGTGACAATATTTACAGAGCTTTCCCACACACTGCACAGAAGCATCAGGAAAGGCATACGTCATACAACTCATTGAGCTTTCCCTATTCTCGTTAATGGCCGAACATCTCTTCAATGCAGTTTTCCCCATACAATATACATATCTCTTATTATGTTTAAACATTGTGAACCATAAAATGAGAACTGCTGTTGTCCATTCAGCCCACCAGTTTTGTGCCTCCATTCTATGTACAGGCAGTTCACTGATAACGCGTGTTGATTAAATACAATTTGGCTGCAATGCAATTAATGAACCTTTTTCTATAAAGTGAACTCGTGTTCACTGTGATGCGATTCCTTGCCAGACACCAGCTGAACAGCAAACCTTTCCTCAAGATCCCTCTGTCTACAAAAGGTACAATCAATGTGTTCAGCTAAAACAGGAATGCAATCCGCTCGACAGGCCTGGAAACTGAGCCTGAAACTGGGAATTGTAGTTTATATTTAGAAACAACTTTATTTCAAACTGTGGGGAGAATCTTGGGGAGAACTGGAATTCCCCATCGGCATCACATGGTCACTCAGCCTCCGCGCACTTTCTGGTGAAGATTGTGGTGAAAGGTACAGTGCTCTACTGAGTGACTGTCGTGTGAAAGCGTTACATTTACAGCACTGTTCCATTACAACATGTAATTTAATGATTTATTTAGACTGTCCGAATGTGTGTTAGACCAAATTTAATTTTTGATTTTTACTGATTCGGCACTTATCCTCTTTTATCCAAAGACCCCATTATCAATATTGCACAATTTTCTACAACACAGTGTTGCAAAGAAACACATTTACTGCGTTATTAGAGAACAACTTGGACTGATCGCTGATTTTCTATCTTCACACCATACTCCTGCTCTCTCCCAATCCCTTTAGTTTCCAGAAAGCCTTATTTATATTCAGCCCCTTGACTTCCACAGCCTGATCTGGGAGAGAGTACCCCTGGTTCGCCAGTCTCTGAGTGCAGGCATTTATTCTCATCTCAAGGCAAAGTGGCCTGTCTGTACCTAGTATTGTGGCCCCTTGTTTTAGACGACCCAGCCACGGGAATTACCATCCCTGCTTCTAATCTGTCTCGCCCTGTCAGAGTGTTATATATTTCACTGAGATTTCCACTCATTTTCCTAAACCCCATGGAATACAGGTCCAGTCGCTGCAAACTCTGCTCCCACAACAAGTCTGTCATCCCAGAGATCAGTCTGGTCATCCTTTGCTGCTCTCCCTCAATGTCAGGTTTGTCCTCTGTTAGGAAAACAGACCAACACTGCACACAATACTGCACAATGTTCGAGATGGGGTCTCACCAAGGCCCTGTGCAGCTGCATAAGATACACTTACTCCTGTACTCAAATCCCCCTGAAATGAAAGTGAATACAGCATTTATCTTCCTACCCGCTTTCTGCTCCTGCAATATTGCTTTCAGTGACTGGTCTACAGGGAGATCCAGATTCCTTTCAAAGTTACAGTTCCCCACGTGCTGGGCCTACATACACTGGTCAGCGTGCCAATGCCATTCCCAGTATTGACCTCTGGCTTCAGAACTCACTGCCCTACATGGACTCGGCGGGCTATACAGAAATGTACAAAAATGCAGCTTAAGTTCATTCATAGAGCAACATTTCTCAACCACTCCTTTTTCAAATGAGAGGCTGCCATTCTATTTTTCCCATCAAAGTACACAACATTTCATCTACTTCATTACTCTCCATCTGCCACGTATTTGCCCAGTTATTCCACTTGTCTCAATCACCTTGGAACTTTTTTACATCCTCCTCATCCACTCAAAGGCTGACATCGTTTCGTGCTGTCAGCAGACTTGGGAATATTGCAGTTGCGCTCCACACCCAAGATATGATGCGTATTGGGAATAGCTGGAGCCCAAGCCATGATCCTTTCTATATCCTCCCAGCCTTCCATTTAAAAAAAATATTGTTTAATTCCTACTCACTGTTTCCTGCCAGCTCTCCCATTCTAAATCTATGACCATATATTAGCCTGAGTTCCACAGGATTCGAATTTGCAGAATAGGCTTGGACTTTATCAAAACTCTTTTTGAGATTCCATTCGTATGGCATTGATACCTTCTACATAATTCTACTAAAAGCCACTTTCTCAAATATGGTTTCCATTTCATAAACCTCTGTTGACTTTGTCTATGCCCATTAATTTCAGTTGAATACTTTCTCTAAACTGTTTAGCTGCTAATTTCATTCTATCCCTTTTTCTCACCAGAATAAAGTTTCCTCGTATTACTAGTAAGTTTTCTTTTTTGTTTTATTTTCTTCTGTGAAGGCATAACTGAAGTATTTGCTCCATCGTTCTGCTATTTCGCTGTCCTCAATTATCTGGTATCAGACGGTAAGAAATCTGCACCTTTTTGCTCTTAATTTTGCCCTTGACATATTTTCAGGAAATATTTCATGTTCTCTCTTATCAACTGTGTTAAGATATTCTTCAGAAACCCATCAATTCCTACCTTAAGCTACTCAATGATTGACCTTCCACAGCCATACAATCACAGAAGCAAAGTCTCTGTACGACCAGAAATACAGCACGGTCCACATTCGGCCCACTTTCCGACACATGACCATAGCCGTGAATCTTAAAGTATTTGAAGTGCACAGCTGTGTCGTTTCTAATGGGTAGAGGTTACCATGACAACTGTACTCTCAAGAAGTGCATTCCAGACCCCAACACCCTCTGGTTGAAAAACAATTCTCAAATCTTCACTGAACCGCAAACCCTTCACTTTAAAAGTGGGGCCCTAGACTAAAAGCTGCTGTCTATCCACACTGTCCATGGACCTTGTAATCCTATTCTTCTGAATCACAGACCTCTCAGCCTTCTCTCCTCCAAACTAAACAACCTGAGATTATCCAGCCTCTCTCCATAGCTGATATGCTCCATCCTAGGGAACATCCTGGTGAATATTCTCTGTACCCCCTCCAGTACAAGCACATACTTCCTGTAATGTTGTTCCCAGAACTACACACAGAATTCCATCTTGCCCTCATCAAAGTTCTGCATAGTTCTTATCATCTATGCCTAGATGAATAAAGGCTATGTTTATATTCCCCTATCCTTCCCCAAACTGTGTATTAACCTGTTCAAACACATTCAGCGATATGTGGAGAAGCACCTTCTGAGCTTCCTAGTGTACTGCCATACATTGAGTACTCCCCTGTCTGGTTCCTTCTCCCAAAGTGTATCATCTCATAGTTATCAGATTTGCATTCCATCTGCCATTGATCCACCCATCTGACCATTCCATCTGTATCACCCTGTAACATAAGGCCATCCTCCTCACTGCTAATCACCCGGCCAATCTTTGTATCAAACACAAACTTATTTATTACATACCCCACCCCTCATCCATTTTCACAGCTACATCATTTATGAATACCACAATTAATAAGGTTAAAAATCTCTCAACATCAGTTACATCACGTGGTTGTGCACATTGATGAAGAAGCAGTGTTTCGAAAGCTTGTGCTGCTGGATAGATCTGTTAGACTATAGTCTGGTGTTATGCTATTTTTACATTTGTCCACCCCAGCCCAACACTAACACCTCTGAATCACAAATAATAAGGGACCCAGCACTGATGCCTGTGGTACACTGGCCCCCAGTCACACAAACAGCCTTCCACACTCCCCTCTTTCTCCTACTACTAAAGTTGATTTAGATGCAACTTGACAAGTCACTAATGAGGCCTACCTATTTACTGGTTATTCTGTTACACTTGACACACTTATAGATTGTCTGGGGATTCTCCGTAATCTTGCCCTGCCTTTCCCCTGTGTTAGTCAGTCCCGTCCACGTGTAGAATTTCCTCCTTATTTCAGTCTTCAATGTTCTGTCCTTATCCTGCCATTATTTGCCTTGAATGTGGATTAGACAGCCTGATAAACATCTGTTAATTTCCAACTTGTCGTATGTTTTGTGAGTTTTATAAAGTTGACAGTGACCCAACTCTCATTCTTTGAAACTCAAGAGAACATAGGCCGAGTTTCCTCATCACGCAATCTCCTATCTGAGGGATTTATCTGGATAATGTCCATTACACTTCCTCTGTGCTCAGGATATTCTTTCTCAGATTTGGTCACCAAAACTGTTCTCAATATTCCAGGTACAGTCTCACCAACACTCTGTGAAACTGCTTCAACATGTCTTTACATCTATATTCTGACTCCCTTTAAGGAAGGCAAACCAAACTTTAATTTTCCATTTACATATATTCCTCCAAATACCCTTCACATCAATGCATTTTCGAACTCACTGTGTGAGTTCTTATAGAAAGCCTTCTGATAATCTAAAATATGCCAATTCTACTGGATCCCCATTATCTATGCTGTAAGAATCAACTTCAAACAACTCCAAAGTTTGTCAAGGAAAATGCCCCTTTCAGAAATGCATACTGAGTCTCTCCAATATTGCTGTTAATGTCTAAGTATCCAATATCACATCCTATATAATAGATTCCAACAGTTTCCCGACAAATGTAAAATTAATTAGTCTGCAGTTCTCCACACTATCTCTTCTTCCCTTTGGAGATGCTTGGATCCCTACCATTCATCGATCGTGCTTGGATCATGTTTACTAATGTACATTTATCTACACCAGCTTCCAGACTCTGCAGAATGTACAGGAAAATAGAACGCAATCTTCGACAATGCAACCGATACTTCTATTTGTGATTTATTTCTGAAGATTTTGGTATGAAGTACATCTGGTTTGTCAAGCTGAGCAATGCTCAATCCAGCTGCATGTTTAATATTGCCTTGTTACTGATATGAATTGACTTTATGTCTTTACTTCCACAAGTCCTATACGATCACTTCGTATTTCTGGGTGATTTTTTGGATCTTACTCCATTAAGACAGATGGAAAGTAACTGGGCATTTGTTTTGCCATTTCCCTGTTATCAACCATAAACTCGTCTCTCCCGATTGAAATTTCCACATTTGACTATGTTTTTCATTCCTTTGAAATATAGATCGTAGATTTTTGCAGTCTTTGTGTTCCTGTTTGTTTGCATGCATGTTCGTTTTTTGATTTCCTGATCAGTTTCATGACCCTCCTTTTCTGGATTGCAATTTTCTGAGAATTCTCAGGATTCCACAAAGTCTGGAATTCTTCTGAAGTCACTTCCTGTGATTAATATCTTCTTTAATTTGTTAATTTAATCATCATTAAGTCACTTTCTCATTCTTTGGTGTTTTCACCTGAAATAAGTAGACATATCAGTATTTCTATAAACTTCCTGGTCCTGACCCGATATATTCAGGAACACTGCAGGAGGACAAAGAAGTAATAACGGCGGCCTTGGTTGGTACTTTTGCATCATCGGTAGCCAACGGGTGAGGTCCAGGATGACTGGAGTGTAGCGAATGTTGTGCCCTTATTCAAGAAGAGCTACAAAGAAAAACCTGGTACCTATAGACCAGTAAACCTGACATCTCTAGTAGGTATGTTTCTTGATAAGGTTCTGAGAGAGAAGATATACATGGATTTGGAAAGGCAGGGTGTGATTATGAGCAGTCAGCATGGCTTTGTGCATGGGGGATCATGTCTTAAAAATTTGATAGATTGCTTTGGTGAAATGACAAGTGACTTGGTGGTATACCTGGTGTATATGGATTTCAGTAAGGCCTTCAGTAAGGTTCCACATTGTACGCTGCTCTCGAAGTTTAGATCACATGGAATTGAGGGGGAGCTGGCAAATCAAATCCAAAATTTGCTTGATGGTAGGAAACATTGTGTAATAGTGGAAGTAAGCATGTCGGACTCGAGGCCTGTGATGAGTGGAATGCCTCAGGGGTCAATTCTGGGACTATTACTGTTTGTTTTATGCATGTTTATTGTTAATATATTTACACATCTATGATTTAGATGAGAATGTACAGGCATGAATTATAAGTTTCAAGGTGACACTAAAATAGACGGTGTCGTGGACAGTGAGGAAGACAATCAGGAATTTCAGAAATTACAGCAGTGCCTTGATCAGTTGAGGAAGTGGGCCGAGAAATGTCAAATGGAGTTTAATACAGATAAGTGTAAGTTCTTGCATTTGAGAAAGTCAGAGCAAGGTAGGAGTTTCATGGTGAAGAGCAGGGTCTTTAGGAGTGTATTGAAACAAAGGGACCTTGGAATTCAGGTTCAAAGTCCTCTGAAAGTGGAGTCACAGGTAGATAGGGCAGTGAAAAAGGCATTTGGCAGACTGACCTTCATCAGTCAGAGCAATGAGTATTGAAATTAGGGAGTTATGTTGCAGTTATAGAGGTTGCTGGTGATGCAATACTGGTAGTGTTATGTTCAGTGTTGTTCACTTTGCTTTTGGAAGGATGTTATTAAACTGGAAATAGTGCAGAGGAAACTTACAAGGATGTTGCCTGGACTCAATGGTCTGAGTTATTGTGAGAGGTTGGGCAAGGTGGGAGTTTTTCCTTTAGAGTGTATGAGACTGAGGGGGATCTAATAGAAGTGTATAAGATCATGGGAAGCATGGATAGAGTGAATGCACTCTGTCTTTTTTCCCCAGGGTTGAGCAACCACGGACCAGAGGGCATTAATTTAAGGTCTGAGGGGAAAGAGTAAAAGGAAACCTGAGGGGCAATTTCTTTTACAAACAGAATGGTATGCAGATGGAATGAGCTGTCAGCAGAAGTGGTTGAGGTGGGTACATTCACAAAATTTAAAATGCATTTGGACAAATACACGGATAGGAAAGAATAAGAAGGATATGGGGCAAGGGCAGGAAAATGGGGTTAACATTTCGTTCGGAATGGACCAGTTTTGTCTGAAGGGCCTGTCTCCGTGCTGTCGGGCTGTATGACTCTCACAATCATTGCTTCTCCCATTGAATGTTGTATTGTACTTCCCCAATTCACTGGAGTGCAATTAACCCTCTAGTCTGCAGGGCTTCCATGATGCGTGACCAGAACTTTCGAACATTCGATATTGTATTCAGACGCCGTGTAAAAATGCAAAATATTGATGTCACTATTCCTCCAAAGCTGCTTCAGAGAAAGGTTATTAATTAGTCCTCCTGACCACACAACACCAAATCTGAAATAACCTGCTCTCTAGTTTGGTTAACAACATACTGTTCAACCGACCTGATACACACTTACGGAAGTTATTCTTCACAGTATTAGTAGTCACTTAGTTAATGCAGTTTTGGTGCAACTTGAGACAATCCAGTATTACTGCAGCACCCATGATTATATGCTACTCATTCACAGGATGAGGGCGTCGCTGGATAACCAGCATTTATTGCCCATGGCAGAGGGCAGTTCAGAGTCAGCTGCGTTGTCTTGAGTCTGGAGTCACATGCAGGCCACACCAAGTAAGGACAGCAGTGTCCTTCCCTCAAGAACATCAGTGAACCAGATGAGATTTTACAACAATCGACAATGGATTCCTGGTCATCATAAACTTTTGATTCCAGATACTTATTGAAATCAAATTCCACCATCTGCCATGGCAGGATTTGCACTCATGTCCCCAGAATATTACCTTGGTCTCTGGGTTTAGAGCCCAGCGATAATATCACTATGTCATTGCTTTCCCTTGCATATACTTACACACCTAATTTCCAGAACATATGATGTAAAGTATTTGCGTGATAGATTTGGGTTTGATATATAATGCACCAATGTTTGCTTCACCTTGCTATTTGTAAGATCTACCCAAACTGATTCTTTTGGATGTGATGGAAAATGTCTGTGGCGTTATTAGCGATAGACTTGGACAAGATGTTCAGGGAGATTCACCTCAATGCTGAGATGATCTGAAGAATTGGTCAGCAATACAGGACAAGCATCAATTTTCTTTCCCCCAACGTTGCCAGGATAAGTGTCACCATATTCTTCTGCTCCCTCACACTCACTGTATATCTGTTATAACACCTGCCCCCGAACAAGGCTCACACTCTATCTCCAAATAAGGCTCAAGCACGACCACACTCACTGTTGAATTCAGCACCTTCCCTCCCCGACGTTTTCTCTCACTGACACAATAGCCGCGCACACGAATACCACTTCATGGATACAACACTGTGGTCAGACTCCCTCCGGACATCTCACCCTTCCCCCTTCCACTACACCAGCACTAATAGTAGGGGTACCCACTCCCACCCTCACTCCATCCCTCCTCTTCACCAATTCCAGGAGAAACATCCTGGAATAGGACATAAAGGGTGTTAGAATGACGGATATCTGTTCCCTCACCCACTTCTCGAAATGTGGGGAGGATCCTGGAAAGAGCCACAGAGGACCAGGGCACCTTGTGTGGAGATTGTGAAACATCAACATCCCACCAACCAAGTAAGCAGCAATGTTCAGGAAAGAGCAATTCTCAATTTAAACTAGCTGGCAGTTCCAATCTCATCTCTTTCACTTTTCAGGCTTAGTTAAAAACATTAATGAAAGACTAAAAAGAAAAATAATGTTTATTCTCTTCAGTAAAAACGTTAAAAATAAAAAAAAGTAAACGGAATAAGTTCATTATGAAAAATCTAAAACATGACATTCATTCAAAATTGTGGGTATTCCCTCATAAATACTCGACATCATTTCTCTCACCAAAACTTCTTACGAGTGTTTGTATTCATGCGTCTGTTTCTTTAATTTCAACGGAATATCGTGCCCTGCTATCAGATGCTCATCGGAAATATCCCTTCCTCTCTGAACTTTTCGTAAACTGTCAATAAATTTCCAAATAACTGGATATTCCACATCATGTTCGCATTGTCATCTCCTGTGGGCAGCTTCTGCATTATTGTTTGTTTTGTCCTCATTGTTTAAAGTCTTTTCATATAAATTCCACATTCCAATTGGAAAAAGCGGTGGACGCCGACCATTTCCTCTGCGTGATCTTCTACCTCCATAGTTATCCTCGAACCAGTCCAGCAGCGGTTGCAGTTCATCTGGAAGCGCATCGGTCAAATGTTCAATCGCTTCATGAATGTTTTCAATCTGAATAAATGCAAGGCCAATTATCATTTTAGCTCAGAAACAAAACTCTGAGTCAATGTTACACTTACTCAAGTGTACTTTTAATATTTTTACTAAAGGGAATAAACATTATTTTTATTTTTATTGCTTTGATTAATGCTTTTATCGAAGCCTGAAAAGGAATAAATATGAGCTGCGCTGAAATAGTTCTGCGCCTAAATGGGTCTACGGCAAAATGGGCTGCACCAATCAGACCCCACCAAACAGAATGAAGTATTCAGTCAATTACACAGCACAGGGGGACGCCATACAACCATCCCAGGCTGTTATGCTGAAGCAGGGACAGCCTGGTAGCTGTCAGGAAATGCAGAGTCGAGATCATTACTCATTTTGTGTTTGGAAAGTTGCAACGAGTGGAAATCTTCAGGGATCTGTATGAGATCATCAACAAATTACAATCTATTTTAATGAACCGGATGAAGGAGATGGAGCTCAGTTTGCTCATACACCAGGATAGTCATTCAAGAAGATGTCAAATTGAGAAAGAGCATCTGCAATGGGATACAGACAGGGGAAGGGTAGAACGTCTGGAATGGAATACATACAGGGGGGAGGGCAGAGCATCAGAAATGGGATACAGACAGTGGAGGGAAGACTGATTGCAGTGGGATACAGACAGGGGAGGCAAAAACAATGGCTGCGGATGCTGGAAACCAGATTCTGGATTAGTGGTGCTGGAAGAGCACAGCAGTTCAGATTGCATCCAAGTAGCTTCGAAATCGACGTTTCGGGCAAAAGCCCTTCATCAGGCAGGGGAGAGCAGAGCGTCTGCAATGGTACAGATGGGGATGGCAGGGCGTCTGCAATGGGATACAGACAGAGGGAGGACATAGCGTCTGCAATGGGATAGGGACAGGAGGAGGGCAGAGCGTCAGCAATGGGATTTAGACAAGGGGAGGGCAGAGCGTCTGCAACGGGAGATAGACATGGGAGGGGGGAGCATCTACAATGTGATACAGACAGGAGGAGGTCAGAGCATCTGCAATGGGATACAGACAGGGAGAAGACAGAGCGTCTGCAATGTGATACAGACGGGGGGAGGGCAGAGCGTCTGCAATAGGAGACAGACAGGGGGCAGGCAGAAGGTCTGCAATGGGATGCAGACAGGGAGAGGACAGATCATCTGCAATGGGATACAGACGAAGGAATGCAGAACGTCTGCAATGGGATATGCACGGGGGAGGGCAGAGCATCTGCAGTGGGATACAGACAGTGGAGGGCAGAGCGAAGGCAGTGCGTCTACACTGGGATACAGACAGGGGGAGAGCAGAGCGTCTGAAAGGGAGACAGACTGGGGAAGGGATGCATGCCTGCAACAGGATACAGGCAGGGGGAGGGAAGAGTGTCTGCAATGGGATACTGATGGGTGAGGGCAGAGCGTCTGCAGTGGGATACAGACAGGGGAGGGCAGAGCGTCTACAATGGGATACAGACAGGGGAGGGCAAAGCATCTACAAAGGGATACAGACAGGGGAGGCCAGAGCGTCTGCAATGGGACACAGACAGGGGAAGGCAAAGCGTCTGTAATGGGATACAGAGAGCGGAGGGGAGAGCGATGGCAGTGCATCGACAATGGGATACAGACAGGGGAAGGGCAGAGCCTCTGCAATGCGATAAAGACAGCTGAAGGCAGTGCGTCTGTAATGGGATGCAGACGGGGAAGGTCAGATCGTCTGCAATGGGATACAAACAGGAGGAGGGCAGAGCGTTTGCAATGGGATACAGACTGGGGGAGGGCACAGCAACAAGCAATGGCATAGAGACAGAGGATGTCTGTCAGCAAATCTTCAGCAGAAAAAAAACAGTACAATACATATGTGATGGAAATTTTCTGTTTTGGCGAAAAGGCGAAACAGCAGATATTTATTTAAATGCAAGGAGAATGCAGATCTCAGTGTTTCAGAGGGATTTGTGTGTCTTTGTACATGAATCACATCAAATTAACCAGAAGATGTAGCAAGTCTTTTGGAAGGTAAATATCGTGATCCTGTTTCGTGCAAGGGTGTTGGGTATGAGCTTAGCGATGTTTTTTGCATCAGTGCAGGGCATTGCTGAGATTACATCTGTTGTATTATGTGTAGTTTTAACTGCCTAAACTGAAGAAAAAAACAAAATTGCTTTCGAAACGTCTCAAAGATGTTTCTCTTTACGCATTCTTGGGATGAAGGCATTACGTTGTGAAGAATTAACAGTTCGGCCTGAGAATGAGGGATGTTTTATTGGCCACATAAGACCTTGAGAAGAGTGTAGTTGGTGAATACCGGATGGATATTTCTTCTTGTGTGGGAGAATAAAACTGGGGAAATATGTTTAAGAATATTCATTTTAACACAGATATTGTGAAGACATGAAACGCTTATTTTTACATTATGCGAGCACATATTAACACATCTTCAAAACAAGTAGGAAAATGTATTGTTAATGAATTGATTCTGCAATAACGCACTGACCTGGAGTCGAGAATGTGATGGAGTCATATAGTTCGGACAATGTTCAAGAAGAGCTCACAGGGTCCAGTGTGGGACTGATAACGTTACTGATTTAACTTACAGTTGGAAAATGAAGCCTATCTGTGGAGAATCATTCTATTGCTCCCTTTCTGTTTCCCTATCGCTCATCAGAATTCCTGATGAGGATTCATTGGAATCTCCCCACTGCCTGAAGCAAAGCAATTCAGCCAAATTCAACTGTTTCATGAAGAAATCCGATTGTCAGAAGGCTGTGCAAGCAGAATAACAACAGAAGTAATTATCCGACTCGATAGTGAGGGGGACAGACAGGAGATTTTGTGGCTGCAAATGGGAATCCGTAATGGTGAGTAGCCTCCCACATGCCCAGGGTCCAGGATGTCTCAGAGCGGCTGCAGAACGTTCTCAACGGGGGTGGGGGTGGGGGGAAGTGGGCGGGAAGCAGCCAGAAGTCATTGTGCACATTTCTACAAAGGACAGAGTGACACAGATAGAAATAGTGACGACATCTTGCAGAGTGATTGTAGAGAGCTAGGGAAAAGGAAAAAAGACAGTGGTAATATCCATTTTACTTCCAGTTCTCCGTGCTAGTGAGGGTAAGAATCGGAGTATATGGCAGATGAAGGGGTGGCTAAAGAATTGGTGCAGGGGGCAGAGATTTTTGGATCACTGGGATCTTTTGTGGGGCAAGATGACGTGTTCAGGAAGGACGCGTTGTACCTGAGCTGGAAGGGGACCAAGATCCTGGCAGGCAGATTTGCAACTTCTGCAAGGGAGGGTTTCAACTAGATTGGCTGGGGTTGGGGAGTGGTGGGATCCTCAACAGCAGGGAGGCAAGTGCGAGGCTGAAAGGAGATACAGTAATCAGAAACAGTAAAATGAAGAGAGAGGTCAGGCTGGACAACGACGGGGAGCAAGGAATGCCTGTTGGATTAAATTGCAACTGTTTCAATACAAGATGGCTGACAGGTAAGGCCGATGAACTCAGGGCATGAATCGGTGCATGTGACTGGGATATTATAGCCATTACTGAAACATGGCTAAGGGAGGGACAGCACCGGCAGCTTAATGTACCAGGGTACAGGTGTTTTATACGGGACAGAGATGGTGGAAAGAGGGGACGGGGAGTTTCATTTTTGATTAAGGCGAGTAACACAGCAGTACTCAGAGATAAAATAACTGGCGGATCATCCAGTGAGGATTTGTCTGGGGAGCTAATAAATAAGAAGGGAATGGTGATAGGATTTGGATTGTACAAAGGCCCCCAAATAATAAACGAGGAATTAGGGGAACAAAAATATGTAGACAGACTGGGGAGACTTGCAGGGCCAATAGGATTACATTAGTAGGAGATTTTAATTTTCCTAACATAGGCTGGGAATGACAGAGAATTAAGGACTGAGATCAGGTGTATTTATTAAGTGTGTTCAGAATAGTTTTCTAAAGCGGTAAGTAGAGGGTGCAACTCTGGAAGGGACAAAACGTGACCTACTCTAAGATCTAGGGCAGAGAAGGTGACTGAGGTGAAGTGGGGGCGGGGGGGGGGGGGTAGCACTCTGGGACCAGTGAACATAGTTCTATTAATTTTTAAATAGTTATGGAGAAGGACAAAACTGGTCCACATGTTCAAGTTCTAACTTGGGGCAAGGCGAATTTTGATGGAATGAGAAAGGAGCTTGAAGGGGTTGGTTGGACGAGTTTGTTTGCAGGCGAAGGGACCTCCTGCAAGTGGGAGGACTTTAAAAGTGAAATGTCTGCAGTTCAAGATCTATATGTTACTGTGAGGGTTAAAAGCAAGGTTGGTAGGAAGAGGGAACCTCGGATGTCAGGAGATATTGAGGCTTTGACCAGCAAAAAAGGAAGCGTGGCTCAGGTCCAGGCAGCTGGGATCGAGGGAATCCCTGGAATTATACAGAGGATACAGGAGTTAACTGAAGGAAATCAGGAGGGTGAAAAGGGGGCTCAAGGTAGCTTTGGCTGAGAAGATTCGGGTGAATCCAAAGAGGTTCATAAAGTATATTAAAGTAAAAAGAATAGCAAAATGAGAATATGACCTCTCAAAGTCCAAAATGGACATGCGTGACTAGAACCGTAGGAGATTTGCGAGATTCTCAATGAATATCTCTCCTCTGCCTTTACCGTGGAGAAATTTATGAAATTTAGGAGATTAACAAAAGTCGTAGTGTTATCTTGGGGTGAGTCAATATCACAGGAAAGATGCGTTGGATGCATTAGAATGTATGAAGGTGGATAAATCTCCTGGTCCGAAACAGATGCTTCCAAGAACACTGCAAGAGGCTACGGAAGAAACTACGGGGACGCTGGTTGATATTTTTGCGCCATCGTTAGCGACAGGTTAGGTTCCAGAATATTGGAGATTAGCAAATGTTGTGCCATTATTCAAGAAGGGAAGCAAAGAAAAATCTGGGATCTATAGACCAGGAAACCGAACATCTGAGGGATGAGATATGCATGCATTTGGAAAGATAAGGTCTGTTTAGAAATAGTTTTTTTGACAGATTCCCTACATTATGGAAACAGGCCGTCTGGCACAACAAGACCACACCGACCCTTAAAACAGTAACCCACCCAGTCCCATGCCCCTTCCCTATATTTAACCCTGACGAATCCACATAACACTATGGGTAACTTAGCATGGCCAATTCACCTGACCTATACATCTATGGATTGTGGAAGGAAAATGGAGCACACAGAGGAAACACAGACAAATACAGTGAGAATGTGCAAACTCCACACAGAGAGTCACCCGAAGCTTGAACGAAACCCGCATACATGGCACTATGAGGCAGCAGTGCTAACCATTGAGCCACCATGCCACCCTTGCTTTTTTCAACACAGTTTAATGACACAGGTACAAAATCTATTCTGCCCTTCACCTATGATACACATTCGAATATCACATACCATGGATGATTTATTCTCGACTGAAAGTGTCATCTTATTATTACTTTATTAGTTTGATATTATTAATTTTAATAATTGTCATTAATAGTTGTTTTTAGACTGGAAAGATTGCATGGCTTTGTGAGTGGGAGATCATGCCTCTCAAATTTGTTTGAGTTCATTGATGAATTGACCAGGAATGTTGATGAGGGCAGGGCGGTAGACTTTGTGGTTACCAGTAAGGTCTTTGACAAGGTTGCCATTGATAGGCTGGTCTGGAAGGTTAGAATCGCATGGAATCCAGAGGGAGCTGCCAATTGGACACACAATTGGACACACAATTGGTCGTAAGCAGGCGGTAATATTGGAAGGATGCTCTCGGACTGGAGGCCTGTGACACATGAAGTGCCTCAGGGGTCGCTGCTGGGCCCGTTGCTGTTTGTTATCTGAATCAATGATATTCTTGCGAATGTACAAGGCATGGTTAGGAAACTTGAAGATGACACTAAGATAGGTGGTATCGTGGACAATGAGGAAGTATATCAGAAATTGCAGCAGGACCTTGTTCAAACTGGAGAAGTGGACCAAGGAATATTTTGGCAACGTTAGATCAAGGTAGGAGTTTCATGTTGATTGGTAGGACCTTAAGGAGTGTAGTTGAGCAGAGGGACCATGGAGTTTCGGTCCACCGTTCCCTGAAAGTGGGGTCATAGTTAGACATGGTAGTGAAGAAGGCTTTTGCCACACTCGCAAGCATTGGTCAGGACATGGAGGAGAGCAGTTCGGAAGTTATGTTGCAGTTATACAGGATGTTGGTGAGGCTGCACTGGTAGTGCTGTGTTCAGTTTTAGTCACGTTGCGATCGGAAGGATGTTTTTAATTTGGTGTGTGGGCAGACGGAATTTACAAAAATGTTGCCTGGACCCGACAGTATGAATTATAGGGTGAGGTTGGACAAGCGAGGACTTTTATCTTTAGAGCACAGGAGAGGGGCCTTATAGAAGTTTACATGGATAGGGTAAATGGACCAACGTTTTTTTCCTAGAGTTGGGGAATCAAGGAGGTGAGAGCATCAGTTTAAGGTGAGAGGGGAAAGAATAAAAGGGAAACTGATGGAAATTGTTTTACACAGAGAGTGGCACACAAAGGGAATGAGCTGCCAACGGAAGGAGTTGAAGCATTTATATTAACGATATTTAAATGACATTTGGGCAATTACATGGACAGGAAAGTCAAGAATGCTATGGGACAAGTGCTGGGAAATGAGTTTAGTGTGGTTTGATATTTGGGTCAGCATGGACGAATGTGGGCCAAAGGGCCTCTCTGCCTCTCTCCATGCTGTAGTACTTCATGACTGTACAAATAAAACAGCATTTGGTCAAACTCTCATTTTTCCTTAGGTCATAATTTCGAATCATATTTGGACAATGTTCTTTCAAGTTAACTTTGCAGAAATTTTGCTTTTCAGTTTGTTAGCAACAATATGTATGTGTGTGCGCATGCGTGTGTGTGTGTGTCTGTCTGTGTGTGCGTGTGTGTCTGTGTGTGTGTGTGTATTTATGTGTGTGTTTCTCAGTATTTTTCAAAGGGAAATATCACTGTACATATTTGCAATATCCTCTCGGCATTCCTCTTTCCATCATAGTTTGCTTTGGTCTTAGACATGTTGTTTTAATAGATTAAAGAATTCTGCCTGACTTGTTCCGAACACTGACCCTGACACACTCTGAGAACTATATCATTGGCCATATCACCAACATAGTTACAATTATTTTTTGTGGGCAGTGGAGGAGTGGGGCTAGGAAATGGAGAAGTGAGCCAAAACAACACAGGGAATTATCGACGCAATCAGCCAAGGTCAGAGATGAGGAGTTCCTTGGAGGGGATTCTGAAGGATAAAATTTGCATTTACTTAGAAAGACAAGGAATGATTAGGGATAGTCAATATGGATTTGTGTGATGGAAATCCTGTCTAATTAATGTGATTGATTATTATCAAGAGATGACAATGAAGATTGAAGAAGACACTGTGGTATAAATTGTTTACACAGACTTCAGCAAGGCATTTAATAAGGTTCCCCATCGTAGACAGATTACTAAAATTAGGTTATATGTAATCTAGGAAAAGCTAACCAATTGGATACAAAATTGGATTGAAGGTAATGGATTGTTTTCCAGACTGAAGACCTGTGGCCAGCGGTGTTCTGAAAGGATCAGTGCTAAGCTCACTGCTTTTCATCACGGATATAAACAACTTTGATGTGATTATCGGAGGCATGGTTAGTAAGTTTACAGATAACATCACCAAATTGGTTCAGTGGACAGTGAAGAAGATTATCTCAGAATATAACGGGATCCTTGACCATCAATGAGCCAAGGACTGGCAGATGGAGTTTAGTTTAGATATTTGTGAGGTTTTACATTTCGGTTAGTTAAAGCGGAGTAGTGCCCTGGGAAATGTTGCTTAACAAAGAGAACTACGGGTGAAGATTCATAGTTCCTTGAAAGTGGAGTTTCGGTCGGTAGAGTAGTGAGGAACGTGGTTGACATGCTTGCCTTAATCGGTCAGAACATTGAGAATAGGAGTAGGGGTAGCGTGAGTGGCTTGTCCAGGACATAGGTGAGGCCACTTTAAGAAAACTGCGTACATATCAGTTGACTCTTTTAAAGGATGGATGTTGTTAAGCTTGAAAGGGTGCAGAAAAGATTTACAAAGATTTTCTGGAACCTGAGGGTTTGAACTACAGAGAGTTGATGAACAGGATGAGGCTTTTTCCCCTGGACTGTCAGAGACTGAATGGTGACATGACAGACGTTTAATAAAGTCCTGAGGGGGATGGATAGTCTGAATGGACAAGATCTTTTTCCCAGTGTAGGGGCGTCCAGAACTGGACGGCATAGTGTGAAGGTGACAGGGCAAAGACTTAGAAGGGACCTGAGGGGAAACCTTTTCATACAGAGGCTGGTGGGTGTACTGTCAGAGAAAGTAGTGAAAGTGGGTACAATTACATGTTTACAATGTAACTGGAGAGGTACATAAATGGGAATGGATCATGTGATGTGGGCCAAATGCTGGCAAGTGGGACGAGATCTGATGAAGATGCCTGATCGGCATGGACAAATTGGACAAAAGGATCTTTTCCACGCTGTATGATTCTCTTATTTTCACAGCGGGATGAGGAAGAATTCTAAAAGGGCCATTCGACTGGGAATTCTCTTCCCCGGATGTTTGTGTTGCCTCTCTGATTACAAGTATTCACAGCTGAGTTAAAGATTTGACAGAGAAGTGAGTCACAGATAATGGGACACAGACAGGACGATGAGGTTGAGACCACAATCTGATCAACCACAATCTTAATGTTTGGTGGAGAAGACTCAAATTCTCTAATGACCCACTCCTGCTCCTCAGTCCCATGTTTTGGTGTTCCATTCAACCCCTCTAACCTGATAGACAGCAGCAGTTAGAGTCCACTTATTGTTCTAGCATGGTGCACAGAAATAGAGGAATCAGTTCGGTTCCTGGAGACTGTCCCACTCGGTTTGGGAGATTTGGAAAATGTAATTGGAAGACCCAGGCTGAATATGGAAGAGGTTGCTCATTTCTCTTTACAAAACTTCCCCTCTCTGTATCTTGTGCTTCATTTGTTGATCATGTTGTAGACCCAGATTCACTGTGAATACAGCCCCCAAATCTCACCCAGTGATGGCTCACAAAGTCCACGGGTCTCCCTGATTGCAACATTCCATAAAAGACCTTCCAGGAAAATAACACCGACTAACTTTCCAATAAGAGAATGGGAGAGCATCAGGAACAGGGGCAAGTCATTCACATCCCAAGCCTGCCTTGCCCTTCACTATGATCAAGGCTAACCTGCTCCTAGTCTCAAATCTACTTAATGTCCAAGTATTATTGAGCACTTCCATAGAACACAGAACAAAGAACAGTACTGATTTGGACATGTCGGTGTGCGACTGGGGTGTACAAAGTTAGAAATCACATAGCACCAGGTTATAGTCCAACAGGTTTAATTGGAAGCACACTAGCTTTTGGAGCATCGCTCCTTCATCAGGTGATAGTGGAGGGCTCGATCATAACACAGAATTTATAGCAAAAATTTACAGTATGATGTAACTGAAATTATACATGGAAAAATTGATTCTCTGTTAAGCCTTTCATCTGTTAGAATACCATGATAGTTTCACTTCTTTCATGTGTAAATCACAAAACCTTTTTTTAAAAAAAAGTTGCATTCTCAGGTAAGCTGTGAACAATGGTGATAGCAAAACAAAATGTTGAAGGTGTTGGCCCCCTGTGTTCTCTGACTATGCCATGATGTTTAGATTGATTCTAAGCTAAAAAGTGAGATAACGGAGTTTTACATGAATTCATGCAGATTTTCAGCTCAAGGTTCTACATGAATGCATGCAGTTAGGACCTTCAGTCCTCGACGTTGTGTTGTTTGTCCTACTCTAACCTACATGCTTCTGTTCACTTTGTTCCATGTGCCTATCCAAGAGTCTCTTCAGTGTCCTTCACGTATTTGACTCTACTACCACTGATGGTAGTGCATTCAACACACCCACCACTCTCTGTGTAAAGAATCTACCTCTGATATCTCCCCTAAAACTTCCTCCAATTACCTTAAAATTATGCCACCCAGTGATAGACATTTCTGCCATGGGAAAATGTCTCTGGCTATTCACTCTCTATCTGCCTCTCATCATCTTGTACACCCCTATCAAGTCACCTCTCATTTATTTTTCCTCCAATGAGAAAAGCCCTCGCTCCCTCGCGGTTTCTTCGTAAGACTTCTAGTCCAGGCAGCATCCTGGTAAATCTCCTCTTTGCACTCTCAAAAGCTTCACTATCCTTCCTATAATGAGGAGACCAGAACTGAACACAATATTCCCTGTGCGGTCTGAGCAGGGCTCTATCGAGCTGCAGCATAACCTCGCGGCTCTTAAACTCTACCCCCTGCAACTGAAAGCCAACATACCATACGCCTTCTTAACAACCCGATCAACTTGGGTGGCAGCTTTGAGGGATCTGTGGACACGGACGCCAGGATACCTCTGTTTCTCCACACTGCCAAGAATCCTGCCTTTAACCATGTATTCTGCATTCACATTCTAGCTTGCAAAGTGAATTACTTCAGTTTGAACTCCATGTGCCACTTCTCAGCCCAGCTCTGCATCCTGTCGATGTCCCATTGCAACCTACAATAGCCCTCCACATTCTGTACCACTCCAACCACCTTTGTGTCATCGGCAAACTTACTAGCCAACTCTTCAACACCCACATCCAAGTCATTTTTGAAAATAACAGAGAGCAGAGATCACTGAACTGATCCGAGCGGGACACTACTGGTCCCTTTCAGTGATCTAGCTCCCCTAACTCTCTGTGTAAGAGAGTTCCTGACATTCACTACCCTCTGTTTGAAGAAAACCTTCTCTGCTTCTGCACCATGACTTATTGATATGAACAAACGAGGTAACGCAGGGGCTCAGGTAAGAGAGACTGACCCTGAACTCAAGGCAGTATTTGACTGAGGATGACATCAAGGAACCTGAACAAAATCACACTTACTGAGAATTAATTATGACCTCTACACTGCTTGGAGTCATTCACGGCACAAGGGAACGTGATTATCATTGGTGGGCATCAATCATCTCAGCCGTGGGGCACATCTGCAGGAGATCCTCAGCGTAGCCTCCTCAGCTCAGGCATCTCCAGTTTGTCATCATAGAATCCCTACAGTGTGGAAGGAGGCTATGCATCCCATTGAGTCCAAACGGAGCAGATTAGATTTCCTACAGTGTGGAAACAGGCACTTTGGCCCAACCAGTCCACACCGACCCTCCGAAGAGTAACCCACCCAAACACATTTCCATCTGACGAATGCACCTAACATGATGGACAATTTAGTATGGCCAATTCACCCTGCGTGCACATATTCGGACTATGGGAGGAAACCGGAGCACCCGGAGGAGACTTATGCAGACAAGTGGGGAATGTGCAAACTCCACACAGACAGTTGCCCAAGGCTGGAATCGAACCTGGGACCCTGTGCTGTGAGGCAGCAGTGTAAGCTACTGCTTCACCGTGCCAGCAGAAGAGGGGGCATTCACTGAAGTCTACAAAATTTTCAGGACAGGTTGTCCCTCTTCATCTCTTGAAACAATCTGTGACCATTTATAGCAAGACTCGAACAACATTCAAGAGCGTGTTGTTAAAGTCTGGGTAACATTATGTAACAGCACAGTATATTTCCACAGTAAAAGGACAGGTTCATTCAGCAGCTCAATCAGGTTTCACGAGAATGTGGGGAGGCCATTCATCCCATCAAAACTACTGGGCAAAGGAAGGATAGCCCTTTCAGTCCCTCCTGCCTGTTGCACAGCAAGTTGCGAGTCTGCTCTCTCCCACATGTCACATACATGGGATCAGAAAGAACCATTTCACACCCGGAGTCACTTACAAAGGATCAGGAAGAGGTTATTCAGCTTGTCAAGACACTAACGCAGGAACAGGAAAGTGTCAGAGATGCTCCAACATCACAAACAAATGGAGCAGGGGCTACACAGACAGACTGCTCCAAATTGATCCACATGCCTTAATTACTCATGGTACATATGTGTTACTTTAACATGGGTTTCTGGCAGTCGGAATGAAGCCAACATTTTTTAGCCATTCTCCAAGTTATCTACCATCTCCAAGAAGGCAGACCCATGGTCTCCGTGGAGTCAGAAACCGGTGGGGGAATAACTAACTGTTTCAGAATGATGGTACTTTGGCTGCTGACAGGATTGTGTACAAAATGACACTCAATGCAGTGTCACACAGTAACTGTGCATTAAAGTGTTCAGAGTTCATTCAGAGCCTGTACCTCGCTGTCAATTGACGTGAGGGTTCTGCAGATGCATGTAAACTGTCGTGAATTAAACATTCAATGAAAAGTATGACATTGTCACCCCATTCAGTTGTTTGGGACATAATGAGTTGCTGTCCATACCCATCAAGCTTCAACTTCTTATTGTCTCACAGCGCTACAGATTAAGCACATTGTTACTGCACTCTCTCCTCATGGTAACATCATGCTAGTGTTTCGTCTGGTAAAACTCCCGTGCACTCTCTCAGTGACAAAGGGATCATTGATTATAAAGCAGACCAAACCTTTACACATAGCACCAAATACTTTCTCAACAAAACACGATCATTGGGAAAGATATTCTAACTTTGGTAACTTCAATCATTTTGCATGAAGAACCACATATCATTTACTTCCTGCCCCTGTATGAATTCTGTCAGTGACTTATGACCAAGGATATCCAGGTCTTTTTCAACAAAAGCACTCGCCAACCTCCCTACCATTTAATAAATATAAATATACATTTGTTGTTCACATCTGAATAATTGTTATACCTTGTCTCCATCCTGTTTTAAATATTTAAGTTGACAATTGCTTCTGTCCAGTCTGCAGGATCCTTTTCAGAATCTAATTAGCTTTGAAGAATAATCAGTAATTATTTCACGAGTTTGTTCTCACCTCAATCACTCTGAGATGGAACTCATCAGATGCAGCAACTTATGAAACTTCAATTCAATTAGATTTTCAATAACATACACTTCATTAATTCTGATTTCCTGCAGTTTCCAATTTTTACCAGTCCCTCTGTTCCCTAATATTTGTGGAAAGTAGTTTCTGTACCTTCCCCTGTGGAGATGGAACCAATGCATTCCTCTCAGCAGGCAGATGGTTTCAGTCAACTCGTGAATACACTGGCGGAGTGCACTTCAGAGATGGTGGATATATTACCCACTGCTGCCTGAAAAGTTCCAGAATCAATCCAGTTTAATTCATCGTGAGTGTCAGCGCAGTGCTGCTACTGGTGTGAGAACACAGGTTACACTGAAGGAGGGGATACAGCTCAGTGATCACCTCAATGTAAAGACAAGCTGGTTTTACACTTTACACCTGAATGGCTGCAGCTTAGACAAATTTTCCTGGAAATCCCAGAGAGGAAAATATAATGCCTCACTCCTCCCTGTTTGTACAGCTTCCCTTCTTTGTAGTCTCAGCCTCATTTGTTTACTATGGACCCAGACACACTGTAAATGCAGTATCCAGAGTGGGGTTCCCAGACCACCGAGGCTCCATGAATGAACCCAGTAGCTGACATCACTATCCTGAGAACACCATCCACAGACCCTCCACTGACTTTCCAGAAGACAGCAGCAAGTGAATTCCCCACACCTACAATGCATCCATTCACTACTGAAAATGCCTCGGTCTCCTCAGTTTCTCTAGGAGACAGTGAGGAACGCAGATACTGGAGATCAGAGCTGAAAAATGTATTGCTGGAAAAGCACAGCAGGTCAGGCAGCATCCAAAGATCTGGAGAATCGACGTTTCGGTCATGAGCCCTTCTTCAGGAATGAGGAGGAAGAGCGCCTCATCTTCCGCCTACGAACCCTCCAACCACAAGGGATGAATTCAGATGTCTCCAGCTTCCTCATTTCCCCTCCCCCCACCTTGTCTCAATGCCAATCCTCGTACCCAGCACCATCTTCCTGACCTGCAATTTTCTTCCTGACCTCTCCGCCCTGACTGCCACTCCAGCCTATCACCCTCACTTTAACCTCTTTCCACCTCTCGCATTTCCAACGCCCCTCCCCTAAGTCCCTCCTCCCTACCTTTTATCTTAGCCTGCTTGGCACACTTTCCTCATTCCTGAAGAAGGGCTCATGCCCGAAACATCGATTCTCCTGATCTTTGGATGCTGCCTGACCTGCTGTGCTTTTCAAGCAACACATTTTTTAGCTCCTCAGTTTCTTTTCCTGGCTGAGAAAGCTCTTACATCTCCACACAGTCGCACAGTAACAGTTCCTGTCTCCAAATAAACAGTTGACCATGGAACATTACGTTTCTCTATATCTCAGCGACTATAAGTATTGCTGATGGAGTTGATCACCACACTCAGAGACAAGAGATAGAGGGAAAATAACTCACGGTAAGCAGGGAGATCCCATAATAAATATGATACTCAGGAATATGTGAAAAGGGGAAATGGTAGAATAACTTCCCATTCTGTTTTCCTTCCAGTCCATCATCAGCAATCCTTTTGCTTGCTTTTCCTTTGTCTCTCTCTCTCTCTCCATCTCTCTCTCTTTCTCTCTCACTTTCTCTCTCTTGAAGTACATCACCCACTCAACACAAACCTCCCGCTCACCCTTCCATCCATCCCTGATATAATAATATTATTTCTCAGCTCCATTCAGTTTTGATAGGTTCACTGAACTCGAAACATGATTTTTTTTCCGACCGACTGCCATACCTGCTGAGATTCTCCAACATTCTTTCAGACGGTGGAGGATTTTATTTCAGATCACCAGCATCCGCATTTCCTTAGTTATTTCACCTTTAATGTTGTTGTTTCGCGGGATGCCAGCATCACTGGCAAGGGCAGTATTTATTGTCCATCTTAACTACCCTTGACCACGCGGCCATTTGTCAAGGCAATATGGAGGCAACTAAATTGTTGTGGATCTGAGGTGACACTTAGTTCAGACAGGGCAAACATGTTCGGCTTCTTTACCAAAGGTTATCAATAAAATAATAAAAGAAATCCCAGTGGTTTATGCTTGCCATGAGTGAAATTAGGTTTCATCCCAATTTTTTATATTTAAATTTAACTTTAGTCATAAGCTGTTGTAGGATTTCAGACAATGATTTTAAAGTCATGACTTGCGCCTCTGAAGTACACAGTCAGTGACATTATTACTCTGTTTAAGAGTCCCTGTTGTGAAGTAACTGTAGAGACAAGAACAAGTTTGTGGTCAAACTATTTGTAACTGGAAGAGAGTTCAGAAGAGAACTGGAGCCATAAAATCTGTCGTTAACCAAGGGGTACGTGATGGCGAAGTCAGCAACAGAACTCAGGCAGAGCTGGAAATTGGGGATATTATGAAGGGGGTGTCAGCAGGCTTGATCACACAGAGAGAATATGGAGATATAAAACCATTCACAGTAAAAAGGAAGCTCAAGGTTCCGAACAGTCTTATTCCTTCTCAGATGTTTATGAGTAAGTAGTTTAGAAATGCATAAGATGGAAGTGGGGTTTGTGACGGAAAGTTTATGAATTTGTTAAATATAATCAACCAGAATAGCAATAACATTCAGCATCATTTATAGAATCGACAGAGATAGACTTAACAGGGACACCAATAATAGAGAGGATGGGATAGTACCCAACTTGAATAATCTTCAGTACGGCTCGTATCCGCAACTCTAACCATGGCCAAAACCGAGAAAGACAGTCAAGACCCCAGGATAAACTCCTGTCCATTGTTGCAACGTTCATGTCTAATGATCCCAGATTCTGATCCATTGTTGGAACATTCTAGTCTAATATTCTCAAATTAAATCCATTGTTGGACCATTCTAATGTTCTCAGATTCTGATTTCTCTCTCCTCCTCTGTAGCTGCTGATCCCAATCTTGTTGATGTTGACGCTGCGCCGAATACTATGGCATCATCTGTTGAAAGAAGTCCCTAGTTATGGAAGAGGGAAATCCTCCAGTGACCCAGGTGGGTCCAGAAAGACTGATATTAATCACAGTCACTGAACAAACAGCTCCAGTTAACCCATTTCACGGTAACTCTGATATATCACAATAACTGGTGTGTGTGGGAGTTTGATATCGATGATTATTGGGCTCATGGCACATCTCCAGTTGTAAACATCGAGGTGAGGGAGAGACATAATTCTTTCTCTTCACAAGCTCGATTATTCTGCTGTGTTTTGGCAATATAGGAATTGCGGGGCTCCCGAAGCCGTCTGTGTCTGATCACCAGGCCCGCTGCATCTTTTTGTTTTATTTATTTAAGTTTAACTTTGACTTTTGTCTGTCCAGCATTTAACGGCTTAGGTGGGTTTAGGCATTTTTGAGAGACACCTACAGAGCCATAGACGATGTAGATACAGTCCATTTCTTGTGTTCTTGCAGCCACGGCCTGGTCCTGTGAAGTGATGGACTCTTAATTTTACCTTTCACCAGTTATTGCTGGTGTCTCAGCAGGTTTGGAAGGCAGGAAATCTCTCCTGGGTGCTACACACTCTCTATGTGATTTCTCTCGGAACTGTCTTTGAATGTTCTTTCCTCCTGGATTGGAGAACTGCATGTCAGACAATCGGTTTCTTGCATTTGTTTTTTGACCTTTGTGTGCTTATTGGATGATACCATATTGGAGCAGTTAGTATATAGTAGTTAAATAAACTATTATTCTGCTCTGTTTTCGAACAGAATTAAGTTATTGCAAGTTCGTCTTCCTTTTGTTGGATTTTACCGAGAGTCTTCGAATAAATTGTGTTTTGCCTAATGTCGAATATTTTGACCAAGTCAATTCTATCTCAAACACAGCACCTTACATTTACCAGCCGAATGGGCCGAGCTGGAGGAGTGATAATCATGTCAAGAATTATATCGGTTACCCAATCCACCTCTCAGAACCAGCCCAGATACGTATAAGCCCAGCTGAGGTACCTCCTCAACATGAAGCACTGCGTAGACGAGGCTAGTGTACTGCTCACCAATCCGTTCAGAATCGAACACTGTTTAAAACTCACAAGTTTACTACTTATGTGTCCAACAGTGCACTGATCTATAAATTTGGACTAAAAGATCTGTTCAGCACAGGGCGCTGTGCAGAACACACAAAGGCATTGTTCTATACACACAGACTGGATATCTGTGCAGCATGGGGAGCTGTGCAGTAAATAGCATTGAATTTATCTTTTAATGTGGAGCAGTTACCTTCTCAGCATATGCAGCTATGTGCACCAATCGCTGCATTGCTGTGTAACACTGTATTAGATATCACTGCCCAGCGTGGGGAAACTTCCAGCTCATGGTGGAAGCGACAGGATGTGCAGCACTTCTCCATTTACAGCTCCATATCTCCAGTGTGGCATGACACAGGAGTGCTGTGGGTGTGAAACTCATTGCCAGAGAGAGATGGTGGGGGAATCAGTTTAAATACCAACAAATGGGAGGAACTTGGTTAAAAACGAAGGGGAGATTAAGAGAGAATTTCAGAGAATGATCTGATGGTCGGTTTAAAAATTGTGAAATGAGAATATTTCGATAGCGTCTTGCAATATAAGCCACTGTTTCTAGGAATGATGGGTAAGCAGGATATTTGTGTTAGTTATGATAATTGAGAATTTTGGATAAGCATTTGTCCTGCAGTGTTGTAACTGGGAGTAGGATCAGCAGAGTTTTCGACTCACTGGGCTGAATCGTACAATAATTTGTCTCAGTGCCATTTTCATTGAATGTGACAGAAGGAATATCTACACGAGGCAGAGCTAGTTTCCTGGTGTTATCTTATCGAACTCACCTCATTAACTACCCACCCTACCTCATGGTGTCCCTCTCATTCAACGCCAGCACGATTTTCCCACCCATTAGGGCTGGAGGCGCTCACCATCGCCCGGATGCCCCTGGATATTCAGTGATCCCTGGTCATGCTGCCATCATGAAAAGGCCAGTGGGCACACGGTTGAGTTTTCTCAGTTTGGAGCTGCCCTGCACAGTTTACCCAAGCATGGCAGATAAAGGGAAATTACACCACAGCTTGACGACAGAGGCACGGAGGTCATGGTGAATTGTCTAGTACAGAGGGGGACAATTCTCTTCACAGACCATGGTCTGAGCACACCACCCAGCTCAGTGCAGTATCTGTGGTCCGAAGAAAAGTCCAGCAATACAGGAAAAGCATCAATAATCTTCCCAGTTCTGTCAGGATAAGGGTCAACGTATTCTCTCTACTCTCTCACACTCATTGCATATCTTTAAGTGCCTTCCCCAGAATAAAGCTCCATTACTCTTACCACTGCAATACAGCACCTTCTCTCTCTCTCTCTCTCTCTCTCTCTCTCTCTCTCTCTCTCTCTCTCTCTCTCTCTCTCACCTACGCAATACCCCCACATGGTTAGAAAATGTTCTTATGAGTGCAGTTTCTAGAATTCTCTCATTGATGTCATTCGTACAATTTTCCAGATAATTCAATTTCAGCAAAATGTTCATTCCCCAGTATGTAACCCATCAGAGGAAGGAGCAGAGTTTTACTTTTATTTTAAATCACTCAGGTTGAAAATGCATCAGGGGGCCATTAATCCTCTCAAATATGCTCCACTATTCAGGCAAAGGAAGCACCTAAACACTTGAAGACTCACTCTCTTCTTGAAGAGAGGCGCCCACTTTGGAGTTTCGCCAGTTTCACTGGAACACTCCCGTAATCCCAAGAGTTATGGAATATTTCACACAGTGCCACCAGTCACTCTGTAACCATTTCTATCAAAACAAGCTATGATTTGCTGATGAGCTGTTTACCTTTGGTCTTTTCTGTTTGAGAAAAGCCTTGTTCATTTTGTGAGAGACAATGCAAAACTTTCATCTGACTTCAATTTTGTTTATAATATTGAAACTCTTTGTGCCTTCCCCTGCGAGGAACAATGTAAAATAATGTTTTAACTTCTCTGCATGTTCCCTGAAATCAGTTCCCCAGTCACACCCTACAGGTGTCCCACATAATCTTTCCTGCCTTCCTTCCAAGGGTCACACACACTTCATGAATGTTTTTTATTCAATATGGGAAAACTCTTGCGGTTCGTTTCTTTTCATATTTCTTGCCAGTTTTGAAATGTTTTATTTTTGTATTTTGTTTTATACAATCTGCTTCTTGTTCCAAAAGTAAACTTCCCAAATGTGGCCAATGCTCGAGCTCAACAATCTGAATTCTTTAGTTTGTGATTGATTAACATACTTCACAGCATTTGTGCATCATGGATGGTTCATCTTCACATCTTCATATCATCTTCTTTTTCACCAGAGCCAAACATTACTGAGAGTTATTAATCAGTACCTGCTTCAATGTTCCCACACCCCTCCCCCCCACACCCACCCCCGCCACACACATATCTGCTGACCTTCATCTGTATCTATTTTCACACTCCGTATTTGACCAGATATATGACATGTATCTGCATTTCAAATGCCTGGCTCTTTTCAGTCATTCGGGGGGAACCTACGTATGTGGTTGAACACATGCTCAACTGAAGGTGACTCCATTCTCACAGTTTCCCTGGCTCTGTCATTTCTGTTCGATGATGTCACATTCCAGTGGGAAGCTTCCTACATGTCATCCTTTTCTCTCAAACGAGAAATCCCCTAAATCTGATGGACTGAGTTTTCAGCTGTGTCTGGCCCATCTCCCTCACTTCTGCCCTCACTCCGTCCTTCCTCCCCAGAACAATGATAGACCTCCACTTGTCCACACTTCATTCTGCACTAGAATCTGCATTCACAGAATCATCTTCTGCCACTTCCACCACCTCCAGCAGGACAGCACCAGCAAACACATCTTCCCCTCCCGTCCACTGTCAGAAATTCACAGGTACCATTCCTTCTGTGGCAAGCTCCATTACCTCGAACAGTTCCCCACTCCCCCATGGCACCTTCCCATGTAAAGCTGCAACTTTTGCCCATTTATCTCTTCCCTCTTCACTGTCCAAGTCTCTAAACACACCATGCAAGTGAAGCAGCATTTCACTTATACGCTTTCAATCCAATCTCCTTTCATTGCTGCTGACAATGCAGTCTCCTTTGCATTCCTGAGCTAAACAGAAACTGATTTGATGAACATCTCCACTCTATCTGTAGGAATGACACTGACATTCTGATTGCTCCCCATTTCAAGAACCTACATTGCTCTCAAGATAATGAGAATTCCTTAATATCTTAACTTCCAGAAGGCCTCTGACATGGTACCCCACAGGAGGCTGCAGAGTAAGATAAGGACCCATGGTTCTCAGAGGACAGGTACGAGCATGGATAAAAAATTGCCTCTCTTACAGGATGCAGAGTGAGGATAAAATTGCCTCTCTCAGGATGGCAGCCGGTGATTAGCAGTGTTCCACAAGTGTCATTGTTGTGACCACAACATTTTACTTTATAGGTTAACGATCTGAGTGGCGGGACAGAAGGCATTCTGGCTACGTTTGCAGATGAAGCAAAGATAGGTGGAGATGCATGTAATAGTGAGGAGGCAGGGAGTCTGCAGAAAGAATTCAACAGTTTAGGAGAGTGGGAAAAGGAGTAGCAGATGGAATACAATGTGGGGCAGTGTGAGGTCATGCACTTTGGTAAGAAGAATACAGGCATGGACTATTTACCAAATGGGAAAAAAAATAGAAATCTGAGGAACAAAGGGACTTGGGATTCCAAGCGCAGGATTTGCCTGAGATAAACTTGCAGGTTCAGTCTGTAGTTAAGAAGGCAGATTCAATGTTGTAATTCATCTCGAGAGGAGTAGGATATAATGGTGGGGATTCTGGGGCTTTCTAAGGCTCTGGTCAGACCACATTTCCAGTATTTTGTGCCTCATACCTCAGGAAGGATGGATTAGCCTTGGTGTGTGTCAAGAGTAGGTTCACCAGAAATGAAAAACTTAACACATGAGGAACGTTGGAGAACTCTGGGTTTATACTCGATGGAGATTAGAAGGATAGGTGGGGGGGGGGGGGGGGTTATATTGAAATTTACAGAATACTGAATGACCTGGATACAGACAAAATTGGGAGCACGTTGGCACTGGCAGGAGGACACAGGCTTAGAGCAAAGGGAAAACCCATTAGAATGAAGATAAGATGAAACGTCTTTAGACAGATAGTGGTGAAATTGTGGAAATCCTTACCACTGAATGCTGTGGAAACCAAATTATTTGGCACCAACGATATAGCCAGGAAAGGGACTGAAGATCTGAAAAGTGACTACAGAGAGTTAGTTTGGAAGCTGAGGAGTAGTACGAGTAGAGTAGTGATCTCAGGTTTGCTACCAGTGCCACGAGCTAGTTAGATGAGGAACAGTCAGCGAATGCAGATTTACACGTGGCTGCGGGGCTGGTGCAGGAGGGAGGGCTTCAGATACCTGGACCATCGGGATACCTTCTGGGTAAGGTGGGACCTGTACATGAAGGACGGGTTGCACCTGAACTGAAGGGGCACAAGTGGCCTGTTTGGGAGGTTTGCTCGTGTGATTTTGGCGTGTTTAAAACGCTTTTGGCAGGTGGTAGGAATAAGACCACATGTCTGAGAGGGGGTTAGTTGCAGATGGGACAGTGACAGGATATATTGAATCTATCAGGAAGGTTTCTCACGCTATGAAACAAAGGGATCAGTAAAAGTGCATCTGCTTTAATGCAAGGAATGTCTGATCTAAGAGTGACAAACTTAGATTATGGATCAGTACTTGAGGCTACGATATCGTGGCCATAACAGACGTAGGTTTCACGGGGCAGGGATGGTTGCTTGATGTTCCAGGGTTTAAAACGTTTAAAAATGTTTCGGGGCAGCAGAAAGTCTCAATGATTAGTCCTGCAGCCTCACAGCGCCAGAGACCCGGGTTCAACTCCCAACTCAGGGAACTGTCTGTGTGGAGTTTGCACATTTTTCCCATGGGTGTGCTCCGGTTTCCCTCCATAATCCAAAAATGTGCAGATTAGGTTAACTGGCACATGCTTAATTGCCCGAAATGTTTGATGAAGGGGTAAATGTAGGGGAATGGTTCTGGGTGGGTTGTTCTGTGGAGGGTTGGTGTGGACTTGTTGGGCCGAAGGGCCTGTTTCCACACTGTAAGTAATCTAATCTTATCTAAAAAAGAACAGGGTGGGTGAAAATGAGGAGAGGGTGTAACATTGCTAATCAGAGCGTCCATCACAGCTACAGAAATGAAGGTTGTTGAGGAAGGTTTGTCTACTGAGTCAGTATGGGTGGAAGTTAGGAACAACAAGGGAACAGTCACCGCATTTGGGGGTTTTCTACACACCATCTAATAGCAGCAGAGAGATTGAAGATCTCATAGGCGGGAAGATTCCAGAAAAATGCAAAATTAGAAGGGTTAATGTTATGGGTGATTTCAACTTTTCCAATATCGACTGGAACCTCCTAAGTGCAGATGGTGTGGATGAAGCCATTTTTGTCAGGTATGTTCAAGATAGTTTCCTTGCTCAGTATGGAGACAGACCAACAAGGGGAGAGGTTATTTTGGATTTGGTGTTCGGCAACGAACCAGGACAGGTGTCAGAACTCACGGTGGGAGATCACTTTGTCGAACGTGATCACAACTGCCTCACATGTAGCATCGTCTGGGAGAGTGAAAGGAGCAGTTTCCGAGGGAAGATATTTAATTGTGGAAAAGGAAATTATGATGCTATCAGACAGCAATTGGGAAGTACAGACTGGGAGCAATTGTTCCACAGAAAGGGCACAGCAGGCATGTGGAGACTGTTTAAGGAGCAGTTGTTGCGAGTGATACACAAATTTGTTCCTAGGAGACAGGTAGGAAGGGGTAAGATTAAGGAACCTTGGATGACGAGAACAGAGAAACTTCTCGTCAAAGGGAAGCAGGCAGCTTACGGAAGATGGAGGAAGCAAGAATCTAACACAGCTTTAGAGGATAACAGGCTTGTTAGAAAGGAGCTCAGAAATGGGCCGAGGTGAGCCATGATGGGGCACGAAAAAGGCTTGGCAAGAAGGATTAGGGAGAATCCAAAAACATTTTTCTCATACGTGAGGAATAAGGGAATAATTAGGGAGGAGGTAGGGCCAATCAGGATAGTGTAGGGAACTTATGCGTGGAGTCTGAGCAGATAGGGGAAGTCCTAAATGAGTTCTTTGCTTCGATTTTCACCAGGGAAAGGGAACTTGTTGTAAATGAAAACTCAGAGGAGCTGGTTCAGATCAGGATTGATGAAATTGATGTGCTAGAAATTTTGGAAAACATTAAGATAGATACGTCCCCATGGCCAGATTTATCCGAGACAGTTCCGAGAAGCGAGAAAGGCGTTTGCTAAGCCGCTGGTGAGGATATTTGATTCCTCAGTCTCCACAGGAGTCGTACCGGAGGATTGGAAGGAGGCGAATGTTGTTACTTATTTCAATAAGGGTAATAGGGAAATCCCTGGCAATTACAGAGCAGTCAGTCTTACGTCAGCGGTCAGCAAAGTTTGGAAAAAAATTCTGAGGGATAGAATTTTTGACGATTTGCCAAAGCATTGTGTGATTAAAGCAGTCAGCATGGCTTTGTGAGGGCCAGCTTATGCCTCACAAATCTTATTGATTTCTTTGAGGAGGTGTCGAGCACGACGGTCGAGCAGTGGATGTGGTGCATGTGAACTTCAGGAAGGCATTTGAGAGGGTTCCCCATGGAAGGCTTAGTCATAAAGTCATGAAGTATGGGATACAGAGAGATTTGGTTATCTGGATTCATAATTGGCTGGCTAGCAGAGGGCAGACAGTGGTTGTAGATGGAAAATATACTGCTTGGAGGACAGTGTTGAGAGGGATCCCACAGGGCTATGTCCTTGGGCCTCTGCTATTTGTAGTTTTTATAAATGACTTGGATGAGGAGGTTATGGGGTGGGTTAGTAAATTTGCTTATGACACAAAGATTGGAGGCGTCGTTGATAGTATAGAGGGCTACTGTAGACTGCAGCGTGACATAGACAGGAGGCAGAGCTGGGCTGAGAAATGGCAGATGGTGTTCAACCTGGGTAAATTCGAAGTGGTTCATTTTGGAAGGTCAAATTCGAATCCTGAATTTAGCATTAAATACAGGATTCTTGGCAGTGTGGAGGAATAAAGGGATCTGGGTGCGCAAGTGCATAGATCCCTCAAAGTTGCCACGCAAGTGGATAGGGTGTCAGGAAAGCATATGTTGTTTTGGCTTTCATTAACAGGGGGATTGAGCTTAAGAGCTGCAACGATTTTCTGCAGCTCTACAAGTCCCTGGTGAGACCACACTTGGAATATTGTGTCCAGCTGTGGACCCCCTACTACAGGGGCTTTAGAGAGCGTGCAAAGAAAGTTTACTAGGATGCTGCCTGGCCTGGAGGGCTTGCTTTATGAAGTAAGGTTGAACAAGCTTGGACATTTCTCTCTGGAGACAAGGAGGAGAGAGGAGAGCTGATCAAGGTGTACAAAATAATGAGAGGAATAGATAGTGTCAATACCCTTTTCCCCAGGGCAGGATTGACTAGTATCAGAAATCATAGTTTGAAGATATTAGGAGGAAGGTAAAAGGGAGACGTCAGAGGTAGGTTCTTTATGCAGAGAGTTGTGAATGCATGGAATGCATTGCCAGCTCTGTTGGTGGAAGCAGAGTCACTGGGGACATTTAAGCGACTGATGAACATACACGTGGGTAGCAGTGAGTTGAAGGGTGCGTAGGTTAAATTACTATATTTTACATTAAGATTAAATCTCCGGACAACATCGTGGCCCAAAGGGCCTGTTCTGTGCTGTCCAGTTCTACGTTCTATTTAGTATAATTAAAAGAGACTCAGATAAGTTCTTGATTGACAAGTGGATCAAAGATAACTGGCAGGAAGCAGGGAAATGGGTTTGAAAACCTATAATTCGCGATCGAATGTCGGAGCAAACTTGATGGTCCGAATGGCTTCATATCTGCTCGGAAAGAGTTGTGGCCTTATAATATTTCGGTCCTGGATGGCACGGTGTCTCAGTGGTTTGCACTGGTGCCTCACAGCATCAGGGAACTGGGTTCAATTTCCTCTGGGTGTTCTCGTTTCCTGTCACAGTTCAAAGTTGTGCAGATTAGGTGAACTGGCCATGCTGATTTGCCGATTGTGTTCAGGGATGTTGATGTTTGGTGCAATAGACAAGGGTCTACGTATAGTATTAGGGTAGAGAATAGGATTGGTTCGCATACTCTTTGGAGGGTCAGTATCGACCTGTTGGGCTGAAGGGCCTGTTTTCACACTGTAGGGATTCTAAGAAAATACAGGCTGCTGCAATGTTCCAATGAAGCACAACCCACGCTTGAGTAACACCTCACTTTACACTTTGTTACGTTACAGTCTGTAGGAGTTAATATTGAATTCCATAAATTCACAGCCTGAACCCACTATGGCTGTTCTCCATTTTCAGTACACTCTCCCTCCTGGGCTCCCTAAGCTCGTGTCTTGTTTATTTCCATTCAACAGAGAAAATCAACTTCTAATATTTACACATTAATTTACACACATTATATACCTGTGTCTCTTTCACCACAATTTCAAGCCCATTTGTCTTTCACACTGGGCCTCCAAACACTCTTTCCCACCTCTGCCAAGATACTAAAGCGCTCACTTTCCAATCCTTTACACGTCTGAAGAAGATTTACACTGGACTTGAAACATTAACATTGTTTCTCTGTCTCTGCAGATGTTGCCAGACCCCTAAGTTCCTTCAAAAATGAAAAGTTACAGAACACATTTTCAATATAGCAAAGATCATTGGATACAGGAAATCTGAAACAAAAACCAAAAATTGTTGGAATTACTGGGTGCTTTGAGGAACAGTCACAGAACCGGAAAGATTAACTCTGCTTTCACTCCACAGATGCTGTCAGACTGGTCAGTGTCTTCAGCACTTTCTGTTTTTGAATAAGTTTCAAACATGTGTGTCAAAGCTGCTCACACGCCCTGGCCAACATGGAGCACCATACACCGGGAAGTGAATGATAATGCACGTATACAAATTCATTTGTTCTGAAACTACATAAGGCTGTCATCACCGACACTACAGAGCTCTTAACCATGGTCATGGAGAGAAACAGCAGGAAACACATTCGCTTTAAACAGAAGATGGCATTACTGGAGCGGAAAATATTCAGGTGAAAACGTTAAATGCTTTTGAGGAATGCGACAATTGGAGGCATGGCATCATGAAGATACCCAAACAGGATGAGAATTTTTAAAAAAGGAAGTGTTCCCACATGAGATACTGGGATAGAGCACTGTGTACAGGGGAGGAGGACGACCGTGTCCCCATGCGAATGAGGACAGGCAGCAGAATTGTATTGCAGATAATGCATCTCAAACTGGGCATTCATGTGATGCTGCAAATCATAGCAGCTGTCGGAGCAGCAGCAGCAGCAGCAGAATTATATTCAACCACAATATAATCTCTCAGTCTACCATTAACATGAAGCTGATCTCCGGTTCAGTGATGATGTGTGGGTGAACATGCCACGGTCAGAACCGTATGTACGTAAACCTGATGACAACCCATTCAAGCTACTGCATTTACTGCTTACATTAACAAACAGCAGAACTAACATCTGATAGAGAGGGCGCCATGACCACAAGACTGTGACCATTTCTTTTAAAACCAGCTATGAATTACTGCTGGCCTGTCTACTCTTACTCTTATCTGTTAGAAAAATCCTTGTTCCTTTTGTTAGAGACAGTTCAAGAACTTCCCTCCTATTACCATTTTGTTTACATCTTTGAAATACTTACTGTACCTTCCCCTGTGAGGAAAGATATAAAACATGGGTGTAAATTATCTGTCTGCTCCCTGTAGCCAATTCTTCAGTCACACCCTCCAATTATCCTCTGTGTACTTTCCTAATTAATTTCACCTAAGATCACACTCATTCTGAACTTTTTTTATATGCTCGGAAAAGATCGTGCTGCTTGTTTTTGTATTTCTTGCCAATTTACTACATCATGTCTTTTCTCCCCTTTTCCTCGCTTTCTAGATTGATACAGTCATATCGCGCACAAACAGACCATTTGGTCCAACTTGTCCATGCTGACCAGGTTTTCCAAACTAAACTAGAACCATCTGATTGCATTTTGTCCATATGCCTCTAAAGTTTTCCCATTCATATGTTTGTCCTAATGAGTTTTAAATGTTGTTGCTGAACTTGCATCTCCCACTCTTCCTCTGACAGCTCATTCCACATACACACATCCCCCTCTGTGTGAAAACATTGATCCTTTGTCCATTTCAAATCTCCCCTCTTTCACCTTAAACGCCTTCTATGGTTGAACTCCCACATTCCGTGGGAATGACCTTGGCTGGTCACTCTATTCATACCTCCCATGATTTTATAAACTTCTACAATGTCACCCCTCAACCTCCTACATTCTATCTGACACTAACTTTACAAACAAGTATTTCAAGATAAAGCACTGCAAATTTGAAACAGTATTCAAATGACAGGTAAATAACATTCAGCCCAAGCTTCATACTGTGATTTATTTTTCTCCTTGTTATAATACTAAGGCAGCAGAAAACTCTTACGAGTACCAATAAGAGGTCAAACACCTGAATTGCTTTGTCCAAATGGGGTGATGATCTCGACAGTGAAAGCGCATCTCTGGCCTGAACCATATAAGAAAGGGAATTCTTGTACCACACGGTCAGCGTGCAGTTGCCTTTAGCAGAGTGAGATGAAGGCTGAGTATACTTTTGAAATTTGGATCACAGTGTGAATTCAGTGCAAAGGGGGAGAGGTCTTTTCAATAAGGTTTACTCAAAGAAGGAAACTTTCCGGAGTGAGATGTGAGTGGGAGGTGTAAAACAGCATGAATGGAGAGGTCGAGTCACACTGAGACCAGAGGCAAAGTGGCAGCACAAAACGCAGCTTAATGCTCCTGCAGAGTAGGTAGACTTGAACAAAGAGTTTCAGGTGAAGTGGGGAGGGACCATAATGTAAGAGAACGTACTCTGTAATTTGAGAGGGAGGACCTGGAATCAGGAAGGGGAGATGAGCAGGGAAGAAGATGGAACAGCAATGGCAGCAGTTTCTGGGGGGAATTCAGGAAGCACAGCTGAAATTCATACCCAGCATCTGCTTCTGGTCCCTGAAATAAACATCCTAAATCTGGCCCTCCACTCATGATCATCCATAGTATCCTTGAGAGCCTTTGTCAACCATGGGTGCTTCACCTGCTTATCGAGTTCTTCTTTTTGAACAGAAACAATAGTTACTGAGCGGTTTGGGATATCTGCTTGAATGTCTGCTCACGTATACTCACTGACCTTCCTCTGGTTCTATTTTCACATTCCGCTTCAGACCAGATGAGAGACAGAAATCCTAAAATTAGATGCCTGGTTCTTTTCTATCATTCATAAGGAACTTCTGCCTGTGGCTGAACACAAGATCAGCGGAGGCTGACTCAATTCTCCAAGTTTCTCCATCTCTGTTGTTTCTGTTTGACGATGTCACATTCCTGTGAGCTGTGTCTAACGTGACCTCCTTTTCCATCAAACCAGAAATCCCCGAATTCTGGTGGACAGGGCCTTCAGCTATGACTGTCCCATCTCCCACGGTGTAGCCCTCAATCCGTCCCCTCCACCCCAGAACAATGATAGATTCCTCCTTGTCCACACTTCCTCCTGCACGAGGATCCACATTCACATATTCATCCTACACCATTTCCTCCATCTCCAGCAGGACAGCATCATCAAACACATCTTCCCCTCCCGTCCTCGGTCAGTATTTCTCAGCGACCGTTCCCTCTGTGTCACCGTCCATCACCACGAACGTTTCCCCACTCCCCCATCGCACCATCCCATGCATTTGTAGAAGCTGCAACACTTGTCCATTCATCTCTTCCCTCCTCACTGTCCAATGCCCCAAGCATAGCTTCCAGGTGAAGCAGCATTTCACTTGTAACCTTTCAATCTGATCTCCTATCATGGCTGCTCACAATGCAGTCTCTTTATATTGGCGAGACCAAATAGAGATTGCTTTGAGGAACACACCCACTCTGTCTGTAGAAATAACCCTGACCTTCTCATTGCTTCCCATTTCAATAACTTACCTTGCTCTCATGCTAACATTTCAGCCCTGGGCTGCTGCAATGTTCCAAGGCAGCACAACCCAAGCTCGAGTAACGCACTTTACACTTTGGTACGTTACAGCCTTTAGACGTTAATGTACAATTTCATAATTTCACAGTCTGACCCCATTATAACTGTTCTCCAATTTCCGTACAATCTCCCTCCTGGCCTCCCTATGACCTTGTGTGGTTGTATCTTCTTTATTATTCACTCAATAAAGAGAAACCCTTTTCCCTATTCACATCTTAATTTAAAGCTATTTCACACGGTCTTCTCGTTCACCACTACTAAAAGCATGTTTATCTTTTGCCACACCCTCTTTTATCTGTCAACCTACTCCCCACATCTGTCAAGGTATTATAAAGCTCATTTTCAAATCCTTTTTCAGTTCTGAAGAAGTGTCATACTGGACTTGAAAGGCTAACTCTGTTTCTATGTCTCTGCAGATGATGCCAGACCTGTTGAGTTTATCTAGAAATGAATAGACTCAGAACAAGTTTTCAATTAAACAAATAACTATGGATACTGGAAATAAAAATGCAAAAATTGCTGAAAAAAATGTGAGTTTTGAAGAATGTTCACTGGTCCTGAAAGATTAACTCTGCTTTTACACCACAAGATGATGCCAGTCCTGCTGAGTTTCATCAGCAATTTCTGTTTTTGAACAATTCCATAGACGTGTGTTAAAGCTGGTCAAACGCTCTGTCTCACACAGAATACACTGGGATGTAACCGATAATGCAAGGTGCACAAATTCTTTGATCTGAAACTACATAAAGCTGGCATCACTGACACTGCAGAGCTCTTAATCTTGGTCAGGGAGAGAAACAGAGGGGAACACATTCACATCAAACACAGAAGATGGCATGGGGGGGAATGGAAAAGATTCAGATGCATTTGTTAAGGGATTTGAGTAAAGTAACAAATTGGAGGCGTGACACCAGAAAGAGACCCTCAGCACAATGGGAAAAGGAAAATGGAAGTGTTACCACATCAGACACCAGGTTAAGACACTGAGTACAGGGCTAATGTGTGAATGGGTCTTGGTGTAAACTGGGGGATAGTCAGTAGAATTGAATTGAACATATTGGAGCTCAAAGTGGGCATTCATGTGGTGCGGTAAAATCACAGCTGCAGCAGAATTGTATTCAACTACAATCTGTAACATTTTCGCCAGGATAATCCCTCAGTTTACCATTACCATCAAGCTGATCTATGGTTCAGTGATGAGTGCGGTTGAACATGATAGGGTCGGAACCATGTGTACCTAAACCTGAGGACAATCCATTAGAGCTATCACACTTGACCGGTTATATTCGCAACAGCAGGACTAACATCTGATACAGAGGGCGAAATGATCCCAAGACTAACAGATCAGATCGAAGTTCTGCAGTGCTGCCACATCCCGACATAAATGTCGATGGACTATTAAACAACTCACTGGAGGAGAGGACTCCATAAATATCACCATCCTAAATAACAGGACAGCCCTGTACATCAGTGTAAAAGACATGGTTGTATTATCTATACCATCCTCAGCCAGAAGTGTTGAGTTGATGATCCACCTCACCCTCGACTTGCTGCCCGCAGAATCACAGATGTCAGTTTTTAGTCAATCTGATTCACTGCATGTGACATGAAGAAACAGCTAAACACAGTAGATACGACAAAGGCAATGGGCCCAGACACCATTCCTGCATTCGGACTGAAGACTTGTGCTGCCCAACAAGCCGTGACCCTGGGGAAACTGTTTCATTCCAGCTCCAATTCGGACATCACCCTGGCCACATGGAAAATAACTCAGCTATGTCCAATCCCATAACAAGGGAATGACTACAGTCTGATCATTTACCACGCCCTGAGTCCTGTCACGATAGTCACATTGGTGGAAGTTCTTTTCGACAGAGATGTCAAGTAGCACAGAAGTAACCAGCTCAGTGTGGTTTCTGATAGGTCCCCATGTGGAGATGGTGCTCTTGTTGAAATATCACTGGATTAATAATCCAGACCAGGCTAATGCTCTGGCAGCTGGTGGAAATTATAATTAATAAAATATCGAGATGTAAAACCTGGAGTCATTAACAGTGACATTGAAGCCAATGTCGATTGTAAACATCAATTTCCTTCCTCAATGTCCTTTCAGGAAGTGAATTTCCCGTGCTTTCCTGGTCTAGCCTAAAAGTGACTCCAGACACACAGACATGTGATAAACTCTTCAATGGTCTCGGAAACGGCCAAGCAAGACACTCTATTGTATCAAACTGCTCCGAGGCCTTGAAGAATAAAACAACACAGATCACCCAGCACCAACCTCAGTATTGGATCTGGAAACACTATCCTATTGACCCTGCAGAGACCTCCTTCCTAACATTTAGGAGCTGGTGGCAACATTTACAGAGCTTTCCCACAGACTGCACAGAAACATCGGGAAAGGAATAGGTCATTCAACACACTGAGCATCCTCCATTCTCGTTCATGGTGAAAATCTCCTCAATTCAGTTTTCCCCACACAATGTTCATATCCTTTAGTATGGTTAATCATCGGAACATATAAAATAGCAACTACTGTATTCGTTTTGGTCCATCAAGTTTGATCCTCCATTTAATATACAGGCAGTTATCCAATAAAGGTGTGTTTATTAAACGCAATTTCGCTGCAACTCAATTAGTGAATTGAACACCTTTCTTGATACAGTGTGTTCCCGTTCACTGTTATGGGAGTCAGTCTCTGGCACCAGCTGAACAGCTAATCCCAGCCTCAGGATCCCTCTGTCTGCCAAATGCACCCTCAGTGTGTTCAGATAAAGCAGGTCTGTAATCCGCTCTGCAAGCCTTGAAACTGCGCCTGAATATGGGATTTGTGGTCTACATTTAGAAGGAACTTTATTTCAAACCGGGACGGGAATATTTTGGAGAAAACTGGAATTCTGCATCACGTGGACAACAGCCCGCGCAATTTCTGGGGAAGATCTTGGTGAAAGATACAATGCTGTAGTCAGTGGCTGTAGTGTTAAAGTGTGACATTTACTGCACAAACTCATTACAATACACAGTTTAAAGATTTATGTAGCCTGTGCTATTGTTTGTGTTAGGCTGACTATTATTTTTGTTTGGATTTTTACTGGTAATTTTGGGGGTTTGCACCGAAGCCTCTTTTTCCCATTGGCCCCATTGTTGATATTGCACCGTTTTCTATATAACGGTATTCCACAGGAACACAGCTGCCACATTATTGGATAACTGCCCGTAATTATTGCTGATTCTATGTCTCCACACCAAACTCCTGCACTCTCCCCATCCCTTCTGTGTCTTGAAATCCTTATTTATATTCAGTACTTTAGCTTTCACAGCCTGATCAGGGAAATAATTTCCCAGGTTCATTAGTCTCTGAGTGCAGACATTTAGTCTCATCTCAACGCAATTTGGCCTGGCTGTACCCAACAAAGTGAGCCCATGTTTTGGACATCCCTCCCAGGGGAATTATCATCCCTGCTTCCAATCTGTCTCGCCATGTCAGAGTTTTATATAGTTCACCCATTCTCCTAAACCTCATGGAATACAGGCACAGTTGTTCCAAACTCTGCTCCCACAACAAGCCTGTCATCCCAGAGACCAGTCTGGTAATCCTTCGCTGCTCTCCCGCAATGTCAGCTTTGTCTGTTATTCGGTAGGGAGAGCAAAACTGCACACAATACCGCACAATGTTCGAGGTGGGGTCTCACTAAGGCCCTGTACAGCTGCAGTAAGACACCCTTACTCCTGGACTCAAAACATCCTGAAGGTCAGCACACCACTCATCTTCAACAAAATTGTGTATTCCCGTGACAGCTGAGCCTGCTCTAACCTGAGTAGGAACCTTACAACAGGCTGGTAAATTGTGGCTGCGGCTGTACAGGTTCTTCGTGAGATCACATCTGGAGTAATGTGCACAGATTTAATCTCCTCACTAAGAAAGCGTATTGGTATTAACTCAGATATTATTCCCTCAACTGATTCCTGCAATGAAAGTGACCATTTGACCCATCGACTCCACGCTGATCCTCTGAAGGCCATCCCATACAAACCCCAGTCTCCAACCCCCATCCCAACCCAATCTCTGCAACCTAACATTTTCCATGACTACTGCACCTAACTGGAACATCTTGTGACTGTGGGAGGAAACTGCAGTACACGATAGACACCCTTGCAAGCACAAGGAAAATGTGCAAACTCCACACATTCAGTGACCCGTGATTGAAACTGAACCAGATCTCTGGTCCTGGGAGGCAGCAGTGCTAACCACTGAGCTACCCACTGAGGGCAACGCAACCTGCCTGCACAATTCAACACTCGAAATGTGGCATAACAGCAGGGAGATTCCATAAGTCCCCAAACTTGTCATTGTGCAACAGGATGAGGACAATGATATCTTGAGGGGCTTGGTCAGGAACAGGCGCAGGACATGCAAGACATCGAAGCTATAGTGTAGGAACACCAGGAGGACATTCAGCCCATCGTGTATGCAAAGCAGGAACAGAATGAGTCCAATCAGCCACCCATGCCTCTTACACAGCAATTGGAGCCGATCTTTTACAGCCTCGTGCCTACTTCACAGGAATTGAAACGGACTGTCGAGGTTATGGAAAGGGAAGAACTTCGAATAACCAACTTCAATCGGGAATGAAAAGTTATGAGCAAATGATTGAAGACAAATTGTTCGAATCTGTTATTAAGGAATTAACAACAGGAGACTTTGAAAGTCAAACCATAACCCATCAAAGTCGACATGATTGTATTCAGGATAAATCATGTTTGAATGATTTTCCGAACTTTTTACAAATTAAAACGTGTGACAAACAAGTTGAATAACTGGGATCTGAAAGATTTATTATATCTTGACTTCAAGAAGGCAATGCTTGACGCAAGATGAATATGCAAGAGAAGAGCACATAAGTTCGGACAATTTATTTGCTTGGAGAGAAAATTGGCTAACCAATAAAAAAACATGATCTGGAGGTGCTAGCTTTGGACTAGGTTGAGTAAGGTCAATAATCATATGGCACCAGGATATTGTCTGACGGGTTAATTTGAAAACACAAGCTTTCATTGTCCTGCTCCTTCGTCAGGTATTAGAGAGAGAAGACCTTAGGCACAAAATTTATTAGGAAAAGATGAAAGGGTTGTACAACACATGCACATGAATTGATCACATCTAAGATGGCTGCTAAATCTCTAATCGGTTCGAATGGAGATGCAGATTTTGATTGATGAATATGCAAATCCAGAGTTCCTTTCAAATCCTGCCTGGAGATACCTTCTGGTATTATCGATGTAAAGGAGGTGACCCCTCCAGTCAGACATCGTATTTTAGGCATGTGGTCGTGTTTGGGGTCTGTATGTGTCTTCACCCGGAATCAGACTGGGTTTATTTTCAAAGTAGGAGTTAATAAAATATCGTATTGACTGACTCTCTACAAATTGTATTTTTGTTGAGAAAATATAATGCATCTGGAAATACAAACCGGCAAATGTAAATTCATCTTACAGATTAGATGTGTGTGTGTGTTTGTGTGATTCAAAACAAGGTGGAGTGCCTGTGGGAAAAGAGAGAGTGTGTGTTTGTGAGAGTGTGAGGGGGAGTATGTGTGTCTTTGGGAGGGAGAGAGAGGGTATGCATGCTTGTGAGAGAGGGGGGAGTGTGTGTGTGTGCATGTGAGAGAGGGGAATGTGTTTGTGTGTGGGAAGGAGACGGTGAATTTGCATGGGTGTATTTAAAGGGGAGAGGGAAAGGATGTGTGTATCCTCGTTAAAACACAGCAGATGTGGCAGATCCCTTTCCCCACAAACACTCTGTGGTTTCAGAGCTCCCCCTCTCTGCAGCCTCTGCTCCATTTGTTGTTCATGTTGCAGACCCAGATGCTGTAACTACACTCCCCATGCTCCATCCAGAGTTGGGTCACCAAAACCTCAGGTCTCCCTGAATGTCTAAGGCAGCTCACAGCACAACCTCCAGTAAACCATCTCCATCACCTCCACTAACCTTTCCATGACAGGAGGCAGTCAGATGCTCCTCAGCTCCTGTTCCTTGACAATAATACTCGAGGGGTTTCCTCATGTTATGGACTGCACAATCAACTGAGAGGGACAAACACAGGCCTTCAGAGGTCAGGCACAGAGCAAGTTTCAAAGACGTGTCTCAAAGCTGCTGGAACCCAACTTGGACCACCAGCCCGCCACATACCATTGCATTTTTTCTGAGCTTCTCAATTCTAGCACTCGATACACTCGGGAGTGAAAAAACAACACCAGGGAAAGGTACTGAAAAAAAACAATTAATTAACTGATAACATGTCGTGAAAATATGGATGAGGAGACAGGGGAGTGGGAGTAACTGGAGAAGTGAGACAATAGTGGGTCCAATCACAAGAATGGGAGCATTCAATAAAATTATTGCCAGATCAGTTGAAATGGTTAGTTACATCAAATTGTGAATCTGCCTCACAGAACCATTCCTGACACCATAAACTGGGACAAGGTACCAGCCAGAATGGAGAGCTGTGCAGACCATGCTACTGGACTGCTCTATAAACTGGACTACCTGCCCAGCATGGGGAACAGTGCAAACCTTTGCCAGTATATGGCTACTATACTTGGACTACAGAAATGTCTTGTACGGGAAGATGCGTAACCCATGCAGGAAGTGACAGTAAATGGACTCCCACAAATGTATGGCCCTGTACCTCCACTGCTGAAATATAAGATAAGGGAGTGTGTGTGTGTGTGTGTGTGTGTGTGTGTGTGTGTGTGTGTGTGTGTGTGTGTGTGTGTGTGTGTGTGTGTGTGTGTGTGTGTGTGTGTTTGTGCGTGCGTGTTGGTGGCAGTAGATATGAAAATTGTTATTTGAGAGAGAATAGACATAGAGGTAATCAGTTTAAATGTGAACAAATGACAGGGTTTTGTGCCATTAACAGAGGGAGACTGAGGACCGTGTTATAGACAGAGGTGACGATGTGCTTGTGAATACTAAAGTAAAGGCATTCCCAGACCAAACAACAATATAAAGCAATCCATACAGGAATGATGGGATTTTGTTCTGCCTTTAGATACAAGCCATTGAATACCGAGTCAGATTTGGTTAAGCAACAGCAGATTATTGGCTTTATTAAGGTTGTGTTTCATAGCTGAAGGTTCACACAGCAGATGGCATGAACCAGTGAAATATATTCTGCAGTTGACAATAGTTAAAATTAGGAATGGTCAGGATATGGTGTCAGTAATAAGCTTGTGGCCAAAGGGATCACCGTAGTTGTGACTGGCCTGTTTCAGCCTCAGTTATTGGCCAGGGATGAGATGGAGTAGAGGAAGGAAATGGAGTTTGCATCCAGAACAGAAGACAGTGACCTCCAAGCTCCCAATATTTAAATAGCAAGGGCAGTGATGCAATGAATCCTGGTTCATACCAGAAAGTGCATAGGTCAATTAAAAAGGCTAAGTGCCAGAACTAAAGAAGGAGAGAAAGAATGAACAAGTTCACTGTTGTTTGATGTGGTTTGGAGCGTGAATACTTACAGAGCAAATGAAAAGAACAGTAATACAGTCGCACATGGTTAATACAAATAATAAATCGACAATGAAACTTACCAGGGACACCAACAATAGCCAGGATAGGATAATAAAAATATTGAATACTGTAAAGTACATATTTGATCCGCGACGTTAACCGCAAAGAATATGTAGAAAGAATCCAAATATAAGAGGATAAACTCCTGTCCATTGTTGAAACATTCCAGTCTATTGTTCTCAGATTCTGATCCACTTTTGGAACTGTCCAGTCGAATGTTCTCAGATTCTGATCCATTGTTGTAACATTCCAGTTTAACGTTCTCAGATTCTGATCCACTGTTGGAACTGTCCAGTCTAATGTTCTCAGTTTCTGATCTCTCCCTCTCTCTGGAGCAGCCGATCCCTGTTCGTGCTATCGGTGGTGCTCCCTCCCATACTATGGAATAACGTATTGAATCGAGCCCTTTTGTCATTAAGATGGAAACTCTCCACTGGGATAATTAGAATCCATGGAGACTGACATTAGTCACAGTCACCAAACAAACAGGTTCAGTTAACCAGTTCCTTGCATCATTTTACATAACACAATAAAAGGGAACATTTACTAGGTTTGGATGGAATGAATGAGAGTTGCTGAGGGATAGGTCATAAATCTTTCAATCTTTTTAATGTCTTCCCTACATATGGGAGTATTGTCAGAACACTGCACTGTTGTATATGATTCACCCTGTTTATAAAAGGAGACAGGAATAAAATAACAGACGAGCTGCATAAAATGTTTGGTGGAGACGTTTCTAGATCCCTTTGTGTAATGCTGCTCCACGTTTGAAATTCCCTGTTATCAAGTCCTTTCTTAACCTTGTGACATCATTCAGAGCATTGAAACTGCTGCTCAGGAACAGGGAGAAACAGGAGGTAGTCCCCAGGACGTGAGCATGAAGTGTACATGCCCTGCCCTGATTTGCATTTCCAAAATGCAGCACCTCCCGTTTATCTAGATTAAAAACCACCTTCCCATTGTCAGCCTATCTGCCCATCTGATCAAGATTCCATTGTACTCTGAGGTAAACCTTCTTTGCTGTCCACTGCACCATCATTTTTGGTTTCATCTGCAAACTTCGCAACTATTGCTGCAATGTTCACATCCAAATGATTTCTGTGAATAGTAAAAAGCAGTGGAACCAGTACTAACCCTTGTAGCACACCACTGGTCACAACTCTCCTTTTCGAAAAACAATCCTTCACCACCACCCTCTGTCTCCTGCCTTCGGGCTAATTCTGTATACATATGGCTAGTTCTCCCTGTATTCCATATGAACTAAGCTTGTCAACCAATCGACCATGCAGGAAGTTGGCAAATGCCTTACTGAAGTCCATACCAACAATACACACCTCTGCCTCAATGAATCCTCTTAGTCACTTCTTCAAACATACCCAGTCAATTTAGTGCTTCGATCCATGTGGCCTATCACTTATCAGTCCTTGCTTTTCAAAATCCATGCAAACCTTGTGCCTCATAATCCTTACCAACACCTTGCCCTCCACTGAAGTCTGGCTCACTAGCTTTTCCTTACCATCCTTTTTAAATGTTGTCAATAATCGCACCAAGTTCACAAGCCTCCTATCTTCTGGTACCTCATCTGTGACAATTGACGATACAAATATCTCAGCAAGGGGCTCAGCAATCACTTCACTCGCTTCCCACAGAGTTCTCGGGTCCATCTGATCAGGTCCTGAAGATTTTCCCACCTTAACGGGTTTACAAACTCCAGCATCTCCTTCTCTGTAATACAGGCACTTTTCAACATGTCACGGTTTATTTCCAAAGTTCTTTAGCTTCCATATCCTTCTGCACAGCCAATACTGACGCACGATGTTTATTTAGTATCGCCTCCACCTCCTGCGGTTTTGCACATTGGCAACCTTTCTGATCTTTAAGTGGACCAAATCTCTCCTGAGCTATTCTTTTGTCCTTAATGCATTTGTAGAGTCCCTTTGGATTCTCCTTAACCCTACTTGCCAAAACTATTTCATGTCCCCTTTATGGCCTCCGGATTTCCCTCTTATGTATGCTCCTACTGGCTTTAGACCCTTCTCAATAGTCACTTTGAAACTGGAAATAAGAGCCAAATGACGATGATGAATCCATTTTCGATTTTTGGAAAATCTATCAGGTTCGCTGATGGCCTTGAAGGAAGCAAACTGCCTCCTTACCAGGCCTGGGTTACATGTGACTCCAGACCGACAACAATGTGTGTGACTCGTAACTGGATTAGTGGTGCTGAAAGAGCATAGCAGTTCAGGCAGCATCCGAGGAGCAGCAAAATCGATGTTTCGGGCAAAAGCTCTTCATCAGGAATAAAGGCAGAGAGCCTGAAGCGTGGAGAGATAAGCTAGAGGAGGGTGGGGGTGGGGAGAAAGTAGCATAGAGTACAATAGGTGAGTGGGGGAGGGGATGAAGGTGATAGGTCGGGGGCGGGGGGAGGGTGAAGTGGATAGGTGGAAAAGAAGATAGGCAGGTCGGATAACTCAGGACAAGTCACAGTGACAGTGCTGAGCTGGAAGTTTGGAACTGGGGTGAGGTGGGGGAAGGGGAAATGAGGAAATTGTTGAAGTCCACATTGATGCCCTGGGGATGAAGTGTTCCGAGGCGGAAGATGAGGCTTTCTTCCTCCAGGCGTCTGGTGGTGAGGGAGCGGCGGTGAAGGAGGCCCAGGACCTCCATGTCCTCGGCAGAGTGGGAGGGAGAGTTGAAATGTGACTCGTAACTGCCCGCTGGCCAATTAGTAATGGGTAATGAATGCAGGTCCAACCAGTGATACCCTCAACCCGTGAATGAGTACTGAAAAAAACCTTGACTCCTGCTCTCCCTACCTGACTTATGCTTCCCTCTTATCCATGACCAGACACTCAATTTCTCCCGTCCTCCAGCATTCATTACACCTCCCAGCTTTACCCTTCACCCCAACAGGGACAGACTGTCTCTGTCATTTTGGCATCTCCCTTTTGAAGGCTTCCCTCTTCTCAGCTGGCCCCGTAACTGCGACTTTCTGTTCCACTCCAGTTTGGAAGTTCTTGATAATATCATCAAAATTGGCCTTCCTCCAAGTTAGAGCGTTACCTTTTAGACCCAGTTCATCCTTTTGCATCTCTATTTTGAAACTAATAGAATTATGATTATGTGTCTCCAAGTGGTTCCCCACTGATAGCTCAGTCTCCTGCCCTGCCATATTTCCCAAGGGGAAGATGACGTTGAGATCCTTCTCTGTGATGGAGAGCATTGATCAAGCAGCTGCAGCGTTCTAACTGGGATTGGGGTCAACATTGTCTTCGTCTCATTGGGCTGGATCGAATCATAATTTATCTCAGCGCCATTTTCATTGAGTGTGACAGAGGGATTGTCTGCACAAGGTCGAGCTAATTTCCTGGTGCTACCTTATCGAACTCACCTCATTAACTACCTACCCCACCTCATAGTGTCCCTCTCATTCAATGCCAGCCCTATTCTCCCACCCATCATGGCTGGAGGCACTCACCATCGCACTGATGCCCCTGGGTATTCCGTGATCCCTGGCACTGGTACCATCTTTAAAAGGCCAGTTGAGCTTTTTTGATGTCGGAGCTGGTTTGTACAGTTTACCCCGAGCATGGCAGATAAGGGGCAATTACACCACAGTTTGTCGACAGGGGCACAGAGGTCCTGGTAGATGGGCTAGTACAGAGGGGGACCATTCTCTTCCAAGAAAGGGTCACACTATCAGACCCACCGAGCATGGTCTGAGCTCCCCACTCAGGTCAGTGCAGTATTTGAGGTCTGAAGAAATGTCTAGCAATACAGGACAAGCATCAATAACCGTCTCCGCTCTGTTAGGATAAGGGTCACCATATTCCCTCTGCTTCCTCACACTCACTGTATATCTGTTGCAGTAGCGACCCAGAACAACATTCATGCTCCACCACTCCCACTGCTGCTTGCAGTACCGTCCCTCTCTTTCTCTCTCCCCATTATTCGCCCCCACCACACACACACTAATAACATTGCATGGATACAACACTGTGGACTGACTCCCTCCAGACACCTCACCATATCTCCCCTCACCTACACCAGCACTAACAGCAGAGGTAGCCACTCGCAGCCTCCCTCACTGCGTCCCTCCCTTTCTCCCATTCCAGGAGAAACAGCCTGGAATAGGACAGTAAGGGTCAAGCCGAGTGGTGGAGTGCCCGATATCCGTTCCCTCACGTCCTCCCTCCCCCCCGCCATGTTCGGGGGAACCTGGTACAAGCCGGACAGGACTGGGACGCCTCGAGTGGAGATTTTGAAACGTCCCAGCAACCGAGTAAGGAGCAATGTTCAGTGAAGGGCAATTCTCACTTTAAACCCACTGGCAGCTCCGTTTCCCCCCGGAACAACTTAGAAGCCGTGGCCCTGATGCCATCTCCCTTTTGTGTCGAGCTGGTAGAAATGGAATCCCCACGGTCTCGGTGGGCAGGAGGGTGGGCTCACAACACATCGTCTCCATCACATCCCAGGAAAGGAGCATGGAGAGTCCCTCCTACACCTCCTCCTGTAAATAGCTCAGATACTGAAATGAATCTGTGAGATTTACTGCTCCCCCCACTTGTCCTGACATCTTCAATAACCTGTTCTCAAATACATCCTGGCCCTTTTCTCCTGCACCTCCTTTATAACGGTACAACCTGTTTTGTTTTGTCTTTCAATGTCCTTCCTACTACAGAGCATCACCTCACACTGTGCTGCGTTAATCCTCATCTGCCATACACCTGAACAGTACATCAACATATAACTTTCCTGCTGGAGTTCCACACCGTCCTCAACAAACTTCACAATTCTTTCAGGTTTGTTATCTGCAAATATTGAAATTGTCCTACAGTCACACTCCACTCAAAAATACTGACACACACCAAACAGAGCGAGTGAAATATTGACACACTCTCCAGGTCTATATTACTGTCAATGTATAGAGAGTGCTTCTATGTGTCTGTAGCCGTGTGTGTATCTGTGTGGGCTCGGTCTGGCAGTCTCTGTGGTGTTTAAAATGATGTAATATCCCCCGATATGTGTTCTGAGTAAGGATCACTCGATCCAAAACGTCAACTTTCATTTTTGTCCAAAGATGCTTCCAGAGCTGCTGAGATTTCTCTTGTTTTCAATCTCTGTTGCACCCCCACCCTGATCCCCCACCTCCAACGACACTGTAATCGCGGTGCGAACGTGTGTAAACGATCAGGGATTCAGTCTGAGAGGGAGAGAGGGAGGGCAGCAGCTCGCAGCAAAATCCAACCTGAATTTTTATTGCACTAAACACACACACACACACAGACACACACATACACGCGGACACGCACTCACACACATGCACAGACTAGGTTGGTTTGGAGAGGATTGTCATTGTACTTAGGCCCGCAGAGTGGAACATGCTCGTGTGGAGAAATGTCTGCGCTCCTTTTGCAATGTGGAAATGTTTTGTCACTGGGTAGTGTTTCCAACACACAGTTTACACATTAAAGCATATTTCCATTGCAATTATATCCAAGCAGTTCCGAGTGAGCCACTTTCCAAGGCGATGAGAGTAATTTTAATGCACTTCCTGTAACTTGGAATTTTTAATGTTTTAGTCTTACAAGTAATCTTACCTTTGAGAAAGGATTGAAAATACCTAAACCAGACCCGCAGAGTGTGGGCTTGTATCACTTTTAGAAAAGAGGGAAATGGAGAGGAAGGGAGAGTGGTTTTGACCCAGTTTCAGTGATTCACACCAAAAACAAGAAGAGTTCCCATTGCATAGAGATGCAGAGACAGAGATCCACACACTAATGCAGGAACACATGAAACAAGCACAGAGAGATAGACATGCAAACAGAGGTTAACAGAGACATATATAGACACACAGGAATAGACAAACACGAACAGAAATATGCAGGCACATACTTGGACATGCAAACACACATAGACTCATCGAGTTATACAGGGTATTTGCAAACAGGCCTTTCGGCCCATACAGTCCATGCTGACCATAATCCCAAACTAAACCAGTCCCACGTGCCTGCGCTTGGCCCAGATTTGTCCAAATGTTCTCTTATTCTTGTACATAACCAAATGCGTTTTAAATGTTATAACTTCACCCACAATCCATCACTTCCTCAGAAAGTACATTCCCTTCACGAACTACATGCAGTGTAAAAATGAATCACCTCAAAGGTCCTGATCAGGTGGACCCAATAAATTTGTAGGAATCTAAGGAAGTGATTGCTGGGTCCCTTGCTGAGATGTTGTCATCATCAATAGCCACAGGTGAGATGCTGGAAGTCATGAGTTTGACTAAAGTTTTGCTATTAAACAAAATGGAAAGAAAAAGCCAAGAACTATATATTGGGGAACCTGACATCAGTGATGGGCACGGTGTTGGAGGGAATAATGAGCTACAGGATTAAAATGCATTTGGAAAGGCAAGGACTGATTAGGGATAGGCCAAAGTGAGGACTGCAGATGCTGGAGATCAGAGTCTAGATGAGAGTGGTATTGGAAAAGCACAGCAGGTCAGGCAGCATATGACGAACAGGAAAAGCGACGATCTGGACAAAAGCCCTTTGTATGCATCGTGAAATGGGGGTGTGCATGGATAATCATGTCACCCTAATTTGATTTTGTTTTTGTTGAGAAGTAACGGACAGGATTGATTACGGCAGAATGCTGGATGTGATCTATATGGACTTCAGTTAGGCATTCGACATAGCTCCCCATGGAGACTGGTTAGCAAGATTAGATCACATGGAATACAGGGAGAATTACCCAGTTGGATACAGAACTGGCTCAAGGGTAGAGAACAGAGGGTTGTGGTGGAGGGTTGTTTTGCAGACTTGAGGCCTGTGACCAGTGGAGTGCCACAGGGATTGGTGCAGGTTCCGCTACTTTTTGTCACTTATATAAATGATTTCGATATGAACATAGGACAGTTAGTACGTTTGCACATGACACCAAAATTGGAGGTGTAGTGGCCAGCAAAGAAGGTTACTTCAGATTACGACGGGATCTTAATCAGATGGGCCAATGGGCCGAGGAGTGGCAGACAGAGTTTAATTTAGATAAATGTGAGATGCTGCATATTGGAAAGGCACATCAGGGCAGGACTTATACACTTACTGGTAAAATCCTGGGGAGTGTTGCTGAACAAAATGATCTCAGAGTACAGATTTATACTTCCTTGAAAGTGGATTTGCAGGTAGATAGGGCAGTGAAGAAAGTATTTGATATGTAATTGGTCAAGTGCATTGTGTATATGCGTTAGGAGACTGGACTGCGACTATACAGTACATTGGTTCGGGCCACTTTTGGATTACTGGATGCAATTCTGATCTCCCTGCTCTGTACTCGAAACTCGAAAGGGTTCAAGATGGGTTTACACTGCCATGATTGGAGGGTTTGAGTTACAGGGAGAGGCTGAATAGGCTGAGCCTGTTTTCCCTGGAGAATCAGAGGAGGCGGGTTGATGTTCGAGGTTAGTAAAATCATGGGTACAACGGATAGATTGAATAGCCAAAGTCTTTTCCCTAGGTAGTGCAGTCAAAAACTAGATTGCAAAGGTTTAAGGTTGGATGGGAAAGACAAAAAAGGGCTCTAATGGACAATATCTTCATGTAGAGAATGTTTCGTGTGTAATGAGCCTCCAGAGGAAGGTATTGAGGCTGGCACAATTACAACATTTAACAGGCATCTGGATGGACAGATGAATGGGAAGAGTTTAGATGGAAATTGACCAAATGCCGGCAAATGGGAGGAGAATAATTTTGGCTGTCTGGTTGCCATGGACACTTGGATCAAAGGGTAAGTTTCCATGCTATACAGCTCTATGACGCCATGTCTTTTAACGCACTTTCTCCTGTTATCTTAAAACCATCCCCCACTCCAGGGAAAAGACACCTACCATTCAATATTACCGATACCTCTTATGATATTCTAAACTTCTAAAAGGTTAATTCTCAGCCTCCTACGCTCCAGTAGAAAATGTCCGAGTCTGTTGAGCCTGTCCTTATATGCAAACACTCCATTCCCAGCAACATCCTGATAAATTTCTTCTGAACTCTCCCGAACTTGATAATATTCTCGATATAACAGGGCGACCAGAACTGCATAAAGTCCTATAGGACATGCCTCATGGATGTCCTGTGCAACTTGAAAATACCGTCCCAACACCTGTACTCAAAGGACAGTCCACTGCTATTCGTCATTTATATAAATGATTCGGATGAGAACATAGGAGATAAACCTAGTAAATTTGCAGATGGCATCAAAATTGGAGGTGTAATGAACAGTTAAGAACGTTACCACAGAGTAAAATGGAATCTTGTTCAGATAGGCCAATGGACCGAGGAGTGGCAGATGGAGGTATATTTAGGTTAATGCGAGGTGCTAAATCTTGAAAAAGCAAATCAGAGCATGACTTATATATGATAAAGTCCTGGACAGTGTTGCTGAACAAAGAGACCTTGGAGTACTGGTCATATTTCCTTGAATGTAGAGTTGCAGGTAGATAGGATTGTGAAGTAGGTGTTTAATATGCATTCCTTTATTGTTCAAACCACTGAGTGAAAGAGTTGGAAGGTCATGTTGCAGCTGTGCAGGACATTGGTTAGGCCACTTTTGCAATATTGCGTACAATTCTAGTCTCATTCCTATCGGAAAGATGTTGTGAAACTTGGAAAGTTTCAGAAAAAATTGACAAAGATGTTGCCAGGGCTGGAGGATTTGAGCTGTAGGGAGAGCTGGAATAGTCTGAGGCTGTTTTCTCTGAATCATTAGGGGCTGAAAGGTGAATTATAGAGGTTTACGAAATCATGAGAGGCATGCATTGGGTAAATAGACAATGTTTTTTTCCCCGGGGTAAGCGAGTCCACAATTAGAGGGCATAGGTTTAAGATGAGAGGGGAAAGATTTAAAAGGAACCACAGTGGCAATTTTTATGCTTAGAGGGTTGTATGCGTATGGAATTAGTTGCCAGAGGCTGGTTAAGTTAAAGTATTTAAAAAGAAACATCTGGATGAGTATATAAATAGGAAGGGTTCAGACGGATATGGGCAGGGGTTGGCAAAATTGACAAGATGAGGTTAGGGTATCTGGTCGACATGGACAAGTTGTACCAGAGGATCCGTTTCCGTTCAGTACATCTCTATGACTATGTCTATACAATGAAGAACACCAAGTGAAACACCTTCATAACCATCCTGTCTACATATGAAGCAAACTTCAAAGAATTATGCCTGAAACCCCAGGTTGATCTGTTCTACAACACTACCAATGGCTCAACATTTAATTGTATATGGTTTTTTTTGTTTGTTTTACCAAAGTACAATACCTTGCATTAATCAACATTAAACTCCATCTGCAATTCTTTAGCCCAGTGAGTGATAATATTGGGGAAGAAAGGCTGGAAAGTAATCAGTTACCTTGTACCATTTAATGGTTTTAGGAAGACGGCAGTCACACGTTAGAGGCGGGAAACAGTGATCGGTGTTTCAGGCCAGAAAGTAAGCTCTGTTTTTGTCTCTGCTGTTCCGTGTTGATATTTATACGAGATCCTTCATAGTGTAGTGTGTGTCTGCAGGATTTCATTCCCTCATATTGCAGACTACAGATAATAGCCATCTAATCTGGAAATAATAGACAAGTATTTAAAGATGTTCATAGTTTATCTCGAAGGCAAAGCATATGAACTCGACATCCTACAGTTGAGGCAAGTACCTTGCATTTTTTAAGAACGTTATTATTTTAACTTGGTAATTCATAGAGTGAACCAGATTTCAATAAATCCATACCGATCTGGAAGCTGGCATTTAAAGTTAAAAATTTGGGCATGGTTTAGATTTTGTGTAGTCGGTAGTATCCCCGCCTCTGAGGCAGAGCTCTGGATTCTATTCCAATTCCTGAACTTCCCTGGAAGTGTCCCTAGCTCGAGACCAGACTGTCTGGATTCAGGTGCAGCATGTCAGAATAGGCTGATGAACGAACACACAGGAGAATAATGCTGCAACTTTTGGGGCTATTGTGGAGTGGTAGTAGTGTCCCTACCTCTGGCCCCTATAGGGTCAACTGGAGGCCAACTAATCCAACTAGAGGTGTTTAATAATATGTCTGAACGCATTGAGTAAAATGATTTTAAAACTGTGGTTTGATCGAGATGGAAGAGGTGTCAGTATTGAATTTCAGAATTTAAGCCCCGGATGCCTGAAAGCACAGACCTTGGGTGGGAGACATATTTGCACCTTCTAGAGGTTTATAAATTCATGAAGTGCATGGATAGGGGGTGAATAGTCAAGATCTTTTCCCCATGCTTGGAAGTCCACAATTAGAAGGCATAGATTTAATGTGAGAGGGGAAAGATTTTAAAGTGACGTCGGGGCAACGTTATCACTCAGAATGAGGAGCGTGTACATAATGAACTGCCAGAAGAAGTAATGGAGGCAGGTATAATTACAACATTTAAAAGGAACCCAGATGGATATATTGATAGGAAGGATTTAGAAGGATATGTTCCAATTGCTGGCAAATAGATTAGATTCCCTACAGTGTAGCACAAGTCCACACCAACTCTCAGAAGAGTTACCCATCCGGAACCATCTCACCACATTTACCCCGACTAATTCACCTGACATTATGTGCAACTTAGCATGACCAATTGACATAAGCTGCGCAACTTTGGACTGTGGGAAGAAACCCACGTAGACACAGCGAGAATGTGAAAACTCCACACAGTCAGTCAGCTGTGCCAGCAATCAAACTCAGGTTCCTGGTACTGTGAGGCAGGAGTGCTAACCACTGTGCCACTGCACCACCCCAAGTAGGGCACGATTACTTTCAGAAATCAGGTTGGCATGGACGACTTGGTCAAAGGTGTTTGCTTCGGTGCTGTACAACTCTTCAGATTCATCAAGCCATTTGATCAAGGTCCCTGTGTAATCTTCATTTTCCACTACATAGCCAAACTTGGTTTCATCCACAATCTTTCTAACCACGCCTTCTATAATTCTCATCTGAATCATTTGTCTGAATGTCAAAACAAAAATGGATTGAGCAGAAGTCCCTGTGGAACACCACTGTGCACAGTGTCACAAACCCAGTCCCTTTTCTTTAAAAGCTTCCTTTTCTCAAAGATACTGTGTCCTTGAATTTTTTTTCAGAGGCGTCGTAAATAGTTCTCGGCTCCAAGGTGATTGGTTTGGTACAGAGATTGAACGGTTTTGTGATTAAAGGAATAATGAAAGGGGAGTGGTCAGCTCTCGAGGTGAGCAGTTCAGTCCAGAACCAGTTTGCAGTTTAGCTCTGTGGACAGGCTCTCTCTCTCTCTCTCTCTCTCTCTCCTTCTGCCCTTCTAACTTTAACGTGCAATCATTTGTTCCATTTGTACTGTTTCTAAGGGGGGTTTACTTATTGGGATGGTTGTGCACTTTCAGAACAGCTAATTAAGTCTAGTTTGAATAGATTGAGTTCTGTAGGGGTTCTTTATTCTGTTCTTTGTGTTTCATTGTGTAGTTTTGTGAATATTTTTTGTCTATGTTAAAACCTGATAATTTTCACTGTGCACTTACTGAAACAAATTACAAAGTTAGAGTCTGCGCTGCCTGCTCAAGAATATTTTGTGTGGTCTGGCCTAGTCCATAACAACAGGCCTCCAGTCCGAAAAACAACCGTCCTCGATAATGCTGTCTCCTGCTATTATGACACACACACACATACACAGACACGTACACGACACACATACACATACACACGCACCCAGACATACACACACAGACACACATTCCTGAAGAAGGGCTTATGCCCGAAACGTCAATTCTCCTGTTCCTTGGATGCTGCCTGACCTGCTGCACTTTTCCAGCAACACATTTTCAGCTCTGATCTCCAGCGTCTGCAGTCCTCACTTTCTCCTCGAAGACACACACAGAGACACACACACGCACAGACGCACATACACAGATACACACACACAAAGACACGCACACAGAGACACACAGACACATGCACACGCACAGACACACACACCCACAGACAACACATGCACACAGACACACACGGATGCACAAAGAGACATACACACACACACACACACACAAACACACACACACAGACACACAGATACACACGTGCATGCGCGTGCCGCAGACACACACATCTTTAGAGTCTTTAGGATAAAACTCGATAAGTTATGATTAAAGATGGGCTCAAGGCTTGTTGTGAGAGGGTAGTAGAATTAGTTTGAAAAACATGTCATCCATGATCAATAGTTCAGTTGACTGGATGAGCCAAATGACCTTTTTACTGCTCTAATTTTGTACGCACTATGGTACTTGCATTCGTCTGTGTTAGTGTGTGTATTTGCGGGTGCATGTGTGTCTGTGTGTCCGTGTTTTTGTGTTTCTGTGTTTTTGTGAGGTTGAGTGTGTCTGCGTGTGCACGTCTGTGTGTGTGTTTGAGTGTGCCTGTGTGTGCATGTCTGTGTGTGTCTTTGAGTTTGTCTATGTGTGCCTGTGTATGTATCTGCATGTGTCTGCACATGTTTGTGCTCCTCATTACTTTTAGTAATGGAAATATCAATGTACATTTTTGTAATTTCTACACTGTTTGTCATTCATCTTTACATCATAGCTTGAGGAACTTTGTTTTAGTCATGAATTTGTTATTTTCACAGAGAAGGAAATCTACATGACTTCTTCCTAGGATGATCATGACCCAATGTGAGACCTATATTTTAAGCCATTTATCAAAATGGTAACATCGATAATTTGCTGTGACCAATAGAGGAGTGGCAGTAGAAAAGAAAACAGTTCCTCAACAACCCAGGGAACTCTGGACCGGTGAGCCTGACATCAGTGGTGGGTGAGTTGTAGGATGGGATTCTGAGGGATAGCCAATTGCATGCATGTTCAAAGGCAAGGCTTGATTGGGGATAGTCACCATGGCTTTTTGCATGAGATATCGTGTCACACTAATTTGACTGAATATGTTAAAGAGGTGACAAAGCAGATTGATGAAGGCAGTGTTGTAGATGCTTTCCATATAGACTGGAGCAAGTTCTTCGACAAGATTCTGCATATTAGGCAAGTTAGTAAGATTAGATCACATGGGAACCAGCGCACCCAAGACAATTGAATAAAAAAATAGATTGAAGGAAGGCGACAGAGGTTGGGAGACAATTGCTTTTCAGACTGGAGGCCTGTGAACAGGAGTGTGCCAGAAGGATCAATGCTGAGCCCACTGCTTTTCGTCATTTATATAAATGATGTGGATGTGACCATAGGTGGTAAGGGTAGCAAGTTTGAAGATTACACCAATATTTTTGGTGTTGTGGGTAATGAAGAAAATTATCTCAGAGTGCAATGAGACCTCGATCGGACGGGCCCATGGGCTGACGATTGGCAGATGGTGTTTAATTCAGATAAATGTGAAGTGCTGCATTTTGGGAAGCAAATCGGGGTACTTAATGGAAATTTATTGGAGGATGTTGCTGAGCAACGAGACGGAGAGATGTAGTGCAACACTCCTTCAAAGTGAATAGTATAGTGAACAAGGTGTTTGGCATGTTTGCCTTCATTTGTCAGAGCATTGAGTTTCGGAGTTGGGATGTCATGTTACAGCTGTACAGGATGTCAGTGAGACCACATTTTGGAATACTGTGTGCAGTTCTGGTCTCCCTGCTGTACGAAGGTTGCTGTGAAACTTGAAAGGGTTCAGAAAAGATTTATAAGGATGTTGCCAGCTTTGGAGAGTTTGAGCTATAAGCAGAGGCTGAATAGGCAAAAGCGGTTTTCCCTGCAGAATCACGGACTTAAGCCTGACCATATGGAGGTTTATAAAAACATAAGGGGCATGGATTTTGTAAATAGACAAGGTCTATTTCCCAGAATAGGGGATTCCACAAATAGAGGGTATAGGTTTAGGGTGCGAGCGGAAATATTTTAGATGGAACTTAGAGGAATTTTTTTCATACAGAGGGAGGTGTGCATATGGAATCATCTGCCAGAGGAAGTGGTGGAGTCTGGCATTTTGATGAGTATCTGAATAAGGAGATATAGAGGAATATGAGCCAAATGCTGGCAAATCAGACTCGATCAGATTGGGATGTCTGGTCAGCACGGACAAATTTGCATGCTACATGACTCTTATAAGAGGAATGAGGAGGCATTCTAAACAGGCATTTCATGTGGGAATTCTCTTCCCCACAAGGTTGAGATGCTTCTTTGTTTACTATGATTCATAGCTGAGTTAGTTAAATATTTGGCAGAGAAGTGAGTCATGGATAACGGGATACAGTCAGGAAAGTGGGGCTGTGACCATAACCTGATCAGCCACAATCTTGGTGCCTGTTGGAGAAGGCTCAAAGTGTCTAATGGCCCACTCCTGCTCCTCAGTCCCATGTTTCTGTGTTCCATTCAGTCTCACAAACCTGCTAGACAGGGACAGTTAGAAGCTACTTACTGCGGTACCCTAGTGCACAGAAACACAGGAGACCATTCAGCCCCTCAAAACCGTCACACACAACTTGGGCTGGAAAATATAATTGGAAAGCCCAGGTTGGGTATCAAAGAGGTCGCTCATCTCTCTTTATAGAGCTTCCCCTCTCTGCAACATGTGCTTCATATGTTGGTCATGTTGTAGACCCAGTTTCACGGTGTAAACAGCCCCAACGCCTCAGCCAGAGATGTTCCAGACAATCTGGCAACATTCAATAACAGAACTTCCAGGAAAATAACACCCTCTTTGCTTTCCAATAATAGAATGTGGGAACCACACAACCAGGGGTATGTCATTCATCCACACGCCCCCCTCCCCCCGCAAGCATGTCTTCACCCACAATAAGATCATAAGGTATAATATCCTCGTTCATGTCCAGTTCTTCACAGCCCTCAACTCTGATTGGTCAAAAAGCACTCATTACCCCCACACTGTGACCTATTGATATGAGCAAAAGACGTGAACACAAGGGCTCAGGGAAGAGTGACCGGCCCTGATATCAAGGCATCATTTAACTAAGGGTGGTCTCAAGGAGCCTGAGCAGGATTGCGCTTAATGGGAATGAGTTGGAAACTTCCCTGGTTAGAGTGATTTAAAGCATAAAGCACAACGATTGTGGTTTGGGTACAAAAATCCATGTAGTCCTGGACATATCTGCAAAAGATCCTCAAGGTAGCTTCCTCAGCACAAACATCTTCAGCTTCTTCATAAAGATTAGAAGTGAGGGTGTTCATTGAAGGTCACACAATATTCAGGAAAAATGTCCCCCTTCAGCTCCTGAACAAGTCTGTGTCCATGTGCAGCAAGACCTGGACAACATTCAGGCTTATGCTGTTGGAAGTATCGGTAACATTCATGTAACAGTGCTGCTGGACACTGTATATTTCCACAGTTAAAAGGAAGAGATTATTCAGCGCCTCACGCTGGCTTCACAGGAATATGAGGAAGTCATTCAGCTCAATGAAATTATTGGAGAAGTTTATAGATAGCCCATTTAGTGCATCCAACGAATTATACAAGAAGAGGAGGAGTCACATGTTATAGAAGACCGCAGAGCTCCTCAAAAATATTTGAAGGCTTGGCCTAGAGTCTATCAACAATGAAATGTTCTGATACAGTAATATCCCATAAACATGTACTTGGCAAAAAGGAAAGATCAGACACAGATTGTCAGATGCAGTTCTCCAATCTAGGAAGGAAAATAAATCCACTGAAGCTTCCAACTCTGTGGTGACCCCAATAGCTTCTGATGTTACTGAGAAGCCAAAACACTTCCTGTAATGTGACTGCCAGAACTGCACATAGTAATCTATCTATGGCCTAACCAATGACATGTTTAACTCATATTATGTCGCCTCGATGAACATACACTATGCCTACAGTCCGGTGTGATTTCTTAACTGGCTATTACCCTGTCCAGTCACATTCAGGGATGTGTGGAGAAACACCCTCTGACCTCCCTAGTGTTCTGCTATTTATTGAATTCTCTCCTGTCTAGTTCCTTCATCCAAAGTGCATCACATCCTATTTATCAATGTTCCATTCCATCTGCCATTGATCTGACAATTCCACCTGTATCTTCCCGTAACATAAGGCTTTCCTCCTCACTGCCAACCACCTGGCAAATCTTTGTGTCAAACACAAAATTACTTATTACGCTCAGCCCCCACTCCCCACCACCCCCTCCACATTAATACTTACATAATTTATGAATACCACAAATAATTAGATACATTACACTTCTCGCTGTGGTACACCACCAGACACTGGTGTATCGCTACCACCTTCCCAGTGACTTGGGACCACATAGCAGTTTTCAAGTCCTCTAGCACCTCCCTTGTGTGGTCAGATTCGACTAAAACATTTAGGTCAGGACATTTCCTCTCTTGTCTCCAACAGCATCCTGCGATACAACTCATCTGGACTTTACATCATCCAAAACCATTAATCCCAACTTGCATCTTATATAAATCTGCTCGAGAGCTTCCCAGTCCATCTTCTTGAATTCTGTACCTGCTTCTTCCTTTCTCAAATAAAACAGATGTGAAGCTCTCATGTCACAGTCTATCAATGTTCCCTGGTTTCACATACTGATTACCTTATTGGTTTCGAAATGGGTCCTAATTTTTTCCTGGTTATTTTGTTCAGCTTGTTTTTGTAGAACATCTTGGGTTCCCCCTAACTTTGCCTGCTGCACTTCTCCATGCCCCTGTATTAGTCAGTCTGCTGTGGGTGAATTTTCTAAGTTTCCCTGAGATCACCTCTCATTCTTTGAAACAGTACAGAACACAGGTATAATCCCATCCACACTGCATGCAGTCTGTGCAGAACGCCTTTACAGCGATATTCCAATTTCCGTTAACTGAAGGCCAACTTCACTTTTACCTTTCCGTTTCCCAAAGTCACCCTGAACCACGTTGGTTCAATTTTATTTACTATTCACTTTCTGAACTCTTAAACATCAACCTGAATATCTAACTATATCACATCCAATAGTTCTCCATTGTCTTCCCCTCCAAGAAACATCTTCAAACCATTTCAAAAAAAGTTTGTTAACAGTGATTATTCGGGTGAGATCCAAGATGACTGTGATCCAGTAGGTCTGCCCTGCTGAGCTCTGCACCAGAACCCAGACAAAGTTATGCATTCACCATCTCTTTCTTCCCTATTGTGGTAAAATCGGAGGTTTTTGATCCCCAATATTGCTCTATGCCATTTTAAGTGATTAACGGAAAATAACTAAGGGAAAAGGATCATGAGGATCACAACCAGCAGTGCACTTCAGCAATGGATACACCCATGGCTGTGACGTCGGCCTTTGCGAACGCTCCAGGAGACTTATCTGTGGAGTAGAGCCTGGCCTCAGAGTTCAGAGCCTGCGAGAGAAGATTGATTCAGCGATGGAGGAGACCTGAACCCGGCTGGAACTGATCTCAGCCAAGCTGCAGAAGCAGGATCAGGAGACCCATCATCTCGGCCCGTGCATCGTCAAGGTGGAACAGTGGATCGCGACTTTGGAAACCATGGCAGAATCCTCGGCGGGTCATGTCGAAGCGCTGGAATGGTAGCTAAGGGCCTTAGTAGAGTAGGTCAACGACCTCGAAAATCAGGGCCATCAGAACAACATCAGCCTGGTCGGGCTGCCAGAACGAGAAGAAAACGGCCAGCTCATCAACTTCTTTTCATTTCTCTCACTTACTGCCGAATGAGAAAGTGGGTTTGGGGATGGTGGGGGTGGTTACATTTTGTTTCACCCGGACTGCCTGACGTCAAAGTATGGATGGGACGGATTTAATTTTCTTGTTGTAAGACGCATGCAACTTTTGAAAACATTGTTTTGCCTGGATTTGATGAGCGGCTTCAGCTTGGAAGATCCATGGGGGATTAATGGGTAATATGTACACCCTCTGCAGGAAGGGGGGATCTCTCCACTTATTAGTGTTATATGTTGGCTCATTTTAGAAATATTTGTGAGAAGTTTTGATTTGGTTGTTATTGTAGTTATAGTTTCAAGTTTGTATGAACTGTTTACTGCTTTCACTTGACGTGCTATAAATGGGTTCTTCTCCATCAAGGCTGCCCCATCAAGGCAGCTGGTGGACCTGAACAGGGACCTGCCTTGGTGGACGTTTGAGATGTCTTCACCCTGAAGGTAGGGGCTTCACCTTTTTTCTAACCCACGTAAGTGCTATACCAGGATTGACATATTATTTGCACCATTGGACTTTTCTAGGTAGTTTAGGCTAACCGCTTGTTTAATGGTGCACGTGGAACCTTAAGGAGAGTCACTCGCCAATTAAGAGAAAAAGGTACTTTCAAGCCTCAGAAAGGAAGGGGTCAATGTAGCCTTGCTGCAAGAAACACATCTAACTGATAAGGAGCACTTAAAGTTACAGCAGGGAAGGTTCGGTCCAGTGTTTATTTCATCCTTTAATTCGAAAAGTAGAGGAGTAGCTTCACTCATTCGTACAAACCTTCCACTTCAGTTGTTTGACCAAATTAATGACGAACGTGAGTGGTTTCTGATCCTTAAAGCTTTAGTACATGGAGAAGAATATGGGACATTGTATAATATTGCCCCACCACACCCGCTCAAATGCACACTCCAGGTTGTTAACCGTTGGGGAACATTGTACAATTAAAAGGGAGACTTTAACCGACTTATGGACCCCGAAGTGGATAGGATGTCAAGGGGTCTCACGGGTATTTCCCAGCCATCAAGGCAGCTGGTGGACCTGAACAGGGAGCTGCGTTGGTGAACGTTTGAGATGTCTTCACCCTGAAGGTAGGGGCTTCACGTTTTTTTTTATCCCACGTAAGTGCTATACCAGGATTGACATATTTTTTGCCCCATTGGACTTTTTAAATTCGATGCTGCCCTGCAAAATTCTGATCATGCAGTAGTGAACGTGGATGTTAAGACCGATGGCGATGGGACAGGCTTGCAGCACTGGCGCATGGATCCTTGCCTCCTGAAAGATTGCAAATTCATTGAGTACTTTTCGCGGGAATTGAAGTTTTTATTGGGACATTAACTTGGGTACGGCCAGTAACCCATCTGTGTTCTGGAAGACTGCCAAGATCTATGCAAGGGGTTTGATTATTTCTTACTTGGTCACTCGGAAGCGGCAGAAGGGACAGCAGTAACGTATGCTCAAGGCTTGGCTGAAGGCAGCTGAGACAGCATTCTTTGACAGACTGTCTGTAACTAAGTTGCAGCAGATTACAGCCCTCCGGGCTGCTCTGAACACTGCGCTCACTGAGACAGCAAAGAGGGAGATGTCCTTTGCGAAACAGAGGTTATTCGAGTATGGTGCTAAACTGAGAAGGTATTTGGCGCACTTGGCCAGAAAGAAGAGTGCCCCCAATCTATTACACCCATTAGAGAGGGTGCTGGTACTATCACCTGTCGTCCCAAAAGGGTTAATGCAGCATTCAGAAAGTTCTACTCTGGGTTGCTCCAGTCAGAGGATTGTGCTGACAGATTGGTGAAAACGGAGTCATTTTTAAGACCATGGACCTCCCAGGTATAACTTCAGAGCAGGAGTCTCTTTTGAATGCCCCGTGACATCCAAGAGATACAGGATGCGATAAGGCAGCTCCAGAGTGGCAAACCGATCGGCCAGATGGCTTGAGGACTGAGATTTATTAGGAGTTCATAGACATGATGGCTGGGCCAATGTTGGATATATTCAATTATACTTGTGGTCAGGGCTGCCTTCGATCCTCTCAGAGAGAAGCAAACATTTCTCTTGTTCTCAAGAGAGGGAAAGCCCCAGAGGATTGCCTATTCGTATAGGCCTATACAGTTATTAAACGTGGAATTTAAAATTTTGTCGAAAATACTAGCATTGATGCTGGAGAAGATATTGTCCTTCATTGTGAAAGAGGACCAGACACGTTTTATTAGGAGTCACAGTTTCCCTATTAATATTAGGAGAGTGCAAAATATGGTTCAGGTGTGCCAGCAAGGTCGATTCCAGGCTTGGTAGTCTCGCTGGATGCAGAGAAAGCATTTGCTTGGGTGTAGTGGCCGTACCTCTTTTATGTCTTGGAACTGTTTTGCCTTGGAGGTGTCTTTGCCTGTTGGATGGCAGAATTATATAGTGACGCAACAGCGACTGGATTTCTCACTAATGGTATAAGGTCTAATGGTATAATTTTAGCATTGGCAGAGGTGCCCCTTTCGCCATTATTATTTGTATTGGTGATTGAGCCGTTGGCAGAGGCCACCCACAGGGGCCCCAATATAACTGAACGGGTGGTAGGGTCAGGAAGGCATGACATCATCCTTACATAGATGACGTTCTTCACTCTCTACCTAACCTGATGATATCTTTGCCTTGTTTTAAAGAAGTGATTGATTTATTTGAATCTATCTCGGGGTATAACATCAATTTTATGAAATCGGACGCCATGCATGTTGGGGTGTTATTCGAGTACCTGATCATGGGGGGTGCAATCCGATTCCCTTTCAGATGGTCACAAGAAGGTCTCCGCTATTTAGGCATTTTTACCACACCGGCCTTCTGTCAATTATATAAAGCAAACTTCGTGCAAGTGCTCGAGAAGATAAGACAGGACCTTCGGCTCTGGGAAGATATTCCAATATCCTGGTTAGGTAGAATACCTCCGGTTAAAATGAATGCACTTCCTCGTTTCTTCTATCCCATGCAAATGGTCCTTTTGATGTTCTCCAGGTAGTTTCTATGGAGGCTTTACAGTTTTTTTTAAGCTTGTTTACCTGGCACCACAGGTGGCCTCTTATGAAGCTCGCCAAATTGCAGCTTCTGCAGGAGATTAAGGGTGTGAATTTTCTGGACTTTAGGAAATACCAACGAGGTTCCCTGCAATCGGATGTGGCTGATTGAGCTTGCAAAGACCTGCGGTCAGTTTGGCTGGACATTGAGGCATCCCAGGCAAAATGTCCCCTCATTAATCTGTTGTTCATGGACAAGACGAGGATTGTTATGAACCATTGCAGAAATCCAACTGTCCATAAAATAGTTAAAGCCTGTAAAATGATGCGACAAAGTGAGGGCAATTTACAAAAATGATCTTCCCCTTTGACTCCCATTGTAGGATTGGTAGGATCCCTGCTGGGATTGATGGATTCTGCCTTTTGGCTCTGAGAGTCCAGAGGAGTTTCCTGTTTCGGGGAATTATTTGACGTGGTGGTCATGGAGGTTTTAGAGCAGCTGAGCCAGAAGTATGAGTTATCTTGGAGGGGCCACTTTCGTTAATTTTAGATGAGGAACTTTAGACAGAAAAAAAGACTACATTAATGGTTAGTCTCCATAGGTCGGAAATGGAGGGAAGAGTACTTCGTCCACAAGTGCTCTCTCGGTCAGCAGCCTCTATCATTTATTAAGAGGTAGTGTCTCAAATGATATAGAGCGGCTGCATGGAATCTGGGCTCAGGAATTGTGGGTGGAGATCTCACCAGAGGAGTGGGAAGATATTTGGGAAATCGTAAGGAAGATCTCAATTTGCAATAGGATGTAGACTATGCAGTTGAAGGTACTCCGCAGGGTTTAATTGACACCCGAGCAGCCTGTCAAATTTAAGACAGGAGAGTCCCCAATGTGCCCCAAATGTACAATAGATGTTGGTACACTTATGTATTGCTTCTGATCATGCCACAAGCTTCGTAGGTATTGGTGCACTATAGCAGGTGTTTTGGAAGGGGTTTTGGGAACCGAGGTCAAGGCAAATCCGGTGCCCCTCCTCTTGTGTTCGCTGAATCCTCCCTCTTTGGACTTGCATGGGAATAAATTGTTTAGTATTCTTTCATTTTGTGTGAGGAAGAACATTCTGATAAACTGGGTTCCAGGAAACCTCCCAGGACTCTGATCGTGGTGTAGGCTAGTTATGGAGCCCATTCCCCTCGACTTCCTTATGAGTATGGGCACCCAAGACATGAACATTGTCATAGGACGTGGCGGCCCTATTTCAACACATGGTTTTATTGGCTAAATTGGTCAGGACATTTGTGTAACAGTGAGGGCTCTGAGAAGAATTCTGAACAAATACGGGTATGGCAACTCATGTTAGCGGTGATGGGGAGCTTTGGTCGGATTGTGCTGGGTGTTGTAACTTTATGTAATTTCATTAAATTTGCCTTGGTTCAGCTCGGTTTAATCTATGTTTTGTTTTGATTTTGTTTTGACATCAGCCCATTGATTTTGTGCACAGGGAAGAGAATGAGTCCATTCAGCCACTCATGCTTCTTACACAGCAACCAGAGTAGGTCATTTCACACCATGTGTCAATTATACAGGATTGGAGGGAATGAAGAGAATATATAGAGGTGAGAATACAAGCTTACCGCTTTCACGATAGAATATAAAGTAGTGAGAAAAATGCTGGAATTTAAGAAAATTGTTAAAATCGATTATTCAGGGTTTAATGAAAGGACATTTACAGAGTGAAGCCACAATCCATCAGAATCAACATAATTTTACAAAGGATGAATCATATTTTCATTATTTATTTGAGTCTTTAAGAATGTGACAAGCAAGCTGCATAATGAGGATCCTGGAGATGTAAAATCAGGACTTGCAGAAGACATTGAATAAGGTGTGCACAAAAGATTAATCTGCAGAATAAGATTGCATATGGTTAGAAGTAATTTATTCACTTGGATGTAGGCTTGGCGAAACAAAGAATTGCAATGAGTTGGAATAACTGGTTCATTTTCTGTTTCCAAAAATACCAGAGGGCTCAGTCCCCAGGCCCCAACTATTAGCAATAAATATTATCACCTATTTGAGGGGATGGACATGTTATAATTAGTTTTTCAGAAGACACTGACTCAGGTGAAAAATTGTAATGAATGGTGAAGGATAGGTTGCAGATGAAATGAAACAATGAAAAGTATGCGGCCGTTTTGGTCAGTGTAACAGAAAGGCAACTTACTATCCAAACAGAGGGAAACTACAGAGTGCTGAGGTACAGAGGGATCTGGTATCCTCATCCATATCGCAAAAGACACAGATGCAGGTGTAGCAGATAATGAGAAAGGCAACTGCAAATTTGGTATTTATTTTTGAAAGAATAGATTATAAAGCGAGGGAGGTACTGCTGCAATAATGCCAGGCATTTGTGAGATCGCAATTGAGTACTGTGTACAGTTTTCATGTCCTGACTGGAGGAGGGATGTAATTACCATAGAGGCATTTCAGTAGAGGTTTACTAGACTGATTCCAGAGATAAGGAGTTTGTCCTCTGAAGAGAGATTGAGCAGGTCAGGCCTATACTCTCTGGAGTTTAGAAAAATGGGAGGAGATGTCACTGAGGACTGGACAATGCTAAAGGTGATTGATAATGTCGACATGCATTGGGTATTTCCTCATTTGGGGCAATCTACAACAAGAGATCATAGTTTTAGGATAAGTGGAGAGGAATTAGAACAGTGATGAGAGAACTTCTCTCAAAGCATTTTAAATCTGTGTAATTCACTGTTCCAGAGTGCAGTGGATGCTGGGATATTGAGTAACTGAGGGGATATGGAGATAGGCCGGAAATTGGGACTGAGACCGAGATGACATCAGCCATGATTGTATTCAATGGTTGAGCAGGCTGGAGGAGCTAGATTGCTGACTGAGGTTCCTCGTCTTTCTTCAGTCCTTCGAACGTGTTACACAGGAATAGGGGAGGGCTGGTTAATCGACAGAAAGCAGGCACTCCGGATAAATCGGATTTAATCAGTTTAAAAGAATGTAACCAGTAGGGTCACACAGTGACCAGTGCAGGGTCCTCAGCTATTTACCATCTATATCAATGATCTAGAGAAGTGGAACAAATGTACTGTAACTAAGTTTGCCAATGGAAATAATATAAGCAGGAAAATAAATACTCAATGGAAGTTGTAGAGTCTGTAAATGGATATGGACAAGTTAATCAATGGATAAAAGTTTGGCAGGTGGGATTTAACGTCATATATAACCTGTCATTTTCTTCCAGGAAGAACGGCAGGCAGTATATTACTGAAATACAGAGGGATTACAAGACTTCGTGATACCGTGTGTACTGAAGCGTTTACTCTGAGCCGTGCAGACATGGCATGTGTTGCTCCATCACCCTGATCGTCTGCTGCCTGATGTTCTCAGCGGGCCTATTGCTCTCATCCACCATATATATCCTCCGTCACTGAATGATGACACTGATGTTGAGAACGGAGAGTTGATGGAGCTGTCACCCAGTCCTGCCTGGAAAGTTCTGGAACATAGAAGCTGAATGAAACTCTGACCCAAAAACCACTGGTAGCACGGTCCTCCCCCTGATATGAAGCTGCAGGTCGTGTTGAAGGAGGTGACACCGCTCTGTGACCAGCTCCTTGTTCAGTCAGGGTCCCCTCACACTCTGCTCTTTGGTTAGGTGGAGCTTGGGAAGCTGCTCCTGGAAAACCCCGGGGTGGATCCAGCAGATCCCTTTCCCCAGACAAACGCATTGCGTGGTTTCAGAGCTTCCCCTCTCTGCAGCATCTGCTCCATTTGTTGTTCATGTAACAGACCCAGATGCTTTTACTAGCGTCCCCATGCTCCATCCACAGTTGTGTCACCAAATCCTCAGGTCTTCCTGAATGTCTGAGGTAGCTCACAGCACAACCTTCAATAAAACATTCCCAGCAGCTCCACTAACCTTCCAATAACAGGAGTCAGTCCGGAGTCCCTCAGTTCCAAGTTTGATGCCTGGTAATTAACAATAGTACTCGAGGGGCTTCCTCGTGTAACTGACCGCATGGTCAGCTGAGAGGGACGAACACAGATGTTCAGTGAACAGGCACAGACCAAGTTTCAAAGACGTATCTCAAAGCTGCTGGGACCCCCTGCCCACCAAGGAGCAGTACATGGGACACACCAGGAAGTGACCAACAGCCCAACACACACTAAACTGTCCATGGACCTCTACATAGGACACATGGGGAAGTGAGCAACAGCCCAACACACACTCCACTGTTAATGGAGCACCACATGGGACACACCAGGCAGTGAAAAGCCCGAGACACACCATTTCATTGTTTCTGAGCTTCACAGTGCCAGCTCCTGATACATTAAGGATCCAAATGGGATCCACAGCCATGATGTATAGAAGAGCATGAGCCGTGCACTTTGCATGTTGTTTCTGAACTTCATAATTACGTCCCCGGGGATTCAGGAATATTAGCACCAACGGTCAGGTTAAGGTACAGAAAGACAGATACTCGTGTTATATTTGGATGATTACTCGATCAACAAGTTGAATAAACACGGCTCTTCTCAGAGAAATGGGATTAGCCGGAGAAGTCAGATGCTGACGGGTCCAATAACAAGAGTAAGAACATAAAATAAATATGCTGACAGATCAGCTCAAATGGTCAGCTATGCCCGATACCAACTCCACCTCACTGAATCAGACAACATAATCCAGATGAGATATATATTCAGCGTGAAGCACTGAGCAGATGAGGCTAGTGCAGTGCTCAATACAAACCAGCAATCTGTACAGACTGTGCAGACCACATCAGTCCACGGGAGGCTGTGCAGTGAATAACTCTGTAAACCTGGAGCAGTTACCCTTCCAGCATGTAGAGCTGTGTCCACCATCCGAGTGCATTGCTCAGTAATACTGTATTTGATCACTGCACACTGTCGGGAAACTTGCAGCCCATGCTGTAAGTGACAGGATGTGCAACTCCCTTCCATTTACAGCTCCATATCTGCATTGTGCCAGGCGCTTTAGAACATCTAATTAAGAGGAAGGATGAAGCTGACATAAGGTTGAGGATGCAAGGGTTAAGCAGTTCCCTAGAAGGTTGCAAGGTAACCAGGTTGGAACTGACGAATGAACTCGGGAGAGATAAAAGTGTGCATGATAAAGGCTTGGCGGGTAGAATTAAGATAAAACCTAAGACGTTCTACACTTACATGAGAAACAAGGGGATGGCCAGAGTGAGGGTAGGGCGATCAGGGATAGTGGAGGGAACTTACGCCATGAGTCGGAGGAGGTAGGGGAGGTTCTTAATGAATATTTGCTTCAGTATTCACTAATGAGAGAGACCTTGACGTTTCTGAGGACAGCATGAAACAGGCGAATATGCTAGAACAGGAGGATGTGTTGAAAAATTTGAGAAACACACGGATAGATAAATTTATTTGGCCAAACAGGCTATGCCCTAGGATACTATAGGAAGTGAGAAGAGATTGCTGCGCATTTTGCGATGATCTTTTGCATCCTCACTGTCCACTGGAGTCGTGCCAGATGTCAGGAGGCTGGCAAAAGTTCATGCCTGGTTCAAGAAAGGGAATAGGGATAATCCTGGGAAGTATTGGCTAACCAGTCTTACACCAGTGACGGGCAAAGTATTGGAGAGGATTTGAGAGACAGGATTTATGAATACTTGGAAAATTATAAATGATTAGAGACAGTCAACATGGCTTTGTGAGGAGCACATCATGCCTCATAAATCTTATTGAATTCCTTAAGGATGTGATAAAACACGTTGATGAATTAGAGCAGTGGATGTGGTATATATGCATTTTAACAAGGCGTTTGTTAAAGTTATCCACGGTAAGCTCATTCACAAGATAAGGAGGTGTGGCTTACAGGGAGATCTGGCTGTCTGGATGCAGAATTGGCTGGCCCACAGAAGACAGAAGGTGGTGGTAGATGGAACAGATCCCGCCTGGAGCTTGGTGACTAACTTGGTGATCTGTTATGGGACCTCTGCTTTTTGTGATTTTTTTTATAAGAGAGTAGATGACGAATTGGAAGGGTGGGTTCATAGGTTCGCTGATGTCACGAACTTTGGTGGAGTTGGTGGTTAGTGTGGAGGGCTGTTGCAGGTTACAACAGGACATTGACATAACTGAGCTGATGAGTGACAGATCGAGATAAATCTGGAACGGCAGGATCTTGGGTCCATGTCTATAGATCCTCAAAGTTGCCATCCATATTGGTGCTGTTGTTTAGAAAGCATGTGATGTGTTGGCTTTCACAGCCAGGGAGATCAGTTTCAGAGCTGTGAGGTTATGCTGCAGCTCTATGATCCCACTGTTTCACCCACTGTGATGAAGTTGAATGTTGTTCTGCATTGAGAGCTTGCAAGTACTTGTCATATGACTAGCTAATATTTTCAGAGATTACTGGACTGAAACTATGTGACACCAAGTTTAAATAATGTCCCACTATACGAAACCCATTCGATTTTAAATTTATTGTTTTGCCAACATCAAACCAAGGAGATGAGCTGATGTTGAGGGAATGAAGAGGTACGCTTTTTGGAAGTTCGACAGAGAGTAAACTACCATCGTGAGACTCTGCCAAGGACAACTTTCTCTGTGTAAGATTCATTTTTTGAACGAAATATCCTTGCATTAAAAGACAGAGCATGAACCAGGGAGATATTCAGTGGAAAGAAGGAGGGCATTGGAGACTGCAGCCACTGTCTGGTTTAAGTAATTGTAATACAGTTTTTCTTTAATTGGAAGATTATATTTTTAAAGGTGGAGAAAGATAACAAACAGTTCAGAGAAGGGGAAGCTTTGAGTTGGGAATAACTGTTGTTATTCAATGTTCACTTTTAGAATTAAGGAATACATTGATATTATTTCCTGTTAAGTAGTGGAATTTGCGAGCTCTCTGTCACTCGACTTTAACGGATTATGAGCGAGGTGAGCTTTTCTGAGTGTTTGGTTTCATTAGCAGAAGGGTTCATCGCCGTGTCATAACACCACACTTGTAATACGGTGTTCTAGTCACCTCATTAAAGGAAAGAGGTGGAAGCTATAGAGAGAATGCAGAGACTTATCTATGGAACAGCAGAAAGGTTGACAGGAGCCACACAGAGTGAGTGAAATATTGAGAAAGTCACCACGTGAAAAGTAAACACTGATGTCTATTTAAACGTCAGTGTGGCACTGGGTGTCGTGCGTCTGTATTGATGACTGGGTATCTGTGTGTGCATGTGCATCTGTGTATCGGCATTTGTCTATGTGTGCTGAAAATGTGTTGCTGGAAAAGCGCAGAAGGTCAGGAAGCATCCAAGGAGCAGGAGAATCGATGTTTAGGGCATGAGCCCTTCTTCAGGAATTTGTCTATGTGTGCCTGTATATGTGCTATTGCATCAGTCTCCGTGTGTGTCTGTGCATCTATATTCATCTCTGTGTGTCTCTGCATGTCTGATTTTTTCACTGTGTGTATCTGCGTTTCTGCATTCATCGCTGTGTGCATCTGCATGTCTGTATTTGTCTCTGTGTGTATCTGCATGTCTGTATTTGTCTCTGTGTATATCTGCATGTCTGTTTTGTCTCTGTGTGCATCTGCATGTCTGTATTTGTCTCTGTGTGTATCTGCATGTCTGTATTTGTCTCTGTGTATATCTGCATGTCTGTATTTGTCTCTGTGTGTATCTGCATGCCTATATTTATGTCTGTGTGCAGCTGCATGTCTGTATTCATCTCTATGTGTACCAGACTGTCTGTATTCAACTCTGTGTGTATCCGCGTGTCTGTATCCATCTCTGCGTGTATCTGTGTGTCTCTATTCGTCTCTGTGTGCATCTGCGTATCTCTGTGTGTATCAGCACGTCTGTTTTATCTCTGTGTATATCAGCTCATCTGTATTCAACTCTGTGTGTATACGTGTATTTGTATTCGTCTCTGTTGGTATCTGTGTGACTTTATTCATCTCTGTGTGTAACTGCGTGTCTATATTTGTCTTTCTGTGTATCTGTGTGTATGTATTCGTCTCTGTGTACATTTGCGTGTCTGCATTCATCTCTGAATCTGCGTGTCTGTATTCATCTCTATGTGCATCTGCCTGCCTTTATTCATCTCTATGTGCATCTGCCTGCCTGTATCCATCTGTGTGTGTCATTAAATGTGTCTCCGTGTGTATCTGCGAGTCTGTATGTGTGTCTGCGTATCTGTGTTTGTCTCTGTGTGTATCTGTGTGTCTGTTTTCATCTCTGTGTGTATCCGTGTGTCTTTATTCGTCTCTGTGGGCATCTGTGTGACTCTATTCATCTCTGTGCATCTGCGTGTTTGCATCCGTCTCTATGTCTATCTGCATACCTGTGTTCATGTGTGAGTATCTGTGTGTCTGTATTCGTCTCTGTGTGTATCTGTGGGTCTGCGTTTGTCTCTGTGTGTATCTGCGTGTCTGTGTTCATCTCTGTGCGTATCCTTGCGTCTGTATTCATCCCTGTGGGCACCTGTGTGAGTCTATTTGTCTTTGTGCGTATATGCATGTCGATATTTGTCTCTGTGTGTATCTGCGTGCCTGTATTCATCTCTCTTGTGTATCTTCCTGTCTGTATTTGTCTCTGTGTGTATCTGTGTGCCTGTATTTGTTTCTGTGTGTCGTTGCACGTCTGTATTCATCTCTGTGTGCTCCTGTGCATCTGTATTCATCTCTGTGTGTCTGTATTTGTCTCTTTGTGTATTTGCGTGTCTGTTTTCATCTCTGCATTTTGTCTGCGTGCCTGTATTTGTCTCTGTGTGTATCTGTGTGTCCATGTGCACAGCGGATCTGTCAGCCTCTCTGGTGTTTAAAGTGATGCAATGTCCCTCTCTGCTGGCCTTCACACTCCTCTGAGTTGACAGCACCGCAGGGTGACAACCATCAGGGGATTCAGTCTGGGAGGGAGGGGGAGGGAGGCAGCTCAGAGCGCCATCCAAATTGACAGAACCATCTGCACACGCACACATACACAGTTTGGTGTATGGAGGATTGTAATCATACTGGGGACCCTTAGAGTGGAGAATTTTCATGTAAAGTTATGTCTATGGTCGCTCTGCAATGTGGAAGTGATTTGTCTTTGAAGATTATTCATGACACAGAGTGCGCAAATTAAAGTGTATTTCCATCGCAAATGCATCCAAGCAAGATTGACGGAACAATTTGTAAGTCAATGCAATGAATGTATTTCACGTTCATTATCTTGACATGATTTATAGTATACTCCTACAAATTATAAATGAGAAAAGATTGAAAATCCTGAAATGGACACAGTGGTGGTGGTAATATCTCAGGAACGATATCGTTAGGTATCAGACGAAACTGCTCTGTGCTTCCAAAGACGTTATTTGAAAAACCAAACAGCCATGCAATGTGCAAGATTGACAGTATTTGATGTCCTCTGAAAGAAACAACAAAAAAACTGACACTAGTGCAAAGGCATGGGGAGGCTAGCAGAAGGTGGCATTGCATAACTATAAACTAAACAGGGACAGACGTAGAGGTGTGGGGGGGGGGGAGTGGTGAGGGGTTGATCTCAATTTCAATGGATTTACCCCAAAAAACGGCAGGACATCATCTCACGGAGATACACACAAACATACACAGACACGTTAAACACACAACACATATACATGCAGATATGGACACACAAACAAACACACACACTCCTGCACACAGTTTCTTTAAGATAGAGTTGATTAAGCTTTTCATTAATTTGGGAATCAGTGATCATTTGGCGAAGGCAGGAGAATGTAGGTGAGAAACAGTTCAGCTGTAATCCAATGGCACAGCAGATCCAATGGGCTAAGTGGCCTGATTCTGCTCTATTTTCCCATATTCAGGAGAGAGCTTTCAAAGGTTGAATTTGAATGCAGATTACAGGGTTAAAGGTAGGCTTCTTGGCAGTGTGGAGGAACAAAGGGATGTTGGGGTCCACGTCTGTAGATTCCTCTAAGTTGCCAAAGCCCTCAAGGTAAGAATGTGTATGATGTGTTGGCTTTCATAAGCTGGGGGATTGAGTTTAGAGCTGTGAGGTTATACTGCAGCTCCACAGAGGCCTGGTTAGACCACACTTGGAATATTGTGTTGAGTTCTGTTCGCCCCATTAAAGGAAGGATGTGGAAATTTTAGAGAGGGTGCAGACGGGAGTTCCCAGAATGTTGCCTGTCCTATAGGGCATGTCTTATGAAGAAGTTTTGAGGGAGCTTTAGCTTTTCTCATTAGAGTAAAGAAGGATGAACGGCGACTTGATAGAGGTGTGCCAGATGATGAGACGCACAGATAGAATGGATTAGTAGATTCTTTTTCATAGGATACAGATGGCCAACACGAGGAAAACATAATTTTAATGTGATTGGAGGAGGGTTTTGGGGAGATGTCAAGAGGCAGGTTGTTAAGACAGGTAGTGATAGGTGCGTGGAATGCACTGCCAGCAGTGGTCATAGAATTAGCTACATTAGGGACATTCAAGTAACTCTTGGATAAGCACATAGATGATAATAGGATGAAGGCTCTGCAGTTTAGTTTAATCTAAGAGTCGGTTAAAAGGTCGCCACACCATTGAGGGCTGAAGGGCTCTTACTGTGCTGTACTGTTCAATGTTCGCTGTTCTAATTTCTTGAAATCTTGTGAAAATATTGTACCTGGAATTCCTTTAACTTCAGTGGAGGTTAATCTGATCAGTATTTGATTGTTGAGGGTTAATGGAAATTTGGGGAGGTTAGAGGGGCTGAATGGTCTATATCTGTTCCTAACCGTTGTGTCAAAAGAATAATGATTGGTTTGAGGGGAACTCATTTTGAGAATAAGGGCATTCCTATTTCAGACTGGGAAAGGGATGTGCCTTTATCTTTAGGATTGTCTGGTCTGTGGTCTTCTCATGCCCAAGAATCAGTGAGGACTGGGTTAATGAAAGCACTCAAGGAGGAGTTATATAGATCGTTGATGAACAAGAGAATCAATGATTGTTGGGAACAGACAGGAAAGGGATGCTTAGTTACCGTCACATCAACAATGAGCATTCTGAATTGTACAGCAGGCTCGAGGGGCTGAATGGCCACCTGCTGCTCTTGCTTCATGTATTGTTCACTCGATCAACCCCGCGATGCTGTTACAGAAGGTGAGGAAGATCGCATTCAGCCATTCAGGATCGATCTGCACCTCAAAGTAATTATAAAGAAATAGGATGAAGCTCTTCAGCCATTTCAGTACATTACGCAGCGCAAGAGGAGGTCACACCTACTTTCTAGATTGCTACACAGGAGCAGGGGAGTCCTGGGTAACTATGAGGAAATAGATAGTCGGGAGAAATGTGTATTTTCGGGTTGGAAATCTTTAACTTGGTGAAGTGCCTCAGGGATCAGTGCAACACAAAAAGCTATTTAGAATCTGTCAATGATTTGCGTGTGGGAACTGATTGGATGGAAATCAATTGGCTCAACCACTAAGATTCTATAAGATGTCAAGTGGAGGTAGAGAGTCTGTAATGTGATATAGACAGGGAAGGTTAGTGTGCAAACCTTCAGCAGAAACAGGATAACATGGGGTACTGAAGTTTGTGCTGTGGCAGAAGGGTAAAACAACAGTAATCTAATTCAAAGAAGAGAGATCACAAAACTCAGTTGTACAAAGGCATTTGTTCACCCGGGTACAAACATCACACGGGGTTAGTATGCATATGCAACAAGTAATTAGGAAGGTATTTGGAATGATTACTGCATGAAAAGGCTATCAGGATATTTTACTGCATCTGTACAGAGGATTTCTGAGTCAACATCTGATGTACTGTGGGCAGTGATGATTCCATAAACTGAAAAATAAATGTACTCAATAGCTTTAGAAGATTTTGCGAATATTTTTCACTGCACTTGCTCCTGGAGAGAAAGCCTTATCCTGTCATACAGCATGGAAACAGACCCTTCACTGCACCATGTCCATGCCGACCAGATGTCCTAAATTAATCACGTTCCATTTGCCAGCACTTGGCCCATATCCCATAAAACCTTCGTGTTCACTCAAATGGCTTCATTCAAATGGCTAAAAATGCTGTCGCTGCCCCAGCCTCCAACGTTTCCTCTGGCAGTTCATTCTATACACTCTGTGAGACGTTACCACTTTTGCCCCTTTTAAACGGTGGCACAGTGGTTAGCACTGCTGCCTCACAGCGCCAGAGACCTGGGTTCAATTCCTGCCTCAGGCGACTGACTGTGTGGAGTTTGCACATTCTCCCCGTGTCTGCGTGGGTTTCCTCCGGGTGCTCCGGTTTCCTCCCACAGTCCAAATATGTGCAGGTTAGGTGAATTGGCCATTCTAAATTGCCCGTAGTGTTAGGTAAGGGGTAGATGTAGGGGTATGGGTGGGTTGCGCTTCGGCGGGGCAGTGTGGACTTGTTGGGCCGAAGGGCCTGTTTCCACACTGTAAGTAATCTAATCTAATCTAAACCTTTCACCCCTCACCTTCAATCCATGTGCTCTCATTTTGGACTGCCCTAAGCTAGGAAAATGTTCTTGGATCTTCACCATTTCTTTTCTCCTCATGATGTTTTAAACCTCTATAAGGCGAGAGCACTTCAAGGTTGAGAATGAGAGGCGTTCGTATTGAACTGTATAAGATATTGAGGAGAGTGTACCTGATGCATAGCCTATGGACATTTTCTCTGGTATGTGAGTCTAGAACTGAGGATTCAAATTTAAGAAAACAACATGTATATGTTATATACTCTTTTCATAGTATAAGAAAACAAATACTGTGAAGAAATGATTTTATTGGACAAAAATATGAGGACACATACAAACGTAACTTCATTAAAACTCCTACATGGAGCAGAGAACAGGGACCTAGTCCTACAGTTCCGAGAATGTTCAAGGAGGCCTCACGTGGTCCAGTTTGGTGTTGAGATAACATTGTTGTATATTTCTGCTCCGAGATGGAGAAAATGCAACATGCTGGAGAAGCCACTGCTTATTGCTCCCTTTCTTTCCTTGTTCCTACTCGCAGCAATGTATGAGAGGTGAAAACCGTTCAGTCATCTTTATCATTCATGTAGGATTACTGTTGAGGAATCATTGGCATCTCCCCACTGCCTAAAATCAAAGGGAATTCAGCCAAATCCGACTGTTCCAGGAATAAATCCTGCTTGTGTGAGCAGAACAACCTCAGAGGCAGAATAACATTTCATTATTTTACTTTTGTCTTGATTTTAACTATTGCTTGGACAAAGCTCTTTCAAGCTGATATTTTGCAGCTTTTTCTCCTGCTTGTATTTAGGTATGTGTATGTGTGTGTCTGTGTGCATTTGCGTGTGTGTGACACTGTGCGTGTCTTAGTGTGTGTGTCTGTGTGTATGCACAGACTGCATCTCAGTATGCGTTCAAAGATAAATATTAATGTACGTATTTGTCCAAACTGTTTGCCATTTATTTTTCCATCTTAGCTTCGAGTAACTTTGCTTTGATGAATTATTTTTGCAAATCTAAGATATCGAGCTGACTTGTCCCCAGCAAAGAACCTGACCTAGTCTGAGACCTATATCATTGGTCATATCACCAACCGAGTTACATTTAAAATTTGTCATGATCAATGGAGGAACGGGACTCGAAAATGAAAGAGTTATCCATCCAGCCCCAGTCTGAACACGGATGAGGATAATTTCACAATGGGTTGTTTGAGTGGGAATGTTCTTCCCGAGAAGTTTGTGGTGCCTGTGTGTTTGCATTTAGTCAAAGCATTTAGATATTGGACAGTAAAGGACAATGAACTACAGATATGGGAGTGGGGTTGAGAACACATCCAGATCAGCCAAGACCTTACTGCCTAGTTGAGAGGGCTTAAAGTATCCTCAGTCCTACGTTCCTATGTTCCATTCAGATCCTCAAAACTGCAAGATAGGAGCATTTGGAGTTCATTTATTCCGATAACCTGGTGCACAGAAACAGAGGAGAGCATTCACTGACTGAAGACTCGAGAGTGTAGTGCTGTAAAAGCACAGCAGGTCAGGCACCATCCGAGGAGCAGGAGAATCGCCGTTTCTGAGCATAAGCTTCTGCCCGAAACGTGGTTTCAACAGAATACAAGAACGCTATTGAATCCATTGAAACTATTGGATAAGAATAGGGGTAGCCCATTCAGACCCTCCTGCCTATTACACAAGGAGGGAAGGAGTGTAGTCAGCACATCAAGATGTTAAACAGGAACCGGAGTCGCCAAGTCAGGTCCTTGAGCTGCTTCCAGATGAACAGGAGGTGGCCATTCAGCCTATCAAACCACGTGTACAGAAATAGGAAGATGTCTTTGATGCCCCACCGTGACAAAGAGTGAAGCAGAGTCTACACAAATAGACTGCTCTATGTTGTTCCTCCTGGTTCCTTTGCTCATGGTACATATGTGTCACTTTAACTTGGTTTGCTGAACGTGAGAGGGAAAAGTGAATGGTTTGTGTCAAGTCACAAGGAAATGCCTTCTATCTCCGAGAAGACTTTATTGTACTCCTATAGAGGTCAGAAGCTGGTGGGAATGGCAAACTATTTCAGGAGTAAGGTATTAAGGCTGCTGATAGATTTATGAACAGTGCAGAGACACAGAACCAGCTGCACATTGAGACAGAGAGAATTCATTCAGAGCCTGGAGCTCCCTCTCAACCAACATGGTGTCTCCACACTGAAATGTGAACTATTGGGAAATACATAAAATTGGGAAAATGCAATTTCTCATAAAATTACCATCTTTTTTCTGGACATAATAAATGATAGTCCAGAACCCTCAAGTTGAAATGTAATCGCTTGTTATTCTCTCGCTGTACTACGTATTTCGCTGGATTATACTCTCATAACTTTTATCAGTTAATTATCGTTTACACAATCTAATTCAATAATTTGCTTTCAAAGGTGCAAACATCTTATTGCACAGTTTGTTTGCCTTTTCTTTTTTATATTTGATGTAGCCTTAGCACAAAAGTACATGTCTTGTTTACTTATCAGCATTGACCAACTGTCTGTGTGGCGTTTGCACATTGTCGCCGTGTCTGCATGGGTTTTCTCCGGGTGCTACGGTTTCCTCCCACATTCCAAAGATATGCAGGTTAGGTTAATTGGCCATGCTAAATTGCCCATAGTGTCAGGGGTGAATAGAGGGTAGGGGAATGGGTCTGGGTGGGTTACTCTTCGGATGGTCTATGTGGACTTGTTGGGCCAAAGGGCCTGTTTCCATACTGTATGTAATCTAAAAAAAAAGTGACCTGTTTATTGGGATTCAAGGGTCAGACACAGTAAGTATTTTCCATGGGCTAAGAAACAGAAGACCGTGACTGTGGAGACTGATGAGGAATAAAGTTACTTCCCCCAAGTCCCCAATGTCTTCTTGACAGACAGAATAAAATCAAATGTAGAGAAAGAAACCGAATATATTCGGATGAAGGAATTGCAAATGACAGTGTAAATAAAACAGGATAATTTGAAATGGAATGGCTGAACAATGATTGATCAGTGTGTGTGTGTGAATATGTGTGTGCCTGTGTGTGTGTGTGTCTATCTGTGTATGTGAGTGCGTGTGTGTCTGTGTGTGAGTGAGTGTGTGTGTCTGTGTGTGTGAGTGCATGGGTGTGTGTCTCTGTGTGTGAGAGTGTGTGTGGGTGTTTGCATGTGTGTCTCTATGTGTGAGTGCGCGTCTGTGTGTGTGGGTGTCTGTGCGTGTGTCTGTGTGTGAGAGTGAGTGTGTCTGTGTTGTGGGTGTGTGTGGAAGTGTGTGTGTATGCATGTGTGCGTGCAGATACATAAGACTGTTCGTATGTGTGTACCATATTCAGAATGAACAAGAGAAACATATTTAATAAAAATGATGCATGTGATGTACAAAATTTATAAAAAGTTAACATGTTATTTAGTCTTCAGATGAGTTGTTCTATTCCCCTTCTTTCAACGTACACTCTGCCTCCTGCCTCTTCCCTGCATTCCCAGACTTAATCTCTAATTCTTATCTGGATGTATGTTATAAATTCCTGCTTCTTGTGTTCCAATTTATTTCAGTTAATCAATTTTCTACCGGGAAACATATACACTGGCCTGCTGGGTTCTGTCAACAGCTGTTGACTGTCATGTTGATGGAGATAAAAGTTCTGGCATCAGACCCACATTTCAACATATTAATCTGTTGCACAGACACTGTACAAAGGACCACAACACACAGGAATTGTTAAACCAAGTACAGAAGTACATCTATACCTATCAGTCATGTAGACTTCTCTATTTTTATATCTCCATGTCTATATTCTCTCTCTCTCTCTCTATGTCTCTCGATTTCTGTTTTAATCTAATTGATACATCGTCCAATCGTTCTTTCTGTCTCATGCCTCAGACTTCCTTCCTTCTGTTTACATCTATTGACCACATTTGGATGTGATGTCTTATAATTGAGTAATGTCACTACAAGACACGAGGGAGCAGATGGCCAGAGTTAGTTGGAAGGGAAGCTGAGCACGGGAAGATGGTGAAGCAGCAATGACAGGAGTTTCTGGGGATAATTCAGCAGCACATCAGAAATTCATCCCAAATAAGAAGAACAATATTCAGCAGAAGACAGGTCAGCCGCGAGTGATAACGAATTCAGGGCAAGCATAAAAACAAAAGAAAATACACACAATGTGGTGAAGATTATTGGGAATCCAAAGGATTACGAAGTCTACAAATTCGAGCACGGATAACTAATAACAGCAAATGGGAGGAGGGGATGAAATATGATATTACGCTTCTTAATCGTGTAAAAGAATATGGAAAGCAATTGTTGGATATGTAACAAGGAAGACAGGGAGTAAAAAACAAACAAAGGGCTGTTGGAAAATGAGGCTTGAGTAGTTATAGGAAGCAATGGAATGGCAGAGGAATTGAATAGATACTTTGCATCAGGCTTCACGGTGGGAAACACCAGTAAAATGCCAGAACATCAAGACAGTCAGGGTATAGATGTGAGTATACTGACCTCAGTAAGGAGAAGGTGCTAGGGAAGGTGAAGTTGAATCAATCAGCAAGACGAATTGGACAACAGCTCGTAGTTCTAACGAGATATCGAAGGTAATTATGGAGGCATTGCTGGTGATCTTTCAGGAAACTTTGGAGTGAGGGAGGACTGGTAAATATAACCTCCCCGTTTAAGGAGAGAGGGTCGCAGAAGACAGGAAATTATAGCAAGTCTTATTGGATCTTTGGGTTTATGAATAAATGTGTGGAGTATAAGTACAAGGAAGTTGTGAAGTACATTGGAAATTGCATGATTAAGCTACAGCATAACAAGAGTTACGTTCACAATGCCATTGCGAACAGCAGTGATGAAAGTATGGTTAAAACAAAGGAAATCAGTTCGAAGCAGACAAGAGCATTAGTGACAAAAAGACTGTTTCCTAGATCCTGCAGTGAGAATGTTGAGATAAGCTTGTCAGTAAACAGACAACAAGGAATGCATAAAAAGCACAATAAAATCTGTTGCTGATAAGGTCTCAACGTGCAACTAAGTAGCCAATACACATGAAGCTGAAAAAGCACAGCAAGTGAGACAGCATCCTTGGAACAGGAAAGCCAACGTTTCAGGCTGAAAGACTTCATCAGGATTGGGGTTAGGGAAGGGGATCCGGGAAGTAAATAGAGGGAGGGCCGTGGGGCTGGGGAAGGGTAGGTGGAATGGTGATAGGGGGATGCAGGCAGGGAATTATTGTGATTAGTCAGTGGGAAGGGTGCAACAGATAGACGAATGGAAAGATGGACAGCTTTGGTCAGGTCAGGGAAGTGGACATGGGGTAAGGCTGTGGGTAGAGAAATTTTGAAGCCAGTCAAATCAATATTGACACCATTGAGCTGTACGGTCTCCAGCTGAAATATCAAGTTGTATTCCCGAGTTTCTGTTTGGCTTCACTCTAAAAGTGAAGGAGGACAAAGATGGACCTGTTGCTGGATGAGCAAGGGGAGGGGAGTGATTGAAATGGATGGCAATTGGAATGCTGAGTTTGTTAAAGCGTGCAGAGAGCCGATGCTCCATGAATATGTCCCTGAGTCTTCCTTTTGTATCCACAGCATAGAGGAGACAACGTTGGGAGTTGGAGATGAGCTCGGTTGGTCAGGATCAGGCTCTGTGTGGAATATTAGTGCTCTGCGCGAAGCAAACAACCCGGCTTTCTAGTTACCATTCATTTTGATTTCCACTCCCACTCGCCCAGCGACATGCTCTTCCTTACCCTGTCCACTGTCAGAGGAACACCACCTGAGAGTTTACCTTTGAAGCTGATAGCCCAATGGCCTCAATATTGACTGAAGCCGCTTCAAAAGCCCTCCACCCACAGCGTTATCCCATGTCCCTTTTCCCTGAACAGACCCACCTGTATCTGCTCCATCCTTCTCATTGACCAATCACAGTAACCTCATACCTGCATGTATCTACCACCACCATACCTACCCGCCACCCTTCCATATCCCATCACTCCATTTCTGGGCTCCCCTCCTCCACATCAGTCTTGACGAAAGGTCCAAGATCAAAATAGTGCCTTTGCTGCTACTCTGATTCTGTCTGGTCTGCTGTGTTTATCCAGCTCCAAGTTTATTAACTCTGGCCTCCCGCACATATAGGACTTCCTCTCTCCAAGCTGTGGAACTAGGTGGTCCACATATAAGAAGTAGTAAATTTGGACATTTGAAAAGATCGCGGACACATTCGATATTTCACCTTCCAGATGAAGCAGCATTTCACTTGTAATCTTTCAATCCAGTCTCCTGTCATTGCTACTCACAATGCAGTCTCCTTTGCATTGGGGGGACCAAACATAAACTGGTTTGAGGAACACTCCCACTCTGTCTGTGGGAATAACCCTGACCTTCTCATTGCTTTCCATTTCAATAAAGTACCATGCTTTCATGCTAACATTTCAGTCCTGTGCTGCTGTAATGCTCCAATGAAGCACAACCCAAACTCGCGTAACACCTCACTTTAGACCTTGGTACGTTCAATCCTAAAGGAATTTTTATTCAATCCCATACATCCACAGCCTGACCGTATTATGGCTGTTCTCCATTCTTCACACATTCTTTCTCCTGGTCTCCCAATGAACTTGCCCTGTTTGTGAATCGTTTGTCTTGCACTTAATTAAAGAATCAATTTCCCCCATTCACAATCTAATTAATACTCATTTTACATTTGATTCTCTTTTACCAGAAATAAAAGTCAATTTGTCAGTGGCATTGCTCCTCCACACCATCTTGTTTCCAGCCACCGCTCCTCTACCTCGGTCAAGGGAGTGAAAAGCCCATTTTCCAATCCTTTAATGTTCTGAAGAGGAGTCACACTGGACTTGAAATGCTAACTGTGTTTCTCTCTCTCCGCAGATCCTGCCAGATCTGCTGTGTTTCTCCATAAATGAAAAAAAACACATTTTCAATTAAACAAATAACTCTGGATACTTGAAATCTGAAACGAGAACAAAAAAAAACTGTGAGCCTTGAAGAATGGTCAGTGCACCCAAATGATTAAGTCTGCTCTCACTCCACTGATGCTGCCAGACCTGCTTAATTTCTTTCGCAATTTCTGCTTTTCACCACGTTTCATAGACGTGTGTTAACGTGGCTCAAACGCCCTGTTCAACCTTGAGCTCATACACCGGGAAGTGAAAGATAATACAAGATGCACAATTTCCGTTTCTCTGAAATGACATAAAGCTGGCATCACTGAAACTACAGAGTTCTTACTGTTAGTCAGGGAGAGAAACAGAGGGATACGCATTCACTCTAAACACAGAAGGTAGCACATATTGGAAAGGAAAGGATTCAGATGATTATGTTAAAGGGTGTTGGGCAATGAGGCAAACTGTAAATGTGACACCATGGAGAGACCCTCAGTAGAATGAGAATATAAAATTGGAAGTGTGCCACATCAGAAACCACAGTAGGTCACTGAGTACATGGCTGATGGGTGAGTGGGACTTGGTGTGAACTGGGGGCGGAACTGTATTGGAGATATTGCAGCTCAAACTGCGTGTTCTATGTGATGCTGTAGACCACAACAGCAACAGAAGCAAAATTATATTCAACCATGATCTGTAACATTTTGCCTGGGATTATCCCTCAGTCTACCATTACCAATAAGCGAATCTATGCTTCAGCGACGAGTGTGGTGAACATGCCAGGGCAGAACTATGTGTACCTAAAACTGATGGCAAACCATAGAGCTACCACACTTGACTGTTCACATTCCAAACAGCAGAACTACCATCTGATAGGGAGGGCGGAATGATTGCAAGACCAACAGATCAGTTCGAAGCTCGACTGTCCTGCCAGATCCAGTCGTTAATATATTAAACAACTCACTGCAGGAGACGACCCAACACATGTCCCCCTCCTTAATAATGGAACAGCCCTGCACATCAGTGCAAAAGACAAGCATGTAGTTATCTGCGACATACTCAGGCAGAAGTACTGAGTCAATGATCTACCTCACTTCATCAGGATGCCCACAGAATTACAGATAGCAGTTTTCAAACAATCTGATTCGCTCTATGTGACATGAAGAAACATCTGAACACAGTAGATCTGACAAAGGCAATGTACAACAAGCCGTGTCCCTGGGGAAGATGTTTCATTCCAGTTCCAACTCTGAAATTTATATGGCAATGTCGAAAATTACTCAGCTATGATAAGTCTCTTAAGAGGAGAATAATTACAGTATGACCAACATCACCCCCTCAATTCCATAATGACAGTCAAATTGTTGGGAGTTCTTTTTGACAGAGTTGTCAAGCAGCACAGAAATAAACTGCTCAGTGTGGTTTGTGACAGGTTACCATGGGGAGATGGAAATGTCACTAGATTTCTAATCCAGACTAGGCTAATGCTCTGGCAGCTGGTGAAAGTTAACAATAATTAATAAAATATCGAGATCTAAAATCTTGATTCAATAATAATGACCTTGAAGCCAATGTCAATTATAAACACCAATTTGCTTCCCCAATGTACTTTCAGGAAGTGAATCTCCCGTATTTTCCTGGTGTGGCCTAAAAGTAACTCCAGACACACAGATATGTGATATACTCTTCAATGGTCTTTGAAATGGCCAAACAAGACACTCAAGTGTATCAAACTGCTCCGAAGTCTTAAAGGATAAAACCGGTCAGAACACCGGGCATCAGCTTCTGCATCAGAAAAGGGAAACACTGGCCTGTCAACACTGCAGAGACATCCTTCCTAACATCTGAGAGCTTGTGACAACATTAACAATGCTTATCCACAGACTACATAGAAACTTTTGGAATGGAGTAGGTCATTCAACACAGTGAGCCTCCCACGTTCTCACCATGGCCGAGAATCTCCTCAATGCATTTCTCCTACAGCAGACTGAGATATATTGCAATTGATTCCGTCAACCAAATGTTTGAGGTGTTTGCGAATAGCTGAGACCCAAGGACATAATCCTGAGATACTCCACGAGCCTTCATCTCCAATAAAAGGATCCTTTTATTCCTGTTTTTCTGGTCCAAGTGCTTCTTTGCTGACCTGCTTTCTTTTTCAAATTTTCTCGTCCACTTTTCTTTTAGTAATTTACTGACCTAAAGCTGGACCCAGCGTTTGGAACTGAAGCTAAGTCCAATGCGGAGGAGAGTGAGTCCTTACTTACTTTTCCGGAGCAAGCACATGACCTGGAATTGGCAGCTGCAACATCAGCAGAGTCAACGTGAGTGAGATCGGGCCCAGTAGCAAAAGGTGATACCTGAAGATTGGAAACATGTTGTTGGTTGTGACCTGCACTGGTTGTGGTGAAGTGCATAGTGGAAGGCCATGATGGTAACATCGATGAGGTGAGCCCAGCAGTAAGAGACGTTTCTGACATTTGAATGGCCTGGCAGAAGAGATAATGAGCTGTTGGTGGAGGAGTACCTGCCAAGTGGCAAAGATGGTGCCTTAGGATTAGAAACTTGGATGTTGCTGGGGTCTGGTGTAGATGGGGATGAAGCTGTCATGCAGGGGTTGGGTTGCAGGAGTGGTCGATGATGAGGAGCTGTCTCACAACCCATAAACTCTCTTCAGGCTGAATCCTCTGTTTATTCCACTGTCTTCAATTATTCAAAATGGCACCACTTTGTGGCAACAAGTGAAAGCATTTCACTGTATTTTATTGTATTTATCCTGGAAAGTACACCTGGTCATAAAATCATAATCAAAAACTTTTACTCACTCTGTACTGCCAGCTGTCCCATTCTGTAACCATGTCCAAATATTTGCCACAATCCCATAAGATTTGATTTTGCACGCTGGGTTTGGGGCTTCAGCAAAAATCTTTCTGGAAATCCCCCTCGTAATCTTATCCTTGTGAATCACCTCTCCCTCAACTTTCTCTGCTCCAAAGTAAAAAACCTGAGCTTATCCAGCCTCTCTCCGTAGCTGATATGCTCCATCCCAGGAAGCATCCTGGTGAATCTCTTCTGCACCCCTCCACTTCAATCACATCCTTCCTGCAATATGGCTCCCAGAACTACGTACAGTGGTCTAACATGGCCTAACCATAGACTTGTATAGCTCTGACAATCGATACATCGATGAATGAAGGCTCTGCCTACAGTTCTGTCTGCCTTATTAACTAACGTATTAACCTCAGTCAAAAAGTATATTGCTGGAAAAGCACAGCAGATCAGCCAGCATCCGAGCAGCAGGAAAGTCGACCTTTTGAGAGTATGCTTTTCATCAGGAATGTGGCCACCAATCCTGATAAAAAACTTATGATCAAAACATCGACTCTCCTGCTCCTTGCATGCTGCTTGACCGACTGTGCTTTACAAGAACTACACTTCTTTATTTTAATCTCAAACATCTGCAGTCCTTATTTTTTCCCCTAAACTATAACCCTCTGCCGTCACATTCAGGGATTTGTGGAGGAACACCCTCTCAGCTTCTTAGTGTGCTGGCATTCATTGTATACCCCCATTTTTAGTTCCTCCTTCCAAAGTGCATCACCACATGTTTATTAGGGTTACATTCCATCTGATTATCTGATCATTCCATCTGTATCTTCCTGTAACATAAGGTCTTCCTCCTCACTGCCAACCTCCCGGCCAATATTTGTGTCAAATACAAACTTAATTAGCACACTCCCTCACCATCACCGCCCCCGCCACCCGCTAACACATTCACATTTGTGAATACCACGAATAATAAGATACACTGCACTGATCCCTGTGGTACATCAGGGGACACTGGTCTCCAGTCACACAAATAGCCTTCCTCCACCACCCTCTGTCTCCTGAGAATAAGACAATGTTTGATGTAACTCACTAAGTTACCCTTGATATCATGGCTTTTTGTTATCAGTTTCACATATGGGGCTCTGTCAAAGTTCTTGCTGAAAACCCATAAGAACAACATGCTTGAAAACAGACAATAACATTCACTTGGTATGCCTTCCCTCCAATGATGTCATGCTGACTCCCCCGATCAAACCTTGCCTCTGCAAATAGAGTTAAATTTTCTCCTTTCTTATTTGCTTCAGTGCTTGCCCTAACACGGATCTAAAACTGACAGGTTAACAGTCAGTCTATTTTCACCATCCTTCCTGTAAAGTGGGACTAAATTCGTTGTTCTCTTGTCATCTGACAACTCCAACTTCCCTGTGGCTAGATTTGGCTTAAGAATTTGAGTCTGCGCCTTTTCTCCTTTGTCTCTAACAGCGGCCTGTAATACAACTTATCCAGGCCTGGCAATCAGTCCAATTTTATACCAGCCAAAGCCTCGAATCCCTCCTCCCATCTTATATCAGTCTGTTCAAGAGCTTCCCAACTCATCTTTTTGAATTCTGTCCCTGCATTCTCCTTCTCTGAGTAAAACAGAAATGGAGCCTTTATGTAACAATCGATCAATGTTCTCCAGCTTCATACACAGAGTGCTCCCTTGGTCTCTAATGGGCCCTAGTTGTGTCCTGGTTATTTTGTTCTGATTGATATACGTGGACAACATCTTGGGATTCCCCCTAACCTTGCCTGGCAACTCTTCTTCATGCCCCTGTGTCAGTCCGTCTCTCTGTGTGAACTTTCTAACCTTCACTGCGATCTAATTTCATTTTGGCAATCACCGGAGAACAGAAACTGAGTTTCACCATCAGTTAATCTTGCCTCTAATAAGGTTGGCATGAAAGTAACTGTTTAGATTCTCTGTAATTACCAAGTTCGCTGCAAGAAACTATCGTGTGTGTATATTCCCCATTCCACACGCGTCCTTGCCTTCACTTTTCCATCAAGTACCGAGAGAAGGGTTTGGTCATACTAATGTTTCTTTTTAGTTTGCATTTTTAAAAATTATTTAATTATCAGTTCATTTGTCCTCAAATGTCTCTGAATCCATGGCTTACAACAATATCTGACAATTTCCTGGGCTGCTTCCTTTGATCTAATGCAATCTTTAATTAATTTGTTCACTATTGTTAAGTCACCTTACCCCTTTGCTATTTGAGCTGTGGACAAGTGTATATTGTACTTTTTAAGGTGTTTATTTAAACAACAACCATTCCCTGTCTTCCAGTAAATCATTTTCATGTACTTCTCCAATTCAGTGAAGATAATTATTGCCGCATACTCAGGTTTATAACCACAGTTTCAAAAATGACTGGTTTGCTTTCAGACGTCATATAAAATTCCATGTATTATAAATACTATTCCCGAAACCTCCTTTTCAGCAGGGTTTTCAATTGGCTCTTCTGATCACATAATATCATTTTCAAAACAGCCTCACCTCGACCTCAGTACTCAACATTCTGTTAAAGGAGACCATCTCAAATACCCTAATGAAATCCATTTTCCCAGCATTATTATTCACGTGGGTTACCACCATTTAGATGTAGCTTGAAACTGTTCAATATTACTGTAGTACCCACAAACCTGGATATCTAATTTCCTGTTTTATATCATACCTAACTTTTGTATTGCAACTTTCACTTTGACATATGACTTCCATCAATCTTTTCTTCTCCTTGTTGTTTCTAAGCTTCGCCTTATTAGATTCTGTGGAATCTGAGCTCTGTGGCCTCTTGGAAGATTAATGGTAGATTCAGGTGAGATATTTGGTGAAGCCTATTTGGACGTTGAGATAATCTCGTCACGCCATTCATTCTTCTCAAGTGTTATTATGACATTTTCACCAGATCTCCCGTTATGCTGGTGGGGTAGAGAAGGACAATGATCTTTCAACGATGTTATGCATTCCCCCAGACAGCTGAGCGTGCTCTAACCTGGCTGGGAACCTTACAGCAGACTGGTAAAGTGTTGCTGATGCTGTACAGGATCATAATCAGATCACATCTAGAGTGGTGTCCACAGATTTAGTCTCCTCATTGAAGAAAGGATATTGCGATATTGGAAGCAGATCAGAAATGGTTCCTTCAACTAATTCCTGCAATGATGCGGTTAACTTACAAGGAAAGGATTATTAGGTTGATCCAATACTCATGAGAGTATACAAGAATGAAAAGTGACCTTATTTTTACACAGAACACCGGAAAAAGTAATCAACAGAAGCCAATTACACAGCCAATTCCATTTCTCCAGCCTGTAACACAGGAACAGCAGAAAGGTATTCAGAACTTCGACCCTGTTAACCAGAACAGGACAAGGTTATTCAGCCCCTGAATCCTGATATACAGTTACAGGAGGAGGGCAATCAGCCCCTTGAGTCGATAACACTGCACGCAGAGTAGGCCATGAGGCACCAGTATCCTGTTATGCAGCAACAGGATCAGTCCATTCAGCCTCCTCAATTCGCTAACACAGGAACTGGAAGAGATGGGTACACTAGAATAACAGGAGGCCATTCAGCACGAGAATTAAAGAAGGAGATAACATTATTTGAGACTTGTTACGGAAAGGTGGAGGTAATTCACCCATGTGTCTGTTGTATGGGAACTGGAGGAGACTAATCACTCCTTCAATCCCCTTTCAGGGATGCAGGAGGTGATTGTTCAGTATCTCGAGCCTGTTGTGAAGGAATATGAAGAGACCTTTCAGCCCCTCAAAATGTTGCACAGCAACAGGAAAATAACACAATCCCTCAGGCTTCTGACGTATTATCAGGAAGAGGAGAAGCAGATTTTGAATCTGTAAATCAGGACATTCCGTCCACTGAGACTATAATGTAGAAACACCAAGGGGACATTCAGCCCGTTGAGCGTATAAACCAGGAACTGAGTGAATCCATTCAGACACTCATGTCTATTACATAGCAATTGGAGCAGATCTTTTAAAGTTTTGTACCTGTTTCAGAGGAACACGGGAAAGGGAACGGAGAGTGTATAGAAAAGTTAGGAATTAGGATAATCATCTTCACTTGTAAATAAAAGGTTGTGAGCAAACTGTTGGGAATTAAGGGAAATTGTGAGACTCCATTATTAATTAATTAACAACAGCGGATTTGCAAAGTAAAACCAGAATACATCAGAATCAACATTTTTTAAGCATTTGTTTGCTCGAATTCTTTAAAGATGTGACATGCAAAGTTAGACAATAGGTATCCTGGAGGAGTAAAATACCTGGACTTTGAAAAGGCATTGATTAAACGCTGCACAAAATATTAAGCTGTGAAATAAGAGGACATGCGTTTGGGAGGAAGTTATTCGTCTGGTTAGAGGGCTGGTGAGCCAACAAAATGCAGAGAGATAGAATAGTTTTTTCGTTAATGGTTGGCAACTTTTGGGGTTACATAGAGTTCACACCGCATGACCTGCCAATTTACCTTCCACAACCACATTTTCAGCTGACAGTAAAACAAGTGGAAAAGTAGGTTGAAGTAATGAAGATGTAGAACATTTACAAATGGACATGAACAGTTTAGATGAATGTACCAACATCTGGAAGCAAATCCTTAACGAGGATATTCCACAGAGGAATCCAACATGTTATGGAAATGGACAGGAACTTCAGAGTGCTTACTTGCAGAGGCATCTGGGTGTCCTTGAGCAGACCACAGAAAACTCAATGCAGGTACAGCAGGGAATGGGAAAATCAAGTGCATTTTCAGCATTAACTTATAAAAGTATAGAGTATAAATAGAGGGAAGAATTACTGCAACTCTTCAAGGTATTAGGGAGACTGTAGCTGACATACTGTGTTCAGGTTTGTTGTCCAGACTGCAGGAGTGACGTTGTTCCAACAAAGGCAGTTCAGAACAAGTTCATTAGGTTGATTCCGAGATGAATTTGCCTTTTGAAGCAAGTTCGAGCAGTTCAGGCCGACGCACCCTAGGTTTGGAAGAATGAGAGGAGACCTCATTGAGGCCTGAAGGATGTTAAAGGTGATTGACAATGTCGGTGTGGAGTGGACAATTTCTCATCTGGGGCAAACTAGAATAAGAGATCATAGTTTGAGGATTAGGCCGAGCAGATTTAAAACAGGGGTGAGGTGAACTTACTTCTCTCAATGGGTTGTGAATCTGTGGAGCTCACTATCGTAGTGTGCAGGGGATAATGGGACATTGAATAAATGAAGGGATATGGAGAGCAGGCAGGGGAATGGACCTGAGCCAGCGATGACATCAGTCATGATTGTATTCAATGGCGGAACAGGCTTGAGGGGCTGGATTGTTGCTCTTTCTTATTCAGCCCTTCGACTGTGCTCCACAGGAACTGGGACGACTGGTTATCAAACAGGAAGCAGGCCCTCTGGATAAATCGGTCTTAATCAGTTTGACAGAACGTAACCAGTGGAATCACACAGTGACCAGTGCTGGGTCCTCAACTGTTTACAATCGATATTAGTGATCAGGACGGTAGAACAGATGTACTGCTACTAAGTTTAGTGATGACACTCAGGTAAGCAAGACATTAAGTTATCAAGAGAATGAGGAGAATCTGCAAATTGATATGGACAGGTAAAGTCAATGAATAATACTTTCCCAAGTGGAATATAACGGAGTGTATAAGCTGCCAGCTTTTTCAGGAAGAATGGGAGGCAGTATGTTACTGAAATGGAGAAGGATTTCTCAACATAGAGATACAGTGTGTTCTGGAGGGATTACTCTAACCCATTCAGACATGGGAAGTGTTGCTCCATCTCCCTGATTGTCTGCTCCCTGATATTGCCAATGGTCCTATTGCTCTCAGTACACACGGGATATTATGATGTGGTTAGTTGGCGGTGCGGAGTGGTGAGGGTGAGGATGTTTTGAGCCGTGCATGAAGGACTGAGAGACTATCCTTTCTTTCCGAATGGAGATCCAAAGACGATGGGAATGGCCGACTGCTTCTGAATGAAGATGCAGTGGCATCTGCCAGGACAGTGAGTAGACACCAACAGGACGCCCTGTGCATGGGCACACTGTAACGTTAATGGAGTGAGAGTTTCTTCATTTCCTCTCGATCCCTCATTATCATGGGGAGCCCACAGAGCCATTTACATCATTGGAAATCCTGCTATACTGAGAAAACATGGATACACCTGGCAGCTCTCTGCTCAGAGAGAAAACATTCACCTCATCCACAATATATATCCTCCGTCACCAAATGGTGGCATTGTTGTTGAGATTAGATTACTTACAATGTGGAAACAGGCCCTTTCGCCCAACAAGTCCACACCAACCCGACAAAGAGCAACACACCAAGATCCAGTCCCCTACATTTACCCCTTCACCTAACACTATGGGCAATTTAGAACCGAGATAGAATATAGAAATAGAACAGTACAGCACAGAACAGGCCCTTCAGCCCACGATGTTGTGCCCACCATTGATCCTCATGTATGCACCCTCAAATTTCTGCGACCATATACATGTCCAGCAGTCTCTTAAATGTCCCCAATGACCTTCCCTCCACAACCGCTGCTGGCAACGCATTCCATGCTCTCACAACTCTCTGTGCAAAGAACCCGCCTGACATCCCCTCTATACTTTCCTCCAACCAGCTTAAAACTATGACCCTTCGCGTTAGTCATTTCTGCCCTGAGAAATAGTCTCTGGCTATCGACTCTATCTATGCCTCTCATTATCTTGTATACCTCTATTAGGCCGTCTCTTCTCCAATGAAAAAAGTCCGAGCTCAGTCAACCTCTCCTTATAAGATAAGCCCTCAGGTCCAGGCAGCATCCTAGTAAACCTCCTCTGAACCCTCTCCAAAGCATCCATATCTTTCTTATACTAGGGCGACCAGAACTAGAATCAGTATTCCAAGTACATTCTAACCAAAGTTTTACAGAGCTGCAAAAAGATCTCACGACTCTTAAACTCAATACCCCTGTTTAATGAAAGCCAAAAGACCATATGATTTCTTAACAACCCTATCCACTTGGGTGACCATTTTAAGGGATCTTTGTACCTGCACCCCAAGATCCGTCTGTTCCTCCACACTGCCAAGAATCCTATCATTAATCCTGTACTCAGCTTTCAAATTTGACCTTCCAAAATGCATCACCTCGCATTTATCCAGGTTGAACTCCATCTGCCACCTCTCAGCCCATCTCTGCATCCTGTCAATGTCCCGCTGCAGCCTACAACAGTCCTCTATACTATCAACGACACCTCGAACCTTTGTGTCATCTGCAAACTTGCTGACCCATCCTTCAATCCCCTCATCCAAGTCATTAATAAAAATTACAAATAATGGAGGCCCAAGGACAGATATATGCAGTTTAGGCGAAATGGCATTGCTAAATTGCCCGTAACGTTCAGTGATATGTAGGTTATTTGCAGTAGTCAGGGGTAAATATGGAATAATAGGGGAGGGGAAAGCGTCTGGGTAATTTACTCTTCGGAGAGTTAGTATGAACTTGTTTGGCCAAATGGCCGGCTTCCACTCTGTAGGGATTCTAAACCTGAACCCAATTTGGAATTATCGATTTTGAACTGGGCAATTGTTCCCACTTTGCTATGGAACAGACCAGACTGCCTTCACATGCTTTAAGATGGTAGCCTGGACACCAACCTTGTCTTACGTTAGATTTCCAACAGTATGGAAACAGGCCATACAGCCCAACAAGTCCACACTGACCCACCGAAGACATAACCACAAACCCCTCTCCCCTACCCCATATTTACCCCTGACTAACGCACCTAACACTATGGGCAATTTAGCATGACCAATTCACCTGACCTAAACATCGTTGGATTGTGGGAGGAAACCACAGAACCCAGAGGAAACCCATGCAGATACAGAGAGAATGTGCAAACTCCACACAGTCATCAGTGGGAATTGAACCTGGGTCCCTGGTGCTGTCGCCCCACTACCTTTTAGTAAAGGTAGATGTGAAATGGGTACTCCAGATGTGATGCGGCTGGTCAAAGCACTCAACCTTAACCAAAACACAATTTATTTAAACACCATAATAAAAATACATACAAAAAGAAGAGAAGTTTAGAATAACTTAACTATTGGAAATCTTAACAGTGTATTAGATACAGCACTTTCCACTAATGAAGAGTTCCAATGTACTAACATCCCATAAACTTGTCTCTTGGCAAAAAGACACATCCAATCCAGGACGAAACAGCATCAAGACAGATTTCAGAGAGAATACAGCTAGGGATCATTTGCTGAAGCATCCAACCCTTCTCCCACCCCAGGCACCTGGTGATTGTTACAGCTCAGCAAATCTGGAAAGTCTGGTCTGTGAAAGCTGGCCATTGTTATCACTATTTATTTTTAAAAAAACACCCTAAAAGCCTCCTAAGTTATTTACTTCAGCCGTTTGCAGTAGGAAGTTCGGCCTTTAAGATCTCTCTTTAAAGAAAATGAGAAAATAATCTTTTTTTTAAAGTGAGAGCACTGTCACAGATGTTAGACACCTGGTCTTTTACAATAATACTAAAGGGGATTCCTCATGTTACTGACCACACAATCAGCTCAAAGGGGCAGATACAGAGGTCAGACGTTCAGTGGGCAGGCACAGAGCATCTTTCAAAGACATGAGTCAAAGTTGCTGTCACCCCGATCCAACATGGAGCACCACATGGGACACACGGGGAAATGAACAACGGACGGATACACACACACCTTTCCAATATGGAACACCACATGGAAGTGAATAACAGGCTGACACACACTACCTACTTCTTTCCCACCTCCCACCCCCCCATCCGTGGAACACCGCATGGCACACACTGGGAAGTGAACAACAGCCTGACACACACCATTTCATTGCTTCTGAGCTTCACAATGCCAGCACTCAACACACTAGAGAGTCAAAGCCCAAGGCTAGGGAAAGTTACAGGGGGGTGGAGAGATTCACATTAAAGACAGAAACAGACAATTAACTAACTGAGACCATGTTGTGGAAATATGGAGAAAAAGACTGGGGAGTGGGACTAACTGGAGAATTGATCACCTAGAGAGCAAAATTACTGAACGAGATCATTGAATAAAGGTATTTTCGGATCAGCTGAAATGGATTGTTTCATCAAACTCTGAATCGGTTTCACGGAACACTTCAAACAACATACGCTGTGACAAGATGACAGGCCAACATGGAGAGCTGTGCAGACTGTGCGAGTGCATTGCTCGGTAGACTGGATTATCTGTCCAGCATGAGGAGTATTGAAAACTGTACTTAAAGGAAACCAGGCTAAATATGAAAAATTGGCAGGGATTTGGATAATCCACACAGAGGAACTGAGGGAAGTTTCATGGACAGATGAGTTAAAGTACTTGAGAATAGTAAAATAAAGGCATTACCAGACACAACAGCGATATAGATCATCGTGCACAAGAATGTCAGATGGATGGAAATTTGATCTGAGTTCGAATCAGATTTCTGCAGGTTTCAAACCGAGAGTGTCAGCAGGAGATTGTTGTTATCATTAAGTCTGTGTTACACAGCTCAAGGTTTAAACAGCAGATGGGTTATGCCAGTGAAGTATATTCTGGAACAGTGAGTAGTTAAAGTTAATAATGGTCAGGGCATGGTGTCAGGAATCAGCTCATGGCTAAAGGGATGACCAATGTTGTGATTCGTCTGGTTAAAACACCACCTGCAAGTTCCCCTCCAAGCCACTCACTACTCTGACTTGGAAATATACCGTTGTTTCTTCACAGTCGTTGGGTCAAAATCCTGAAATTCCCTCCCTAACGGCATTATGGGTCAACCGACAGCAAGTGGACTGCAGCGATTCAAGAAGGCAGCTCACCACTACCTTCTCAAGGGCAAATAGAGGGAGGCTATCAATGCTGGCCAGCCAGCGACACCCAAGTCCAAGAAATGAATGAATAAAAATATTGGCCAGGGATGAGATGGAGTCCCAGGAAGGAAACGGAGTTTGTAAACATAATAGACGACAATGACCTCCACGCTCCCAATATTTAAATAACAAGGACAGTGAGACAATGGTTCACATCTGAAACTGAGTAGGTCAACATAGAGACCCATGAGTAACACTGCCAGAATCAAGGAGGGAGACAGTAATTGAACAAGTTCACTGATGCAGTTAGACATGATCTGCAGAATGGATATCTGGATTCAGAGTCTCAACATGAACAATAATCGTGGCAAGAAGTGAAGACTATATGAAAGAACAGTAATGCAGTCGTAATTAGTTTAAAGGAAAACATATCTGGACAGTGAGACTTACCAATGGTAGACAGGAGAGGATAATAAAAATATTGAATAATGCGAAGAGCACAATAAATCTGCAAATTCAATGACAACCAATAATAATTTGTAGAAAGATACCAAACATAAAAGGATAAACTCCTGTCCATTGTTGTAACGTTCCAGTCCAAAGTTCTCAGATTCGGATCCATTGTTGGAACATTCCAGTATAACGTTCTCAGATTCTGATCCATTGTTGTAACATTCAAATCTAACGTCCTCAGATAATAATCTCTCCTCCCCCTTCTCTCTGGAGCTGCTGATCCCTGTTAGTGCTGTTGGTGATGCTTCTGCTCATACTATGGCTTAACATATTGAATGGAGCCCATTGATCATTAAAAGATGGAAACTCTCCACTGTGATAATTAAAAAACACGGTGACTGCCATTAATCAAAGTCACTAAACAAATAAGTTCAGTTAACCCTTTCCTTACATAACATTTCACATCACAGTAAAAGGGAATATTTACTCAATCTGAATGGAATGGATGAGGGTTACCGATGAATGGCCTATAAATCTTATAATTTATAAAAACTTTTTCATTGCATGTGGGAGTATTGTCAGCGCACTGCGCGGCTGTATATGTCCAATTCTGTTTATAAAGGAGAAAGGGAAAGGGATAAATTAACAGAAAAGCTAACTAAGATGTCTGGTGGGGAAATTACGGGATGCATTAAATCAAGGGACAAAATTAGGATTGTAGATGCTGGAGATCAGAGTCGAGAACGTAGTGCTGGGAAAGCACAGGCTGTCAAGCAGCATTGGAGGAGCATCGGCATTTCTTGTGTAAGCTTTTCATCAGGAATGCTGTTTGTGGCCCAAGGGTACTGAGAGATAAATGGGGAGGGGATGGTGCTAGGGGAAGGCAGCTGAGAATATGATAGGGCGATGAAGTTGGGGTTGGAGGTAAAATGTCGGAGAGGAAGGTGGAGTGGATGGGGAGAATGAAGATGTACAGGTATGGCAGGTCATGGGGCGGTGCTGAATTGGTAGGGTAGATCTGGGATAAGGTGGGGGGACGGGAAATTAGGAAACTGGTGAAATCCACATTGACCCCATGTGGTCGCAGGGTCCCAAGGTAGAAGAGCAGTATTTCTTCCACCAGGCATTGGATGGTTAAGGTTCGGTGGTGGAGGATGCCCAGGACCTGAATGTCTATGGCGGAATGGGAGGGGGTCTTAAAGTGTTCAGCCACGGTGTGGTGGGGTTTGTTGGTGCTGTTGTCCCAGAGATATTCCCTGAAGTGTTCCACACATTGGCATTCTATCTCCCCAATGTCGAGGAGACAACAGGAGCAATGGATACTGTAGGTGACTTGTGTAAGTGCAGGTAAAACTCGGAAGGATGTGGAAGGATACTTTGGGGTCTCAGACAATCGTTAGGGTCCTGGTTTTCCAATTCATGCGGTGGCAGTGGAAGGTGCCAGGAGTGAATGCTGTATTGGTGGGTGGTGTGGACCTGACAAAGGAGTCACGATGGTAATGTTCTTTATGGAAAGCAGATCAGGGTGGGAAGGGGGGAATATATTCATGGTAGTGGGGTCTGTTTGTAGGTGGCGCACATGGGGGAGGATAATGCATTGTATCTGGAGGTTTGGTGGGATGGAAGGTAAGGAATGGGGTGTCCTTTTCCTGTTGAGTTTGGAGGGGTGGGATTCGAAGGCGGAGGTGTGGGAAGTGGATGAGATGCAGCGGATGGCATCGTCGACCATGTGGGAGGGTAAATTGCTGTCTTTGAAGAAGGAGGCCATCTGGGATATATACTGGGTTCAAAGAGTGGTGCAGGAAAAACACAGCGATTCAGGCAGCATTCGAGGAGCTGGAAACTTTGACGTTTTCACACTCTCGACCCTAATCTCCCGTATCTGCAATACTCACTTTCGCTAGTTTTAGTCACTTCAGTAATACTGCCTTTAATTCTGTTCACACTGCTACAGGAAAGATGTTGTTAAACTTGAAATCATGCAGAAAAGATTTCCAAGTATATTGACAGAGTTGTGCAGGGTGGTGTTGGCGAGTGATGGAGAGTATGAATGGGCTGGGACTATGTTCCCTGGAGCGTTGGTTCTCAGGAGTGACCTTACTGAGGTTTATTGCGGTGAATTCCGATGCTCCAGGATGAGCAAGGCCAACGGCCAGGGAAATAGACAGAATAGTTATTCACATTGAAACTGGACAATTACTCATGGGACAACATGTTGCTGAACTATGGAGTTCGACTGAAGAATGGGACTGGCTGGCAGAGTCAGAATTTGAAGGGTCCAATCACATGGTTGCGAACAAAAATAAAGGCATTGCCATATCAACTGAAAGGATCAGTTATATCACGTTCTCAATCCACCTCACAGAACCAGACCAGACACTATAAACCCAGAGGAGATATCAGTTCAGCATGGCGCACTGTGCAGACCTGGCTAGTGTACTGCTGAACCCCACCCTGCAATCAGTCCAGAGCGGAACACTGCACATTATAGCAGTGCATTGATCTATAAACCCAGATAAGCTATGTGACCAGGGTGTGGAATTGTGTCCATCACCCTTGTACATTGCTCAGTAACACTGTGTGAGATGACTGCCCAGTGAGGGGAAACTTGCTGCCCATGCTGGAAGTGGCAGAATGTGCAGCTCCCATCCAATTACAGCTCCATATCTTCCTTGTGCCATGACATGGGGGTGCTGTGGGTGTGAACATCACTGCCAGAGAGAGATGGCGGGGAAATCAGTTCAAGGTATCAACAAATGGGAGGGGTTTGTGGAATAGACAGAGTGAGTGAGATTGAGAGACAGTGTCATGGAAGGATGTGTGCATGGTTCCAGAATGCTGAAATGAAGAAATTTCTACCGTATCTTGCACCATGAGCCAATGTTCCCAGGAATGATGGGTGAACAGGATATTGGTGTGAGCATGGTCTGAGCTCCCCACCCAGCTCAGTGCAGTATCTGCAATCTGAAGAAATGTTCAGCAATAAAGAACAAGCATCAATAACCTTCCCTGCTCTATCAGGAGCAACACAAATTCCCAGGTCGGCGAACAGAACCACAACAATCAGGATAAGGCTCACCATATTCTCTCTGCTCCCGCAAACCCACTGTATATCTGATATAGCGCCTACCCCCAAAGAAGGCTCATGCTCCACCACTCTCACTACTGCATGCAGTCTCTCTCTCTCTCTCTCTCTCTCTCTTTCTCTCTCTCTCGCTCCACTTTACTTCCCATACAAATAACACTGCATGGATACAACACTGTGGATCGAATCCCTCTGGACACCACCCCACCTGCACCAGAGTAACAGCAGGGCTACCCACTCCCACTCTCCCTCCCTCCCTTTCTCCCATTCCAGGAGAAACAGCCTGGAATAGGACAGAAAGGGCCAAGCTGGGTGGTGGAGTGCCCGATATCCGTTCCCAACCTTCCCCCTTCATGTGGGGAAGACCCTGGTATGAGCCCGAGAGGACCGGGATGCCTCTGTGGAGACTCTGAAACACCTTCCCAGCTACCTTGCCCCCAGCACCACCCCCTCACATTTATCCCTCAGTCCCCTTGGCCCACAAGCGTCTTTTCTAATGAAGGGATTATGATCGATATTTTAACTCTGCTGCTCCTAGGATTCTGCGTGAATGGTTGCGGTTTTTCAGCACCACACTCTTTCAACACAGACACACACATGCACACACATAGATGCAGAAACACATACACACAGACGCAGAAAATCACACACAGACACAGAAACACACAGACAGACAGAGAGACAAACACACATACCGACACACGCACAAAGACACAGACAGCCACACTTGCCACCGACGAAGACATCCCCCCTCCCCCCCCCACACACACACAGACACCCACACTCCCCACACACGCACACTTACCAAGAACAAAGAAGAAGAACAAAGAAAATTTGCAGCCCAATAACATTCCCTTCGGCCCTTCAAGCCTGAGCCAATCCAAATGTACTGTCCAAACCTGTCAGTCAATTTCTAAGCATTTGTATCCCTCTGCTCCCCACCTACTCATGCATCTATCCAGACGCATCTTAACTTAATCTACCGTGCCTGCCTCTACCACCTCTGCTGGCAATGCGTTCCAAACGCCCTCTGTGTGAAGTACTAGCCGCGTGTATCCCACTTAAACTTTCCACCTCTCATCATGAAAGCATGACCTCTGTTGATTGAATCCTTCACCCTGGGAAAAAAAAGCTTGTCTCTATCCAGCCTGTCTATGCCCTTCCGATTTTGTAAACCTCAATCAGGTCCCCCCTCACTCTCTTTTTTTCTAGTGAACATAAACTTAACCTACTAAACCTTTCTTCATAGCTAGCACCTCCCATACTAGGCAACATCCTCGTAACCCTTCTCTACACCCTGTCCTAAGCGTCCACATCCTTTTGGTAATGTGGCGGCCAGAAATGTACACAATATTCTAAATGCGGTCGAACCAATATCTTGTAAAATTATAACATGACTTGCCAGCTCTTATACTCAATATCCGGTCCAATGAAGGCAAGTGTACTATATGCCTTCATGACCACTCTATCCACCTGTGCAGCAACCTTCAGGGTACAATGGACCTGCTTTCCCAGATCTCTGTACCCATCAACATTTCCCAAGGCTCTTCCATTCATTGAATAATTCGCTCTAGAATTAGACTTGCCAAAATGCATCACCTCATATTTACCTGGAATGAACTTTATCTGCCACTTTTCTGCCCAACTCTCCAGTCTATCTATATCCTCCTGTATTTTCTGACAGTCTCTTATGTTTTCTGCTAATCTTTGTGTCATCTGCAAACCTGATGATCATGCCCTCTTCTGGATCAAATATGTATATTACAAACAACATGGTCCCAGCACTGACCTCATGTGGAACACCGCTGGTCACCTTTCTCCATTTCGAGAAATTCCCTTCAACTACTACTCTCTGTCTCCTGTTGCTCAACCAGTTCTTTTTCCACCTAGCTGCACACCACGTGACTTCACTTTCTCCATTAGTCTACAATGGGGAACTTTATCAAACGCCTTACTAAACTCCATGTATATGACATCAACAGCGCTTCCTTCATCTAACAACTTGGTTACTTACTCGAAGAAATCTATTTAGTTGGAAAGGCACAATCTCGCCTGCACAAAACCATGTTGCCTATTACTGATAAGCTCATTCTTTACGAAATATAAATAGATCCTATCTCTTAGTACTCTCTCTAGCACATTCCCCACCACTGACGTCAGGTTCACTGGTCTGTAGTTCCCCAGAATATCCCTATTACCCTTCTTATACAGGGGTACAACTTAATCTACTCTCGTCCTCTGGCACCATGCTTGTATTAAAGGATGCCACAAAGATATCTTTCTGGGCCTCAGTTATTTCATCTCTTGCCTCCCTCAACAACCTGGGACAGATCCCATCTGGCCCTGGGGATTTGTCCACCTTAATAGCCTCTAGCATACCCAACACATCTTCCCTACTTATGCCAACGTCTCCGAGACTAATCAAACGTCTATCTCTATTCTCAAGATTCATCATGTTCCTCTCCTCAGTGAACACTCTCAGGTTCGGCACACAGCCTTCCTTCATTGTCTTTTAGTGGACTAATCCTTTCACTAGTCACCCACTTGCTTCTTTTTTAACAACAAAATGCTTTAGGATTTTCCTTAATTCTGCTTGCTAAAGCTATTTCATTTCCCCTTTTCACCCGCTTGATTCCTTGTTTAAGACTTGTCCTACTCTTCCGATATTCCTCCAGGACCCGTTCTGTTCTCAGATGCCTAGATCTTATGTACACTTCCCTTTTCCTCTTGGCTTGTCGTACAATTTCTGCTGTCATCCACGGTTCACGAATCTTGCCCTTCCTATCCTTTGCCTTCAACTGGACATGCCTATCCTATACTATCTTTAGCCTATCTTTGAAAGCCTCCCACATCTCAAAATGTGGTCTTCCCTTCAAATAGCTGTCCCCAATCCACATTTCCCAGCTCCTGACTAATTTTGATATAATTGGTTTTGGCCCAGTTTAGTACACTTCCCTGAGGACCACTCTCTTCTTTATTTACAAGTATTCTGAAACTTACGGAATTGTGGTCACTGTTCCAAAAGAAATCCCCCACCGCAACTTCTACTACTTGTCCTGGCTCGTTCCCAGTACCAGGTCCAATATGGCCACTTCTCTCGTCGGACTATTGAGATACTGCTCAAGACAACTCTCCTGGATGCTTCGTACAAATTGTACTCCACCCAGAACTCTTACTCAATTATGTAGTGTACAAAACCCCATGCAAGCACTGCACAAAACACTATATAGGACACACAGGAAGACAGCTAACGATCTTCATCCATGAACACCAACTAGCCACGAAACGACACGACCAGCTATCCTTAGTAGGCACACACGCAGATGACAAGTAACATGAGTTGGACTGGGACAATACTACTATTATAGGACAAGCCGAACAGAGAGCATCCAGGGAATACCTAGATGCATGGCACTCGTCCACAGACTCATTCAACAAGCACATCGACCTGGACCCAATATGCCGGCCACTGCAATGGACAGCTGGATATGACAAGTGGAAGCAGCAGATTCAAACCACTATAAATGTCGTAGGAAAGATCACAGAAGCGCTTCACAGGAGTCTCCCAAGCACTGAGGATGTCACCTAGACAGGGGACGAAACGTCTGCAAAACACAAATTCCCAGCTCGGCGAACAGAACCACAACAACGAGCATCCGAGCAACAAATCTTCTCACCAACTTTAAGGTGTTTGACATGCTTGTCGTTGTTGGACAGTGCATTGAATGTAGGAGTTGGAAGGTCATTTTGCAGCTGTTCAGGACATTGGTTAGGCCACGATTTAATACTTCGTGCAATGATGGTCCCGTTAGTGGAGGAAAGATGTGTGAATCGTGAAAGAATTCAGAAAAGATTTACAAAGATATTGCCAGGGTTTAATATGCCGGGATTATTTTCCCTGAAGCATCAGCGGTTGAATTGTGATCATAGAGGTTTATATACTCACAAGGGGAATGGGTAGTGTCAATAGCCAAGGTCTTTTCTCCAGGGTAGCATGCTCCAAAGCTAGAGGACGGAGGTTGAAGTTCAGAGAGGCAAGACTTAAAAGGGATGTCAGGGGCAACGCTTTCAAAGAGAGGGTGCTTTATATATAACGAGCTGCCAGAGGAAGTTGTGCAGGCTGGGACAATTACAACATTTAAAAGGCATCTGGACCTGCACGTGAATAGGAAGTGTTTCGGGGGATATAGGCCAAATGCTGGCAAATGGAACTACACTAATGTAGGTCATCTGTATGGCAGGAACAGGTTGGGTAGAGCTGGGTAGCTTTATGACACTTTGTCTTCAGTAAACCTTTCTCCTGTCATCTTAAAATTATCCCCTAGTCTTGAAATCCACCACTGTAAGGAAAGGGCACCTTCCATTCAACATTATTGATACCCCTAAATGTTTTATAAACCTCTTTAAGTTTGATAATGCCTCAACCTTCGACGCTGCAGTGGCAAAGGTCCCAGTCCATCGAACCTGTCCTTAAACACTCCATTCCCAACAACAGACTGACAAATCCTTTCTGAACCCTCTCCAGTTTAATACTATCCTCAATGTAACTGGGTGACCATAACTACACAGTACTTCAGGAGAGACCTCACGAATGTCCAGTGCAACCTGAAGATAATGTTCCAGCTCCTGTACTCAAAGGTCTGAGCAATGAAGGCTAGCAAACCAAACGCCTTCATAACCACCGTGCCTACACATGATGCAAACTTAAAAAAAACAGAACCCTAGATACCTCTGTTCTATAATACTACCAATGGCCCGACATTTAATTGTAGATGTCCTCTCCTTGTTTGTTTTCTCAAATTGTGATACATTGTAATTATTGAAATTAAACTCAATCTGCCACTGCTCAGTCCAGTGACTGATAGTACTGGGGAAGAAAGGCTGGACAGTAATCAGCTGCCTTGGATTCCTTCGTGGTTTTAAGAAGACAGCAGCCGCACATTAGAGGCAGGAAAGAGTGTTTGGTGTTTTTGATCCAGAAAGTATGCTCTTTCTTCGTCTCTGGTGTTCAGTAATAAATATCTATTCCAGATCCTTAATAGTGCAGAGTGTGTCTGCAGGATGCTTTCTCCCTCATATTGCAGATGTCAGATAATAGCCACTTCAGGTGGAAACCATAGCCAAGCAATTAAAGACCTTCATAGTTTATCTCGAAGGCAGCACACACAAACTCAACAATCTAGAGTTGAAGTGAGTACATTTCACCTGTTTAACAATGTAATTCATTTAACTGTGTGAGTCAGTGAAGTGAACCAAATTTTAATGAATCCACACCGAGCTGAAAGCTGACATTTAAAATGTGACCCAAAATCTGGGCATGGTTTAATACTTGTATAGTGAGTAACGCCCATGCCTCTGAGCCAGAGCTCTGGGTTAGATTCCAATACATGAACTTGCGTGGTAGTGTCTGTCACTCTGGAACAGAATGTCTGGATTAAAGACCTGACTGTCACAGAAGTATGCCACGGTATTTCAAAAGTGTCTGATGAATAAACACACTGAAGAATAATGTTGCAGCTTCAGGAATTGTTGCCAAATGGTGGTAGTATGTCTACCTCTGAGCCCATAAGTTTTTATTCAAATCCCACCGATGTGTTTCATAATGTGGCTGAACAAGTTGTTAAAATGAATTTAGAATTCTGATGTGTTGAAGAAGGAAGAAGAGTCAGTATTGAATTTCAACATTTAGGCCCAGGTTTACTGAAAACAGCCATTCGTGTTGATTGGAGTCAATTTTGCGCATTCTAGAGTTTCGTAAAATCATGAAGACGATGGATAAGGTCAATATTCAGGGTCTTTTCCCAAGTGTAGGGAAGTCCAAAACGAGGGGAAATAGATTTAAGATGTGATGTACAAGATATAAAAGGGACCTAAGGGGACCATTTTCATACAGAAGGTGGTATATGTGGGCAACGAGCTGCCAGACGAAGTGGTAGAGGATGGTAGAATTGCATCATTTAAAACGCATCTGGATGGGGACATGAATTGGAAGGGTTAAGAGCGATATGGTACAAATGCTGAAAAATGAAACTAAGTTAACTTAAAACATCTGGTTGGCACGAATGAGTTTGACCAGAGCGTCCGTTTCTGTGCTGTACATTTCTATGATACATTGAGCAATTAAACATGATCTCGTTGTAATCTTATGTAATCTTCTTCACCTTTCACTTTATAACTAATCTTTTTGCCGTCTGTAAATTTGCTCACCATACTTTGTATAAATCTCATCTAAATAATTGATGTAAATGACAAGCAAAAGTGGATCCAGCAGCAATCCCTTTGGAATGCCACTGGTCACAGGCCTCCAGTCCAAAAGTCACCTTTCCTCCACTACCCTCTGCCTCCTGCCAATAAGCTGAAACACACACATGCATACAGACATAGAGCACAGACACAGATAGATATATTCTGATTGATACATGGATCAAGATAACAGTGAGAAAGCGGGATAAATTTTTTGAGAAACATGTCAGCCCTTATTGAACAGCAGATCAGACTTGTTGACCCAAACAGTCTAGTTCTGCACCAATTTCATATGCTCTATGGTTTATGCTATCTGAAATGGCTAACCAAGGGAGCAGTGGAGGCTGCATTTGATAAATACTTTACTGAATGTAGCCAATGGGAATGTGGGATAGGTTTGAGGGGCTGAATGGTCTATGTCTTTCCTATTGGTTGTGCCCTCACTTTTAAAAAAATGGAAGCCGACTTGCTGTGAGGTTCATACACTTCTACAATTAAATGTTTCCCCATTTAAGATTGAGATTAGGATGTTCCTATCTCCTTAGAGTTGTACTGTCTGTGGTATTCTCATCCCAAGTGAACAGTGAAGACTGGGCCATAGAGTCCTAGAGTACTAGTGATATACAGCATGGAAACAGACATCTCGGTCTAACTCCATACTGACCACATATCCCAACCCAAACTAGTCCCACATGCCATATCGCTCCAAAGCCCTCCTACTGACATACCCATGCAGATGCCTTTCAAATGTTGCAGTTGTACCAGCTTCCACCACTTGGTCTCCTGAATCATTCCATACACGTACCACCCTCTGCATGAAAAAGTTGCCTGTGAGGTCTCTTTTATATATTTCTCTTCTCACCCTAAACCTATGCCGTCTAGTTCCAGACTCCCTTACGACAGGAAAAATACCTTTTACTGGAAAAGCGAAGCAGGTCAGGCAGCATACAAGGAGCAGGAGAATCGATGTCTCAGGCATGAGCCCTTCTTCAGGAATGAGGAGGGTGTGCCAAGCAGGCTAAGATAAAAGGTAGGGAGGAGGGACTTGGGGGAGGGGCGTTGGGAATGGGATAGGTGGAAGGAGGTTAAGATGAGGGTGATAGGCCAGAGAGGGGGTGGGGGCGGACAGGTCGGGAAGAAGATTGCAGGTCAAGAAGGCGGTGCTGAGTCCGAGGGTTGGGACTGAGAAAAGGTGGGAGAGGGGAAATGAGAAAAAAGGAGAAATCAACATTCGTCCCTTGTAGTTGGAGGGTTCCTAGGCGGAAGATGAGGCGCTCTTCCTCCAGGCGCCGTGTTGCTATGGTCTGGCGATAGAGGAGGCCAAGGACCTGAATATCCTTGGCGGAGTGGGAGGGGGAGTTAAAGTGTTCAGCCACGGGGCGGTTGGGTTGGTTGGTGCAGGTATCCCAGAGATGTTCTCTGAAACGTTCTGCAAGTAGGCGACCTGACTCCCCAATGTAGAGGAGGCCACATCGGGTGCAGCGGATGCAGTAAATGAGATGTGTGCAGGTGCAGGTGTATTTGTGACGGATATGAGAGGATCAGTTGGGGCCTTGGAGGGAAGTGAGGGGAGAGGTGTGGGCGCAAGTTTGCATTTCTTGCGGTGGCAGGGGAAGGTGCCGGGAGTGCAGGTTGGGTTGGTGGGGGGTGTGGAACTGACGAGGGAGTCGCGGAGAGAGTGATCTTTCCGGAACACTTGTAGGGGAGGGCAGGGAAATATATCCCTGGTGGTGGGATCTGTTTGGAGTTTGCGGAAATGACGAAGGATGATAAAATGCATCTTGAGGTTGTTGGGGTGGTAGGTGAGGACCAGTGGGGCTCTGTCCTGATGACGATTGGAGGGGCGGCGTTCAAGGCCGGAGGAGCGGGAAATGGGGGAAATGTGGTGGAGAGCATCGTCAATCACGTCTGAGGGGAAATTGCGGTCTTTGAAGAATGAGACCATCTGGGTTGTTTAATATTGGAATTGATCCTCCTGGGAGCAGATGCGGCGGAGGCGAAGAAATTGGGAATATGGGATGGTGTTTTTCCAGGGGCAGGGTGGGATGAGTTGTAATCTAGGTAGCTGTGGGAGTCGGTCAGTTTATAGTAAACATCCGTGTTCAGTCGGTCGTCTGAGATAGAAATGGAGGGGTCCAGGAAGGAGATGGAGGAGTCTGCGACTGTCCAGTTAAATTTGATGTTGGGGTGGAAGGTGTTAGTAAAGTTGACGAACTGTTCAACATCCTCGTGTGAGCACGATGTAGCGCCGATACAGTCGTCCATGTCGCGGAGGAAAAGGTGGGGGGAGGGGGTGATGCCAGTGTAGCTGGACTCTTCCACATATCCGATGAAGAGGTAGGCATAGCTGGGGCCCATGCGGGTGCCCATGGCTACTTCTTTGATTTGGAGAATTTCGGAGGATTGGAAAGACAAGTTGTTCGGAGAGAGGACCAGTTCAGTCAGTCGAACGAGGGTGTCAGTGGAAGGGTACTGGTTGGTCCGGCGGGAAAGGAAGAAGCGGAGGCCTTTTGAGGCCTAGTGGCGTTATTTGTTCCAAAAGAAATGGCTAGGCGTCCAACAGCAGCAATGAGGTACCTACATGGAGCAGGGTTTGTGATGGAGTCGTAAAGTTCAGACACTGTTCAAATAGACTTCATTTGGTTCAGTTTGGGACCGGATAACGTTATTGTGTGATTCAACTCAGAGAGGGAGGAAATGCATCATTCCTGAGAAGTAACAGCCTGTTGCTCCCTCTCTCTCGCTGTTCCTCTTCCCAGCAATGTGTGTGAGCTGAAAACTTCTTAGTCGTCTTTACCACTCATGTAGGATTCCTGTCGAGGATTGATTGGAATTGCCCTACTGCCTGAAGTAAAGGCAATCCAACTAAATCCACCTGTTCCAGGAAGTTTTCCCATTACCAGTAGCTTGTAAGAGCAGAGTAGCTTCATAAGCTGACTGATGTTTGGAACTATCACTCATGTTTCCTTTCGTCATGAGTTCAATTAATATTTGGGCACAGTTCATTCAAGCTAACATTCTGCAGAGATTATATTTTTCCGTTTGTCATCAAACGTGTGCATGTGTCAGTATTTTTAGAGAGGGAAAGATCGACGCACAGATTTGCAGTAGTCAAACTATTTGTCATTCATCTTTCCATCTTAGTTTGAGTAACTTTGTTTCGGTCATAAACTTGTTAATTTTAGCAGATTAAAGACTCCTGCCTAATTCGTTCCTAATCATCACACAGTTTGAGACCTATATTCTTGATCATATCAACAACCCGGTTACATTAACATTTGCACTGAGCAGCGGAAGCGTGGGACGAGGAAATGGAATAGTGACCTGAACTATAGATCAGTGAGTCTAACGTCATTGGTGGTCATATAATTGGAGAGCATTGAGAGGGGCAGGATTTCCATGTATTTCCAAATGCAACTGATGAAGGATAGTCAACATGGCTTTGTGCATGGGGAATCATTTCTAACAAAGTTGATTGCATTTTGTGAAGAGGTGACAAAGAAGATTGAAGATGACAGTGTGGTCGACGCTGTCCATATAGATTTAGCAAGGCAGTCGACAGGATCCCACATGGCAGACAAGTTAGTACGGTTAGGTCATAAATGGATCCAAGATAAGCTAGCCAATTGACGACAAAATTAGAGTGAAGATAGGAGACAGAGGTGGCAAAGAACTGTTTTTTCAGACTGGACGTCTATGACCAGAGATGTGCCACAAAGAGCCGTACTGAATCCACTGCTTTTCATTATTTATATAAATGATTTGAATGTGAATATTTGCCCCTTTATTATGTTTACACATGACATTAAAATTGGAGGTGCAGTGGCCAGCAAGTTTTACCCCAGAGTACAATGAGACCTTGGTCAGATGGGCCATGGGCCAAGGAGTGATAGATGGAGTTAACCTTAGATAAATGTGAAGTATTGCATTTGGTAAGGTAAAATAGGGCAAGACATATCCAATTAATGGTGAGGTCATGGGGAGCGTTATTGAACAAAAGAGCCCACAATCATAGATCCTTGAAAGTGAAGTCGCAGGTAGACAGGGTGGTGAAGGTGGGGTTTCATATACTTGCTTTCATTGATCAGTGCATTGAGTATGCGAGTTGGGAGATCATGTTGCGACTGGGCAGGATGTTACTGAGGCCAGATTTCGAATACTGTGTTTAATTCAGTTCGCTCTCCTACAGGAAGGATGTTGTTAAACTTGATAGGGCACAGAAAAGATGTACAAAGATATTGCCACGCATGGAGGGATTAGGCTACAGGGAGAGGCTGGACAGACTGGGGCTTGTTTACTCTGGAGCATCGGAGGCTGAGACGTGACATTATAGAGGTTTATAAAATCATGAGGAACATTGATCATCTGAATAGCCAAGATATTTTTTCCCACGTTAAGGGAGTCCAGAACTATAGGACAAAGGCTTTAGGTGGCAGGAGAAAGATAGTAAAATGTCAGTGTTTTCATGCAGGTTGTGTAGTGTGTATGGAATGAGCTCTCAGAGAAAGTGATGGAGGTTGTTACAGTTACAACATTTAAAAGGCATCTGGATATGCATATTAATAGGAAGGATTTAAAGGAATATGAGCTTAATGCTGGCAAGTAGGACTAGATCAGATTGGGATGTCTGAGTTATGTGGACAAGTCTCCATGCTGCATGACACTATAAGGGAGATGAGGAGAAATTCTAAAAGGACCATTTGAATGGGAATTCTCTTCTCCACTGGTATGTGCTGCCTCTTTGTTCACATTTATCCAAAGCTGTGTTAGTTATATATTTGACAGAGAAGTGAGTCACAGATGATGGAATACAGACAGGAAAGTGGGGCTGAGACCACAAGCTGATCAGCCACAATCGTAGAGCCTCGTGGAGAAGGTTCATAGTGTCTAACGATCTAACCCTGCTGCTCTTCTGATGTTCCGTTCAGACCCACCAACTTGCTTGACACATGCGGTTGAAGGCCACTTACTGCTATAGCTCTCCTTACTCTCTGGAATAGAGAATTCCTAACATTCACTACCCCCAGTTTGAAGAATTCACTGCCTGCTCCTACACGATGCCCTATTGATATGAGCAATAGAGGTGAATACAAGGACTTAGCAAGGAGCGACTGGCCCTGATATCAAGGCAGTCTTTAACATAAAGAAGCCTGAGCAAAATTGCACTTCATTAGAATCCATTGCAAACTCTCCAGTATTTGGAGTCATCCACAGCACAATGGAATATGTTTATCATCGGTGGACAACAATCATCTCAGCCGTGGGACATCTCTGCAGGAGATCCTCGGGGTAGCGACCTCAGCCCAGGCATCCCCATTTTGTCAGCAGGGAATCCCTGCTGGGCGGAATCAGGCCATTCATCCCATTGAGCCCACATCGATCAGAAGTGGGGATATTTACTGTACGTTGCACAATACTCAGAAAGCTTCGTCAGCCCTGACCTCCTGATGCAGTCTGTGTCCATGTGCAACAAGACTTAGACAACGTTCATGCTTGTGCTGTTAAACAGTCGGTAATATTCATGAAACAGCGCTGCACATTTCCACAGTAAACGGAGGAGTTCACTAAGTACCTCAATCTGGCTTCACAGGAATATGGGAAAGTCATTCAGCCCATCAAAACTACTGGACAAGAAGAGCGATAGCCCATTCAATCCCTTCTGCCTTTACACAGGAAGACAAGGAGTTTGCTCACTCCCACACATCTTTTACACGGGATCAGCAAGTGACCATTTCGCACCTGGAGTCTCTTACAAAGGAAAAGGAAGAGGCCATTCAGCTTCTCAAGACACTAACACAGGAAAAGGAAAGTGTCAGAGATGCTTCAGCATAATAAACAAATGGAGCAGGAACTGCACAGATGGACTGTTCCATGGTATTCTTCGTGGCTTCATTATTCGTAGTGCATCAGGGTTATGTAAGCATGCTTTTCTGGCAGTGGGAATGAAGCTTTTTTTTAATCAGTCTCAAAGGCATCTTCCATCGCTGAGAGAGCAGACCTATGATCTCTCTGGAATTCAGAAGCTGGTGGGGAATGGCTAACTGTTTCAGAATGAAGGTATTGTGGCTGTTGACAGGATTATGAACAATGTATCATTGAGTGGAGGGTCACACGGTAACTGTGCATTACAGTGTTCAGAGTTCATTCGGACTCTCTGTTAATCGAAATGAGGTCTAAGCACTGGCTCGTAAACTATTGGGAATCAAACATCCTATGGAAAGTACGAAATTTCTCACCTTATCATTGGTTGCTTGTGAGTGTCTGTCCATAACCGTCAAGTTTCCCCTTCGTATTCTCTCACAGTGCTACAGGTTAACTACATAGTTACCGCCCTCTCTCCTGATGATGCCATCATGTCAGGATCATTATTTATGAAGTCGACTCAGTCTGTACATAATACCCCAAATGCTCTTTCAACAAAACACTACCATTGAATAAGGTATATTTACTGTGGTACTTCAAGTATTTTGCATGAAAGACCAGACATCATTTTCGTTTAGAATTACTTACTGAATTCTGTTAGTGACTTATAACCAAGAACATCCAGGTCCATTTCAACAACAGAACTTCCCAGCCTCTCAGCATTTAATAAACGTAAATGAGAATCATTTTATCTGTTGTTCCTACCTGAAACATGTTATGCCATGCGAACAGCTATTGCCCAAGAGCTGATCCTTCTGAAACCCCACAAACCTTCCACTCACAGAAAAACACTACTCTCTTCATTTTGCCCATTATCCAATTTTTGATCCATTCTGTGTGTTTCACCCCTACCTACCCAAGGACTCTAACATTAAATGTTTAGGTTTACAATAGCTGTTTTCCAGTCCGCAGGATCCTTTCCAGAATCTAACCAGTTTTGACGAATAGTCAGTAGTTCTTTCACTCGCTCTGTTCCCACCTCCTCAATACTCGGGGATGGAGCTCATCAATTCCTGCAAAATGCCAATATTCAATTCCATTAGGTTTTCTAAAACATACACTTCATTAATTCTAATTTCGTGCAGCCCCTCATTTTCACCAGGGACCCTGTTCCTTAGTATTTCTGGAAGTTAATTTCTGCACCTTTTTCTGTGGAGACAGAATCAATGTATTCTTCTCAGCAGGCAGGTGGCTTCTATCAGCTAGTGATATATCGGAGGACTGCACTCTGGTTATGTTACGCACTCCTGCCTGGAAAGTTCCAGACTCAATCCAATCCACTTCATTGTGATGGATATGTCACCCACTCTTGCCTGGAAATTTCCAGAAACAATCCAGTTCACGTCATGGTGAGTGTCAGCACAGTCCTGGTATGAGTTTGAAGGAGGGGACACAGCTCAGTCGCCACCTCATTTTTGAAAGACGCTGGTTTCACATTTTACACTTGGAATGGGTCCAGCTTAGACACATGTTCTTGGAAATTTCTGCAGGATCATGCAATGCCCTGCCCCTTCCTATGTACGGAGCTTCCCTTCTGTGTAACCTCGACTCCATGTGTTTACCATGGATCCAGAACACTCTGTAAATGCAGTGCTCATATCTCTCCCGAGTGGGGTCACCATTCCCTTGGGTCTCTCTAAGTGGACGCAACAGCTGATAACACAAACCCGTGAAAAGCGTCCACAGAATATCCCTTTATCTGTAATGAGAGTAACAAGTTAAAACTTCACACACACGGTGCACCAGTTTAGTGTTGAAAATGTTTCTGTTCATAGCAGAAAAAAACCGTTACATCTCTGCACAGTCTGACAGTTACAGTCCCCTTCTCCAAAAAAGATCAGTTGACAATGTGACATTCCATTTCTTTTCATCTCAGTCACTATAAGGGCGGCACCAGTATTGCCGATGGAGTTGATCATCACACTCAGAGAAGAAAGACAGAGGGAAGAGAACTCAATTTAAACAGAGACATATCTAAATTGACATGATATTCAGGAATATGGGAAAAGGGGAAATTTTAGAATAAGCTCCCATGTTATTTCGCTTCTGGGTGCTTGTCAGCAGCTCCTATGTTTGCTTTTCATTTCTCTCTCTCTCTCTCTCTCTCTCTCTCTCTGTCTCGCTGGGCATTTCTACATCCACTCAACTACCCTCCCCCTCACACATCCGACCACCCCTGATATAAATAACATTACTTCCCAGTTGCTTTCAGTTGTGATATAGGGTCACTAGATTCGAAACTTTATCTGTTTTTCTCCTGACAGCGGCTGCCATACTTGCTTAGATTCTCCAATATTTTCGGACGCTGGGGAATTTTATTTCTCCATCATCCACAGTTCCTTGGTTTATTTAACCTTCAATTCTGTTGTTTCACGAGATGTCCGCATCACTGGCAAGGGCAGCATTTGTCATCCATCACTAATTGCCGTTCACTGCGAGACCATTTGTCAAGGCAATATGGAGCCAACCTTTTATTGTCACACTTGGTTTCTTTACCAAAGGCTATCAGTGGAATAATAAAAGAAATCCTGATGGTTTTTGTTTGCTGTTTGTAAAATGAGGTTTCTTTCCGATTGCTACCATTTGAATTTAAGTTCAATCATTGATTCTGGTAGAAATTGAAGCAATGCTTTAGAGTCATAACACAGCCAGTGACATTATTACTGTGATATGAGGTTCCTATTGTGAAATAACTGGAGAGACAAGTGCAAGCTTGTGGTCAAAGTATTTGTAATTGGAAGAGTGGTCAGTAAAGAACTGGAGCCATAAAATCTGAAGTTAACAAGGCGGCAGATGATTGCTTATTCAGCAAACGCACTGAGGCAGAGCTGGAGACTGGGGATATTATAGTGGTGGGTGTAGACAGAGAGAATATAGAGACATAAAACAGTTCAGGGCAAAAGGAAAAAACAAGGTCTGACAGTCTTGTTCCTTCTTAGATGTTTATGAGTGAGGATTCGGAAATTGATAGAAATGAAGTGGAATTTGTGAATGAAACTGAAGACAACAGGTTATGTATTTGTTGTATATAATTAACAGAAATAGCAATAACCTTCACCATCGCTAATAGATTGCACAGAAATAGGCTTACGCGAAACAGCAATAATAGCGAGGATGGGATAGTAACCTGCTTGAATAATCATCAGTACGGCTCGTATCCTCAACTCTAACTTTGCCCAATCCTGAGAAAGCAAGTATAGACCAAAGGACAAACTACTGTCCATTGTTGGAACATTCCAGTCTAACGCTCTCAGATTCTCATCCATTGTTGGAACATTCCAGTCTAATGTTCTCAGATTCTGATCCATTGTTGGAACATTCCAGTCGAATTCTCTCAGATTCTGATCCATTGTTGGAACATTCCAGTCTAATGCTCTCAGATTCTGATCCATTGTTGGAACATTCCAGTCTAATGCTCTCAGATTCTGATCCATTGTTGGAACATTCCAGTCTAATGTTCTCAGATTCTGATCCATTGTTGGAACATTCCAGTCTAATGCTCTCAGATTCTGATCCATTGTTGGAACATTCCAGTCTAATGTTCTCAGATTCTGATCCATTGTTGGAACATTCCAGTCTAATGCTCTCAGATTCTGATCCATTGTTGGAACATTCCAGTCAAATGTTCTAAGATTCTCTTCCTCTCCCTCTCCCTGTAGCTGCTGAGCCTAATCATCTTGAGGATGACGCTGCCGCTGATACTATGGAATAGCAGGTTGAAGGAAGCCCATTAATAATAGAAGAGGGAAATCCGCCAATGACACATTTAGTATCCATGGAGACTGACATCAATCACAGTCAATGTACAAACAGTTCCTTTCACTTACAATGCTTCTCAGTCACAATAATACTTGGTCTGGTTGGAATGTCGGCATCGCTGACTATTGGGATAATAGTCTAAATTTCCATTTGTAAAGTTAGAGGTGAGGAAGAGAGATGATGCTTTCTATTCACTAGCTCGATGACCCTACGATGTTGTGGCAGGTTCGGAATTGCTGGTCTCCCAAGGCCGGCTGTGTCTGATAACCAGGCCCGCTGCATCCTTTAATTTTATTTATTTATGTTTAACTTTGACATTTATCTTACCATCATGCAATGGCTTAGGTGAGGCTAGGCATTTTTGAGAGGCTCCTTCAGTGGCAAAAACGGTGTATATACAGTCCATTCCTTGTGGTCCTTGCAGCTACTGCCTGGTCCTGTGGAGCGATGGTCAAACTCTCACGGAACCAGGATTCTTAGTTTTACCTTTCAGCAGGTATTGCTGGGGTCTCAGCAGGGTTGGAAGGGTGGAAATCTTTCCTAGCTGCTACACACTCTCTCTGAGATTTCTCTCAGAATTGTCTTTTTATGTTCTTTCCTCCTGGATTGGAGAACTGCATGTGAGACATATTGTTTCCTGAATTTGTTGTTTGACAAGTGTGTGTTTATAGGATGTTACCATATTGGAACAGTTAGTGTTTAGTACGTAAACAATCTATTACTCTGATTTTTTGTGTTTTGTCAACAGTAGTTGAATGCATTGTGTTTTGCTTAATGTCGAATATTTTGACCAAGCGAATTGCATCTGAAACACAGCACCTCACATTTACCTTTAAAATATGAAAATGTACCGGTCAGGACTACCTTCATCATGTATTTTGAGATGCGTCTACTCAGTTCCATAACAAAAGGGACAGGTATTCACGTATTAATTGGCTAATTACTTAATGAACAACATTTTGCAGAAACACAGGATTTAACAGCGGATTGCGCCATTCTGGAGGAGTGATAGCTCTATCAGGAATTATATTGCAGAGTTAATCCACCTCACAGATCCAGCCCAGACCATATAAGCCCAGATGAGATATCTGCTCAACATGGAGCACTGTACAGTCCAGGTTCAGTACAACCCAGCAATCAGTCCAGGATGGAATATAGCACAGGTCTCTCCAGTCCACTAGCTATCTGTCCAACATGTGGAGCCGTACAGTACACACCTATGAATTCATTCAGAAACACTGACGAAATGGTCTGTCCCGCATGGGGTGATATGCAGTCCAAACCAGTCTCTTGCTCTATAGACGTGGACAAGGCATCTGTACAGTATGGGAATCTTTGCAGTGATTGAATCTTTAAACGTGGAGCAGTTACCGTCAAAGGAACTGTTTTCACCACTCCAGCACATTGCTGAGCAACACTGTGTAGGATTTCTGCCCACAGTGAGGGGAAACTTGCAGACCATGGTGGAAGTGACAGGATGTGCAGCTCCCATCCATTGAAAGCCCCATATGTCCACTGTGCCATGACAAGGGGATGCTGTGGGTGTGAACGTCACGGCCAGTGGGAGATGGCAGTTTAAATATCAACAAACAAAATAATTTTGGTGAAAAAGATTAAAAGGGAGATTGAGAGACAATTTCATTTAAGATCACAGGTTTAAGGATGATGAAATTAAGACATTTTGACAGCAGCCAGCAACGCGAACCTGAATTCGCAGGAATGATGGGTGAATGGGATATTGGTGTGCGTTCGGATGATGGAGAGTTTTGGGTGAGCATTTATTATTCAGGTTTGTAACTGGGAGTGGAGTCAACAGATTCTTCAACTCATTGGGCAGAAACTAACAATAATTTATCTCAGGGCCATTTTCATTGAGTGTGACTGAGGGATTATCTGTACGAGGCTGACTTAGTTTCCTGTTGCTATCTTATCGAACTCACCTCATTAACTACCCACCCCACCCCACGGTGTCCCTATCATTCAATACCAGCCTAATTCTCCCACCCTTCATGGCTGGAGGTAAACACCATTACTTGGTTGCCCCATGGATATTCTGTGATCCCTGGCACTGGTACCATCCTTAAAAGGCCAATTGGCAAACGGTTGAGCTTTCTCAGTTTGGAGCTGCCCTGCACAGTGGTGTGAGCTTCCCGCCCTGCTCAGTGCAGGATCAACGGTCTGAAGAAATGTCCAACAATACAGGACAGGCATCAATAACCTTCCCCATTCTGCCAGGATAAGGGTCACCGTCTTCTCTCTGCTCCCGCAGACTCATTGAAACCTGTTCTAGCATCTACCCCCGAACAAGGATCATGTTTTAGCACTCTCACTGCTGCATGCAGCACCTTCTCTCTCTCTCTCTCTCTCTCCACTTTGCCCGCACAGTATAAACACTGTATATCTGTTATAGCACCTATCCGAACAAGGCTCATTCGCCATCACTCTCACTGCGGCACGCAGCACCTTTCCTGTTTCTCTCTTTCTCTCTTGCCTTTCCAATACCCTCACATGGTGATAGAATATTCTGGAGAATGCCGATTATAGGATGTTCCAGAAAATGTTCCAAGTAATTTCCGTTTTCAGGAAAATGTCAATGCACCTGTATGTAACATATAAAGGGAAGGAGTAGAGATGTATGTTATTCAAATCACATACAATTAACATACATCATGAGGCTAATCAACTCTTCAAATGTGCTCCAGCATATAATAAGATTGCGGCTTATTTGATGGCTTTCTTAGCTCAATGTTGCAGGAACTTTCAGTTATTCAACCCCCTGGGTTCCTGTCACCGACCAGACGACACCCAAGCACATTTACCCCGATTTTCTTCAAGCGCCTGTTCGAGGGCATTTCCCATGGGGACAGACACTCCAAACAATATATTCCATCAGTTGTATACTTTTATGAAATGATATGCTCATTTTACACAGACCGACCAAAATCTACACTTATTTTATGGTTATCAGTAAGCAATAACAATTAGTGTCTGGTTATTTCACTTGTCTCACTTATTGTATTCAGCCAAAAACAGCTTCTAAACACTTGTCTCGTTATAAAACACAACTTCTAGCCGGGGACATTTTTAACCTCAGCCGTTATCTTGACTGTTATCTGAATTGTACCTTTTCCCCTTGTTATGAAAGATTCTATTGCCCTTTGTCTGTGGCTGTTTCTGTCTGTAACAGTTGCACAGTCTCCCACTCATTTGGTTGGATGGTTTGTGATGCAGAGGGAGGACACCTGCGCAGGTTCAATTCCCCACACTGACAGAGGTTACCATGAAGAGGACGCTCTCTCAACCTCACCCCAACGCCTTAGGTGTGCTGACCCTCAGGTTAAACCACCACGAGTGGTCTCTCTCTCTCTCATGACAGAGCAGCCCCATGTTCCTTTGGAAATCTATTCAATGACTTTTGCATTTTTTAAAAAATTACGTTACCGTTTGTTTTGCATTATGTTCCTGGGTGTTTTGGATCTGTGTCATTTTGTACTACTGCCAGTATTTCCCCCATACTGCACATTCCTGACCAATAATCCTTGACTCCATTGTTATCTACGAACGTTCTGTCTTTGCCTAAAAGATATTCAATATCTCTGCCTCCAATACTCTGCAGGAAGAGATTTCCAAAGTCTCACAACACTGAGAAAATAATAAATAACCTCATCTGGGGTGTGAGGTTGTTATTCTGTCACCTTACCTGAGAAAAGATATAATTGCTTTGGAAGCAGTTCAGAGATGCTTCAATTCACGTGTTCCAGAAATGAAGGGCTTATATTATGGAGGCTTTAAAAGATTATTCTTGGAATGAGAGGTGATCTTATTGAAATATGCAAGTCCTTGAGGAGCATGGATCAGGTAGATATCCACTGGATGTTTGTCTAGTCCAAACTTGTCATTGTCATAGAACCTCTATAGTTTGGAATCAGGACATTCTGTCCATTGAGTCCACACTGACCCACCAAACGGCATCCCACCCAGACCTATCCCCCAACACTAACCATGTAATCCTGCATTTTCCATGACTAAACCACCTAACATACACATCCCTGAGCAGAATGGGGTAATTGAGCATGGCCAATTAACTCTAACCTGCACATCTTTGGACTGTGGGAGGAAACTGGACCACAGGGAGGAAACACACACAGATACGAGGAGATTTGAAGGTTGCAATTGAACTGAGCACCTTGGTGATATGGGAAGCAGTGCTAAGCACAGATCCACCATGCTGCTCCCTTATGTCTATAGTTAGATGTGACTGCCTAAAGAAATCTGCCTGACTTGTTTCTATCACTGAACGTGGCCTTTATCACCGGCCATATCACCAACCTGGTTACTTTTAAATTTGTTACAAACAGTGGAGAAGCGGTACTAGAAAAGGTAACAGTCACAACCTCCAACCACCGGAGTGAGGAGAATTCACAAAGTGGGCATTGATTCAAGTGGGAATTCTCTTTCCGAAAGTTTGTGATGGCTGAATCTTTATATTATATCGAGGCTGGCTTCGTCTGATTTTCCATAGACAGGTGAATCAGGGGTAATGGTGCATGGACAGAAAAGTTCAGCTGAGAGCACAATGAGATGAACCATGATCTACTTTACTGGTGGAGTAGTGTCAAAGGGCCGAATGGCCCACTCGTGTCCCTCAGCCCTGTGTTCTGATCTTTCATTCAGCCCTTCGGACCTGCTACACAGGAGCAGATCGAGGTCAATCCGATGGTTAGGCCTTGTTTCGAAAATGTACTTGTAGAATCCAGGCTAGCTCAACTCAACTTTCCTGCTACCCCCTCGTATCTTTCAACTCGCTTATATGTCCAAAACCAATCCACCCCCTGTATAAATACATTCAGTGACGCACCTTCCACAAATCTCTGGGTTCGGGAATTCCAGAAAATCACTACCTTCTGAAAGATGACAAATCTTTATATGTCAGTTTGAAATCGATATCCCTTATTCTGTATCAATGTCCCGAAGTGAGACACTCTGCCCAAGTGTGGAACCACATTCTCAACAAATACTTTGTCAAGCCTCCTCTGTATCTTGCCCATTTCAGTAATGTCACACTCATTCATTTCAAACACAATGAATAATTGCCTCACCATTTTAGATGTACTCAATAATTCAACCCTCTCATCCCAGAAACCCGCTTAATGTACTAATCTAGTTACTTTCTGCATCAGCATGATGACTGCATGTTTCACGCACAGGAACACTCCAATCCTTTTTTACTGCCCTTTTGGTTAAACTCCTTTTTATTAAATAACAGCCTGCCTTTTGTTTGTCAGTGTCATCCTCAAACTCGGATGTGTATTGCACCCAGCTCCCTCCTTCAGGCTCTCAGTATAGATGTAAATAACTGAAGCCATTGGACTGATATTGGTGCTACTCCAGAAGATATGTCTTTATCATAAAGATCAATGAATCCTGACTCTCCATCCGTCATCCCATGTTATCCATCATACTATGAGTATCTGTCTGGTGGAAGATTCTTTACTATGTGATACCTTGTGGAAAATCTCTGGAAAGCCTCATGTCTACCAGTTCCCCTTTATCAGGTCCACTTGTTACATTCTCAGGGATCACCAGAAAAAAACTTTGCATGATTTTACAGGGCAAAATATAGTTTCCCTTTTACAAAACCATGCGGACTCTGCCGGAAGCTTTTCTAAATGCCCTGCAATTTCTTCCTTAATAACAGACTGTCTCAGATTCCCAGCAATAATGGTGAGTCTAAATGTGTCCTGCTTTCTGTCTCCCTCCATCCTATGAAAACAGGCACCATATTGGAGCTTCACGAGTTTCACTGGAACAGCAGTGCTAACCACTGTGCCACCATGCCGTACAGCGCGATGATTGGTGAGAATACTTTTTGAAATTTGGGTTATTCAGTGCAAAGGGAAAGAGGTGTTTTCAATAATGTTTACTCCAAAAAGGAAACTTTCCGGAGTGAAATGTGAGTGGGAGGCATAAAACAGCATGAATGGAGATGCCGAATCACACTGAAACCAGAGGCAAAGTGGCAGCACAAACGGAGCTTGATGCTAAAGCAGGGAAGGTCGACTTAATTAAAGAACTTCAGTTCCAGAGGGTAGGGACCATAATGTGAGAGAATGTCCTCTGTAATTGGAGAGGGAGAACCTGGAATCAGAAAGTGGAAAGTGAGGGCTGCAGATGCTGGAGATCAGAGCTGAAATATGTGTTGCTGAAAAAGCGCAGCAGGTCAGCCAGCATCCAACGAGCAGGCAATTCGACGATTCGCGCATAAGCCCTTCTTCAGGATTCCTGAATAATCCTGAAGAAGGGCTTATGCCCGAAACGTCGATTCTCATGCTCCTTATATGCTGCCTGAACTGCATCTGAAAGGGGAGACAAGCAGGGTAGAGGATGGAGCAGCAATGGCAGGGGTTTCAAGGTGTAATTTAGGAAGCACAATTGAAATTCATGCCTCGGATCTGCTTCTGTTCCCTGAAATAAATGTCCTAAATCTGGGCACACACTGTTGCCCGTTAATGTGTCGTTAAATAGTATCCTTGACAGACTTTGTGAACCACGGGTGGCTCATCTTCTGTCGAGTCCTTCTTTTCGAAAAGAAACAATAATTTATGAGCAGTATGGGATATCTGCTTGAATGTCGACCCATGTGTACCCACTGACCTTCCTCTGGGTGTAATTCCACATCACGACTCAGACCAGATGTGAGACAGAAATCCTCAATTTAGATGTGTGGTTCTATTCAATCATTCAGAGGGAACTTCTGCATGTGGCTGAACATATGATCAACGGAGACTGACTTAATCACACCTCCCAGGTGAAGCAACATTTTGCTTGTACTCTTTCAATCCAGTCTCCTGTCATTGCTGCTCACAATGCACTCTCCTTTACACTGGCGAGACCAAACAGAGACTGCCCTGAGGAATATTCCCACGCTTTCTGGAGGAATAACCCTGACCTTCGCACTGCGTCCCATTTCAATAACCTTCCTTGCTCTCATGCTGACATTTCGGTCCTGAGCTGTTGCAATGTTCCAGCGAAGCACAACCCAAGTTCGAGTAACACCTCACGTTATGCATTGTACGTTACAGCCCGTAGTAGTTAACAGTCATTTCCATAACTTCACAGTCTGAACCCATTATGGCTGTTCTCCATTATTCATACATTCTGCTTCCTGGTTTCCCTATGACCTTGCCTATATCTTGTTTATACTGCACTCAGTAGAGAGAAACCATTTCTCCCATTCACACTTTAATATACACCAATTTACATCTGTTTCTCTTTCACCACAATCAAAAGCCCCTCCTCTGTGACATTGCACCTCCACATGTTCTTTTTCCCATCATCCCTCGCCCACTTTTGTCAAGGGATTAAAACGTCCTTTTCAATGCTGAACAAGGGTCAATCTGGACTTGATACACAACCTCTGTTTCTCTGTCTTCACAGATGCTGCCAGACCTGCTGAGTTTCTCCAGCAATTTCTGGTTTTTAACAGCTTGAAAGACGTGTATCAAAGCTGCTCAAACGTCCTCTCCAATATGGAGCACTATACACTGGGATGTGAACAATAACGCAAAGTGTACAAATTCATTGGCATCATTGACACGACAAAGTTATTAATCAAGGCCATGGACAGAAACAGTTACAATGTTAAAACCGAAAGTGGCACGATTGGACGGAAACGGTTCTGATGAATATCAGAATTGGAATCGTTACAGTGTGGAAGCAGGCCCTTCGGCCCAACAAGTCCACACCAATCCTGTGAAGACTAAACCAACCAGACACATTCCCCTATCCTATATTTTCCCCTGACTAATGGACATTACCTGCACATCCCTGAACACTATAGGCAGTTCAGCAAGGTCAATAACCTGCACATTTTTGGATTGTGGGAGGGAACTGGAGCACGCAGAAAAAAGAACTGGCACAGACACAGGGAAAATGTGCACGACAGTTGCCAGAGGATGGAATCGGACCTGGGTCCTCACTGCTGTGAGGCAGCAACACTAACCACTGAGCCACCGTGCTGCCCCAGAAAATATTTAGGGGTTTTCAGAAACATGACAAGCAAGAGGTATGAGAATATTTAAATGGAAGTGTTACCACATCAGTAAACAGAGTAGGTCATGGGGTGATGGGTGAATCGGTCTCGGTGTGAACTGGTGTGACAGCTGAATTGCATGGCAGAAATTGCAACTCAAACCTGGAAATTGATGTGGTACTGTAGATCACAGCTGGACAGAAGGAGAATTGTATTCAGTTACAACCTGTAACGTTTTGTCCAGTCTAATCTTTCAGTCTATTATTCCCATTATTGGATCGATGTTTCATTGACGATAGTGGTTGACTATACTAGGGTCAGAACCACGTGTACGTAAAACTGATGACAATCCATTTAAAGCTATCACACTGACTACTGTACTTACATTCAAAACAGCTAGACTAATATCTGATAGAGAAAGCAACATGATTACAAATCAAACAGATGAGACCGAAGCTCTGCAGTCCTGCCACATCCAGTCAGAAATTGAGTTGAACCATGGAACAACTGACGAGAGAAAAGGACTCCACAAATATTATTTAAAAACAATGTTCATTCGAATTAGGGCGTCACTTACTGGGTCAGAATTTATTGCCCAGAGGACTGTTAAGATTCAATGACATTGCTGTGTGTCTGGAGTTCCATGTGGGCCAGAGCAGGTATGGATGCCAGTTTCCTTCCCTAAAGACATCAGTGAACCAAATCGATTTCTCCCACAATCAGCAATTGATTCATGATCATCATTAACTCTTAATCCCAAACATTTATTGGATTTGAATTCCGTCATGTACTCTAACAGGATTCGAACTCAGTTCACCAGAACATTACTGGGGTTAGCAAGGCCAATAACCTGCACATGTTTGGATTGTGGGAGGGAACACATCAGCAGCAACACCACTTGGCTTTTGCTTTAACATTCCGCGAAAAAATGGAAACTTCCAGCACTTCAGTGTAAAAGACAATGATGCAGTCTCTACGCCATCCTCAGCCAGAAGTGTTGCTTGGATGATCCCCACAGAAGCACAGGTGCCCGACTTCAAACAGTTCGATTCGCTTCACGTAACATGAAGAAACAGCTGAACATAGTAGATACGAAAAAGGGAATGGATCATGACACCAATCCTGCAATAGAACTGAAGACTTGTGCTGCACAACAAACTGTGTCTCTGTGGACGCTGTTTCATTCCAGCTCCAACTCTGACATTTCCCTGGCAACGTGGAAATTTACACAGAAGTGTCCCGACCCTAACAGGAGAATAATTACTATCTGACCAATTACCACCCCCTCAGTCCCATCACGATAATCAAATTGGTGGGAATTCCTTTGACAGAGCTGTAGACCAGCACAGAAATAACGTGCACAGTGCTGTGTCTGATAGGCCCCCATGTTGAGACGGTGTTGCTGTGAAAATGTCACTGGATTACTAATCCAGACCAGAATAATGCTCTGGCAGCTGGTGGAAGTTAGAAGCAATTAATAAAATATCGAGATCTAAAGTCTGGTACCAGTAATATTGACCTTGAAGCGCCTGTCCATTGTCAATGCAAACTTCCTTCCCCAATGTACATTCAGGAAGTGAATCCCCCGTGCTTTCCTGGTCGAGCCAAAAAGTGACTCCAGACTCACAGAAATGTGCTAAACTCTTCAATGGTCTCTGAAGCGGCCATGCAAGGCCGTTATATTAAACTTCTCCGAGGTCATAATGGATAAAAATGAGGTAACAACCGGCACCAGCCTCTGTATCGGAAAAGGGAATAGGAAGCACAGTCCTGTCGACACTGCAGAGACCTCCTTCCTTACATCTGAGAGTTTATGACAACATTAACAGAGCTTTCCCACAGACAGCACAGAAACATCGCGAAATGAGTGGGCCTTTCAACACACTGAGACTTCCCTACTCTCGGGTTTGATTAAACAACTCTTCAATTAACTTTTCCCTAACAATATATACTGTATATCCTTTGAAGTGATCATATATCAGAAAAAATATGAAGTAGGAACTTTGGTCTGTCAAGTTTGCTCTCCCATACAATATAACAATGGCTGATCCTGTATCTCCACACCAAACTCCTGCTGCAACTTCACCCCTTTAGTGTCTAGAAATCCTTATTTATATTCAGTGTCTTAGTTTCCACAGTCATATGTGGGACAGAATTCCCCAGGTTCACCAGTCTGCGAGTGCAGACATTTATTCTCATCTCAATGCAGAGTGGCTTGTCTGCATCTAATACTGTGACCCTTGTTTTAGACGTCCCAGCCAGTGGAATTATCATCCCCGCTGACAATCTGTTTCACCCTGGCAGAGTTTTAGATATTTCACTGAGATCTCCACCCATTTTCCGAAACTCCATGGAATACAGGCCCAGTCGCCTCAAACTCTGCTCCCACAACAAGCCTGTCATCCCAGAGATCGGTTTGGTCATCCTTCACTGCACTCCCTCAATGTCAGGTTTGTGCTTTATTATGTAAGGAGGCCAATACTGCACACTGTATTGCACAATGTTTGAAATGGGGGCTCACCAAGGGCCTGTGTAGCTGCAGTAAGACACACCTGGGCTCAAATCCCCCAGAGATGAAGGTCCGCATGCTATTTATCTTTCTACCTGCTTTCTGTTGCAGCAGTATTGCTTTCTGTGACTGGTGTACAAGGAGATAGAGATCCTTTTCAATGATATATCTCCCCACTTGGAGGGTCTATGTATACTGGTCAGTGTGCCAATATCAATCCCAGTTTTGACTTCTGGCTTCAGAACTCACTGCTCTGCATGGACCTTGGAGTTTGGTGAAAAAGTCAACAAAAGTATACGCATAAGTAACATCATGCAGCAGCTTCTTCACATTAATTCCTTTTGAAATGCTAGCCTGTCCATCTATTTGTCCTACCAAATTGCTCAATGTTACGTCTATCCACATTGTTCTTCATCTGTCACGTATTTTACCATTTCGTCCACTTGTCTCAATCACCTTGAAACGTTTTTATATCCTCCTCATCCACTCACAATCTCAGTTTGGTACAATCAGCAGATTTGGAAAGATTACATTTAAGAACCATGGACAAATGCTTGATCTGTTTTCTGAATAGATGGGGCCCGAACATCAATTCCTGGATTATCTCGCTAGTCATTGCTTTCTACTGCCAAATATATGGAACGGTTTATACTGATTCTCTTTTCCCTGTCAGCTCTCCGATTCTCAACCCATATTAGATCTAGCTGTTGCACACTGTTATGTTCCAGGACAGACCCCCTCAAATCATTTCAAGGAAGTAGCACAGACCCTATTTTTGCTCGTTAACTTAAGCAAGTGTAAGGCGGATATTGCAGAAGTGATGTAGCCGGTCAAATCACTTAGTTTTAAACAAAACAGAGTGTCTTTGCAAGATTACTGGGTGAGACGCAAACAGAAGTAGATACAATACAGAATAACCTCTCCGAAAACCCAACAGATTATCCCAACTTAATGTTGGTGTTCCAAGTATTTGATATAATCCCCATAATTCCAGAGATTACAAATATCTGGGAAAAGAGGTTCCTTCTCAATTCAATCCTAAATCTACTCCCTCTAATATTGAGGTCATTCCATCTTGTCCTAGCTTCACCTGCCAGCGAAAACATCCTGTCTACTTCTATCGTATATACTCCCTGCATACTTTTATATGTTTCTCTGAGATCATCCCATCATTCTGCTAAATTCCAATGAATATAGTTCCAGTCTGCAAAGTAACAATTCATAAGCTAACCTCCTCACCTATGGAATCACCCAAATAAATGACCTCTGCATCCCCTCCAGTGCCAATATAGCCTTCCTGAAGTAAGGAGATCAAAACTGTATGCAGTACTCCAGGTGTGGCCTCACCAGTACCCTGGACAGCTGCAACATAACGTCTCTGCTTATAACCTCAATACCTTTAGCAATGAAGGGCAACATTCCATTTGCTTTCCTCAGTAATTGCTGTAATTGCAGACCAACCTTCTGTGATTCATGCACATGGGCATGCAGGTCCCTCTGTATGACAGCATGCTGCAATGTTTTACCATTCAAGTAATAATCCTTTTTACTGGCACTCCCAACAAAATGGATGATATCATATTTATCAACATTGTATTCCATCTGCCAGACCTTTACCCACTCACTCAGAATATCTATGTTAATCCACGAAGTCTCACAGTCCTCGGCATGCTTTGCTATGAAACGCATCTTCGTGTCATCTGCAAACCTTAACACACTACACGTTCTCTCCAACTCCAAATCATCTATATAAATTGTGAATAATTGTGGCCCCAACACCGATCACACAGGCACACCACTAGGTATTGATTGTCAGCCAGAATATCACTCACTTACACTCAAAATTTGCTTCCTGTAATCCAGCAATCCTTTATCTATGCTGATACATAACCCGTAACACCATGCACCTTTTTCTTACGCAGCAGTTTCTTGTGTGTCAACTTGTTGAAGATCTTTTGGAAATCTAGGGACACCATAGCCATTGGGGCCTCGTTGTTCACCTTGCTCATACTGTCTCCAAAGATTTCCAAAAGACCTGTGAAACATGAACTGTTCTTCATGAACACATGTTGCATCTGCGCAATAGTACGATTTCTATCGAAATGCCTTGCTATTTCTTCCTTGATAATACAATCAAGCAGTTTCCCCACTACACAGGAAAAGCTAACTGGTCTATAATTCCACATACTTTGTTTACCTCACTTTTTAAACAGTGGTGTCACATTTGCTGTTTTCCAATCTGCTGGAACTGCCCTGGAGTTCATCAAATTTTATCAAATTGCCACAATTGCATTTACTATTTCTCTTGCTCTCTCTTCTAGAACCCTGGGACGGATTCCATCAGGGCCAGGAGACTTGCTTACCCTCAGCTCCGTTAGCTTGCGCAACACTATCTCTTCCACAATAATGAATTTTTCCAAGGTCCTCACGTACCTCTGTCTCTTTGGCAATTACTAGCATGCTATTAGTGTCGTCCACTATGATGATAGATACAAAACACCTGTTGAATGCCTCGGCCATTTCGTCATATCCTCTAACGAAATGTCCATTCCCATCCTCTAAAGACCAACATGTACTTGAGTCATGCTTTTTAATTCTATGCATTTATGGCATATACAATCATTTCTCCATCTTTATATTCAGTTATTTTTTTTTCTCTCTCGTGTCCATTCATACTTTTCTTTATAGTTCATTTTGTGGCATTCTGTTGACCTTTAATGTTTTCCCCAATCTTTTAGGTTTCTGCTGTTCTTGACCAGTTCGCATTCCTTCTCTTTCAATTTGATAGCGTCCCTTATTTCCTTCATACAATTGACAGATTACCCATTTTCTTAGAGTCTTTCCTTTTCACTAGAATATACTTTTGCCACGGAAATTAAAAATCTCCTTTGAAAATTCTCCACTGATTGTCAACTCTCCCAACATGAAGTATTTGTTTCGAGGTGATTTTAGCCAACTCCTCCCTCATTCTATTATAGTCTCCCTTGCTGAAGCAACCTGGTATTGGATTTTATCTTCACACTCTCCATCTGTATTCTAAAGTCAACCATACTGTGATCACTCCTTCTCTATGATGTGAATAAGTATTCTTGTCTCTTTGTACATGACCAAACCGACGATATCTTGCTCCTCATTATGCGTGCTTTTATTTTAGACTTGAAAGCATTCCCAAGTAGTCAAACCCAAAATTTTTGGATTCGCTGCTTTTAAGACATCCATGAAAAATAAAACAAGGCCATAATAAACTTGTTAAAGGAGTAGCATTGTCACAAGACTAGACTTGGGACTTCAAAAATGTTTCTGATAATCCAAGTTCACTGCATCAATTGCTGCGCCATAATTTATTTCCCATTCAGTTTTTCAAATATGAGTGGCGTTTTATAATTCGGCAATGAATTTATCTATGTTTATTACTTTATGATTAATGTAATTTTCAAAGTTCCCTAAAAATGTGACCTTTCTAATAGACTCTTGTATTGCCCTGATTGCTTTTTTGGTGCTAAGCAGACTCTGTTTCCCTGCCTCCTTTAGAAATACTGAGATTACATTTGCTGCTGTGAAAATCTGTGAATTCAATTCCAGAATCATCAAGCATTTGGAAGAGGATAAAGAGTATTCATTATTACCTTGGCCACCTCCCTTAGTAATCAACGAGAAGATTAACAGGTCATGGGGATGAATCAGATTTCAGTCAAAATAATTTCTCCAAACTGTTTATGTACAGATTTGATTCTATTTACTTTTTTTCAGTGTCCTGGGAAGTGTTTGGAGTTTACTTTTTGAAACGTTTTCTTTTGTGAAGGCAGAAAAGAAGTGGTTGCTTCATAGTCCTGCCATTTTCCTGTTCTGGGGTTTCAGCCTATAAGGAAGATACAATGAGCTTCTCTAACATTTCACCTTGGTAATTTCTATGTTGAGAAGCTTTTACATTTCACTCTTGTTAATGTACGCTTCATACACCCATCATTTCCTGTCTTAAGTTGCTCAGTGATTGACCTTCCACAGCCATACAATCACAGAATCAATCTCTGTATAATCAGAAATATTGTACAATCTACATTCATCCCACTTTAATGCATCAGGCCCATAGACGTGAGTGTTATTACACTTCAAGTACTTGTCCACGTACCTTTTAACGGCTGTGCGATGACCCACAACTTTTCTCTCAAAAAGTGCATTGCAGACACCAACATCCTCTGAGTGAAAAACCATCCTGAAATCCTCTCTAAACATCAAACCCTTCACTTTAAAAGCGTGCTTCTTTGTTCTTGACCCTCTGACTTAAAGGAAACGCTGCTGTCTATCCAACCTATCCATGCCCTTCGTAATCTTACCCTTCTGAATCACGTTCCCCTCAGTCTTCTCTGCTCCAAAGTAACCAACCCGAGCTGATCCAGCCTCTCTCAATAGCTGATATGCTCCATTCCAGGGAACATCCTGGTGAATTTCCTCTTGCCACATGCAGTGCATTCACATCTTTCCTGTAATATGGATCCCTGAACTGCACACAGTATTCCATTTTGGCCGAAGCAAAGTGCTATATAGCTCTTGTAATCTATGCCACGATTAGTAAAGGCTACGCCTGCTGTCTCCAATTACCTCTTTACTAATCTATTACCCAGTCCCGTCATATTCCAGGATGTGTGCAGAACCACCCTCTAAACCTGCGAGTCTGCTGCCATTTATTGTGTCCTCTACTGTCTGGTTAATTCTTCCAAAGTGCATCATCTCATATTTATCAGGGTTACATTCCATCTGACATTAATCAGCCCATCTGACCATTCCATCCGCATCTTCCTGTAACGTAAGACCTTCCTCCTCACAGCCAACCACTCGAATAATCTATGTGTCAGACACAAACCTAATTATTACACTGATCCCATGCCCCTTCACATTCACATTTATATCATTTATGAATACCACAAATAATTAGGGACACAGCACTGACACAAAAACAGGCTTCAACAACCACCTATTTTCTGCAATAGTTTCTCGAACACTGATCTGATACTCAAAGGTCCGTAGTTCCTTGGTCATTCTCTACAGCCCTTCCCATAAAGGATGTTCTCCAGTCCACGGCACCTTACCTGTGACCAGATTGTATTTAAACATTTTCATCAGTGCCTTTCATCCCTTGTCTACATCAGCAGCCTGAGATGTAACTGAGCTGGAACTAGGGACGTGTCCAATTTTATATCAGCCAAAACTATAAATCCCTGTACACATCTTACATCAATCTGCTCAAGAGCTTCTGAGTCCATCTTCTCGAATTCTGTTTCTGCATCCTCCTTCTCCCAAGTAAAACAGACATGATTCTCTCATATATCAATGTTCACCAGCTTCACCGAGAGATTCCCGCCTTGATCTCAGGCCAAGTTTCGTCAGCAGAAAACCTTGCTATCTGAGGGATTAATGTGGAGAATGTCCATTCAATTTATGAGATCAGTATATTTTATTTCGATAAAGACATCAAAATTGTATACAATGTTCCGGGTACTGTCTAGGAGAAAGAGAGGACTGCAGATGCTAGAGATCAGAGCTGAAAAAATATGTTGCTGGAAAAGCGCAGCAAGTCAGGCAGCATCCAAGGTGCAGAAGAATCAACGTTTTGGACATAAGCATTCCTGAAGAAGGGCTCATGCACGAAACATCGATTCTCCTGCTCTTTGGATGCTGCCTGACCTGCTGCCCTTTTCCAGCAACACATTTTTCTGCTCCAGATACAGTCTCACCAGCACTCTGTGTAACTAGTGCAGAATGATTTTACTGCTCGTCTGAACACTTTACTGCAGAAGCTGGAATCTGTACTGAAACTAAAAAATGCTAGTCATTATATTGAGTCAGACAGCATCCGTAAAAAGAGAGCAAGTTAATGCTTTGTGTCTAGTTGACCCTTTATTGTCTGTATTCGGATTCCCATTAAACGAAGACAAACGTAACTTTTACCTTCGCAGTTTGTATATGTTCCTTCCAATACCCTTTGCTTTAATGTTTTCTGCTAACTTACTGTGTGGACTGATTAAGATTCCTCCTGAATATCTGACTACATGACATCCATTGCTTCTCTATGTTTAAGTCTACAAGATATATCTTCAAACAGAACGTTTCTAAATGATAACTTCCATTTCATAAATGCAGAATAATTCTCTTGAAGTTTGCTATAACTTTCTCAGTGTCCAATATCACATTTGTTATGATAGATTGCAAAAGATTACTTCCAACGGATGACAAGTAAACTGATCTGTAGTTTTCCACTCTCCCTCTTCTTCCCTTCTTAAATCGTTGGAATGCATTTATATCCTTTCAAATTGAATACGGATAAATACAGTCATCCACAATCCAATCCATCTGTGTATTGCTGCTTTCTCTGAAATTGCAGTATGAAGTACATCTGGACTGTCAGATTTATCAATCCTCAATCCAGGTATGTTGTCATATAGTACCACGTCACTAGTATGAATGATTTTAGTGTTTAGTTACAAACGGCTGTGGTATTTCTGGGATATTTTCTGGATCTTCGTCCGTGAAGGCAGACATAATGTAACAGTTTCATCTCCCTGTCAATTTTCTGTTCTCTACAATAAATTATCCCGTCCACACATTCACTGTGCCACACTTGGCCTTGTTTTCATTTTCCTTTCAAATATGGACAGACACTTTTCGCCAGTATTTACCAAGAACAAAAAAAAATCCCAGCAAAGGAACAGGCCCTTCGGGCCTTCCAAGCCTGCACCGATCGAGATCCTCTATCTAAACCAGTCAACTATTTTCACACCATCTGTATCCCTCTGCTCCCTATCCATTAATGTATCTGTCCAGATACATATTAAATGTCCCTATCGTGACCACATTTACCACTTCCGCTGGCAATGCGTTTCAGGCATCTGCCAGTCTCTGTGTAAAGAACTTTCTGAACATATCTCCATAAACCTTTTCCCTCTCATCTTGAATTCCTGAGCACTAGAAATTGAGTACCCCACCCTGGGAATAAGCGTCTTGCTATCCACCCTGTCTATACCTATCATGATTTTGTAGAACCCAACCAGGTCCCCCAAACCTCCGTCAGTTTAATGAAAATAATCCTAATTGACCAAAACTCTCTTCATAGCCAGTTGCCTCCAATACCAGGAAACATCCTGCTGAAACTCACCTGCACCATCTCCAAAACATCCACATCGTTTTGGTAAGTTGGCGATCAGAACTGTGCGAACTATTCCAAATGTTGTCGAACCAAAGCCGTACACAACTGTAACATGTCCTGTCATCTCTCGTACACAATAGATTCCAACAGATTCCCTCCTGTGGATGACAAGTTAACTGGTCTGTACTTCGCCACTTTCTCTTTTCTGCACTTCTTAAAATGGTGGAATGCAGGAAGCAAAGTATGTTGTATGTATCCTTGACCACTCTATCGACCTGCCCCTCGAAGGAACAATGATTCTGAACACCCAGATCTCTCTGTACATTAGTTTGCCCGGGGCTTTTTCCATTTACCATAAAGTTCACTCTTGAATTGGATCCTTCAAAAGGTATCATCTCACATTTGTCCAGATTGAACACTATTTACCATTTCTCTGCACAACTCTACAATCGATCTATTTTCTGTTGCATTCTCTGTCAGTCTCCTTCACTTTCTGCAACTCTACCAATCGTCGTGCCATCTGCAAACTTATTAATCAGACCACCTTTATCTTCCTTTAGTTCATTTATGTGTATCATAAACAATAGTGGTCCCAGCACTAAACCCTGTGAAACACCACCCAGAACAATTCTTTATTTTGAGAAACTCCCTTCAACTGCTACTCTCTGTCTGCTGCTGCCCAGCCTGTTCTCCATCCATTTAGCTAGTAGACCCTGGACCCCTTGCAACTTCACCTTCTCCATCAGCTTACCTCATCAAATACCTTATCGAAGTCCATCATATAACATCTACAGCCTTTTCCTCACTGTCAATTTTCACTTCCACAAAGAAATCTACTATATTTGCGAAGATGTGACCTCCCCGGAACAAAACCAGGGAAGGTCTTGTTTGGAGTCTGTCTGTGTTGTACTCTGGAATCAGACCGGTTTTATTTCCAAGGCAGAACTTTATAACATGCTGCATTGACTGACTGCCTACAAAATGCATGTTCTTTTAAAACAAAATTGAATGCATTTGCAAATACAAGTCTGCAAATTCAAATTCACCCCCAGATTTATGTGTGTGTGCATGTGAGAAATGCGGAGTGTGTGTGCGCGGGGGTGGGGGAAGAATGAGATAGAGAGCGCGTGTATGTGTGTGTGAGAGAGAGAAAGACTGTGAGCGTACATGTACATGCAAGGGTGGCAGGTGCGTGTGTCCTCGTTAAGACACAGACCGATTTGGCAGATCCCTTTCCCCACACAGACTAACGCTCTGGTTTCCAAGCTTCCACACTCAGCAGCCTCTGCTCCATTTGTTGTTCATGTTACAAACCCAGGCACTGTAACTACAGTCTGGGCTAGTGGTGCTGGAAGAGCACAGCAGTTCAGGCAGCATCCAAGTAGCTTCAAAATCGACGTTTCGGGCAAAAGCCCTTCAGCAGGAACTACAGTCTCCATGCTCCATCCAGAGTTGGGTTACAAAATCCTCAGGTCTCCCTGAATGTCTGGGGTAGCTCACAGACAACCTCCAGCAAACCATCCCAACACCTCCACTAACTTTTGAATAACAGGAGTCAGTCAGAAGATTTTCATAGAATCAGAGAGTCATAGAGATGTACAGCATGGAAACAGACGCTTTGGTCCAACCCGTCCTTGCCGACCAGATATCCCAACCCAATCTAGTCCTACCTGCCAGCACCCAGCCCATATCGCTCCAAACCCTTCCTATTCATACACTGATCCAAATGCCTCTTAAATGTTGCAATTGTACCAGCCTCCACCACTTCCTCCGGCAGTCCGTTCTGTACACGTACTACACTGTGTGAAAAAGTTGTGCCTTAGGTCACTTTCCCCTCTCACCCTAAACCTCTGCCCTCTATTTCTGGGCTCCCCGACCCCAGCGAAAATACTTTGTCTATTTACTCTATTCATGCCGCTCATAATTTTGCAAGCCTCTATAAGGTCACCCCTCAGCCTCCGACGCAAGTTCGATGCCTGCCCCTTTACAATAATACTCGAGGGCCTCCTCGTGTTACTGCAAGCACGATCAGCTGAGAGGGACCAACACGGGCGTTCAGTCGACAGGCACAGATTAAGTTTCAAAGACGTGAGTCAAAACGGCTGAATCCCTCCTGTCGAACATGGATCATTAAACTCTCAACCATTTTTCTTTCTTCCGTGTGTGGGAGTAGTGCAAGAACACTGCAGGATTGCATATATAACATGGAACACGGGGCACGCGGGGAAGTGAACAACAGCCCCCACACACCATTTCATTGCTTCTGAGTTTCACAATGTCAGCACTCGATACATTAGGGAGCCAAAACTCAAAGCCAGGGAAAGATACGGAGGGACAGAAAAATTCACATTAAAGATAGAAACAGATAATTAAGGCAGAAATAGGCCATATTGGTGAAATATGGGGAAAAAGACAGGGCAGTGGGACACACTGGGGAGCTCTGCAGACTATGCCGATGTATTAGTTAGTAAAGTAAACTATCTGCCCAGCATGGAGAGCTGTGCAGACCATGCCAGTGTATTGCTTAGTAAGCTGGACTGTCTGCCCAGCATGGGGAGCTGTGTAGACTATTCCAGTGTATTTCAGCCTCAGTATTAGCCGGGGATGGGATGTAGTCAGAGGAACGAAATGCAACCTGTAACCAGAACAGAACACAGTGACCGCAATGCTTTAAATATTTAAACAGCAAGGGCAGTGATGCAATGAATCATGTTTCACAGTTGAAACTGGACAGGTCAACATAGTGACCCATGAGTAACACTGCCAGAAGCAAGAAGCGAGCGAGTGAATTAACAAGTTCATTGCTGCAGTTAGTAGTGGTTTGTAAAGTGAACATTTCGATTTAGTCTCAGCAGTAACAATAACAGCGACAATGATAGTAGTCAATGAAAGGACAGTATTACAGTCAATCATGATTTATAAAATTAATGACTGAACATTGAGACTTACCAGGGATACCAGCGAAAGCCAGGATTGGATAATAAAAATATCGAATAATGTAAAGTGCATATCCGAGCTGAAGCGATAATGGGATTTGATAATAATATGTAGAAAGAAACCAAAAACCCCAATTTAAACTCCTGTCCATTCTTGAGACATTCAAGCCTAATGTCCTCAGATTCTGATTCATTGTTGGAAGATTCCAGTCTAATGTTCTCAGAGTCTGACTCATTGTTGGAACATTCCAGACACTTGTGCTTAGATTCTGATCTCTCCCCACTGCATCTCTTGAGCTGCCAATCCCTGTTAATGCTGTCGGTGGTGCTCCCACTCATACTGTGGAATAGCACATTCAACGGAACCCATTTATCATTAAAAGATGGAACCCCTCCATTGGGATAATTACAATCCATGGAGACTGGGATTAATCACAGTCACTAAACAAACAGGCTCAGTTAAACCCTTCCATATGTAACTTTTACTATCCCAGTAAAAGGGAACATTTACACAGTCTGGGTGGAATAGATGGGCGTTGCTTAGGGATGGACCATAAATCTTTCAATCTTCTTCTTCTTTCTTTCGTGTATGTGGGAGTAGTGCAAGAACATAGAACATAGAACATAGAACATAGAACAATACAGCACAGAACAGGCCCTTCGGCCCACGATGTTGTGCCGAACTTCTATCCTAGATTAAGCACCCATCCATGTACCTATCCAAATGCCGCTTAAAGGTCGCCAATGAATCTGACTCCACCACTCCCTCGGGCAGCGCATTCCATGCCCCCACCACTCTCTGGGTAAAGAACCCACCCCTGACATCTCCCCTATACCTTCCACCCTTCACCTTAAATTTATGTCCCCTTGTAACACTCTGTTGTACCTGGGGAAAAAGTTTCTGACTGTCTACTCTATCTATTCCTCTGATCATCTTATAAACCTCTATCAAGTCACCCCTCATCCTTCGCCGTTCCAACGAGAAAAGGCCGAGAACTCTCAACCTATCCTCGTACGACCTACTCTCCATTCCAGGCAACATCCTGGTAAATCTTCTCTGCACCCTCTCCAAAGCTTCCACATCTTTCCTAAAGTGAGGCGACCAGAACTGCACACAGTACTCCAAATGTGGCCTAACCAAAGTCCTGTACAGCTGCAACATCACCTCACGACTCTTGAATTCAATCCCTCTGCTAATGAACGATAATACTCCATAGGCCTTCTTACAAACTCTATCCACCTGAGTGGCAACCTTCAAAGATCTATGTACATAGACCCCAAGATCCCTCTGTTCCTCCACCTGACCAAGAACCCTACCATTCACCCTGTATTCCGCATTCTTATTTGTTCTTCCAAAATGGACAACCTCACACTTGGCAGGGTTGAACTCCATCTGCCACTCCTCAGCCCAGCTCTGCATCATATCTAAGTCCCTCTGCAGCCGACAACAGCCCTCCTCACTGTCCACAACTCCACCTATCTTTGTATCATCTGCAAATTTACTGACCCACCCTTCGACTCCCTCATCTAAGTCATTAATAAAAATTACAAACAGCAGAGGACACAGAACTGATCCCTGCGGAACTCCACTTGTAACTGGACTCCATGCTGAATATTTACCATCTACCACCACTCTCTGACTTCGACCGGTTAGCCAGTTTTCTATCAATTGGCCAAATTTCCCTCTATCCCATGCCTCCTGACTTTCCGCATAAGCCTACCATGGGGAACCTTATCAAATGCCTTACTAAAATCCATGTACACTACATCCACTGCTCTACCCTCATCCACATGCTTGGTCAACGCTCTGCAGGACTGTTTATATTACATACTGTTTGTAAAGGAAGATAGAGATAAATAAACAGACCGGCTGCGTAAGGTGACCAGTGGAGACACTTGCATAGACAATAAACCAGTGTACACTATTTATTGCCCATTGGCGTTGTGCAGTGCTGCTCCTTGTGACATCATTCAGAGCATTGAGACTGCTGCTCAGGAACAGGAGAAGGTAATTCTGTCCCCATATGTCTGTCAGAGAGGGACAGGCGGAGACCATCAGCCTCTCGACCCTGTTACAGATGAACAGTGGGAGGTCATAAAGCACCTCAGGTCTGTTGCAGAGGGATAGGAGGAGACAATTCAGCTTCTTGGGTCTGTTGTAAATGGACTGAAGGAGGCCATTCAGCCTCCTGGGTCTGTTGCAGAGGGGCAGGAGGAGGCCATACAGCCTATTGAGTCTGTTCCAGTGGGACAGAAGGAGGCCATTCTGCTTCGTGAGCCTGTTTTTCAGTAACTATCAGTTTTAAAATACTTATGGAGAAGAACCGTCCTGACATAAATGGTAAAGTTCTAAATTGAATCAGGCCAAATTTGAACATTTTATATGGGCAATTTCAAAAGCTGTTTGGGAGGAGCTCGTGGCAGGAAAGTGGGAGGCCTTCAACAAATGAGATTACAGAGTCTAGATAGAGTATGTTCCGGTTCATGAGCAATGCAAGGCTGGTCGGGAATGCTGGATGGCGAGCGGAATTGAGGTTCTGTTCAAGAAAAAGACGGAAGTATATGATAGGTACAGACAATAGAGATCGAGTGAATGCATTGAAGAGTACCAGGGTTGTAGGCTAATACTCAAGAGGGAAATCAGGAGGGTAAACTGGGGGCATAAGATATCTTTCGAAAATAAGGTAAGGGACAATCCAAAGAATTGCTACCAATACATTGAGCTCAAAAGAGTATTTAGGGAGAGGACAGGGCCCTTTAAACATCAGAAAAGTGACCTATGTGTGGAAGTCCAGGAGAATGGTGAAATGCTACATCAATATTTTGCATCAGTAAATATTGTGGAGTAGGATATGGTAGGTAGAGAACCTGGGGAAATGAATAATGATATCTTGAAAAGTGTCCATATTACAGAAGATGAGGAGCTTTCCATATTAAAATGCATTAAGGTGCATAACCCCCTCTGACCTTTTATGTGACTCTTGGATAGGCAACTGGAAGTAATTACAATGAAGGGCACATAGGTTAGTCTGATCTTAGAGGAGGACAAACTGCCGGCACATCATCAACAGCTCAAGTGCCTGTACTGTGCTACACTGTTCTGTGTTCTATGACCTGATCAGGTGTACCCCAGAATCTGTTGGGGAGCTAGGGAAGCCATTGTTTGATATCTAGCTGAGATATTTTTTATCATGGACAGCCACAGGTAAGGTTGTGCCATTGTTTACGAACAGTTGGCAAGGAAAAGTGAGGAAACTATACACCGGTGGGCCTGATGTCACTAGTGGGTAAGTTGTTGGAGGGGATTCTGAGGGACAGGACTTACTTGTGTTTGGAAAGGTAAATTCCAATTAGCGATAGTCAACATGATTTTGCTTGTGAGAAATCTTGTCTCAATAATTTGATTTAGTTTATTGAAGAAGTGACGAATAAGATTGATGAAGGCATAAAAATAGAACTGTGGAATAGAATATGGACTTTAATAAGGCATTCCAAAAGGTTCCACATGGTAAACTGTTAAACATGGTTTGATCGCATGGAATACAGGGAGAGTTGTAGATACTTCGCTCAAAAGTAAGAGATGAAGGTATTGCTGGTGCAGCATACTTTATTTGGCATGGAGGCCTGTGACCAACAGTGTACCACAAGGATCTAATGAATTTTGTCATTTCTGTAAATGATTTGGATGTCAATATAAGTAGGAATGGTTTGTGAGTTTACAGATAACACCAAAATTGGTGCGGTGGTGGACAGTAAAGATGGTTAACTCAGAGTAAGACGGGACCCTGATAAGATGAGCCAAAGTGCCGAGGAGTGGCTGATGGAGTTCATGTCAGACAAATGGATGGTGTAACATTTTTCTTAGCCAAATTGGGTCAGCACTTGTAAGCAGGATCCTGGGAAGTGTTTCCAAACACAGACAGCTAAATAGTAACTATAGAAACCCTGCAGTGTGGAAACAGGCCATTTGGCTCATCTAGTCCATACTGACCCTCCAGATAACATGCTGACCAACACACCCATACGTTACCCCGGTAACTCTACATTTCCCTTAGACAATCCACTTAACCTGCATATCCCTGGATACTGTGGGGCAGTTTAGTGAGGCCACTGAACCTATCCTGTGTATTTTTAGACTGTGGGAGGAAAACTAAGCACCCGAAAGATACACACACAAACACGGCAAGAAATTGCAAACACCGCACAGAGTGTCACCAAGGGATGGAATCGAACCCAGGTCATTGGTGTCCTGACACAGTATTGAGAGCGGGTTTGCCACCTAACGACCATCAGAGAGAGTGATTGATTTCTCCAGCTTTCTCTGGATCTGTCACATCAGGTGATGTCAAATTCCAGCGTGGTGCCTCTGTCAAGCCCTCCTTTAACTTCACCCCAGGATCCACATTCCACTGGATAGGTCTTTAAGCTGTGACTGACACATTGCCTGCACATCTGCCCTCACACCTTCCCTTCCTTTCCAGACCAAGTGTTCCATTAATACTGCAGCATGCAAGATAATTGCTGATCTAAAATAAAACAAAGAGCTGTATACTCTGGAGATCGGTAAACAGTACTGTTCTGATGACGACTCCCCAGATTTGAAACATTGACTCTGTTCTCTTCTGACAAAGGATTGCGAGAAAGTGACAACTGCAAATGCAGTGAATTCTAAAGTGAATTCCTGATGAAGGGTTTCTATCTGAAACATAGTCTTTCTTGCTCCTCGGATTCTGCCTGACCTGCTGTGCTCTTCGGGGGCCAAACTTTTCGACTTCCTTCCTTCAGCTGCAACCGGACCCGTTGAGTTTTTCCTGCAAACTCTTGGGTATCTAACTTTCTGTTTTTAACATAAACAAAGATTTCCCTGCAGTATTGACTTCCATGCACATCTTCCACCAGTGTTTGCTTCTCATTCTTGGTTCTAAGCTGCAGTCAAACTTCCTGTATAAACTGAGCACCGTGGTGAGATGAATGGTAGATTCAGCGAGATTTTTCTTGAGGCATTTCTTGATGTTACAAAATCTCGCTGCATTTTGTTCGAAAAACGCATGGAACAGAAAGGCTGAGAAGGATATGGGCCAAGTGCAGGGATATGGAGTGAATGTGGACCGAATGTCATGGAAAGATATGTTCACAGGTTTCAGAATGTAGACATGTCGATAGCATCTGGCAACATAAGCCAACATTACCAGGAATGCTGGGTGAATGGGATATTGGTGTGAGTTCAGATGGTGGAGAGTTTTGCATGAGGATTTGTTCTGCAACTTTGTACCTGGGAGTGGGGTCTGCAGAGTCTTTGACTCTGGGCTGAATCTAACACTAATTTCTCTCAGTGTCATTTTCATTGAGTGACAGAGGTTATGTCTGTGTGAGACTGAGCTAGTTTCCTGGTGTTACCTGATCGAACTCAACTCATTTACTACTCACCCCACCGCATGCTGTCTCTATCATTCAATGCCAGACTGATTCACCCACTCATTATGGTTGGAGGTACTCACCATCGCCGGAAATCCCTGGATATTCCGTGATCCCTAGCACGGATGCCAAAAATAAAGGCCAGTGGGCAAGTAATTGAGCTTTCTCAGTTCGGAACTGCCCTGCCCAGTTTAGGCCGAGTATGGCATATAAGACAATATATAATAGACAATAGACAATAGGCGCAGGAGTAGGCCATTCGGCCCCTCGAGACAGCACCAGCATTTATTATGATTATGGCTGATTATCCACAGTCAGTATCCTGTTCCTACCTAATCCCTGTAACCCTTGATTCCACCATCTTTTAGAGCTCTATCCATCTATAAGGGGTAATTACACTACGGGTTTGTAGACAGGGGCAATGATGTCCTCGTGGACAGGGTAGTAGAGAGGGGGACCATTCTCTTCTCAAAGGGAGCCACACCACTAGACCCATCAAGCTCAACCACCCAGCCCAGTGCAGTATATGTGGTCTGAAGAAATGTCCAACAATACAGGACAAGCATAAATAGTCTTCCCCACTCTGTCAGGATAAGGGACACCGTATTCTCTCTGTTCCCTCACACTCACTGTATATCTGTTATAGCACCTACCTCAGAACAAGGCTCATCCTCCAACATTCTCACTGCTGCAGTCAGCACATCCCCCTCCTCCTCTCTCTCTAGCCTTTGTTATACCCCCACAAATTTGTAGAATGCTCTGGAGAGTGCTGATTATGGAATATTCCAGATAACGTTCCAAACAATTCCCAGTTTCAGGAGAATGACAGTGCACCAGTGTGGAAAACATGAGGGGAAGGAACAGCGTGTTTTTTTAAAAATTAAAATTACATGCACACGAAATTGAAATCCATCATGAGGCCATTCCATACTTCAAACGTGCTCTACCACTTAATAAGATCGGGAGTGAACTTACTGTCTCCTGAGCTCAATGTTAAAACAACTTTCAGTCATTCAGCCCCCGGCTTCCTGTCACTGACCAGATGACACTCAGGCATTTTTATCCGGGGTTTTCTCAAGCATGTGTTCCTTAGGCATTTCCCATGGGGGGCGGACTCTCCTACCAACATGGGCGGCACGGTGGTTAGCACTGCTGCCTCACAGCGCCAGGGATCTGGGCTCACTTCCCGCCTCAGGCGACTCTCTGTGTCGAGTTTGCACGTTCTCCTCATGTCTGCGTGGGTTTCCTCCGGGTGCTCCGGTTTCCTCCCACAGTCAAAAGATGTGCGGGTCAGGTGAATTGGCCATGATAAATTGCCCGTAGTGTTAGGTAAGGGGTAAATGTATGGGTCGGTTGCGGGTTGGTGTGGACTTGTTGGGCCGAAGGGCCTGTTTCCACACTGTAAGTAATCTAATATGTCCCATCAGCTTTCTATTTTCATGCAATAATAAGCATTCTTCACACAAACCAATCAGAAACTTACTGTTATTTAATAGTTGTCGATATCTAAACACAATTATTATTCTGGTTATTTTGTTTGTATCACCTTTTTGCATTCAACTCAGGATAGCATCGAAACACTTGTTTCTACAATTTCCAGCAGAGAACATTTTTATACGCGGCTAGTACCTTGACCGTTACCTGGATTGTCCCGTTTTCCTTGTTATGAAAGTTTCTCTTGCCCTTTGTCTGTGATTGTTTCTGTCTGAAACAATTACACGGGCTCCCACTCATTTGGCTGGACGGCTGGTTTGTGATGCAGAGGGAGGCCAATAGCGCAGGTTCAATTCCCCATACTGACAGAGGTCACCATGATGGGGACGTTCTCTCAGCCTCCAGGGCTCAACGCTTTCCTGTTCACCCCTCATATCCCACAACTCGCTGATATGTCAAACACCAATCCAGCCCATCTGTAACAACATTCAATGACCCAGCCTCCACAACTCTCTGGTGAGTGAAATTCAGACTTCACGACCTTCTGAAAGAAGGCTTTTTTTTTGTATTTCAGTTTGAAGTCGATGTCCCCTATTCTGTCTCTGAGTTTGAGACTCTGCCCAGGTGCTTCAGTTTTCGACTTGATCAGTAATATCACGCTAATTAATTTCAAGCACAATGAATTATCGCCTCACCATTTTAGATGCATTCAATAATTCAACCCTTTCATCCCAGCAACCTGCGTACTGTATCATTCTAGTTACTTGCTTTCCTGCACCACAATGACTTTATGTTTTATACACACGAACACTCCAATCCTTTTTTACTGCTCCTTTGTTGGGAGTCTTCTTCATTAAATAACAGCCTGCCTTTTGGTTCGCAGTGACATCCTCAAACTCGGATATATGCTGCATTCAGCTCTCGCCGTCAGGCTATTAGAATAGACTGTAAATAACTGATGCCATCGGACTGGTATTTGTGATACCGCAGTAGATATGTCTTTATCATAACGATCCACTAATCCTGACTGTCCGATTTCTATGTGCTAACCACCCGTCATCCCATGCTAATTCTTTGTCCGTAGCACTACGAGCTTCTATCTTGTGTAAGATTAGATTAGATTAGATTACTTACAGTGTGGAAACAGGCCCTTCGGCCCAACAAGTCCACACCGCCCCGCCGAAGCGTAACCCACCCATACCCCTACATCTACATTTACCCCTTACCTAACACTACGGGCAATTTAGCATGGCCAATTCACCTGGCCTGCACATCTTTGGACTGTGGGAGGAAACCGGAGCACCCGGAGGAAACCCACGCAGACACGGGGAGAACGTGCAAACTCCACACAGTCAGTCGCCTGAGGCGGGAAATGAACCCGGGTCTCAGGCGCTGTGAGGCAGCAGTGCTAACCACTGTGCCACCGTGCCGCCCACGGTAAGAATATTTATTTTGTGACACCTTGTGATAGAACTCTGGTAAGCCGCATGCCTACCAGTTCCCCTTTATCAAGTCCACATGTTACATTTTCAGGGCTCTCAGAATAACTTTGCAGACAAAATATAGTTTCCCATTCACAAAACCATGCTGACTCTGCGTGAAGCTTTTCTAAATGCCCTTGAATTCTTGCCTTAATAACAGACTCTCGCAGATTCCAGGTATTATGGTTGAGCTAACTGGTTCCTGATTTCTGTCTCGCTCCTTTCTCGAAGACAGGCACCACATTGGAGGTTGCCAGTTTCGCTGGAATACTACTGAAATCCAGAGAGTTATGGAATCGTTCACACACGACCACCAGCCACTCTGTAACCACTTTTAAAAAAAACTATGAATTACTGCTGACCGGTCTATCCTTACTCTTATGTGTTTGTCAAAAAAACCTTGTTCCTTTTGTTAGAGACAGTTCAAAAACTTTCCTTTTATTAACATTTTGTTTATATCATTGTCATGCTTGCAGTGCCTTCCCCTGTGAGGAACAATGCAAAGTACTGGTGTAATTTATGCCTGTTCTCTGTCGCCAGTTCCCCAGTCACATCCTTCAAATGTCCTCAAAATACTTTCCAGACTTGATTTCTACTAAGGTCACACACTCATTTTGAACTTCTTTTATATGCACAGAAAAGTTTGTGATGCTTGTTTTTATATTTCTTGCCAACTTACTTACATCATATCTCTTGTTCCCCCTTTTCCTCGCTTTCTAGATGCATACAGTCACATCACGCATGAACAGACCCTTTGGTCCAACTTGTTCATGCCTAACTAAACTAGTCCCATCTGCTTTCACGTGCCCCATATGCCTCTAAACATTTCCCATTTATATATTTGTCCAAATGTATTTTAAATGTTGTAGCTGTGCTTTCATCTACCACTCTTCCTCTTGCAGCTCATTCCATACACACATCACCCTATACGTGAAAAAGTTGCTCCATTGGCACTTTTACATCTTCTCTCTTTCACCTTAAAGCGATGTACTCTATGTTTGAATCCCTGTCCCCCTCCCCCCATCTCCGGGGGAAAATAAGTTGGCTCTCCACCCAATCCATGCCTATCATGATTGTATAAACTTCTATAACGTCACTTTTCAACCTCCTCCACTCCATCTAATACTAACTTCAAGAACAATCATTTAATCGTAAGCACTGCAAATGTGAAACAATATTCAAAATGACAGGTATACAACACACACATAACTTCATACTGTGATTTGTTTTATCTCAAAGTAACAAAACTAAGACAGCGTGAAATCCTTACTAGTGCCACTAGGAAGTCAACCACTTGAATTTCTTTGTCGAAAGAGAGTGATGATCCCTACACTGAAAGCGTATCTCTGGCCAAATCCAAGTAAGAAAGGGAATTCTTATACCACACGGTCAGCATGCAGTTGCCTTTAGCAGAGTGAGATGAAGGCTGAGTATACTTGTTGAAATTTGGATCACAGTGTGAATTCAGTGCAAAGGGAGAGAGGTGTTTTCAAGAAGGTTTAATCCAAGAAGGAAACTTTCCGGTTTGAGATGTGAGTGGGAGGTGGAAAACAACACGAATACAGAGGCAGAGTCACACTGAGACCAGAGGCAAAGTGGTAGCACAAAACACAGCTTGATGCTCGTGCAGGGAAGGTAGACTCAGATAGGAACCATTACATGAAAGAATGTGCTCTGTAATTGGAGACGGATAACCTGGAACAAGGAAGGGGAGATGAGCAGGGAACACGATGGAGCAGTAATGGCTGGGGTTTCTGCGGGTAATTCAGGAAGCACAGCTGATATTCATACCCAGAATCTGCTCACGGTCCCTGAAATATCCACCCTAAATCTGGGCACGCACTAATGCTCGTTAATTTGCGGTTGAATAGTATCCTTGACAGATTTTGACGACCACGAGCAGTTCATCTTCTTCCGAGTCCTTCTTTTTGAACAGAAACATTAATTGCTGAGTGTTATGGGATATCTGCTTGAATGTCTGATCCTGCATGTCCACTGACCTTCTTCTGGGTCTATTTCCACATCCCTCTTCAGACCAGATGTGAAATTTAATCCTCTATTTAAATGTTTGGTTCTTTTCAATCATTCAGGAGGAACTTCTGCATGTGGATGAACACATGATCAGCGGAGGCTGACTCCATTCTCCCAGGTTCTCCATCTCTGTTGATTCTGTTTGATGTTGTCACATTCCAGTGAACTGCCTCTGACGTGACCTCCCTTTTCTTCAAACCAGAAATCCCCTAACTCCGGTGGACAGGGCCTTCATGTGTCACTCTCCCATCGCCCAAAGTGTCGCCCTTAGTCCGTCCCCTCCTTCCCAGAACAATGATATATCTCCCATTGTCATCACTTCCTACTGCACTACAATCCACATTCATGGAGTCGTCCTCTGCCACTTCCACCACCTCCAGCAGGACTACATCATCAAACGCATATTCCCCTCCCGTCCACTGTCAGCATTTCACGGGGACCATTCCTTTTGTGACACCCTCCATCACCCTGAACACTTCCCCACTCCCCCCCCCCCCCACCCTCCTCCCCCATGGCACCTACTCATGCAATTGCAGAAGGTGCAGCACTTGCCCATTAACCTCTTCACTCCTCACCGTCCAAGGCCTCAATCACAACTTCCACTTGAAGCAGCATTCCGCTTGTATTCATTCAATCCAGTCTCCTGTCATTGCTGCTCACAATGCAGTCTCCCTTACACTTGGGAGACCAAACAGAGACTGTTTTAAGGAACACTTCCACTCTGTCTGTTGGAATAATCCTGACATTCCCCTTGCTTTCCATTCCAATAACCTTCGTTGTTCTTATGTTGACTTTTCGCTCCTGAGCTGCTGTAATGTTTCAAAGAAGCACAACCCAAGCTTGAGTAACACCTCACTTTACACTTTGGTACATTACAGCCTGTAGGAGTTAATATTCAATTCCATAATTACACAGCCTGACCCCATTATGGCTGTTCTCCTTTTTTCAAGTCTTTGACTTGTTTATCTTGCACTTAATAGAGAGAAGCCATTTGCCCCTTTTACACTTTAATTTACACCCATTTTACATCTGTTTCTCGTTCACCACAATTAAAAGCTAATTCCTTTGTGGCATTGCATCTCCACATGCTATGTTTCCCATCATCCCTCATCCACTTTTGTCAAAGGATTAAGGAGTTCTTTTCAGTTCTGAATAAGTTCTCGCTGGACTTGAAACACGGTCTCTTTTTCTCCGTCCCCACAGATTCTGCTAGATCTGCTGAATTTCTCCAGCAATTTCTTGTTTGAACAGCTTGAAAGAGGTGTGTCCAAGCCGCTCAAATGTCCTGTCCATCATCCGACGCCATACACCGGGGAGTGAATAATAACGCAAGATGTAGAAATTCATTGGTTCTCAAACGACATAAGACTGGCATCATTGACGCTAGAGTTCTTAATGAAGACCATGGATAGAAACAGAGAGAAACACATTCAATCTAAAAACCGAAGGTGGCACGACTGGAACTGAAGCGATCCATATGGATGTTAGAATTAGAATCGCTAATGTGGAAACAGGCTCTTCGACCCAACAAGTCCACAACGATTCTCTGAAGACTAAACCAACCAGACCCATTCCCATATCGTACACGTACCACTGACTAATGGACCCAACCTACGCATCCCTGAACACTATGGACAATTTAATAAGGCCAATGCACCTAAACTGCATGTCTTTGGACTGTGGGTGGGAACTGAAGCACCTGGAAGAAACCCACGCAGACACGGGGAGAACGTGTAAACTCCACGCACTTAGTCGCCGAAGGATGGAATCGAACTTGGATCCGTAGTGTTGTGAGGCAGCTGCACTAACCACGGATGTGCGGTGCTGCCTGGCAGAATATTCTTTGGGGTTTTGAGAATCATGACAGTTAAGAGGTGTGACATCATGGACAAACGCTCAGAAGAATGAGAATACAAAAAAGGAAGTGTTACCACATTCGAAACAAGAGAAGGTCATGGTGAAGGGGTCTTGGTGAATGGATCTCGGAGTGAACTTGGGGATAGACGGCTGAATTGCAATGCAGAAATTGCAGATCAAAATTGGGAATTCATGTGGTACTGTCGATCACAGCTGTACAGAAGGAGAATTGTATTGAATCATAATCTGTAACTTTATGCCCAGGATAATCCCTCAGTCTATCAATCCCATTAAGATGATCGATGTTTCAGAGACGAGTTGGTGAATGTACTCGGGTCAGAACTGGGTATACCTAAATCTGATGACAATCCATTTAAAGCTACCGCACGTGACCACTGTACCTACATTCCAAACAGCAGGACTAATATCTGATAGACCGGGCGAAATGATGACAAAACAAACAGATCAGATAGACGCTCTACAGTACTGCCACATCCAGTCAGAAACGGAGTTGAACTATGAAACAACTGATGATAAAAGAGGACTCCACAAATATTATTTAAAAACAACATTGTTCAATGGGATCCCCATGTGACTGTTCATGTCATCATTTATTGCCCAGAGAGTAGTTAAGAGTCAACCACATTGCTGTGGGTCTGGAGTTACATGTGCTCAGAGCAGGTATGGATGGCAGGTTCCATTCCTTAAGGCCATCAGTGAACCAGATGCGTTTGTCCTACTATCAGCAATTGATTCATGTTCTCATCATTAGACTGTTAATCCCAAACATGTATTGGACTTGAATTCCACCATCTACTGTAACAGGATTCGAAATCAGGTCACCAGAGCATTACTGGGGTTGTTAGACTAACAACTCAGCAGCTATTGCTGAGGCTATTGCTCTACCATTCATCGAAAGAATGGAACTTCCTGTACATCAGTGTAAAAGACAAAGTCTGTACCATCCTCAGGCAGACGTGTTGCTTGAATGACTCCCACAGAATCACAGATGCCAGTCTTCAACCAATTCGATTAGCTGCACGTGACATGAAGAAACAGCTGAACACAGTAGATACGACAAAGGCAATGGCCCCCGACACCATTCTTGCAAAAGGACTGAAGACTTGTGCTGCACAACAAGCCGTGTCCCTGGGGACGCTGTGTCATTCCAGCTCCAACTCTGACATCTCCCTGACAATGTGTAAAATTACTCAGCTATGTACCACCCCCAAAGAGGAGAATAATCACAAGCTGACCAAATACCACCCCCTCAGTCCCTCACGGCAATCAAATTGATGAGAGTTCTTTCTGCCAGAGATGTCAAGCAGCGAAGAAATAACCAGCTCAGTGTGGTTTCCCATAGGTCCCCATGTGGAGATGATGCTGTTGTGGAAATGTCACTGGATTGCTAATCTAGACCAGGTTAATGCTTTGGCAGCTGGTGGATGTTAGAAACAATTAATAAAATACCTAGATGTAAAATCAGGTGCCGGTATTACTGCCATTGAAGCCCATGTCAATTGTCAACATAAATGTTCTTCCCCATTGTACATTCTGGAAGTGAATCTCCCGTGCCTTTCTGGTCTTGCCGAAATGTGACTCCAGATACAAAGCCACGTGGTAAACTCATCAGTCGTCTCCGAAACTGCCAAGCAAGGCCGTTGTATCAAACTGTTCCGAGGTCTTAAATGATGAACCTGGACAGAACTCCGGGCAATAACCTGTGTATCGGAAAAAGGAACGGGAAACACAGTCCTGTTGACCCTTCAGAGACCTCCTTCCTAACATCTGAGAGTTTGTAACAACATTTACAGAGCTCTCCCACATACTGCACAGAAACATCAGGAAAGGGGTAGATCATCCAAAACATTGAGCATTCACCACTCTAGCTTTTGGCCAAACATCTCTTCAATTGACTTTGCCCAAACACTCTATACTCTATATCCTTTGAAGTGATTAACTATCTGGATAAAAAATGAAATAGGAACTTCTGTCCGTCCATTTGGTGACGAAGTCAACAAAGGTATACACATAAGTCTCTTCACAGAGCAACAGGTTTACATCAATTCCTTTTGAAATATTAACTATTATTTTATTTTTCCAAGCAATGTGCTCAAAGTCACGTCTATCCACATTGTTCTTCACCTGCCATGTATTTGCACATTCCCTCCAATTTTCTCAATCACCTTTGAACTTCTTTCCAACCTGATCACCCACTCTCAATCTCAATTTCGGGCCATCAGCAGATTTGTAAAGGTTACATACAATGCCCTTGAACAAATGCTTGCCATGCTTTCTGAATAGCTGGGGTCCACACATCAATTCCTGGATTATCATGCTAGTCATTGATTTCCACTCCAAAATATATAGAACTGTTTATACTGATTCACTTTTTCATATAAACTCTCCCATTCTCAACCCATGCAGTATATTCGATCTAGCTGTTACACACTGATATGGACCAGGACAGACCTCCTCAAATCATTTCAAGGAAGTACCGCAGACCCAACCTTTGCTCATTGACTTCAGCAGGTGTAAGGTGGATATCTCAGGTGGGATGCAACTGAATATAACACAAACACAAGAGGATAACAGACAGAATAACGTAACTATCTGAAACATCAACAAATTAGCTCTCAGCTCCGAATTCAACCCAGTGAAACTCTTCTGCACCCCATCCAGTCCCAGTACATTCTTTCTCAAGTAAGGCAGCTTAAACCTCATTCAATACTCCAGGTGTGGCCTCACCAGCACCCTGTACAGCAGCAAAATAACTTACCTGATTTTAAATTGAATCCCTTCAGCAACGACATACAATTTACCTTCCTCAGTACGTGCTGTACCGACAAACCAAGCTTGTGTGATTCATGCACACGGGCACCCAGGTCCCTCTGCAGAGCAGCATGCTGCAACGTTTTACCATATAAGTAATAATCCTTTTTTACTGGCACTCCTAACAAAATGAATGAATTCCCATTTACTGACATCGTATTCCGTATGCCAGACATTCGCCTCCTCACTCAAAGTATCTGTGTTCCTCTTAAAAAGTTTCATAGATCTCTGCACACTTTGCTCCACAACTCATCGTCGTGAGGACTGCTGATGCTGGAGATCAGAGCTGAAAAATGTGTTGCTGGAAAAGCGCAGCAGGTCGACCTGCCACTTTCAGCGAACAATGGACCTGAACACCGAGATCACTCTGTCCATCAATTCTCCCCAGGGATTTTTCCAGTTAATGTTTGATTCGTTCTCGAATTGGATCTTCCAAAAAACATCACCTCACATCTGCCCATTCTCCACCCAACTCTCCAATCTATCTCTATTCAGCTGTGTTCGGTGACAGTCCCCTCAAATTTCTGCTACTCTACCAATCTTAGTGTCACCTGCAAACTTGCTAATCAGACCACCTATACCTTCCTTCAGATCATGCAAGTATATCACAACAATGGTCCCAGCACGGATCCCTGTCAAACACCACACAGTACAGTTGTCCATTTTGAGAAACTTGCTTCCATTACTACTCTCTGTCTCCTGTTACCCAGCCAGTTCTCTAACCCATCTAGCTAGTACACCATGGAGCCCGGCGACTTCACCTTCTCCATCACTCTATTTCATCAAACGCCTTACTGAAGTCCATGTATATGACAACTATCCACTATCAACTTTGTCATTCCACAAAGAATTCTATTACGTTTGCTAACATGTGACCTTCCCTGCTCAAATCATGGAAGGTCTTGTGTGGAGTCTGACTTGTTTTACCCTGGAGTCATCCTGGTTTTATTTCCAAAACAGGATTTTATAAAATGCCACAATGATTGGCTGCGTACAAATTTAATGTTGTTTTGAACAAAATACAATCTATCCACTAATATAAATCTGCAAACGCAAATTAGCCTCCCAGATTTATAGGTGTGTCTGTGCGAGAGATGCGGAGTGTGTGTGTGTGTTTGGGGGGGAGGGTAGCGTGCGAGTGAGAAAGAGAGGATGTGTATGTTTGTTTCTATGTGTGTGAGCGAAAGAGGGTGTGTGTGTGTGTGTGTGTGTTTAAGGATGAGAGTGAGAGTCTGTGCTCACGTTAAGACACAGACAGATTTGGCAGATCCCTTTCCCCACACACACTCACTCCGTGGTTTCAGAGCTTCCATGCTCTGCAGCCTCTGCTCCATTTGTTATTTATGTTACAGACCCTGATGCTGTAACTACAGTCCCCTTGCTCCATCCAGAGTTGGGTCACTAAATCCTCTGGTCTTCCTGAATGTCTGAGGTAGCTCACAGCACAACTTCCAACAAATGATCCCCAGCCCCTCCACTAACTTTTCAATAACAGGAGACAATCAGACTTCCCTCCACTAAAAGTGAGATATCTACTCCTTTATAATTATACTTCAGTATCCTCCTCGTGTTTCTGACCACGTGATCAGCTGAGAGGGACAAACACAGGCGTTCAGTAGACAGGCACAGATCAAGTTTTAAAGACATGAGTCAAAGATGCTGAAACTCCCTGTCCAACATGAAGCACAACTTGGGACACACTGGGAAGTGAGCAATTACCCGAAACACAATCCCCTGTCAATGGAGCACCACATGGGACACACCAGCAAGTGAACACCAGCCCAGCACACACACCGCTGTCCAACATGGAGGACAACGTGGGACACACAGGGAAGTGAACGGCTGCCCTGCACACACACGCACCTCTTCATGAAGCACCTCGAGGGACACACCAGGAAGTGAACAACAGCCCAGCACACACTCCCCTGTCCATGGAGGACCAGATGGGACACAGCGGGAAGTGAACAACAGCCTGATACACACCATTACATTATTTCTGCACTTCATAATGCCAGGATTCGATACAATACAACCAAAAACAAAGGCCAGAGGAAGATACAGAAGGACAGAGACATTCACGTTAAAGATAGAAACGGACAATTAAGACAAAACCAGAGCATGTTGCTGAAATATGTGAATATAAAACAAGGAAGTGGGTCTATCTGGAGCAGTGAGACCTTGGTGGGTCAGGTCACAAAAATGAGAACATTGAATAAAGGCATTGCCAGAGCAGCTGACCAAATTTATTCACTAAATTCTGAATTTGCCTCACAGAACAAACGCAGAAACTATACACTGGGACAAGTCGACAACCCAGCGTGGAGAGCTATGCAGACTGTGCCAGTGTATTGCTCAGTAAACTGGTCTATCTGCCCAGCATGGGGAGCTGTGCAGACTGTGCTAGTGTATTGCTCGGTAAGGTGGAATATCTGGCCACATGGGGAACTGTACAGACTCTGCTAGTGTATTGCTCAGTAAGGTGGACTATCTGCCCAGCAAGGGGATTTGTTCAGACTATGCTAGTGTTTGCTCGGTAAGATCGACTATCTGGCCAGCATGGGGAGCTGTGCAGACTATGTTAGTGTATTGCTCAGTAAGGTGGACTATCTGCCCAGCATGGCAGTATTGCAATACTTTGCCGGTATATTGCTGCCAAATTTGCACTGCGTAACTGACTAACACGGGGCAATTTGCCGCCCATTCTACGAGTGACAGTAAATGGGCTCCCACAAATTAATGTCTCTGTATCATCATGCATCAGTTCAAAACAAGGGGTTTTATGTGTGCTGTTCTGGGGCAGTGTTAGATGTGAAAATTATTGTCTAAGAGAAAGCACCCCTGGAGGAAATCAGTTTAAATGTGAACAACTGTAAGGTCTTGGTATAATGAACAGAGAGAGATAGTTCATGGGCAGCTGTTAATGACGTTCTTGAGAATATTAAATAAAGGCATTGCCAGACCCAATATCATTATAGATCAGTATGCATAGGAATGATGGATGGATGGGGAGTTCTGTCTGATATCAGATATGAACTGTGGAGTATTGACTCAGAGTTGTTTCTGCAGGTTTACAGCTGTGAGTGTCAGCAACAGGCGAATGCCATCTTTAAGACTGTATTTCACAGCTCATGGTTGAAGTAGAAGATGGGATGAGCCAGTGAAGTATATACTGGATTTATCAGTAGTTATAATTAGTAATGGTCAGGGTATAGTGTCAGGAATTGGTTCATGTCCAAAGGGATCACCACTGTTGTTATTTGTCTATTTCAGCTTCAAATATTGGTCGGGGATGAGATGGAGTCAGAGGAAGGAAATGCAGTTTGTAACCAGAACAGAAGATAGTGACCTCAATGCTTTCAATAATTAGATAGCAAGTGCAGCGATACAAGGGATCATGGTTCACAGCTGAAACTGAGCAAGTCAACATAGCAATCCATGAGTAACACTGCCAGAAGCAAGGAGGGAGAGAGTGAATTCACAATTTAGGAGTGGTTTGTCAAGTGAATATGTGGATTTACAGTCTTCGCAGGAATGTTAACAGTGGCAAGGAGGGTAGAGTCAATGAAAGAACAGTATTATTGTCAAATATGATTTATAGAATTAATGACTGAACAGTGAGACTTACCAGGTACACCAACGGTAGCCAGGATTGGATAATAAAAATATTGTATAATGTAAAGTGCATGTTTGATCCGCTGCGGTAATGACCATCGATCATAATATGTAGAAAGAAGCCAAACTTCCCTGTATAAACTCCTGTCCATTCTTGTGACATTCCAGTCTAATATTCTCAGATTGTGATCCATTGCTATAACATTCCAGTCTAATGTTCTCAGATTCTTATTCATTGTTGAAACATTCCAGACTCTTGTGCTCGGACTCTGATCTCTCCCCCAGTCTCTCTGGAGCTGCTGATTCCTGTTAACACTGTTGGTGATGCACCGACCATACTGTGCAATAACACATTGAACGGAGCCCACTTTTCATTAAAAGATGGAAACCGTCCACTGGGATAATTGCAACCCATGGAGACTAACATTAATCACAGTCACTGAACAAACAGGTCCAGTTAACCCCTTCCTGACATCACTTTTCATATCACAATAATAGTGAACATTTATTCGGTGCGGGTGGAATGGATGGGCGTTGGTAGGGATGGATCATAAATCTTTCAATATTCTTATTGTTTCTTCCGTGCATATGGGAGTAGTGCCAGAACACTGCAGAACTGTGTATATTACATACTGTTTATAAACGGCGAGAGTGAAAAAGTAACGGACCCGCTGCATAAGGTGACTGGTGGGGTAATTTCCAGAGCCAATAAACCAGTGTATATATTTATTGTCCATTTACTTTGTGTAATGTTGTTCTTGGCTTTATGTGCACTGTTGTCAAAATCTTCCATAACCTTAGAACATCATTCAGAGCATCTGGACTGCTGCGCAGGGACAGGAGGAAGTCATTCTGTTCCCACACCCCTGTAACAAAGGGGAGGCCATTTAGCCTCTCAAGTCTGTTACAGAGGGACAGGAGGAGGCCATTCTGCTTCTTGAGCCTGTTATGCAGTAACTATCAGTTGTAAAATACTTACGGACAAAAATACTCCTAATATAAATTTTAAAGTTGTAAGTTGACTCAGGCCAACTTTGAACGTTTTATTTTGACACTTTGAAAAGCTGCTTTGGAGAAGCTATTGGCGGGAAAGTGGGAGGCCTTCACAAATGAGGCACAGAGTCTAGCGACACAATGTTCCTGCCTATGAGCAGGGTAAGGCAGGTAGGTGTAGGGAATGCTGAATGGCGAGCAGAATCGAGGCTCTGTTCAAGAAAAGGCGGAAGTATGTGATTGGTACAGACAGTAGGGATCGAGTGACTCCATCGTGGAGTACCAGGGATGTGGGCTAATGCTCAAGAGGGAAATCAGGAGGACAAAATGGGGACATAAGATAACTTTCGAAAATAGTGTAAGGGACATTCCAAAGAGATTCTGCAACTACATTAAGGTCAAAAGAATAACTAGGGAGAGAACAGGACACCTTAAAGATCAGCAATGTTGATCTATGTGTGGAACTACAGGAGATCGGTGAGATACTAAATAAATGTTTTGCATAAGAATTTACTGTGGAGTAGGATATGGAAGGTAGAGAACTTGGGGAAATGAATAGTGATATCTTGAAAATTGTCTATATTACAGAAGATGAGGAGCTGGATGTTTTAAAATGCATTAAGGTGGATAACCCGCTCTGAGCTTTTAAGTGACTCTTGGTGAGGCACGTGGATTTTAGTACAATGAAGGGCATGAAGGTTAGTCTGACCTTAGAGTAGGATAAACCGCCGGCACAACATCAACAGCTCAAGGGCCTGTCCTGTGCTGCACTGTCCGATGATCCATGAACTAATCAAATGGACCCCAGATCTGTTGGGAAGCTAGAGAAGTAATTGTTTGGTTTCTGGCTGAGATATTTGTATCATGGACAGTCACAGGTAAGGTTGTGTCATTGCTTAAGAACAACTGGTAAGGAAAAACCAGGAAACTGTAGACAAGTGGGACTGATGTCATTGGTGGGTAAGTTGTTGGAGGGGATTCTGAGGGACAGCATTTACTTTTGTTTAGAAATGCAAATTCCGATTAGCGATAATCAACATGACTTTGTGTGTGGAAAAGCATGTTCCACTGATTTGATTTATCGTTTTGAAGAAGTGACGAATAAGATTGACAAAGGCACAGAAATAGAACTGTGGAATAGAATATAGACTTTAGTAAGGCATTCAAAAGGGTTCCGCGTGGTAAACTGGTTAGCATGGTGAGATCAAGTGGAATACAGGGAGAGTTGGAGGTAATTGACTCGAAGGATAGTAGATGAAGGAAATGTTTGTGAACTGTTATATAGTTTTGGACGAGAGTTCTGTGACCAGCAGTGGACCACAAGGATCGAATGGCTTTTGTCATTTTATATAAATAATTTGGATGTGAATACAGTAGGAATTGTGAGTTTTCAGATAACACCAAAATTGGTGAGGTAGTGGACAGTGCAGATGGTTAACTCAGAGTAAACCGGGACGCTGATCAGATAGGCTAAAGGGCCGAGGAGTGGCGGATGGAGTTCATGTTAGACAAATGGAAGATGTAACATTTTGTTGAGGCAAATTGTATTAGCGCTTATAGTTAGACTCCTGGGAAGTGTTTTCAAACAGACAGCTACATAGAAATTAGAGAAGCCCTGCAGTGTGGAACCAGGCCATTTGGCCCACCGAGTCCACACTGGCCCACCAGATAACATCCTGACCAATAAACCCAAAGGATACCCCGGTAAATCTACATTTCCCATCGACAATCCACCAAGCCTGCACATCCCTGGATACTGCAGAGCAATTTCGTGAGGTCACTGAATCTAATCTGGCCATTTTTGGCTGTGAGAGGAAAACCAAGCACCCAGAGGAAACTCACGCACACACAGGGATAAAGTGCAAACACCGCACAGAGGATCACCAAAGGCTGGAATCTAACCCAGGTCATTGGTACTGTAAGTCAGTATTGCTAGCCACTGTGCCACTCAATGACCAGCTGCGAGAGAAACTGCATACTCCCACTTTCTCTGGATCTGTCACATCTGTTCAAATGATGCCGAATTCCAGTGTGGTGCTTGCCGACAAGCCCTCCTTTACCTCCACCCCAGAATTCACATTCTGGTGGACAGGAACTTAAGCTGTGACTGACGCATTGCATGCTCTTCTGTCCTCACCCCTTCCCCTTCTTCCAAGTTGTTCATTAATACTGCAACATGCAAGATAATTGCTGATCTGCTGCATATACTGGAGATCGAAAACAAAAGCTGTTCTGATGAAGAATTCCCAAATTAAAAATTTTGACTCACTCTCTTCCTAGAGAGGATTAGGAAAGAGTGAATTCTGAAATGAATTCCTGATGAAGGGCTTATGGCCTACACATAGACTTTCCTGCACCATGGATGCGCCCTGACCCGCTGTGCTCTTCGAGGGCCAAACTTTCGATTTTCTTCCTTCAAATAGTACCAGACCCGTTGAGTTTTGCCTGCAAACGCTTGTATATCTAATTTCCTGTTTAGAACGTACACATTTTTTCCCTGCAGTATTGACTTTCATACACATCTCCTACCAGTGTTTGCTAATAAATCTTATTTATAACCTCCAGTCAAATTGTTTCTGTGTAATCTTATTGCTGGGGTGAGATGAATGGTAGATTCAGTGAGATCTTTCCTGAGGCCTTTCTTGACATCACAAAATCTCGCTGCACTTTGTTCGAACAATATATGAATTGAAAAGGCAGAGAAGGATATGGGCCAAGGGAAATGGGGTTAACGTGGACAGACATTTTGGTTGGTATGGACCAGTTTTGGCTCAATGGCCTGTCTCTGTGCATGACCGTAAATGAAAGTGGTTTTGGGTATAGACATAAAGGGTGAAATTGAGCAACAATGTCTTGGAAGGATGATTTTACAGGTTTCAGAATGCTGAGATATAGACATTTCAAAAGCATCCGGCAAAATAAGCCAGTATTACTAGGAGTGATGGTGAATGGAATATAGTAATGAGTTCAGATGATGGAGAGTTGTGGATGAGGACTTGTTCTGCAGCTCTGTAACTGTGAATGAGGGCAGCAGAGTCTTCAACTCGCCGGGCTGAATCTAACAATAATTTGTCTTGGAGTGATTTTCATTGAGTGTGACGGGGGATTGTCTGCACGAGGCCGAGCTAGTTTCCTGGTGCTATCATATCGAACTCACCTCATTAACTACCCATTCTACCCCATGGTGTCCCTCTCATTCAATGCTAGCCCCATTCTCTCACCCATCTTAGCTGGAGGTACCCACCATCGCCCGGATGCCCCTGGACATTCCATTATCCCTTGCACTGGTGCCTTCTTTAAAAGGACAATGAGCATTCGATTGAGCTTTCCTCAGTTTGGAGCTGCCATGTACAGTTTACCCAGAGCATAGCAGATAAGGATCAATTACACCACAGTTTGTCAACAGGGTCACAGATATCCTGGTGGAAGAGTTAGTACTTCACAGAGTGGGCCACACCACCAGTCCCACCCAGCATGATCTGAGCTCACCACCCAGCTCAGTGTAGTACCTGCGATGTGTAGCAATGTCCAGCAATACAGGACAAAGATCAATAACATTCCCCACTCTGTGAGGATAAGGTCATTGTATGCTCTCTGGTCCCTCGTGCTAAATATATGTCTGTTCCAGCACCGACACCCGAACAGGGCTCATGCTCCACCACTCTCACTCCTGCGTGCAGCACCCACCCCTCTCTCTCTGTGTCTCTTGCCTTTGTAATATCCCCACAGATTGTAGAATTCTCTGGAGAATGCTGATTATGGAATATTGCAAATAATATTCCAAATAATTCCCAATTTCAGGAAAATGATAGTGCCCCAGTGTCTAAAACATTAGGTGAAGGAACAGAGTGTTTCTTTTTAAGTCACATGCAATTAAAATCCATCATGAGTCCATTCAGCCCTTCAAATGTGCTGTACCATTTAATAAGATCGAGGGTGATCTGACTGTCTCCTGAGCTTCACGTTGCAGGAACTTTCAATCATTTTCAGCCCTCTGGTTTCCTGTTACTGACCAGACAACACTCACGCACTTCCTACCTTGGGTTTCTTCAAGCATGTGTTCGGGATGCATTTCTCATGGGGACCAAACATCAAAAAGTATATTCCATCAGCTTTTTACTTTCAGACAATGGTTAGCATGCTTCTCACAGACCAGACAAAAATGTACTTATATTTTATAGATATCGATCTCTAATCACAATTATTAATTCTGGTTATTTCGCTTGGGTCACCTTATTATATTCCACCAAATATAGCATCCAATCAACTGTCTCGCTATAAAATACAATTTCCAGCGAAGCATTTTTTCTTCCTCAGCCATTATCTTGACCGTTATCTGAACTGTACCTTTTTTCCTTCTTATCAAAATTTATATTTTACTTTGACTTTGGCTATTTCTATCTATAGCAGTTACACAGTCTCGCAATCTGTTGGTTGGATGGCTGGCTTGTGATGCAGAGGAAGGCCAACAGCGCAGATTCAATTCCCCAATCAGACAGAGGTTGCCACGAAGGGGACGCTCTCTCAACTTCATCCTGTCACCCGTGGTGTGATGATCCTTAAGATACACCATAACTTGTGGTGTCACTAATGAGAAAGTGATCCTTTGGGACTCTATTCTATCCATGTTAACATTTTAATTTTTTCAAAAATATTTTTATTCAGAGAAAATCTTTTTAGTGCTTCAGTCAACTCGGAAAACAATGCAAATTGAACACAATTATACCCATGTGCATGTATATAAAAAAAAGGTAAATCAGCGGACCGAAGGAAAATTTAAAAAATTAAAAAAACAAATAGTAGAACTCAGTGTAACAAAACTATAGCTCTCAACCTTCAAGAGCCTTAACTAATACACGTTCATTTGTTCGTAATTCTTCCTCTGTGTACATTAGATTCATTAGTCAAGTTCGTCATAGCTATATAAAAGTCCTTATTTGAGTAGCAAGTCAGCCTGTACCTTGGTAATTCAAAAAGGGCTGCCATGTCTTATAAAAGTCCTTTATTTTCTGGTGCAACATACCTTTACAAAGGTCCAAAGAGCTATGCTCCTTGAAGAGGTGACGACAACCCAATAAACCCAGGGGATTTTCAGACACCCAACACAACAGAACTTTTTTTCTGAACAAAGAGAGTGAGGCTATCGAAGTATTTTTTTTCATATGCACATTTGAGTAAGGTAGACTGGGCAGGCCCAGGAAAAGGGAAATCTGATCCATCTCCAATTCGGTTTCCAAGATTCTCTCAACCCCATCGAACACACCGCTCCTATAGCGCTGGTGGAAGGTCAACAAGCAATGAGTAAGAGTGTCCATAGTCATTCTGTATTTAAGACATATTCCCATCTTGAATTCTGAGAGAGGATCTGGGGCCAAATATATGAAGAATCTTCAACTATATGGCAAGAGTCTTCTCACAGATCGAAATCCTTTTTGCATTTTCACAAATATCCTCCCCTGTGTCCGAAGAGATCTGAACGCCGAAATCTCAGAAAAGCACAAAGTCTCGCCTGAGGACCCACTCTCCAACAAATGAAAAAGGGTACTGACAGAGAGTGTGTTCTTAGCACTAAGCACCCTCTTCTCTGTATCGGATCTGTACGGGTCTGTTAAAAGCATGGTTCTTTTCTGAATAACATCTCTGATCTGATGAAAAGAAAACAGAAGAGATCTCTACTCGGTAGTCTATAGTTATGACTTATTTGATCAAAGGACTTCCTTGTTTCTCCCTCAGATAAATCATCATAGCAAGATATACCCACGAGTTTCCCATAGTTTAAACATGGAATCCAGTATCCCCGGTCGGAAACACGGTACACCACATTTTTGGATAAGAAATGAGGTGTGGCAATATTGCCCTCGATCGGACACATTACCCTCCCTACATTAAAATCATTGATACTCATTGGAAAATGACAATTCTATGTACCTGTCCTCATTTTGTCTATGAATATCAGACTATTAAGGGAGCACTTTGCCTGAGAAGCTTCAATATGTAACCATATTGATGCCGAGGCCTCACTAACATCGGGTAAAGAAGAGCTTAATTGATAGATGTTAATATCCGGGAGAACGACTCACCACAAACTGTGGGGTCATTGTAACTTGGTTAACATGATATCGGGTAGCTTATGGTGACAAATCAAAAAGCTAAATCATCCATTAAGTCTCCTAAATGTCTGCCTGGGAAACATTAAACAAAACATTCACACGGGGTATAGCAAACATGGGAGGGAATTCATTTTAATAAGAGCTATCCGACCTAGCCAGGACACTGGAAGTGCCTCCTATCTTCGAAGGTTTTTTTTAATTTTGTAAAACAAATGGATGAATTCCTCATTAAATGTAAGTTCAAAGATAGGATTAATGAATGTAATTAAATAGAGAATATCCCCATACCCGCAGGACCATTGAAAAAGGAACCAAGATTCTCTATCATCATCAGGTATTTCCCCAAGATCGCCCATAGACATGGCCTGAGACTTTGTAAAATTAATTGTATCGCCAGAAAAGGCACCATTCGAACTGATGCATTACATGAGGCGAAGTACCAAAACTGTGGGATTTAACAAAATATTAAACCATCATCTGCAGACAATGTAATCTTACGTGACTTCACTCCCACTTCTGGGGCAGCTATGTTGGGGTCCCTGCAGATGGCCTTCAACAGTGTCTCAATCACCAATGTCAACAACAGTGGCAGAAGGGGTCTACCTTGGACTGCCTCTAGGACTATTAATGTTATAGGATCTCACAACATTGGTGAGAAACGTGGCCAGAGGATCGCTTTCAAGGGCCCTCACCCACTTGATAAAAACTTTGCCTCGACCAAACCATTCTAACATATAGAAGTGATACAGCCACTCAACCCAATGAAATGCCTTCTCTGCGTCTAAAGGGATCACTAATACCTGTATAACTTGTTCTGGACACGCTGGGATCATATTGAGTAATCTCCTAATATTGTTAGTGTATCTGCAGCCCTTTATAAGCTAGTGTGGTCCAGTTTGACAATGGAAGGATACACATATTCCAGCCGTAATGTAAGGGTCTCAGAAAGCATTTTGAAATCAACATTTAAAAGTGAGATGGGACTATAAGAAGCAAAATCTTCCGGTGTCTTCGTTTTGTTAAGAATAAGAGAGATACGAGCCTCTCTTAAGGATGGTGGGCGGCAGTCGTGACTGTGTGAGTGACTAACATGGTAAGCATCGGCCTTGACAATAGATTTATAAATTCCACATAAAATTCACTTGGAAATCCGTCAGGACCGGGCGCCTTTCCGCCCTGAAGCTGCTCTACACCCTCCAGCACTGACAATGGTGCATTAAGGCAGGACACTTATTTGGGGGTTACCCCTGGAAGATCCAAGTTCGTGAAGAAAGACTCCATCGTAGTCCACCTCTCCTCATAATGCTCAGTCTGATATAAGTCGGAGTAAAATCTCCGAAATGCTGCTTTAACCTTTATGGGATTTCAGGTAAGGGTTCCAGTACCTTCCTTAATTGAGGTCGTGGCTTTGGGGCTCTCTTTTACCTCGCAAGACAGGCTAAATACCATCACCATGCTCAAACAGACTTTGTTTTGCAAAAGTAAGTTCCTTCTTGGCTGTCTGTGTGAGCGTGGAATTCATTGTAGACGGAAGTGTTGTGATCCTCTGCAGCCTAGCCACCGAGGGTCTATCACAGTATGCCCTCTCGGCTGCCTTCAAACGTGCCTGGAGCAAGCGTTCCTGCTCCAACTTCTGCCATATCCTAAGGAATAAATATTCCTTTGGCATAAGCCTGAGCAATTTTCCATGGAATGGATGAGTTACTGGTTGAATCTGAATTAATGGCTCAGAAAGATCTGAATTCATTACAGAAATACTCAATGTACTTTCTATCCTTAAGAATAAAGGGATCCATTCGCCAGTGTTTCGAACCTGTTATATTGCCCTTAATCTTAACCAATAAGTATACTGTTGTACGGTCAGAAATGGTAATATTCCCAATTGTACAGAACACCACCGAATTGAAGATTGCTGCAAGGTGTGGAAGCGATCAACCCTAGTGTGGCATTTCTGCGGGTTAAAGAAAATAGTAAAATCCCTATTTATGAGGTGGATCGGCCTCCAAACATCCACCAGCACCAGTTCCACACAAAAATCCACTAACTGCTCAGATCGTAAAGATGATACTGGGGATTTTGGGCATTCTGTCCACCGTGGGTGCAAAAGACAATTGAAGTCTCCTCCTACAATAATGTGCTGCGAAGAAAGATTACTTAATTTGGAAAATGCATCTATCAGGAATTTAAGGCTGTGCACCAGGGGGCAATAAACATTCAAAATATCATGTCTTCCCCATATATGTTTGAGGATTATGATCCTCATGTTGATGCCTAATACAATCTCGTAATTTAAATGGAAGATTCTTCCTCACCAGTATGGCTTCTCCCCTACTCCTAGTATTAAAAGGCAAGAAATAAACCCGATCAAACCCACCTTGCTGCATTGTCAAATGTTCGTTGTCATCAAGGTGCATCTCCTGCAATAGGACAAGATCCACCCTCTCCTTGTTAAGGCTAGAAAGTACCTTTTTCCACTTAACTGCCTCCCCTTAATGCTCCAGATACACCATTTAAGCATGACATTAGCCATAACACACTGGAACAACATTTGAACTCCAGAGAGGAAGAACTCAAATTACACATCGCTGAGTATCAATGAAAAAAGACTCATCGAGCCTATAAAAAACATACTAACTAAAACTACTACAACTAACAAGCTTTCAAAACGTTCTACAACTAAATACATATAAAGACAAACAGAAAACAGGCTACAAAGTGCCAATGGCAATCAGGAGAGGCATTTAACACCCCCCCCCCCCCAACTGGGGGCATTTGCACGTCACAAATCTTTATCTTTTGCCCCATTATCAATACTACATCCCGGGCAATTAATCACAAAAATCGGGATTGAACTGCCTTAACGTAGGGATTCAGACTTCATGATCAGCTTCATAACTCCCTCCCAGCTTGAGCCGAACCCGACACGCAAACTAACTAAGAGAAAAACGAGCAGCATTATTAATCAAGTGAACAGTGAGTACTCTACCCATCCCTGACTGTAATTTAATATTACTTAATACCAGAAAGATTCAACAAACGTTCTTTAAAACGAGAGATACATGATTATTGATATCCATTAAAGCATCCAGCCTGCTTTATCGTGTCCACAATGTTTTCGCATCCTCTGGAGCGTCAATGGATATATTGAAAGATCCACCAGTGCGTAGATCTATTGAAAACATACGGAGCACCGCTGCGTTCATTGAGGAATACTGAATCTCAAGTTCCCTTAATCTTCTCTTGATATCATCAAAAGATTTTCTTTCCTGAATCACTGCCGCTGAAAAGACCTGGAAGAACACAATCCTGGAGCACTCGTCGGACCTTTTCCATGTGTTCTGGAAGCTTCCATAAGTCTTTGATTGTCTCTGCAACTATGTAATCGCACAAGAACAGGGTGAGGGCTTTGGTCTGAGTCTGACCTACGCTCCATAACCCGATGAACTGTCTCACTCTTCACTCGTCCCTCTTCAGCTTCGAAGTGAAGGAACACGGCAGCCAGTTCTCGAAAAAAACTCTCTGGCTGAACACCTTATGTCTCCAGCAGACCGATGATATGAACATTCTTCATTCTGCCCCTATTTTCGAGGTCGTCACCTTGTTCAGTTAAGGTACAGACCTGTTTTCCAAGGGCGAGGATCCGCTCCTTAGAGGAATCGATCACAGTCTCTGCCCCTGCAATTTGGTGCTCGACCTCATCCGTTCTGTTTCGAGGCCTTTCAAGTTGCTCGTCATGTTTTTGGAGCACGGCTGAGAGTGGTTCTAGTTTCCTACTGAATTTTTCTTCAATCATAGTTTCAATCATTTCACGTAACTTGATTAATTTGGTGACCAAGGCCTGGTGAGTAACTGGGTCCATCGAACGAGCAGAGGGGTTCACAGCTACAGCCTCAGGCATGCTGACAGCTTCTGACGTTGCCCTGCATGTTGGGACTTACTCGATCCTTTTCCGTGTTTTGTTATTTCCACTTGACAAAACGGAATTAGTAAGGATTCTATAGCTCATTTAGTGTTCAATTTTAAGTAAATGACTGTTGTGGGGTAGGTTAGATTACCACTGTGATTCAGAGCCCAGCAAAGCAGACCTTTCAGATCGCTGCCGTCTTGTTTCCCCGTTAAAACTTTATCGATGTTATAATTTCGTTTAAGTCCTGGATATTCTGGAGCCGTGCCATTCAGTACCACTGACTACATTTTCCCCACAAGGCATATTGCTGACAACTCCTCGATAGTCCTTGACTCCTTTGTGATTCGTGAACCTGCCACAAAAATATTCAATATCTCTGCCTCGAATAGACTGCAGGAAAGAGTGTTTCAAAGACTCACTACACCCTGGGAAAATAAACATAAACCGACTGATCCATGTGTGAGATTAGTTTTAGTTTTGTATCCTTATCTGAGAAAGGATATAGTAATATTGGAAGCAATTCAGAGGTGCTTCCCTTCACTTATTCCATGGATGAAGGGCTAACAATATGGAGACTTTAACAGGTTACCCTTGGAATGAGAGCTGATCTTATTGAAATATACAATGCCTTGAGGTGAATGGAAAAACTAGATACCCACTGGGTGTTTGCAAAGTCCAAACTTGAAGTCATTGTCATAGAATCCGTATAGTGTGGAAGCAGGTGTTCTGCCCATCGAGTCCACACAAATCCACCGAACAGTATCCTACCCAGACATGCCCCCCTACCCTATCCATGTAACCCTGCATTTCCCATGACTAACGCACTTAGCCTACACATTCCTGGTCACTCTGAGTAATTTAGCATGGTCAATCACTCTAAGCTGCACATATTTGGAATATGAGAAGAAACTGGAGAACGGGGAAGAAACCCACACAGACACGGGAAGAATGTTCAAACTCCACTCAGAGGGTTGGATGAGGTTGGAATTGACCTCAGCCCATTGCTGATATGAGGTAGCAGTGCTAACCTCAAATCCACCATACTGCTCCATTAGCCCTAATAGTTACCTGAAAGAAATCTGCCTGACTTGTCCCTGTCACTGAATCTGGCCCAGACTGAAACCTTTATAATCGGTCATATCACCAACCTGGTTACATTTAAAATGTGCTATGAGCAGTGGAGGAGAGGGACTAGAAAAGGAAACTGTTGACACCCTCCAACTTCAGTCAGAACCGGATTGAGGAGAAATTCTCAAAGCTGGATTTCATTAAAGTGGGAATTCTCTTTCTCAGAAGTTTGCGATGGTTGAATCTTTATATGAAAGCAAGGCTGGCCTCGTCTGATTGTTTATAGACAGGTGAATCAGGGATAATGGTGCATGGAGAGAAAAGTGCAGCTGGGACCACAATGAGATGAGCCACGACCTTATTTACGTGTGGAGTAGTGTCAAAGGGCCGAATGGCCCCCTCGTGTCCCTCAGCCCTGTGTTCTGATGTTCTATTCAGCCCTTCGGACATGCTACACAGGGGCAGATCGAGGCCACTCCGATGGTTAGGTGCAGTTTCAGAAATGTACTTAGAAAATCCAGGCTGGGTCAGAAAGTGGCCACCAACCTCAATCCTTCTTTTCCAGGCTTCCCCTCTCTAACACTTCGGCTCCATATGTGCGTCATGTTCCAGACCCAGATTCACAGTGAATACAACCACCATACCCCACCAAGGGTTAACTCAAACAAATCTTCTGGTCTCCCTGAATGCGACATTGTACAATATGATTTCCAGGAAAATAACCCGTTACTTTCCAAAAGTATAACATAAGAATGCAAGAAAACGGAACAGGAGTCGGCCATTCGGCCCCTCAAGCCTGAACGCTCATTTAATAAGAACATGTCCGAACTCCGCTTTCCCACGCATTTCATTAAAGTCTTTTGGAATAGGGAATTTCAGACATTCACTACCTTCTGAGAGAAGATTCAAATTGGTGTTCCTTATTCGGTATCTATCTCCTTGAGTTCGAGGCTCAGGGGAAACACCTTCTCAGCATTTACTTTGTCAAGCCCCCTCTGTATCTTGTACATTTCAGTAACAGCACCCTTATGCATTTCAACTGCAATGAATAATCGCCTCACCATTTTCGATGCACTCAATAAATCAACCCTTTCCTACCAGGAACCCGCCTCATGAACCAACCTAGTTACTTGCAACATCAGCATGCTGACGCTACGTGTCATGCACAGGAACACTCCAATCCCTTTGTGTTGCTCCTTTTTTTTAGGAGTCCTCTCCATTAAATAACAGCCTGAATTTTGGTTCTCTGTGTCATCTACAAACTCGGATGTATATTGCACTCAGCTCCCGCCGTCAGGCTATCAGTGTAGATTGTAAATAACTGATGCCATCGGCCTGATATTTGTGGTAATCCAGTAGATACACCTTTATCATGAAGATCCAGTAATCCTGACTCTCCGATTTCTATGTGTTAACCCACCGTCATTCCATGCTAATATATTATCCATCAAACTAAAAGCCTCTGTCTTGTGTCAGAACGTTTATTTTGTGATATCTTGTGGAAAATCTCTGGAAAGCCTCATGTTGACCAGCTCCCTTTATTAAGGCTGTTTGTCACATTCTCATGAGTTCCTGATGAAGGGCTCTTGCCCGAAACATTGACTTTCCTGCTCCTTGGATGCTGCCTGACCTGTTGTGCTTTTCCAGCATGACTCTAATCTTGACATTCTCAGGATCACCAGAAGAAATGTATGATTTTACAGAACAAAAGTAGTTTCCCTTTCACAAAACCATGCCACTCTGGGTTTAGCTTTTCTAACTGCCCTGCAATTCCCTCCTTATCAATAGGCTCTAGAAGATTCCCAGCCATAATGGTTAGGCAAAGTGTTTCCTGCTTTCTGTCTCATTCGTTTCTTGAAGACAGGCGCCACATTGGAGGGTCTCCAGTTTCGCTGGAACATTTCTGTAATCCAGAGTGTTATGGAGTAGTTCACACAGTGCTGCTAGTCACTCTGTAACCACTTCTTTTAAAATTAACTATGAATAACTGCTGACCTGCTATCCTTATTCTTATCTGTTAGTTTAAAACCTTGTTACTTTTGTTGCAGACAGTTCAAGAAATTCCCTCCTATTACCATTTTGTTTATACCATTTAAATGCTTAGAGTACTTTACCCATGAGGAACCATTTAAAATACTGGTGTAAGTTATTTGCCTGTTCCCTGTGGCCAGTTCCCTCGTTACACCCTCCATATGGCTTCAATGTACTTTCATGACTGCACTTCTGCCTCAGCTCACAAACACATTTTTAAGCTTTTTTTTATACAGACGGAAAAGCTCGGGATACTTGTTGTTATATTTCTTGCAAATTTATTACATCATATCTTTTCATACATCTTCCTCGCTTTCTAGATTCATACAGCCATATTGTGAACAAACAGACCATTTGCTCCAACTTGTCCATGCTGGCCAGGTGTTCTTAACTAAACTAGTCTCATTTGCTTGCACTTGGCCCATATGCCTCTAAACGTTTCCATTCATATGTTTGTCCAAATGTCTTTGAAACATTGTAGCTGCACTTGCATCTACGACTGTTCCTCTGGCAGCCCATTCCATACTTACATCACCCTCTGTGTAAATAAAGTTGCCCCTTTGACCCTTTCAAGTTTTCCCTCTTTTACTTTAAAGCTATGCATCTATGTTTGAACTCTCCAATCCTGCAGAAAAGACCTTGGCTATTCACCCTATCCATGCCTCCCATGACATTATAAACTTCGAGAATGTCACCCCTCAACCTCCTACACTCCATCTGATACTAACTTCGAGATAAAATGTTTAACAATAAGCAATATTAATTTGAAAGAATGACAAAGATGACAGGTAAAGAAAACAGCCCAAACTTCATACTGTCAGTTTTGCTCTATGTTACAAAACTAAGGCAGCATGAAACTCTTCCTGGTGCCAATAAGAGGTCAAGCACCTGAATTCCTTAGTGTGAAGGAGGTGATGATCTATAGATTGAAAACCTATCTCTTGCTAGATCTATATAATACCACATGGTCATCATTCTCTCTACTGTTCTCTCTGTGACCTTATGTGGTTGTGCTTTCTTTATCTTACACTCAGTTGGAGAGAACCCCTTTCCCCCATTCACATCTTAATTTAAACCTATTTTGCATCATCTTCTCGTTCACAACTGCTAATAGCCCGTTTATATTTTGCCATGTCCTCTTTTCCAAGTCATGTATCCCCCATCTCCTGCAAGGGATTAAAAAGCCCAGTTTCCGACTTTTTTCAGTTCTGAACAAGTCACACGGACTTGTAAGGCTAACTCTGTTTCTCTGTCTGTGCAGATGCTGCCAGACCTGCTGGGTTTCTCCAGAAACGAATAAGCTCAGCACAAATTTTCAATTAAAGAAATAGAGAAGGATACTGGAACTAAAAACACAAACAAATTGCTGGAGAAACTGAGAGCTTCTGAAAAGGGTCACTGAACCCAAAAGATTGACTCCACATTCACTACAAAAGACGCCCGCAGACGTGCTCTATTCCTTCAGCAATTACTGAACAAGTTCCAATTTGTGAAAGCTTCTCAAACGCCCTGTCCTACACGGAGCGTCGTACCCTGGGAACTGAACGATAATGCAATGTGTACACATTCATTGGCTCTGAAACTGCATATGGCTAGCATCACTGATACCACAGAGCTCTTCATCATGGTCAGGGAGAAAACCAGAGAGAAAAACATTCAATTCAACCGCAGAAGATGACATTAAGATAAAGGAGAAGATTCAGATGAATATGTTAAAGGTTTGAGTAATGTAACAAATTAGAAGCATGACACCAAGGAGAGACCCTCGGCAGAATGAGAGTAGGAAAACTGAAGTATTACCGCATCAGAAACCAGGTGATGTCACTGAGTTCACGGCTGATGTGTGAATGGGTCTCGATGTGAACTGGGATACAGTCAGTAGAATTGAATTGCAGATTTTGCAGCTCAAACTGGGCTGTCACGTGATGCTGTTGACAACAGCAGCAATAGAAGCAGGGTTGTATTCAAAAATAATCTGTATTATTTTCCCCAGGATATTCCATCAGTCTATCATTACCACCAAGCCGAGTTCAGTGATGTGTGTGGGTGAACATGCCAAGGTCAGGACCATGTGTACCTAAAGCTGATGACAAACCATTAAAGCTACCGCACTTGAATGGTTTCATTCCAAACAGCAGAACTGACATCTGATAGAGAGGATGAAATGATCCCAAGACCAACAGATCAGATATAAGCTCTGCAGTCGTTCCACATCCAGACATAAATGTCGGTGTACTATTAAACAACTTACTGGAGGGAAGGACTCCAGAAATATCCCCATTTTAAGTAATGGAACAGCCTTGCACATTAATGAAAAAGACAAGGATAGCATATCTGCACCATCCTCAGCCAGAAGTGTTGAATCGATGATCCACATCACTGTCGTCATGATGCCACAGAATCACAGATGCCAGTCTTCAACGACTTCGATTCGCTGCACTTGACATGAAGAAACAGATGGACACGTACATACGACAAAGGCAATTTGCCCTGACACCATTCCCGCAATGGTACTGAAGACTTGCTCTGCACAACAAGCCATGTCCCTGGGGAAGCATTTCCATTCCAGCTCCAACTCTGACAACTCCCTGGCAATGTGGAAACTTACCCACACTATGTCCCGTCCCCTAACAGATCAATAATTACATTCTGACCATTTAACACTCCCTCAGTGCCTTCACGATAATCACATTGGTGGGAGTTCATTTTGACAGAGCTTTCAAGCAATACAGAAATAACCCTCTCAGAGTAGTTCCCGATAGGTTCCTATGTGAACATAGTGCTGTTGTGAAAATGTCACTGGATTACTAATCCAATACAGGATAATGCTCTGGGCAGCTGGTGGAAGTTAAAAAAAATATACTAAAATATCAAGATCTAGAATCTGGTGATGGTAACAGTGACCTTGCATCCAATGTTGATTGTAACATCGATCTCCTTCCTCAACGTACTTTCAGGTAGTGAATCTCCCGTGCTTTCCTGGTCTGGCCTAAAAATAACTCCAGATTCAGAACCATGTGATAAAGTCTTCAATGGCCCCTGAAACGGCCAAGCAAGACACTCAATTGTATCACACTGCTCCAAGGTCTTAAAGGATAAAACCAAACAGAATACCCGGCCTCCATATCACAAAAGGGCACGGGAATCACAGTCCTGTTGACCCTGCAGAGTCCTCCTTCCTAAGATGTGAGACCTTGTGACAACATTTACAGAGTTTTCCCACAGGCTGCACGGAAACATCGGGAAAGGAGTAGGCCATTCAACACATTGAGCCTTCCCCATTCTAGTTCATTGAGAAAATCTCCTCAATGCAGTATTCCCGACACAGTGATCATATCCATTAATATGTTTAAACATTGTGAAATATAAAATAAGAACTGTTGTAGTCCCTTCAGTCCATCAATCTTGCTCCTCGATTCAATATACAAGCAGTTCTCTGATAACGCGGGTTTATTAAACGTGATTTGACTGCAGTGCGATTCGTGAATTGTGCACCTTTTTTCTATAAAGTGAGCTCCCGCTCACTGTGACGCGATTCCTTGCCAGGCACCAACTGAACAACAAAACACAGCTTCAGGATCCTCTGTCTGCAAAATGCACCCTCTGATTGTTCAGCTAAAACAGGAATGCAATCCGCTCTGCAAATCCTTGAACCTGAGCCTGGAACGGAGAAGTGTTCTCTCCAGTTAGAAGGAACTTTATTTCAAACTGGGGGAGAATCTTGAGGAGAAATGGAATTCCATGTTGGCATCACGTGGTCAGTCAGCGTTGCGCGCTTTCTGGTGAAGAGTTTGATGAAAGGTGCAGGGCTGTAGCCAGTGACTGTTTGTGAAAGTGTCGCATTTACAGCACTATTTCATTACCATATATGATTTAAAGGTTTAATTAGACTGTGCTAGTGTGTGTGTTAGACTAACTTTAATTTTGGTTTTTTACTGATATTTTGCGGTTTGCCCATTATTCCCTTTTCCCCATAGGCCACATCATTAATATTACATGATTTTCTGCGACACAGTGATGCACAGGAACACAGCTACCACGTTATTGGAGAGCAACCTGTAATGATATCTGATCCTCTATCTTCATACCATACCCTGCTCTCTCCCTATCCCTTTAGTTTCCAGAAATCCATTTTTATATTCAGTGCCTTGGTTTCCACAGTCTGATCTGGGAGATAATTCCCCAGATTCACCAGTCTCTGAGTGCAGACATTTATTCTCATCTCAATGCAGAGTGGTCTGTCTGTACCTAAAACTGTGGCCCCTTGTTTTGATGTCCCAGCCAGGGGAATTACCATCCCTGCTTCCAATCTGTCTTGTCCTGACAGAGTTATATATATTTCACTGAGATCTCCACTCATTTTCCGAAAGCCCATGGAATTCAGGCCCAGCCGCCCCAGATTCTGGTCCCACAACAGCGATCAGTCTGGTCATCTTCGCTGCTCTCCCTCAATGTCAGGTTTGTCCTTTATTAGGTAAGGAGACCAAAACTGTACATAATACTGCACAGAGTTCGAGATGAGGTCTCACCAACGCCCTGTACAGCTGCGGTAAAACACCCTTACTCCTGTAATCAAATCCCCGAGAAATGAAGGTTAATACACGATTTATCTGCCTATCTGCTTTCTGCTCCTGCAATTTCGCTTTCAGTGACTGGTGTACAGGGAGATCCATACCCTTTTTCAATGTTACAGCTCCCCACTTGTTGGGTCTGTGTACTCTGGTCAGCGTGCCAATGCCATTACCAGTATTGACTTCATGATTCAGATCTCATTGCCCTCCATTGTCCTCGGAGGGCTGCACAGAAGAAACAAAAATGCAGCTTAAGTTCCTTTATAGATCAACATTTTTGAACCAATCCCTTTTCAAATGATCGGCTCCAGTTCTGTTTTTCCCATCAAAGGTCACGATATCACATATCCCCTGCCTCCCCTCCCCATTGCTCCTCATGTGCCACGTATTTGCCCAGACACTTCACTTGTCTCAATCACCTTGGAGCTTATTGTATGCAGACGCTGTGTAAAATACAACATATTAATGTCACTACTCCTCCAAAGCTGCTTCAGAGCAAGGACATTGATTCGTCCTCCTGACCACACAACACCATATCCGAAAAAACTTGATCTCTAGTTTGGTTCAATACATACTCTTCAACCCACCTGATATACATTTAGGGAATTTATTTTTCACAGCATGAGCAGTCACTTAGTTAACGCAGTTGAGATGCAACTTGAGACCATCCAATAAGACTGCAGTATCCATGATATTTGCATGTCTAATTTTCAGAGCATATGACGCTCAGAATTTCTGCAACAGTTTTAGTTTCGATATATAATACACCAATGTTTGCTTCTCCTTGTTATTTGTAAGCTCCCCTTAAACTGAATCTGAGGGACATGGTCTGTGGCGTTATTGGTGATAGACTTGGACAAGACATTCCGGAAGGATCACCTTGACGCTGTGATACAGACCAAGCGTCAATAACCTTCTCCGCTCTGTCAGGATAAGGGTCATCATATTCTATCTGCTCCTTCACACTCCCTGTATACCTGTTATAGCACTGACCCCCGAACAAGGCTCACACTCTATTTCCAAATAAGGCTCGTGCATTTCGAAGTTCACTATTGAATTCAGTCATTTTCTTCCTCACTTTCTCTGTCACCTACACACTAATAATACGCCCACACTAATAATACTAAATTGATTTACTACTGTCGATTGACCCATTCCGGACACCTCACCATTCCCCCCCGCCCCACATCCACCAGCACTAACAGCAGGGTTACACTTTTCCACTCTCCCTTCCACTCTCCCTTTCTCCTGTTCCAGGAGAAACGGTCTGGAATGGGACAGATAGGACCAAGCTGGGTGGTTCTGTGCCTGATATCTATTCCCTCACACCCCCTTCTCCCGCCAAGTGGAGAGGAACCTGGCATGAGCCGGACAGAAACAAGATGGTTCATGTGGAGCTTCTGAAACATCCACTTCCCATCAACTGATTAAAGAGCAACATTCAGTTCTCACTTTAAACCCACTGCCAGTCCGAAAGTCAGTCCATTCACTCCCAAACAAAAACAGATACCTCACTGCACAGAGATGCAGACAGTGAAATACACAGATGTATTGGTAAACACCCCAACATACTAACATGCACAACACATATAAGGAGATGGGCATACACACAGTTGCAACACACAGAGACATATACAATTGCACACAAATAGACAAAAACACAGATAGAAACACAGAGGCTGATACATAGGTACACAGATGTAGACACACAAATACACAGAAAACAATCACACGGACACACACATACGGACACACACACACACACACACACACACACACATACACACACATATATATATACACAGATACACACAGAGACACATGCACTAGTGTCATTAAGACACAAATCGACACGTTTTTGATTTATAAAGGGATAAAGGATTCTATGGAGAAGACAGGAGATTGCGTGTGGGGTACATACAAGAAATTATTGAATGGTATATCAGACTTGATGTGCCGAATGGCCTCATTCTGTCCTTTTTCATGCTGATGTGGTGTTATGCTGCCAAGTATTCACCTTCTGAGATTCCAGCAGAAGCTGGTTTTGATACATATTTGACTGGAAAGAGTCAATGGGAATTTGGGACAGGTTTGGAGGGCAGAATGGTTTATGGTTATTCATAATTATTTTATCCTTAAGTATGAGAAGAGGTGGTGATTTGATGTGAGGTTCCCATAGTTTTAACGTAATGGGTCCGACAATGAAATAAAGATGTTCCTTTCCATTTCGTGCTGTGCGGTCTGTGGTATCCTCATCCTCAGGGAATAGGGAAGACTCTGTTATTGACGATATTCTCGGCTGAGCTCGACTGATCTTTGCTGGACAGGAGAGTCAATGTTTATCGGAAACAGACAGGAGAGGTATGATCAGAGACAATTGGACCAGCCATGAGCATTCTGAATATGTTGTTATCTCAATCCACCCTCGATGCTGTTATAGAGATATACTGCTGTCCCTACCCAATGTGTTGTTCCCTCAATCCGTCTCACGGTGCCGTTACAGAGATATACTGCTGCCCCTACCCCATGTGTTATTCCCTCAATCCACCATCGAGGCTGTGACAGAGATGTACTGCTGCCCGAACCCATGTGTTATTCCTTGAATCCACCCCTCGATGCTGTTACAGGGTAGGGGACCACCCCAATCCGTCAGACAGGATCGTTACAATGAGACAGGAGGAGACCATTCTGCCCCTGTAAGAAATTACACAGGAATATAGAATTAAGCAATTCAGATCGTTGAGTACATTACACAGACCAGGACGAGGCCATCCAACCCGCCTGAGTGGCTACACAGGAACAGGGAATAATTCGCTAGCAGGAAATAGAGAGTAGAGAGAAATGTTTACTTTCAGGTTGCAAAGCTCTAACTGATGGAGTGCCTCAGAGATCACTGTGGGGTCATCAATGAGCAATAATCTGTATCAATGATCTGGAGGAAGGGGAGGGAATGGCTTGGAGCTCAATTAGCTCGTACACCAAGATGGTCATTCATTGTGTCGTCAAATTGTGATACTGAGTCTGCGATATGATTATAAACAGGGAAGGTTAGTGTGCAAACCTTCAGTAGAAATAACATAAGGTAAATTGTCTATTTTGGCATGAAGGATAAAATAATGGTAATCAATTTAAATGGATAGAGATTGCAGAACTGTGTGAAACAGGTGGTTTCCATGTTCCTGGGACATGAATCATGTGAAGTCAGTCTGCAGATGCAGCAAGTGATTTGGAAGGTAAGTGGAATGATGCTGTTTTTGACAAAAGGTTAAGCTTTAATTGCAGGAATGTTTTACTGCATCTGTACAGGGCATTGCTGAGACCACATCTGAGACACTGTGTGCAGTTTTGATCCCCTAACACTAAAATAAAATGATATAATTATTTTTGAAATTTTCAAAGAGGTTTCTCTCATTCCTGGGATACCGGCCTTTGGTTATGGGGGATAATCAGTTCCGATCTTAGCCTAGAAATAGTATTGAACCACCATGACTTTCAGAAAAGTGCATCAGCTGGATCTCTTGTCAGGGAGACTAAAGCTAGAGAATATAGTTGAAGAAAAAGATGCATTGATATTAACACACATACAAGGAAATTACACAGACACGTGGAAGCATTTCATCAAATTATAAAATGAGGATTTTTTTTAGATTGAATTGAATTGTGTACATCAAGAGCAATGATGCCCCTGCATATAATCCATAATCAGGTTTTCCAGGGAATGTTCCAGGAAAGCACACATGGTCCAGTTTGGTGTTCAGTTGACATTATTGTATGTTTCAACACAGAGAGGGAGAAAATTGTTCCCTGCCTGAGAATCAACATCCAATTGATCCCTTTCTCTTACTTTGTTCCACCAGATAGCAAAGTGTCAGTCTATAAAATCCCTGAGTTATCTTTGCCACTTGTGATGGATTCCTGGTGAGGATTCATTTGAAACTCTCATATGCCCGAAACAAAGGAAATTCAGCGAAATCCAACTCTCCCAGAAAGAAATCCCACAACCAGTAGCTTATTTGAACAGAATAACTTCAAAGGCAGAATAACATTTGGAGCACTCTGTCATTTTAAATTTGAGATGAGTTCAACGTTCTGTGTCTTACATTTTTTTTCTAGAAAATGACCTACTCTGAGACCGATATCATTGGCCACATCATTAAACTGGTTACATTTAAGATTGGTGTAACCAGTGGAGGAGTGAGACGGAAAAGGAAACAGTGACCCTCCAACATTGGCTGGAACACAAATGAGAAATTTTCAAAGGGATGTCCAAGTGGAAATTCCCTCCCCAGACGTTTGTGGTGCCTAGATGTTTACATTTATTCAAAGTTGTATTTGTTGACATTTGACAGAAAAGTGAATGTAGAAAATGGTATACAGACAGAAAAGTGCTGGGGAGATCACAATCATATGACCCATAATCTTTGTGCATGGTGGAGCGGTGACAAAGTGTCTAATGGCACACTCCTGCTTCTCAGTCCTATGTTCCTATGTTCCATCCAACCACTCACAGCTCCTGCAAGGAGCAGTTGGAGGCCACTTGCTCCAAATACCTGATCCACAGTAACACAGCATCTCATTCAGTCCCTCAAGACTGTCACACACACACGGTTTAGTGTGGGTTGGAAAATGCTATTTGGAAATCCAGGCTGGGTTCGAAAGACGCCTCTGGTCTCTTTGCAGAGTGTCTCCTCACTGCAACTTGTGCTTTATTTGTTGGTCATAACACATGTCCAGATTCACTGTGAATACAACCCTCATATCTCACCCAGAGATGACTCACAAAATACTTTGATCTGTCTGATTGCAACGTTCAATAACAGAACGTTTAGGAAAATTACAACCATTAACTTTGTAATTACAGAATATGAGGACATAAGGAACCGGATCAGCTAATTCGGGACGATCAAGCCATTGTCTACCATCATGGCTGATCTACTATTGGCATTAACTCCTTTTTAATGTCCAATTATTCACATCCATTTGCTGTCTGACAGCTCAACAATCCATCTACCTCCTCCTTAAATACTTTCAGTGACGTAGATCCCATAACTCGCTAGCCCAGATAGTTCCTGACATTAATTACCCGCTGTGAGAGGAAAACATTCCCGACACATACATCGTCACCTAATTGATATGAACGAGAGGTGAACACAGGGGCTCAGCAAACAGTGAATGGCTTTGATATCAAGTGAGTATTTGACTGAGGATGGCATCAGGACCACCCACTTATTTGAGCTGAATGGAAATCAGGTATAACCTCCCACTTGTCTAGGTCTTTCAGAGCACAAAGAAAGATGCTTGTGGTCGGTGGCCAACAGTCCTCACAGTTCCGGGACACCTCTGCAGGAGATCCTCAGGTTAGCCTCCTCAGCACAAACATCTTCAACTGCTATATCATAAGATCTGAAGTAACGATGATGACTGAAGATCACACAAAATTCAGAGATTTTGTGCCCCCTCAGTTCCTGAACCAAGCTGTGTCCATGTGCAGCAAGACCTGGACAGCATTCCGTTTGTGCTGTTAAAGTGTCGGTAACATTCATGTAACAGCGCTGCCAGACACTGCACATTTCCACAGTTAATAGAAGAGCTCAATCAGCATCCCAGGCTGGTTGCACACTGATATGTGGAAGCCATTGAGCCCGTGGAAACTACTGAACAAGAAGAGGGACAGCCCATTCAATCCACCTGCCTATTCCACAGGTATAAGAGGGGTCTGGTCAGTACATCGAGTTGTTAAACAGGAACAGGCAGAGCCTAATCAGACCCTTAAACCAGTTCCATGAGACCAGGAGGAGGCTATTCAGCCCCACGAGATAGTTATACAGAAACAGGAGGGCATCATTGATACTCTAACATGACAAACCAATGAAACCGGGACTGCATTGATAGAGGGCTTCATGGTGTTAATCATGGTTCCATTGTTTGTAGAACGTGTGCTACCTTAACATGGTTTGCTGGCAATGATAAGGGAAACCAAACATTTTGTGTAAAGTCTCAAGGAGGCATCTTCTATCTCCGAGAAGACACTCCCATGTGCTCTACGTAGGTCAGAAGCTGCTGGGAAGAGTTAGCTCTTTTGTAATTAAGGTACTGTTGCTGCTGTCGGGATTATGGATGGCATGACGTTCATTGCAGGATCACGCACCAATTGAACTGTATTAACGTTGGGAGAGTTTTTTTTTCAAAAGCCTGAACCTCTCTCTCTGTTTCTGAATCGAAATCGGGAGTGGGTGTGGGTGGGTGGAACGTTCTCAGAGGCTCTTAAACTATCGAGAACCATGTAACCCGATTGAAAAAAAGCCATGGAATTTATCACCTTAACAGTGTCTGTTTAGAACATCATAAGTGATTGTGCATCCCCCTTAATGTTCAATGCAATCACCTTATTCTCTCACTGAGCTTCACTCACTGTTCATGTTGCCATCATCCCAGGGATTAGTCTGGTGAGACTTGAGAGAAAGTCTATCCACAGTACCCCAAATACTGCCTCAACACACTCAGGGATGATCACAATAATCCTTTTCTCTCACTTAGACATCGCCGTTTCCTTTCTGTGTTATGAAACGCCATTATTTCTCTATGCACTACGACTGACATGGAATTTATAAGTTCCTTATATCTGTACGTCAGCATCAATAAAGCCAGCACCAGAGTTGCCTATGGAGATGTGCATCACACTCGGGGAGCATTTCAATGAGATCGAATACACCTAAAAGATGTAATGATCACCTGCCTGAATAGAAACGAGCTGTACAAATACGGGAAACAGGTAGAGGATGGGAGCTATCTTTACTTTTGTTCTTCTTTCACAGGATGTATGCAGGCCTGGTCAGGGCAGCATGTCACACCAATCTTAAATTGAGTGGCTGGTTCAGTTGTTCCACAGGACAGTAAAGAGTAAAACACATTGCTGGGGGCTTGTCGTGTTACAATTCAGGATAAATTCTCCTGGTTAATTAAAACCAGCAACACAGAAAAGATTTATCCAATGCAGTAATCTGTGATAATTCTAGAGTCTAAGAACTATTTAAAGTAAAAATTAACAACTTTATTTCTTAAAGTTTTACAGAGAATAATAATCCAACGAATATTTACAACCTTTTCCTCTAACCTATCTTTGACCTTCCCCTTCCACAATACGAGTCAGATAAGACTCCTAATTAAAATTTACAAAATAAAACTTCTTATCTCAAAACCAGGAAGCTTTCAGTTCTTCTCCATAGTCCTGTCTTCTTTTCTTCTGGGGGATTCTGCTTCACTATTTACTAATCAATGAATATACTTTTAAGGGAACTATTTTTCAGCTAGTGTTTGTTTGCTGGTAGCTTGGCAGCTCTGCTCTCAACTGTTCAATTTTCCACGGTCTTGTACCTCCAAACTATTGGATTGTGTCATTGGTTTTTAAGATTATCAATCTATTACATTCAAACTTGATTGGAAGTGAGTCATTTGGGGTATAATTTAAACTGTTTGGCTGAATTTGTTTTTGTCTCAATACAATGAGCTAATCGAGTTGTTCGACCAAAAGTTAAATTATATCTATTTTTCAGAAGACTTGGTGCTGTCAGTTAGTTTAAAGGTGCAGTACACCCACATGTTCATCACTGAAGTCACACGGAAACCTGATTAGGGAAGGTTGACACTTTGACTTACCTAAAGGACTTCAGGCAAGCAGAAGGGCTTTTATAACAAATGATAATGGTTGCTTTTAAATTCCACCACTTTCCTTCATGAGATATCAACAGACTATTATTCTATGGCTCTAGATGATCAGTCAATGAATTGACTACCATAAACTGTCTTCCTGTACGTGCAGGGAACACGTCAAACATCCTCAAGAGCAATTATTTAGTGATGGACATGTGATTAGAAGGCACTTGAAACTGTTGCATCCAGATTGAACAAAGGCAAAAATCATGGTTCATTCAGAAGTTGCACTGAGCCTGCAGACGAGACTGAGATATCATGATGGTGGTTTTGGACAGGATTGGTGAGTGGGGAGGACATGGAGATGTAAATCAGTGAAGGACAAAATTGATTATGGCGTTTGAGAACATTCTGTGTCCTTCTTGCATATCAGTGAGTAATTATAAATAGTAGTTTGAACGTTATAATTTATAAGGAAAGGATTTTTTGTTTGGAACCGAAGACATTGACTTGCACTTTCCAAAATTTGTATATCATGAGCAGAAATTGTGTTCAATCCAGTTTAGTAGACAAATATAATGACTTACCAGGAACACCAACTATCGCAAGGATGGGATAGTAACCACCTTGAATAATCCAAAGGATATACAGGATCCGTGATGCTAATGATACCCAAGGCCAAGAAAACCAGTAAAGACCCGAGTATAAACTTCTGTCCATTGTTGGAACATTCCAGTCTAATGTTCTGAGATTCTGATACATTGCTGTACCATTCCAGTCTAATGTTCTCAGATTCTGATCCATTGTTGAAATATTCCAATCCATGGTCCTCAGATTATGAATCATTATTGTAACATTCCTGTCTAATGTTCTCAGATTCAGATCTCTCCTCCCGCTCTCTTTCTCTCTCAAGCTGCTGATCCCTGTTAGTGCTGTCAGTGATGCTCCTACTCACACTATATGATAGCACGTTGAACAGAGCCCATTTATGTTTCAACCATGGAAACTCTTCACTGCCATAATTTGGATCCACTGAGATTGCTTAACTCACAGTCACTGAACAAATAGCTCCAGTTAACCCCTTTGAATTCAATAATGATTTTATTAAAATTCAAAATAACTTTTAAAGTTTACACATTTGGCATGGGATATGTGTGGGGGATGAACAGGAAGAAATATTTGAGATGGTAGATTGATTGTATGTAATCATTCAATCTGCCTTAGATATGACAGTAATGTCAAAGAATTGTCAGAACTTAAACAAGTTTCTCGGATTATAAATCAAAATATACTGTCTGTAACTACTGATCAGTGATTGTAATGTCAGTAAAATATGTAGAGAACTTTTCTAGTCCATAATCTGACAGAAAATTGCTTATGACAACATGAGTGATAACAGACAAATGGCATGGATATGTTAACAGAGAATATGATGTAACAGACAATTCAGATGGTTATTCAAGGATCAGAGAGGGCAGGTAAGGGTCCTGCTGTTAATGTTATCGATGTCAATCCACTGTATTGAAGTAAATGTTACTGGATTTCAATTGCAGTGTGATTATGATATCGGGGCATGACTGCTGAGAGTAGAGGGAGGGAACATGATATTTCCCAGCCATCAGTATTGGAATTGTATTCTTCATAAATCATGTGAAGATCAAATTCAAGGATACATCGCCAATGAGGAATGAGGAGAGTCAATATTAACCACACAACCAGAAGGCATTGGAGCAGAAATTTGGCCATTAGGCCCATTGAGCCTGCTCCACCATTCAATGATGGCTGTTAAGCTTCTCAACCCCATTCTCACACTTTCGAATTGTAACCCTTGATCCCCTTTACAGTCAAGAACCTATCTGTCTCACTCCTAAATATACTCACTGACCTGGACTCGACATCCCTCTGTAGCAGTGAATTCCATAGATTCACCGCTGTCTGGCTGGAGAGGTTTCTCCTTATCTTTGTTCGAAAAGATCTTCTCTTTCCACTGTCCCCTCGGGTACTAGTCTCTCCTACATTGGATACATCTTCCCAAAATCCACTCTCTCCCAGGTAATTTAGTCTTCTGTAAGTTTCAAGTAGACCTCCTAACATCCTTCTGAATTCTACCAAATACAGACCCAGAGACCTCAAATATTTTTTATATGATAAGCTTTTATTTCCTGGCACCATTCTCTTGAATCTCTTTGGAAAACGCTCCATGACCAGTGCATCCTTCCTGAGATATGGGACGCAAAACTGAGCATAATAATCCAAATGTGGCATGACCAAAGCCTTGTAGAGCTTTAGAAGTACATCCCTGCTTTTATATTTAAGCCTTCTTGAAATAAATACCATCATTGTATTTGCCTTCCTAACTACTGACAAACTGCAAGTTTACCTTTCAAGACTCCTGGACTAAACTCCCTAGTCTTTTTGCTCTTCAGACTTCTGAATTTGCTTGCTATTTCGAAAATACTCCATGCCTCTATTCATCCTGGCAAAATGCTTTCCCACAGTTTCCCACAGTGTACTCCATCTACCACTTCTTTGTTCACTCTCCAAACCTGTAAAAATCCTTCAGCAGGTGTAAGTGAGGACTGCAGATGCTGGAGATCAGAGTCAAAAAGTGTGGTCATAGAAAAGTACGGTCTGTCAGGCAGCATCCGAGCAGCAGTCGATTAGACGTTTCAGGCATAAAGCCTTCATCAGGAATGTGGGTGGGTGGAAGGGGGCAGAGAGATAAATTGGGGGGGGGGGGAGCTGGCGCTGGGAGGAAGGTAGCTTGGAAGGCGACAGCAAGATGAAGGTGGGTGATGATAGTGATAGGTCAGAGTGGAAGGTGGATTTGATACTTGGGAAGGTCGATGAACAGGTAGGACAGTTCAAGGGGGTGGTGTTGAGTTGGAGGGTTAGATGCGGGATAAGGTGGAGGGAGGGGAGATAAGGAAACTGGTGAAATTGTCCTTGATACCGTGTGTTTGGAGGGTCCCAAGGCAGAAGATGAATCGTTCTTCCTACAGAAGCCAGGTAGCTAGAATTTGGCAGTGGAGGAGGCCAAAAGCTTGCAGGGTTTTGGCGGAGTGGGAGGGGGAGTTGAAGTATTCGGCCACAGGGAAGTGGGGTTGTTGGGTTTCTGTGTCCAAGAGTGTTCCCTAATCCGTTCTGTAAGTTGACATCCTGTCTCGCTAATGTATAGGAGACAGGAGCAATGGACTGACTAGAAGAGGTGTTTAGATGCACAGGACGTCCTCTGCCTGATGTGGTAGGATCCTTTGGGGCCTTGGGTGGAGGTGAGGAGGGAGGTGTTGGCACAGGTTTCATATCTCTTGCAGTGTCAAGGGATGGTGTTGGGAGTGGAAGGTGGCTTGCTGGGGGCGTGTGGACCTAACGAGGGAGTTGTGAGGGAAAGGTCTCAGCAATATTATGATAGGGGTAGGGAGCGAAGTATATCTCTGGTATTGGGGTCTGACTGTTGGTGGCAGAAATGGCGGAGGATGATGCGTTATATCCTGAGGTTGGTGGGATGGAAGGCGAGCACCAGAAAGGTTCTAACTTGTTGTCGTTGGAAGGGTGGAGTGCAAGGGCGGAGGTGTGGGAAGTTGAGGAGATGCACGAGAGGACCCTCCTGCAGCCGAACCAACTCTTCAATGCTACCTGTCCCTCTGTCTGTCTTTGCACTATTTGAAAGCTTATCCAGAATGCCCTCAGTTCCTTCATATAGATAATGGATGCACAAAGTAAAAAGTTGTGGTCCCAACACTGACTTTTGTGGAACACCACTTGTCACTGGTTGCCATCCTGTGAAGAACACTTTTATACCCACTCTATGCTTTCTCTCAGGCAGCCAAACTTCTATCCATGCAAGCACCTTGCCTCTAATACCATGGGCCCATACCTTTCTCAATAGCCTCATGCATGTCACTTTGTCAAAGGAATCTTGAGTGCAGATGGTTAACATCTATTGGTTCTCCTTGATCTAATCTGCTCATTACTCCCTCACTGTTTTCTTGCCGGTTTGGCAGGACTCATCTCCCCTTGATGAAACCATGCTGACTCTGTCCTATTTTACCAAACACCTCCAAGTATCAGAAATCCCATCCTTCACGATGGATTCCAGGATGTTACCCACAACCAACGTTCGGCAAATCAGTCTGCAGTTTTCCATCTTCTACCTAACTCCCTTATTAAACGGGGTGTCATGTTAGCAATTATACAGCCACTTTGCCGTTTCCCGATTATAGTCATTCCTGAAAGATTATCACTTACGCTTGCACTAACTCTTCAGCCATCTCCCTTACAAGGCTGGGGTGTAGTCCAACTGGTCCAGGTGAGCTATTCACATTCAGGCCATTCCGTTTTCTAATATGCTCTTCTTGGTGATGACCACCATATTCAGGACTGCCCTCTCACTCTCGTCAATTCTTGAGAAATTACTCGTGTCTTCCACCGTGAAGACTGATGCAAAGTTCCTCAGCCATTTCTTTGTTTCCCACTACCGTCTCTCCAGCATCATTTTCCAGTGGTCCATGTTCACTTTTACCTCTCTTTTGCACTTTATATATCTAAAGAATCTCTTAAAGTTTCCTTTATATTAATGGTTAGCTTACCCCCATAATTAATCTTCTCACTCCTTATTTATTTTTCCTTGCCTTCTGTTGGCCCCATTCTCCAGTTTCCCTTTGCCCTTCACATTGCTTGCGCTTTTACTTATACGAAATCCCTGACTTCTCTCGTCAGCCCTGGTTGCCTCATCCTCCCTGTACCATGCCTTTATTGCTCAGCATGTATGAATTAATCTTGGAATTTTCTGCATTACTGTTCCGCTGTCTTTCCTGTTGGACCCCTGTCCCGGTCAATTCTGCTCCGTTTCTCACTTGTGCCTCTGCAGTTGCCTTTATTCAACTGAAATACTGTTAACTCTGATTCTACTTTCTCTCTCTCAAATTGCGGAATAAATTCAACAATGTTCTAATCACCACTTCTGGAATTTTCTTTCACCTTAAGCTCCCTTATCTAGCCTGCGTCATTAAATCCTTTGTCATCTGTTCCAGAGTGGGCTCCACCACATGATGCTCCAAAAAGCCATCCCATAGACATTCCTCAAATTCTTTTTCTTGCAGTCGACTCCCAACCTGGTTTCCCATTCCACTTGCATATTGAAATCCCCCTATGATCTCTGTAACTTTCTCTTTCCAACAGATCCTTTCTATCTCCTGGTTTATCTTGTACCCCAGCTTCTGACTACTCTTTGGAGGCCTGTGCAAGTCTCCAACTGTGGTTGTCTTACCTTTGTGATTCCTCAATTCTACCCACGCAGATTCTACACCATCTGACTTTACTTCCTTTCTTACAATTGATTTAATTTCATTTCTTATTAAGAATGAAAACCCACTCCCTCTGCCACCTATCTTTTCGATAGGATATATGTCCTTGAATGTCCTGATCCCTTGCAGCCACTTCTCTGTGATGCCCATCACGTCATACCTACCAATTTCAATCTGTGCCACAAGCTCATTTACTCTACTCCTAATACTGCTCGCATTCAGATATAACCCCTTCAATCTTGTATTAACGGTTCCTCTTCTCATTGTTATTTGTTTGTCCGGTGTGCTTGAAGTCTGATTGCTTACACTTTCCATACACTCTGGCGTATTTGCGTCTGTGCTGGAGATTTGAAAAACCTCTCCTGAGTTCTGTACATTTACCTCCTCTTTTCTAATTAAACCCTATAACGGACCCCCCACCCTGCCAACACAAACACTCTCCTAATCAGTTTAGACCTCTGTCTACAGCCTCAGTTATGATTCAATCGGACTCTGGTCCCAACACAAAATAAAGGGACAAAAAACAAGCTTTTCTGTACATACCAAAACATGAAAACTACAAAGATGCAAGATTGTTAAAATTCACTTACGATGTGGAGTAATATGAATTGAAATGTGAATTTAAAAACCACGGACGAGGTTTTCAACCTTTATCAGTCATTATTTGACCCACAGCTGAGATGCTAATCTCCCCCCTGTCAGTGATCCCCCTCATTGAGAATCTCTCGCCCTGTCTCTCACACCGTGTCTAGAGGGATTACAAGTTCCTGTTGGCCCAGAATATTTAAATTAATTCACCTTCTCCCTGGAACTAATCTATTGTTCTTTTGGATCCTGTTCAGCGTCAGCAACCCGGTTCTGTGATATTGTTGGCGATAAATGATCAGGGATGACAGCATAGTGCTCACAGGGTATGGACCAGACAAAGGGCTTGCAGTCTGTGGCAGTTTCTAAATGAAATTTCTGTGTATTTCTCCTAATGCTGTCTTCTGATATAACTTCACACTCGTCTGACACCCCTTGTTCTCACTCACTCTTCGCTCCATTTTCTCTCCATTCCTTTTATCTCTCTTCACTTCCTTTTTTCTCTTTTAATCTTTCTCTGTCTCACGCACACGCACACAGACACACACACATTCTGTTCTCTCTGTTGACAAATGTGCTGTTGGAGAGCTCGTCGGTGTACAATGGGCTAAATGGCCTCCTTCAGTGCTCTATCAATTCTGAAGCTCTCTGACCCACAATAAAGACTTCAGGTGTCTGGAGCGACAAGCTGATACTGAGAAGGACACAGTGCAGAATCATTCTTTGTCTCTGCCTGTTGTCTGATATGCAGCGGCCTTGAAATATCAGTTCAAAAAAAAGATAGAAATTCGAGCAGTTGGGAGAACGTTCACGAGATGACTTTGCTGTCAGGATTTAACAAGCAGTTCCCTCTCACAAAATTGGATTTGCCTGATAGCAGCTCCTCCCAATTGACACGTCCTAGCTCTGTCTGATGCTGACGTAATTTGCCTTCCGCCAATTCAGTAGATTCCCACAAGGTTCTGACATATCCGTGTTCATAGCTATCTTAAATCTGAAGGAGCTGTGACCACTGTTTCTAACATTGTGTCCCACTGAAAGGTCATTCACCTGGCCAGGCTCATTAGCCAATACGAGGTCCAGTATGGTTCTTCCTCTCGTTGGACTATTCACATACAGCTGCAGTTAACAAATTCTGCCCCGTATAAGCCCCTTGCTCTAATGGACTTCCAGTCATTATTGGGGATATTAAAGTCACTCACGATGACCACTCTTTTTTAAATAAACCTTTCCTTAATCGACATACATATCTGTTCCTCAATCCCTCCGTGGATGTTGGAGAGATTATAGTAACGCAGTGCTTGTATCCATCTTATTTTTTAGCTTGAGCCGTATTGCTGCAGTGGATGGTCCCTCCTGTACGTCCTGTTCACGTGCAGATGTAGCATTCTCCCTGATCAGTAAAATAACTCGTCCACCTCTTTTAGCTTCTTCTCTATCTCGCCTAAACCAATGAAACCCTGGATACATTGAACGGCCAGTCCTTTGCCTCTCTCAACCAAGTCTCTGTAAACCCGCAACATCATAGTCCCATGTATGGATTCAGGCTCCCAGTTCATTGTCCTTCCCCATAACAATTCTTGCATTGAAATAAATAAACTCCATCAGATCCTGACCTGATATTTGGTTTGAGTTTCCCTGATGTAAATTCCTCCTCGTCTATTCTCTGGTAACAGGAGATTACAAAGGACTGTCAGTAAAGCGGAAAATATTGTAAACAGACAATTTCAGTTTCCTCCCTTGTCCCTTCAATCTTTACATTTCATCACACACTGTCCAATTCCAATAAACTGATGGATAATTATTATGTTTCAAACAACCGTCTCCAGCCTCTTACGACACATTCTTCAACTCACTCTGGTCCCATTGGATTGATAGTTTTCTGATCCCTCTCTCAACCAAATCTCTGTAATATTTGTCTCATAGTTATATTTATTCATCTGTCTTGCCTGTCACACTGTTCACATTAAAATCAGCATACTTCAGACTTCCAGTCCCATTGTGTTCACTCCCCTCTGCCAGTTTGTTGTTGGTCTTAACTGTACTGGGATTAGTCTCCAACTACTCTTCAGTCACTGTGCTTTTTGACGTACTGCTCTGGTTCTCACCCCCACGCCCAACCCCACCTCCCCCCAGTGCCACACTAGTTTAAACCCTCCTGAGTGACAATAGCAAACCTGCCTGCCAGGAGATTGCTGCCAGTTCACATCCATCTCGTCCTTCTTGTGTATTTCATACTGACCCAGGATTCCCAATGGCCCACATATCTGAGATTGCTGCCAGTTCAGCTGCATCCCGTCCTTCTTGTGTCTATCCTACCGACCTGGGCATCCCAATGATCCACATATTGGAAGTGCTGCCAACCCTACTAGCTCTTTGGCCATGTTTTTAACTTTACTACCTTCCTGTTCCTAACTTCACTGGCACGTGGCATAATCTAGTCTCCCCAACATTCAAATATGCTTTCAGCACAACTCCAGCAAGACCTTTACTTTAAAAATACTTTACTTGACCTTTACTTTACTTGACAATAAAAACTAAAGGGTGATCTCATTAACCAGGAACGTGGAGCCCAACGAATCAGTCGTAATGATCATAGGATCTGAAATGTGTCTCCTCCACCAAACCTGTGTGACAAGATATGCTTATGGAGCATCTATTTGAAACATGGACGAGGATAAGCAGAAATTAGTCCAAAAGACCTGAAAATGTCATAACAAATGGGTGCCCGTCAGCCTGTTTACTCTGCTTTGCTGTTCAATTGGATTTTAGCTATTCTGTTCCTTTTAATGGCTGGGTCTTTACCCCGGATCCCTAGCGCGTCAGAAAGTGCCCAGTGTCTTTGTGCGCTCACTGCGTAAGGAGCATCCAGTGCCAGGCGATGGGGTGTGGGGAATCCCGGGATGGCTCAATGAAAGGCTGCATGCAGTGATGGATGGACTCAGGGACTGAGAGAGACAAAGTAGGTAATCAGGGACATGCATTCACATAAGTAGCTGGGCAAGATTCCCAAGCACTCAGGAAGCCTGAGGACCAGAGCCACTTTTACAATAAACCCGTCATATTTGCAGCAATTCTCCATCAAACACAAGCAAATATACTGTAGATGGCAGAAACCTGAAACAAACACAGAAACATACTGTGCAGAGAGAGAAAAGAGGCAATTCTCCCAATGCTGAGATTGCAAGATCTCCAGAAAGACAGGGTCCAGAGATTGGAATTGAACCCGAGTCCCTGGCACTGTGAGGCAGCAGTGTTGTGTCACCACGCTATCCAATGATGGACAAAGGGTTCGGACAGTTACATTAGTATATTTTCGACAGTTAGTTAACAGGAATGCTCTCACGCAGCCTACCTAAGATTGGGAAGCCTTTATACAGCAGCAGAGGACAATTCAAGAACCAATAAAGTGATAAACACGAAACATGTAAGCTAGCTTGCTTTAGAAAAGAAGGTTGCAGGAGTTTTGTTAAGATATATAAAAGGGGAGAGTGAATATTGGACAACCAGAAATTGAGGATGGCTGCAGAGAAATGGAAAACAAAGTATTGGAGGATGAATTTAATAGGTACTTTCCGTCAATCCTCACAATGGCAGATACTGTGAACATTCCAGAACTTAAAGCGAGTCAAGGGTGAGGAAAGGATGTCGTGATCAGCGAAGAGAAGAAGGTACTGGGGAAGCTGCAATGTTTGAAAATGGATAAATCACACAGACAGGAAGGATAACAACCAATGTTCTGAAGAACTTAGCGGAGGAGATTGAGAAACCATTGGTCGTGACTGTTCAGGAATAACTATCATCAGACAGAGTCCCAGAGAACTGGAAAATGGACAATTTAAAATCTCTGTGGAAGAAGGAAGAAAGGCAAAATACAGGAAATCATAGGGCAGTATAGCCTGGCATCGGCCGTTATTAGGGATTTAGAATGCATTGCTAGAATGAGATTGCAGAGTACTTGGAGGTGCATGGTAAAATAGGGCTGAGTCAGCATGGCTTCATCAAGGAGTGGTCCCCCTGAAAGGTCTGTCAGAATTCTATCAGAAGGTAATGAGCAGGTTTGACAAAGGGAGAATGTGATCTCATTTGCTAATAGGCAGTGTGTTAACTTTGAATCTGTGTTACATTGACTCATGTGAATTTATTGGTTACAACTTGCATAAGCCGATGTACATAAACAAATAAAATTGCAGAGGAACAATTCAATAGTAGATAAATAAAATAAGGATGGAGGGTCGGGTATGTGTTGTTTCAACATGATGTGGGAGTGGTCGATCCAACTGTGGTTCCCAGTGACCATGTCTGGAGTAAATGTCGCATGCAAGAACAACTCTGGCTCTGAGTCGATGAGCTGGAGTTTGAGCTTCAAACATTGCGAGACATCAGGGAGGGGGAGAGTTCCCTGGATGCTGTGATTCAAGAGACAGTTACACTCCTTAGATCAACTGACTCAAATTCAACCAGTGGTTAGAAAGCAGAGAGATTATCTATGAGTGAGGCAGATAAAGGGATCCAGGACGTAGAATTGCTGGAGCCTCAGCCCCTGTCCGTGTCTAACAGGTTCAAGAGTTTTGTTCCCTGTGTGGATGGGATGGGGACTGCAGGGAGGATGAGCTGATTGGCCACAGCACCGAGTTGAGGAAAGCTTTCAAGTGGGGCAAGAGAAGAGAAATGTTAATGTAACTGGGGATAGTATAGTTAGCGGCATAGACACTGTTCTCTGTGACCCAGATTGAGAGTCCTGAATGCGGCGTTACCGACTGGTGTTTCGGTGAGGGATATCTCATCTGGGCTGCAGGGGAACTTCGAGTGTGAGGGTAAAGATCCATCGGTCATGGTCTGTGTCGGTACCAACGACAGAGATAAAACTAGGGCAGAGGTTCTGCTAAGGCATACGAAGAGCTCGGAGCTAAATTTAGAAAACAGAATCAAAAAGGAAATAGGATCCGAATTACGGCCTGAGCAATGAGCTAATTAGCACAGGGTCAGCAGGAAAATGCGTGGTTCAAAGTTTGGTGTGGGAGAAATGGGTTTGTATCATGGGACATTGACACCAGACACTGGGGAAGGAGCGCACTGTTCTGATCGGACGGTCTTCATCTGAACCGTGTTGGGACCAGAGTGCAAGCAAATCGCATCACTAGGGCGGTAGACTGGGCATTAAGCTAAATGGGGGTGGGGTGGTGTCAGTTATAGGGAAAATTATAAAACCCGAATTAAAGGAGCGGGTAAGACTGCAGATCTCAAGAAGAAGGCGTTTGGTATGCTTTCCTTTGTTGGTCACACTATTGAGTACAGGAGGTGGGAGGTCATGTTGCGGTTGTACAGGACATTGGTTCGGCCACTGTTGGAATATTGCATGCATTTCTGATCTCCTTCGTATCAGAAAGATGTTGTGAAACTTGAAAGGGTTCAGAAAACAATTACAAGGATGTTGCCATGTTTGGAGGATTTGAGCTATGGGGAGAGGCTGAGCAGGCTGAGGCTGCTTTCCCTGGAGGGTCGGAGGCTGAGGAGTGACCTTTTAGAGATTTACAAAATTATGAGGGGCATGGATATGATAGATAGACCAAGTCTTTTCCCTGGGGTCAGGGAGTCCAGAACTAGAGGGCACAGGTTTAGGGTGAGAGGGGAAAGATATAAAAGAGACCTAAGGGTCAACGTTTTCACGCAGAGGGTGGTACGTGTATGGTATAAGCTGTCAGAGGATGTGATGGCGGCTGGTACAATTGCAACGTTTATGATGCATTTAGATGTGTATATGAAGAGAAAAGGTTTGGAGTTATATGGACCGGGTACTGGCAGGTTGGACTGGATTAGCAATATCTGATTGGCATGGACAGATTGGACCGAACGGTCTGTTTCCATTCTGTACACCTCGATGACTCTAAAACTCTAAGTTATTCAAATCTTCAGCACAGACGCAGAGTATGGAAAGTGTTAGCAATCAAACTTCAAACAGTCAGGACAAACAAATGACGATGAGAAGAGGGATGATTACTACAGAGCTGAACTGTTATATCGGAATGCATGCAGTATAAGGAATAAGGTAAATAAGCTTGTGGCTCATACACAAATTGCCAGATCGCCATCACGGAGATGTTGCTGCAAGAGGATCAGGATTGGGAGCTGAATACTCAAGGATATGCATCCTATCAAAAAGATAGGCAGTTGGGCAGAGGGGATGGGGCTGTCTTATTAGTAAGAAATGCAATTAAATCAATAATAAGAAATGATGTAAGGTAAAATGTTGTAGAATCTGTGTCGGGGAATCAAAAAGGTCAAGTAGTTGGAGTTCTGTTCAGGCCTCCAAACAGTACTCAGGAGCTGGGGTTCAAGATACACCAGGAAATAGAAAGATGTGTAGAAAATACAAAGTTACAGTGATCATGTGGGCTTTCATTACGGAGGTGGGCTGTGAATTCAGATTGATGGTGGTTTGCAAGAAAACGAATGTGTGGAATGTCTATGAGATAGCTTTTTGGAGCAGCTTGTGCAGTCAGATTAGATGAGGGACCTTAAGGTGAAGAAAATCATAGGAGGCATTATCGTAATATGATTGAATTTACTCTGCAATTTCAGTTGGAGAAGTTATATTCAGAAGTAACGATATTAAAGCTGAATAAAGGCAACTACAGAGACATGAGAGAGGAGCTTGGTAGAATTGACTGGTAGAAGGGCCCAGCAGCAGAGACAGTGGTGCAGCAATGGCAGGAGACTTTTTGAGTAATTTGGGATGCAGCAGAGATTTACCCCGAGTAAAATGAGGCAGAGTACATGGAGAATGAGGTAACCATGACTGATGAGGGAAGTCAGCTATAGAAGGGAGTAAGGAAAAATTACTTTTAAAACCGCAATGAATAGCTTAACCTCTGTCGTGGGTAAGATCCTGGAATCCATTGTGAAGGATGAGATTTCTGAATACTTGGAAGTGTTTGGTAAAATAGGGCAAAGTCAGCATGGTTCCATCAAGGGAAGGTCATGCCTGACAAATTTGTTGGAAATCTTTGAAGAATAAATGAACAGGCTCGATCAGGTGCAGCCAATGGATGTTATCCACCTGGACGCCAAGAAGGCCTTTGACAAGGTGTCACACAGGAGATGATTGAGTATGATAAGGGTCCGTGGTGTTAGAAGCAAGGTAGAGGCATGAATAGGAACTTGCCTGTCTGACAGAAAGCAGAGAGTGGGGATAAAATGGTCCTTCTCAGAATGGCAGCCGGTGGCAAGAGGTGATCCACAAGGCTCAGTGTTGGAATCGTAACTTTTTACTTGTTACGTTAACAATATAGATGATCGAACTGAGGGCAGTCCTTCTAAGTTTGCAGACGATACAAAGATAGGCAGATGGACTGGTCGCATAGAGAGCTTTAGAAAGGAATTGACCCGGTAAAAGTGTTGGCAGATGTATTCCAACGTCACAAAGTTTGGGGTCATGCACTTTGTCATGAAGAATCAAGGCATGGTCTATTTTCTAAATGGGGAGAAAATTCAGAACTGTGAAGTGCAAAGGGACTTGGGAGTTCTAGTGCAGGGTTCTCTTAAAGTAAGCTTGTAGGTTGATGCAGTAGTTAAGAGGGCAATTGCATTTATTATTGATGGCATTTATTACGGGAAGAATTGAATATAAGAACAGGCTTTATACAGTTTTGGTCAGACTACATTTGGATTGTTGAGCGCAATGTTGAGTCCCATATCTCAGGAAAGGTATACTGCCCCTGGAGTGTGTTCAGAAGATTTTCACTGGAATAGTCATAGGAGTGAAAAGTTTGTTGTATGGCGAATGTTTGAGTCTTTGGTTCTATACTTGATAAAGTTTAGAAGGAAGAGAGGAAATGTAATTAAAACATACAGAATACTGAATGACCTGAACAGAGTGGATGTGCATAAGATGTTTCGATGTTTGCAGACGATACAAAGATAGGCAGATGGACTGGTCGCATAGAGAGCTTTAGAAAGGAATTGACCCGGTAAAAGTGTTGGCAGATGTATTCCAACGTCACAAAGTTTGGGGTCATGCACTTTGTCATGAAGAATCAAGGCATGGTCTATATTCTAAATGGGGAGAAAATTCAGAACTGTGAAGTGCAAAGGGACTTGGGAGTTCTAGTGCAGGGTTCTCTTAAAGTAAGCTTGTAGGTTGAGGCAGTAGTTAAGAGGGCAATTGCATTTATTATTGATGGCATTTATTACGGGAAGAATTGAATATAAGAACAGGCTTTATACAGTTTTGGTCAGACTACATTTGGAGTGTTGAGCGCAATGTTGAGTCCCATATCTCAGGAAAGGTATACTGCCCCTGGAGTGTGTTCAGAAGATTTTCACTGGAATAGTCATAGGAGTGAAAAGTTTGTTGTATGGCGAATGTTTGAGTCTTTGGTTCTATACTTGATAAAGTTTAGAAGGAAGAGAGGAAATGTAATTAAAACATACAGAATACTGAATGACCTGAACAGAGTGGATGTGCATAAGATGTTTCGATGTTTGCAGACGATACAAAGATAGGCAGATGGACTGGTCGCATAGAGAGCTTTAGAAAGGAATTGACCCGGTAAAAGTGTTGGCAGATGTATTCCAACGTCACAAAGTTTGGGGTCATGCACTTTGTCATGAAGAATCAAGGCATGGTCTATTTTCTAAATGGGGAGAAAATTCAGAACTGTGAAGTGCAAAGGGACTTGGGAGTTCTAGTGCAGGGTTCTCTTAAAGTAAGCTTGTAGGTTGAGGCAGTAGTTAAGAGGGCAATTGCATTTATTATTGATGGCATTTATTACGGGAAGAATTGAATATAAGAACAGGCTTTATACAGTTTTGGTCAGACTACATTTGGAGTGTTGAGCGCAATGTTGAGTCCCATATCTCAGGAAAGGTATACTGCCCCTGGAGTGTGTTCAGAAGATTTTCACTGGAATAGTCATAGGAGTGAAAAGTTTGTTGTATGGCGAATGTTTGAGTCTTTGGTTCTATACTTGATAAAGTTTAGAAGGAAGAGAGGAAATGTAATTAAAACATACAGAATACTGAATGACCTGAACAGAGTGGATGTGCATAAGATGTTTCGATTAGTAGGAGAGATGAGGACCCAAGGACACAGCCTAAGCTTAAAGGGAACATCTTTTCGAACATTGCTAAGGAGAAACTTGTTTAACCAGGGAATGGTGAATCTTTGAAATTTATTTGCAGAGAAGGCTGTGGGGCCAGGTTATTGAGTATATGTAAGACCGGGATAGCTTTTCAGATTATCCAGGGGATCAAGGGTTACAGGGAGAAGGTTGGAGAATGGGTTTGAGAAACTTATCAGCGACGACCAAATGGCGGAGCAGACTCAATGGGCTAACTGGCCTAGTTTCAGCCCCTATGTCTTATTGTATTAAGGTTTAAACTTTAAGAAGTCTTTTTGCATCTCTGAGAATATAGATTCGTGTTCTTCATGAAGGTCAGAAGCTGGTGGAAATAGACAATAGACAATAGACAATAGACAATAGGTGCAGGAGTAGGCCATTCTGCACTTCGAGCCTGCACCACCATTCAATATGATCATGGCTGATCATCCTTAATCAGTACCCTGTTCCTGCCTTATCGCCATAACCCTTGATTCCACAATCCTTGAGAGCTCTATCAAAATCTTTCTTAAACGAATCCAGAGACTGGGCCTCCGCTGCCCTCTGGGCAGAGCATTCCACACAGCCACTACTCTTTGGTTGAAGAAGTTTCTCCTCATCTCTGTCCTAAATGGCTTACCCCGTATGTTTAAGCTGTGTCCTCTGGTTCGGCACTCACTCATCAGTGGAAACATGTTTCCTGCTGCCAAAGTATCCAATCCTTTAATAATCTTATATGTCTCAATCAGATCCCCTCTCAGTCTTCTAAACTCAAGGGTGTACAAGCCCAGTTTCTCCAGTCTTTCAGTGTAAGATAATCCCGCCAATCCAGAATTGACCTCATGAACCTACGCTGCACACCCTCAATAACCAGAATGTCTTTCCTCAAATTTGGAGACCAGAACTGCACACAGTACTCCAGGTGTGGTCTCACCAGGGCCAAAAATAGTTGACTGTTTTTGAATGAAGATATTTTGGCTGCTGTCAGGGTGGTGGATAATATGACATTCAGTGCAGCATCACACACTAACTGCACTGTATTAATGTGGTGATAGTTTATTCAAAACCAGGACGTCTCTGTCTCTGTCAACCGCCGTGGGGAGTGGGGGTTGGGGTGAGTAGGCGTAACGTCCTCAGAGGCACTTAAACTATCCAGAACCATGCGTCCTGAATGAATCAACAGTCATGGAGTTTATCACCTTTTCATTGTCTGTTTCGAATATAAGGAGTGATTGTCCATCCCCCTCAAGGTTCAATGCAATCACCTCTTATTATCTTGCAGTGCTACAGATCAACCTTTACGCATTCCTCATGGTGCCATCATCCCAGAGATTCATCCGGTGGGACTCTTGTTCATTCTCTCTGTGGTTAGGAGATCTCTCCGGATAAAGGAGATAAAATCTGTCCACAATACCCCAACCCCTGCCTCAACAACGCTCTCACAGTTGATCACAATAACTCCTTTCCCTCACTTAGCTGGCTCCCTTTCCTTAATGTGACACAGGATACCATTCATTAACAATGCACATCCACTGACGTGGAATTTAAACCATCCTTACATCTGTAGGTCAGCATCAATAAAACTAGCACCAGAGGTGCCTATCGAGATGGAAAACACTCTCGGAGAGAGACTCAATCACAAAGAATACGACTAAAAGTGTGAGTGGCCACCTACCTGAATGTAATTCAGCTGCAGGAATATGGGATACAGGCAGAGGAAGGGGGTTATCTTTCCTTTTCATCTGCCCTCACGGGATGTATTCAGCCCTGGTCAGGCCAGCCTGTTGTGTTGACCTTGAACTGAGTAGCTGGTTAGCTGTTCCACAGGACAGTAAAGATTAAAACGCAATGCTGCGGGTTTGCAGTCACACAGAGACCTGACCAGAGAAGAATGACCCATTGCCTTCTCTAATGGGCATGAGGCAAGCCGATATCAACAGATTATCATTTTGTGGCTGTAGATTATGAGACAGTGACGTAACAACCATCTTTCTAATTCTGTGCAGAGAACAACGTAAACATCTCAAGGGCAATTATTTTGCAATGGACACATGGTATGAATGGGCTTGAAACAGCTGTATGCGGAGATTAGCAAAGGCACAAATGATAGTTTATTCAGGAATTGTACTGAGGCTGAGGAGGAGACTGGTACTGGACAGAAATGGTGAGTGGGGAGGATATGGAAATGTAAACTTGTGCAGGAGTAAACGAATCAAGGAGAACAGTTTGTTTCATCCTCACATATTGGTGCGTAATTTTTAAGTAATCATTTTCTAGTTATAAGATGTAAGGAATGGAATCTTTGATTGGAACTGAAAACATTGACTTGCACCTTTCCAACATTTACATCTCATGATCATCAATTCAGTTCAGACCGTTTCACTAGACATCTCGAGTGACTTAGCAGGAACACCAACGATCACAAGGATAGGATAGTAACCAGCTTGAATAACCATCAGTACATCTTCAATCCGCGATGCTAATGATATCCAAGGCTGGGAAAGCCTGAAAAGACCCGAGGATAAACTCCTGTCCATTGCTGGAAATTTCCATTTGAATGTTCTCAGATCTTGATCCATTGTTGGAACACTCCAGTGTACTCTTCCCAGATTCTGATCTCTCCTCCCTCTCTCCTTGAAGCTGCTGATCCCTGTTACTGGTGTGGATGATGCTCCCACTCATACTATGGGATTACACATTGAACACATTCCATTATTGATAGAAGACTGGAACTCTCTGGGGACCCATAGGATCCATGGAGACTCGTATAATCACAATGGCTGAACAAACAGCTCCAGCTAACCTCTCTCAATGTGATACTGTTTTAATAAATTCAAAATAACTTTGAATACATGCATTCTGGATGTGAGATGTGAGTGTGACTGAAGGAAGGAATGTTGGAGATGACATATTATTTGTTTGTAATCATTCAGTCTGCCTTGGATATAGAGGTAATGCCAGAGGTTTTACTGAACATAAACGTGCTTCTCTGCTCATAAATGGAGAAATAAATCCGATAATTACTGATCAGTCATTGCAAAATCAGTACAACATTGAGAGAATATCTTTCATCCATGATCTGATGGCAACATGTGCCTAAGACAATGTAGGTTTATAACAATCAAACGGCGTGCATATGTTAACAGAGAATTGTACGTGACAAGTACAATTCAGATTGTTATTCCAGAATCAGAGAGGGCAAGCGTGAGTGTTCATATTATCAATGTTAAGGAACTGTGATGAAGTGTCATTTACTGACTTCAATTACATTGTGATTATGACATTGGGGAAAAGACTGAAGATGGAGAGGACTGGGGACATGGCTGTTCAAACTGGGAAGAGGAATGTTATCAGTATTGGAACGTTACACTTTATAACTCATATGAAGATCAGATTCAAGGATAAATCTATAATGAGAAATTAGCAGAGACAATATTAATGAAATGTATTTATGCAATCCAAATACAGGGACAAAATGATTTTCTATATAGACCAAAATATGCAAAGTATAAAGAGATAAGTTTGTTAAAATGTACTCCTCATATTGAGTTATATAAATTGAAATGTGGATGTGAAAACTGGAAAAGTGATGTACAAACTGTATCAATCATTATTTGATCCACAGTGGAGATGCTGATTTCCTTTATGTCAGTGATCCCCCATACTGAGATTCTCTGGCCCAGTTTGTCACCCAGTATCTGGAGGTGGGGTGGGAGTGTTGGGTGGGGTTATCATTTCCTGCTGCTCATGGCACAGTTTATTTTTTAAAAAATCCACCTTCACCATATAACTAATCTATGGTCTTTTGGGTTCTGTTTAGCTGTCAGTAACATAGCTCTTTGATATTATTGGAAAACAATGATCTGGGACGACAGCCAGTATCAGCAGAGTGGTCACAGGGAATGGCATCCAGACAAATGGATTGCAATTCAGAGGAATTTCTGAATAAAACTTCCAACTTCTGTCTGTCCGTATTTATCCACCCTCATGATGCCTTCTGATCTATCTGACTTCACTCTCATCTAACACCTCTTTCTCTCCCACTCAGTCAGTCGCTCCACTTTCTATCCTCTCTCAATTTATCTCCATTCACTTTCTGTTCCCCGGTTTATTTCTCTTTCACGCCATCTATCTCCACACGCTCTCTCTATCTCCAGTTGTGCAGTTGAAGAGCTTGTGACCCCACAATGGGTTGAGTGACCTCTATCGGTGTTATAATAATTCGGCAGTTCTCTGATCCACAATAAATACTTTAGGTGCCTGGTCAGATAAGCTGGTGCGGTGACAGGTACAGTGCTCAATCACCCGTTATCTCTTCCTGTTCTTCTCTGATGTACAGCTGCCTTGAAATGTCTGTGCAAACAAAATAGACTGAATGAAATTCGAGCAGTCCAGAAGACGCTCATGACGGTGAATTTTCAATTAGGATTTAATGAAGGATGAGATTCTAGAAAAACCTAAGCAATGAAAGAAAAACAGGGCAACACAAGAAATAGCACATGACTACAACCTGTGGCACCAAGTAGGCCTCATGGTATTAGCGCTAGATTATCAATCCCGAAAATCAGCTCTTGTTCTGTGGACCCAGGTTCGACACCCACCACTGCAGAAGGTGGAAGTTAAACTCAATAACTTTTTAAAAGCTGGAATTAAGAATCTACTGATGAGAATGAAATCTTTGCTGATCGTCAGAAAAGAAAAATCATTTGGCTTACTAATATCCTCCAATGAAGTAATCTTGCATCCTCACTGCAGACCCAAAGCAATGTGATGACTCTCAGTCCCGCTCTGAAATGGACTAGCGTGTCATTCAGTTATACCAATCGCTACAAAATCTCAAAGAAATGAAACCAGGTGGACCAACAGTTATCGATCGGGCCACTGAAAACGTCAGTTGGAAACATCACTGTCGGACCTGCAAAGTCCTCCTTACTAACCCATGAGGGCTAGTGCCAATATTGGAACAACGGCCTTACAATCTAGTCAAGCAACAGCCTGACATAGTCATGCTCATGAAATTATAACTGACAGAAATACCCCAGAAACCACCATCACCATGACTGGATATGTCCTGGCCAAATGTCAGGACCCATCCAGCAGAGGGGCCAGCTCAGTGCGATACATTCTGGAGGTAGTTGCACTGCGAGTCTCCAAAATTAACACCAACCCCAATGAAGTCCCATGGCTTTAGATTAAACGTGGGCAAAGCAGCCTTACTGATTAACATGTACCGTCATTCCTCAGCTGGATCAGTACTCCTCCATGTTGAACAATACTTGGAGAAAGCACTGACTGTGAAAAGGGCACAAAGTTTATTCTCGCTGAGGAATTTCAAAGTCAACTACTAAAAGTGGTTTGGCACCAGGACTACCGATCACGCTGGTCGGATCCTAAAGGACATATCTACTTGATTGGGTCTGCAGAAGGTAGTGAGGGAATGAACGAGAGGGGAAAAAAACATACCTGACCTCATCCTTACCAATCTACCAACTGCAGATGCATCTGTCCATGACAGCATCGGTAAAACTGACCACCACACTGTCGTTGAGGAGACAAAGTCTCACGGTCACATTGAGAATAAACACTTTAGTGTTGTGTGGCACTATCACCGTGCTAAATGGCACAGACTTCAAACACATCTAGCAACTCAAGACTGAGTATCCATAAGACGCTGTGGTCCAACAACAGCAGAAGAATAATATCCCAGCACAATCTGTAATCTCATGGTGCAGCATATAAAACAACTCAATCATTACCATCAAACCAGAGGATTAACCCTAGTGCAATAGAGAGTGAAACAATGAGAAAAAACTGCTCAAGTATGTTCTGTACATAAAACGTAGGATAAATTCAAACCAGCCGAATTCCGCCTCATCAGTCTACCCACCAGCATAAAATAAAGTGATGGAAGGACTCATCAAGAGTGCTATCAAGCAGCACCTGCTCAGCAATAACCTGCTCCGTGACGCCCAGTTTGGGTTCCACCGGGGACACTCAGCTCCTGACCTCACCACAGTCTTTGTTCAAACATAGAAAAAGGAACTGAATTTCAGCACTTGAAAATCAAGGCTGCATTCTTTCAAATGTGGCATCAAGGAACCCAAGCAAAAAGGATATTTCGAGCAAGTATTTCATTATTGGAGTTATACCTGACAGATAGGAAAACGGTTATTGTTGTTGGAGGTCAGTCATCTCACTTTCAGAATATCTCTGCAGTAGTCTCTCAGGATAATGTGAACGTAGGTTTGCTCCATGAGCTGGAATGGTCATTTTCAGATGTTTCGTCACCATACTAGGCAATATCTTCATTTGCCCTCCGGATGAAACCTCGGTCTAAACAACTTCTGTTGCTTCATCAATGGCCTTCTCTCCATCATAAGGTCAGAAGTGGGGATATTCGACGATGACTGCACAATGTTCAGCACAATTTGCAAATGCTCAGTTATGGAAGCAGTCCATGCCTAAAGGCAACAGGATCTGGACAATATCCAGACTTGGGCTAATAAGTGGCAAATAACACTGGCACCACACAAATGCCAGACAATGACTTACACCAATAAGAAACAATATAACCACTTGGTATTCAGTAGCATATTTGTCACTAAATTATCCTCCCCACCACACTATCAATACATTTCGGGTCACCAATGACCAGAAACTCAACTAGACTCACCACATAAATATAAGAGCAGATCAAAGGCTAGGAATATTGTGCGTTTAACTCACCTCTTGTCTTCCCAAAGCATGCTCATCATCTGCAAGACACAAGTCAGGCGTGAGATGGAATACTCCCTAATTGCCTGAATGAATGCAGCCACAACGACACTGAAGAAGCTTGACACCATCCAGGACAAAACAGCCCAATTGATTGGCACCACATCCACAAGCATTCACTCCCTTCACCACCTATGCTGAGTAGCAGCAGTATGAACTATCTACAAGACAGCCCCTTCCAATCCTACAATCACTTCCATCTTGAATGACAACGGCAGCAGGCTTTGGCGAACACCACCACCTTCAAACTCCCTTCCAAACCAGTCAACATCCTGAGTTGGAAATATATCACCATTCTTTCAGTGTTGTTGGGTCAAAACCCTGGAATTCCCTCCCTCGTAGCATCGTGGATCAACTCACAGCAGGTGGACTACAGCGGTATAAGAAGGCAACTCAGCACCACCTTCTCAAGAGGGTAACTGGGGACGGAAAAGAAATGGTGGGTCCATCCAGCGATTCCCATAACCAAAAAAAAAAGTTTAAAAAGTTCCAAGTTGAACACCTCGATGTAACAGGTTTTCTGATTTGAACATGAACAGGAAAGCAGTGTTTCTGATACTGAACATTTTCGACCTTTCTGTTATTAGAAAAGTGTTCAGTGTTCCATGGCATATTGTTTCTGAGGGCTGTGATAAATTGCACCTGTTTTATTAAAAGCAATATTAGTGTAACTGGATCGATGCTTCAAAAATACCAGACTATAAATGACAATCATCGTCGAGACAATGTACTCCCGCCAGATGAGACTCACAGATAGCAGCTTATATTCAACATCTTACTGCGCTACTGCTTAACACTGAATCCTCCCACCGTCCATATCACAGGGGTTAACATTGATCAGAAGGTGAATTCAAATCAAAATACAGATACTACGGTTACAAGAGCAGGTCTGAGATTTACAATTCTGCACTGAATAATAGACTGAATGACAATACAGGCATGCTGTATAGCAATAGATTTAGGCCATTCAGCCTATCTCTTCACTCTGAAACTGTTTCATTTTGTCATAGTCTCTAAGACTTGTGGAAATATCTTCTATACTCTAACTGTATCAATCTTTGCAGTAATCGCTCAGTTTCAATCAGTTGCGCTCCCCCCCCCCATTCTTCTAAATTCCATTGAGTCCAGACATAGAGCCCTCAACTGCCGTTCATATGACAAGCCATCATTCCCAGGATAGATCATGTCCAACACCCGTAGATCCTTCCCCAGAACAGCTCACAATACTCCAAATCCCGTCTGTCCATGGCCCATTACATTCTCAGCAGTATGTCTCCGCTATTGTATTCTCATTCTCTTGAAATGAATGTGAACATTGCATTTGCTTTCCTAACTGCAACTGCACCTGCGCATTAACTGTAAGAGAGGACGATGACGCCGAACTCCTTTTGTGCTTCAGATTTCATGAAGCCTTTTAGAACATAGTGTCTGCATGTATTCCGCCTACAGAAGTGTATAATCTCACATGTTCCCATATTGTGTTCCATCAGCCATTTGTTTTCCCAGTGTCCTAAACTGTCCAAGTCTTTCTGCAGTCTCCCCACTTCCTCAATATCACCTGCCCATCCAATCATCATTGTATCATCTGCAAAGCTCGCAAAACTTCCGTCAGGTCAGATGGTTCACGTAAATGGTACTTCTTGACGACCTAAGGACTGTCTACCATTGAAAAGGCACAACGCTCAAGATGATTGACTCCATTTAGGTTAAAGAATCATGACTGGAATTACACCTGCAATACCTTCACTCCTTGCACCACTGGCACTGACACCCTGCTCACTATTTTATTATGAATTTACCCCATTATGGTGACACAGAACTTGATGGTGCATGATCTCAGTCTATTAATGGCAATCTGTCTCAATGCTGACTGTGTGGTGCTCACACCAACGAATATCAATTTGTGTTGAAGATGACAGAGGGAGGTGTGGGGTGGGGATGTCGATCATAAATGACGGTGTGACTGTCACTGAGGGCTGACACAGGCCGCGAAAGCCCCAGATGTACCTGTGACTGTTGTCACCGCTGCAGGCATGATCAGCTTTTCAGTGAGTCAAATCAAAGAAAGTGATGGGCCTGGACAGTGTTCCTGGCTGAGCATTCAAATCCTGCTTGTACCAACTTGCAGAGGTATTCACATACAACTTCAGCCTCTCCCTCCAGAAGCCGAAGTCCCAATCTGATTCAAGAAGGCTATCATCATCCTCGTGAGAAAGCACATGGAACATGCCCTTATACACTACCACCCAGTGGCTCTGACCTCAATAATCATGAAGTGCTCTGAGAGACTGGTTATAGCCTACACCAACTCCAGTCTCCCAGCCTGACCTGCTGCCCTATAATTTGCCGACTGATGTAACGGGTGCACAACAGATGCCATATCCGAGCCTGCATGCATCACTGGAAGATCTGGACAACAAGGACACTTACACCAGACTCCTGCTCATTGACTAAAGCTCCACATTCAAAATCATTATCCCTTACAGTCTAATCAAGAACTCCGCGACCTTGGTCTCGGTTCCATCCTCTGCAACTGGCTCCTCAGATTTCTGACCCACAATCGTGAAGATAGGTTAAAACCACCTCCTCCACAATAACAATGAACACTAAAGCTGCTGAAGGATGTGTTCTCAACACCCGACAATAGTCCCTGTACACCTACGGCTATACCCTCAGCCCCCAACTGTCCTCCCTATACACCCATGACTGTGCCCTCAGCACCTTACTGTACGCCCTGTACACCCACGGATGTGCCCTCAACCCCCTACTGTATTCCCTGTACACCAACGGCTGTGTCCTCAGCCCCCCACTGTTCTCCATGCAAACCCACGTCTGTGCCTTCAGCCCCTTACTGTATTCCATGTACTCCCACGTCTGTGCCCTCAGCCCCTTATGGTACTCCAGGTACACCCAAGGCTGTGTCCTCAGCCCCCCACAATCCACCCTGTACACCCACGGATGTGACCCCAGCCCCTTAGTGTGTTCCCTGTACACTGACGCCTGTGCCCTAAACCAACTATTGTACTCTTTGTAAACCCACGGTTGTTTCTGCAGCCCCCTAATGTCCTCTTTGTACACCCACGGCTGTGTCCTCAGCCCATTATGTACTCCCTGTACAGCCACGGCTGTGCCCTCAGCCCCCTACGTACTCCCTGTACAGCCATGGCTGTGTTTCCAAATTCCAAACAACGCCAGCTACAAGTTCGCTGATGCCATCACTATAGCAGTACGGATATTAAACAACAACGGGTCGGAATCTAGAAAGGCGATAGAGAGCTTGGTGGCATGGTGTATTGATAATGACCTCTCTCTCTAATACAGCAAACGTAAAGGACTGATCACTGACTTTATGAAGAAAGGAGGGGAACACACCCCATCTACATCAACCGTTTGAGGGAGTGCAGAGCATCAAGTCCCTCGGAGTGATGATAACTGACAATCTGTCCTCAACTTCTCACATAGGTCCGACGGTCGGGAAGTTTCAACAATGCCTCTCCTTCCTGAGGTGATACAGGAAAGTTAGCATGCACTACTTCTACAGATGGACCATTGAGAGCGTATTGTCCCGGTGGATAACAGCCTGGTACAGCAACTGCTCTACTCAGGATTGTTAGAACCAACAGAAGGTTGGGTGCACAGCTCTCACCAAAACGGACTCTAACATCCCAAACATTGATTCCATTTACATGGCTCATTGCCGCAGAAAGGCTGCCAACATCTACCCCAGATTACTGAGGGAAGGGAGAGAGGAAATATCTGGGGCATTAACAGATATCTTTGTAGCATCCTTGAACACGGCTGAGGTCGCGGAAGACTGGAAAATTGTTAAACCCCTTGTTTAAGAAAGGTAGTAGGGATAATTCAGTCAATTATGGACTAGTGAGACTGATGTCAGGGGTAGAGAATCTGCCAGAGAAGATACTGAGGGATGGGATCTACTCTCATTTGGATAAAAATAGTCTTATCACTGATGGACAACATGGTTTTGTGCAGGGAAGGTCACGTCTTAACAACTCAATAGAATTCTTTGAAGAAGTGACAAAGTTGATTGATGAGGGAGATACTGTAGATGTCATGTACATGGACTTCAGGAAGGCGTTTGGTATATTCCCCCTCGGTCGGGTTATGGAGAAAGTGAAAGTCACATGGTGCGCTAGCTACGTGGAGAAAGAACTGGCTGGGCAACAGGAGGCAGAGAATAGTAGGGGGAGGGAGTTTCTCAAAATGGAGAACTGTGACCAGTAGTTCCATTTAAGATGTTTCTGGAAAGATACATGAATGGGCAGGGAACAAAGGGATACAGATCCTTAGAAAATAGGCGACAGGTTTAGAGAGAGGATTTGGATCGGCGCAGGCTAGGACCACCGAATGGCTTGTTTCTGTGCTGGAATGTTTTGTTCTAACATTATCAAAGACACATCACACCCCAGTAATGTTCTCCCACAACCTCTTCCATCAGGCTAAAAGATATGGAAGCTTGAAAACACTGAGCAGCTGGCTCATTAAAAGTTTCTTCTTGACTGTTATTAGACTGATGAATGTACTCTCTAATCTCAGATAATACTGATCTGGTTCATTTTGATCTCACCTCGCGCACGCCATGTGCAGTGTAACCTACATGCCTCTCAGACATGTTTTACAGCCATTGTTCTGCACATCCTTGCTTACTATGACCAGCCTTTACACCTTGGTACAGGTCAAAGTAAATCCTCATCTCCCTCCCCCCAGCTCAACTCCGAGCTCTCTCTGGTCCTCACCCCCAGCAACTCCCATTCCCCACCCCAGCACACTGTGACCCTATCCCCAGCACACTGTGACCCCATCCCCAGCTCACTGTGACCCCATCCCCAGCTCCCTGTGTGCTTTGTGTCTCACTATTTCTCTCACACTGTCTGTTCCCTTGTATTTTCTTTTTCTCTGTCTTCTATTTCTTTCCCTGAACTTACTATCTCTCCTTCTCCCTGTCCATGTGACTGTTTGTTTCTCGTTTTGTTTCCTTTCTCTGTTTTACTGACTGTCATTCTGTTTCCCTCGCTGTGTTCTCTCTCTCCTTATACGCGTCTGTCTAGTTCTCCCTCGTTGTGATGGTGATGGCTTCTCTATTGTTTTGAAGCATGTGATGGCTCTTTGGTTGGATGTTGGCAACATTGGTTAAATTTCAATTGTTGTCAAAACAGCAACCAGAACTGGGATATCCATTTAATAGCCAATTGCTACATCTCAATATTTTGGAAGGGCCTTCTCCCACGCTCTGCATACTGGCAACTGAAATCATTCTATTCATGTGCATAATAGTGTGACGGTAACACCTCTTCCCAGGACCAGAAGAAACTACAGACGGTTGTGTGCACAGCCCAGACTATCATGGAAGTCAACCTTCCATCCATTTACACTTCTCATTGGGAGCCAAAGGCTGGCAACATCAAATATCTCTCCAAAACCGGTAATGATCTCCTATAACCTCTTCCAAAAAGGAGAAGATACAGAGGTTTGAAAACATGGACCAGCATGCACAGGAACACCATCTTCCTTACCTTAATTACACTGACGAATTGACATCTCTAACTTTTCAAATAATATTAATCTTGAAAAAATCGATCTTGCTTTGCACACCTCCTGTGCAGCTGTAACCTTGAGTGCCTCACTCTGTGTAAGTGCCATTGAGGCTCAAGGTCTTCTCAAGGTCAATCAGATAAGTGAATTAATGCTGGCCCAGCCATCGATACCTATTTCACATTAATAAATTTAAGATTGACGACACTCAGCGAAGATAGACAAGTGGGATCAAATCACTTTAAACGTGATTTTAGATATATACAGGTTTCCCTCGGTATCTGAAGGTAGAGTGTTCCTACAAAACCTTTCATAAGCTGATATGGCATAAAGCAAAGCAGCATTAATTTATGTGGGAAAAAAAAATCATCTTTCTTGGTAGAAGTGAAAATCCCCTTCGAATTTCTTTTGGTTAGCGAAAACAGGACGTAATGCATGTTTTTCGGAAAGGGAAGTGGTAAAAGGCAAATTTTTCAAAAGCTGGGTATACATGTACCGACATGGGCATGATATTCAGGAAGATGGGAAAAGTTAAAAATAAATAAGGTGGATCTCACATTTTATTTCCATCCCAGCTGATCATCATTCCTGTTGTTTGCTCTTTTTCTTCTATCTCTCTCTTTCTCTATCGATTTAGCTCACTCCTCCTCCCTTTCAAAGCAGACTTCCCTGTCCCCAGCATTATTCACACTATTTTCCAACTGGTTTCAGTTCAGGAAAGCTCCCAGCACTTTCTGTTCTTTGCTTTGCATTTCTTATGCAATTTCAGATCTCCAGCATCTTCTTTTATTTGGTTTCAGCTTCAAATTTGTTATTCCATGGGAAGTCGGCATCTCTGCCAGGGCAGCATTTGTTAATCATCACTAATTGTCCTGTTTGTGAGGCCATTCCAGAAGCCAATATAAATGCAAGCACATTGATATGGGTCTGAAGTCACACTTAACCCAGACCGGGTAGTAACATTAAATTTCTTTAAAGTCATCAGTGAAACAGCAAGATTTTCCGACAAAATCTGGGGTTTATGTTTGTTTTTCGTGAAATTCACTTTTATTCCAATTCTTATCATTTTTATTGAACTTCTGCCATCAGCTGATGTAAGACTTGAAACAAAACGCTTTTGTTTAATAAGCTTTTCTCCTTAATTACATCAAGCGACATTCTTACTCTGATACATTGTCCTAATCATGAAGTAACGTCCGAGACAAGAACAATTTTGTGATTGAAATACTTGTACCTGGAAAAGTGGCCAGAAGAGAGCTTGAAACATAAAGTCTGAATATTACCAACGTGCAGACAATGGTTTGTTCAGACACAGAACTGACGCTGAGATGGAGATTTGGAATATTATGAGCTGGTAGTGGACAGGGTTCGTGACAGAGAGAACACGAGACATAAATCAATTCAGGGCCAAAAGGGATCCTGAGGTTGTGCACAGATTTGTTCTCAGATGTTTGTAAGGGAGTGGTCTGCATTTCAGATGAATGGAGACTGCAATTTAAATTGAAGATAATAGTTTCTTTCTTTGACAAATATCGATAACAGCAATTGCATTGAAGTTCAAAATTGTTTATGGGATTAATGAATTGACAGAGGTAGAAAACACCAACAATTGCGAGAATAGGTTAGTAACACACCCTCCACCCCGCCCAAAATAATGATCAGTACCTCTAATATCCGATATGGTAGAAATTCCCAACAGGGAAAAATGTTGAACAGTCCCAAGGAAAGCCTCCTCTCCATTGGTTTAATTATCCAGTCCATTATTCTCAGATGAAACCGGCTGGACCACCTGGCATCAAACTATGCACTGGAAAAGTCAACATTAGAATCATCACTGTAGAACCTCCAAAACCTTCCTTACTATCATCTAAGGGGTAGTGCCAAAACTGGGACAACTGCCTTACAGGCTATTCAAGCAACAGCCTGATATAGTCATGCTCACGGAATCATACCTTACAACAATAACCCAGCCACCACCATCACCATTCCTGGATATGTGCTGCCCCAAAGGCAGGACCGATCCAGCAGAGGGGGCAGCTCAGTGAGACATAGTCGGTAGGTCGTTGCTCTGGGAGTCTCCAGAATTGACTCCAGACCTAATGACGTCCCATGGCTTCAGATTAAACATGGACAAAGAATTCTCTTACTGGTTACCATGTAACATCATTCCTCATCTGAATCAGTGCTTCTCTATGTTAACCAACACTTGGAGAAAGCACTGACTGAGGCAAGGGCACAAAGCGTATTCTGGCTGGGAGATTTCAAAGTCGACCACCAAGAATGGTTCGGCAGCAGTACTATTGATCACGCTGGTCAGGTCCTAAAGGACATAGCTACTAGATTGGGTCTGCAGCAGGTGGTGAGGGAAAGAACAGGAGGGAAAAAAAATCATACATGACCTCATCCTTACCGATCTACCAACTACAGACGTATCTGTCCGTGACAGTATCGGTAAAAGTCTCGTGGTCAGGTTCAGAATAAATTCTATTGTGTTGTGTGGCACTATTACCATGCTAAATGGCACAGATTTCGAAGAGATCTAGCAACTCAAGATTAAGCATCCATAAGACACTGTGGATCATGAATAGCAGCAGCACTGTACTCCAGCACAAATTGTAATGTCACGACCCATCATGTCCCCCCACTCAACCATTGCCATCAAGGTAGAGGATCAACTCTGGTTCAATGGAGAGTGCAGGAGGGCATGCCACGAGCAGAACCAGGAATATACAAAGATAAAATGTTAATCTGCTGAAGCTTCCAAACAGAAATACTTGCGTGACAAATAACATAAACAGCAAGGGACAGACAGAACTGAGCTATCCCACAATGAATGCATCAGATTTAAGCTCTGCAGTCCTCCTAACCTGATCATGGACAGTGGTGGATGATCAAACAACTCACTGGAGTAGGAGTCTCCACAAATATCCCCATCCTCAATGATGGAAGATCCCAGAACATCAGTGCAAAAGGTTACGGCTGAAGCTTTTGCAGAAATCTTCAGTCAGAAGTTTTGAGTGGATGATCCATTTCGGCCTCCTCCGGTGGTCCCCATCATTACAGATAGCAGTCTTCAGAAAATTCGATTCACTGATATCAAGATACGGTTAAAGGTACTGGATACTGCAAAGGCTATAACCCTGATAACATGCCGACAATAGTCCTGAAGACTTGTACTCCAGAACTTCCCGCTTCCCTAGACAAGCTGTTCCAGTACGGTTACAAACAGACAATGTGGAAAACTGCTCAAGTATGTTCTGTTCATAAAACGCAGGACAAATTCAACCAATCCAAATACCGCCTCATCAATCTACTCTCCATCATCAGTAAAGTGATGGAAGGTGTCATCAACAGTGTTATCAAGCAGCACCTGCTCAGGGACGCCCATTTTCTGTTCCACCAAGGTCACTCAGCTCCTGACCTCATCACAGCCTTGGTTCAAACATAGAAAAAGGAACTGAATTCCAGCCCTTGACATCAAGGCTGCATTCTGCCAAATGTGACATCAAGGACCCCAATCAAAAACGGTATCTTAGGCCAACACTGCATTATTGGAGTCATACCTGACAGATAGGAAGATGGTCATTGATGTTGGAGGTCAGTCATCTAAGCTCCAGAACATCTCTGCAGTAGTCCCTTAGGTTAATGTTCGAGGTCCAAACATCTTCAACAGCTTCAACAATGACCTTCCTTCCATCATAAGGTCGGGAGTGGGGATTATCCAGGCTTGGGCTGACAAGTTGCAAGTAACATTCGTGCCACACAAATCCAGTCAATGACCATCACGAATAAGAAACAATATAACCACTTGTTTTTCAGCAGCATTATCCCCACTAAATTTCCCCACTATCAAAATCCTGGGGCGTATTAGTGACCATAAACTCAACTGGACTCGTCACAGATAAGAGCAGATCAGAGGCTAGGAATACTGCGTGATTAACTCACCTTCTGACTTCCCAAAGCCTGTCCAACATTTACAAGGCACAAGTCAGGAATGAGATGTAATAATCCTCACTTGCCTGACTGAGTGCAGCCCCAACAACACTAAAGAAGCTTGACACGATCCAGGATAAAGCAGCCCATTTGATTTGCACCACATCCACAACCATTCACTCCCTTCACCACGGTCGCTCAGGAACAGCAGTGCGTACTATCTACTAGACACAATGCAGAAATTCCACAAAAATCCTCAGAGAGCTCCTTCCAATCTCATGAACATTTCCATGTAGACTGACAAGGGCAGTAGACTTTTGGGAACACCACCAACTTCACATTCGCCTCCAAACCAGTCAACATCCTGATTTGGAAATATATTGCAGTTCCTTCCCTGTTGCTGGTTCAAACCACGAGAATTCCCTCCTTAATCACTAGTGGGTCAACGCACAGCACGTAGATTGCACCAGTTCGAGAAGGTAGCTCACCACCACCTTCTCAAGGGCAACTTGGGACGGGCAAGAAATGCTGGGCCCGTCCAGTGTTGTCCACATCCAAAAAATATTTTTTAAAGTAAGTATTTCCAAGTCGAGCATCTCGATGGGACAGATTATCTGATTTGAACACGAACAGGAAAACAGTGTTTCTAATAGTGAATATTTTAGACTTTTTCTGTTATTGGAAAGTTGTTCCAGATTCGATGACATATTGTTGCTGAGTGCTGTGATAAATTGCACCTTTTTAGTTAAAATAAACAATACTGGTGTAACAGGCTCAATCCATCAAAATGTCCAGATTACAAATGACAATCATAGTAGAGACAATGTACTCCCGCCAGGTAAGACTCACAGATAGCATCTTACATTCAACAGATTAATGGCCTAGTGGCTACACTGAATCCTCATATGACAAGCCGTCATCCCTCAGCAGTTCACAATATGCCAAATGCCGTCTGACCATTGCCCATTACATTCTCAACAGTACGTCTCCTCTCTTGTATTCTTGTTCTCCTGAAATGAACGTGAACATTGCATTTGCGTTCGTAACAGCCAACTGAACCTGCACATTAACCATAAGGGAGGATGAGTGCTTCAAAGTCTTTTTGTGCTTCAGATTGAATGGATCCTATTAGAACATAGAGTCTGCCTCTATTCCGCCTATCAAAGTGCATAATCTCACACGATTCCATATTGTGTTCCTTCAGCCACATGTTTTCCCACAGTCCAAATCTGTCCAAGTCTTTCTGCAGCCTCCCCACTTCCTCAATATCATCTTCCCAACAAACCATCACTGCATCATCTTCAAACTTAGCAAAACTGCCCTCAGCTCCTTTGTCCAATTTGTCCTTATGTAATACATTTCCTGGCTCCCTAAGGACTGTCCACCATCTACAAGGCACAACACTCAAGGTGCTTGACTCTATTCATGTTGAAGCAATGGCTCGAGTGGAATTACACCTGCAAAGTCTTCACTCCCTGCTCCACTGACTCTCAGTAGAAGCACACCCTGCCCCGTTTTGTGGTGAGTTTACTTCATTATTGTGCACAATCCCAGTCTATTGATGTCATTCTGTCTGGAGAAACTTTGTGTTGATGACGATGGAGGGAGGTGGGAGAAGGAATGTCTATGATGAATGACTGTGTGACTGCCAGGCTGAAACCTGCCCCGACAGCCTCGGATGTATCTGTGCCCGCTGTCACCGCTGCAGACATGATCAGTCTTCCTGAGAGTCAAGGCAAGGGAAGCGACAGACCTGGACGATGTTCCCGGCTGTGTACTCAGAGCCTATGAGGACCAACTGGTAGAGGTATTCATATACAAATGCAGCTTCTCCCTCTTACAAGTCGAAGTCCCAACCCGCTTTGAGAAGACCACCATCATCCTCGTAAGTGAGAAAGCACATGTAACATGCCTTAATGACTACCACCCAGTGACTCTGACCTCAATAAACATGGAGTGATTTGAAAGGCTGGTTATGGCCCACATCACCTCCAGTCTCCCAGCCTGACCTGATCCCTTATAATTTGCCTACTGATGTAACAGGTCCAGAACTGATGCCATACCCCGATCCCTGCACTCATCCCTGGGACATCTCGACAACAAGGACACTTACACCAGACTCCTGCTCACTGACGACAGCTCCAACTTCAACATCGTTATCCCCTCCAGACTGTCTCAAAATTCCGCGACCTTAGTCGCGGCTCCACCCTCTGCAACTTGGTCCCCCGGTTTCAGACCCACAGACCACAATCTGTGAAGAGAGGTATCTGCACCTCGACCACAATCACACTCAACACTGGATACCCCAAGGATGCGTCCTTAACCCCCCACTGTACTCCCTGTAAACACATGGCTGTGTCCCTCAGCCCCCTACTGTACTCCCTGTCCACACATGGCTGTGTTGCCAAATTCCAAACAATGCCAGCTGCAAGTTCGCTGATGACATGCCCACCTAAATACAGGTATCCCCTGCTTTTAAACAGTTCGCTTTTCCCCGCTTCCCTTTCCAAGTGACCTACACTAGGACCTGTTTTCGCTAATCAAAAGCATTTTCACTTTTACGAAGATTGCCGAAATTTTTCCCATACAAATGAATGCTTCTTCACTTTACACCATATCGGCTTATGAAAGGAATACTGTAGTTACAATCACAAAGCAGTTACCATGTCACACGAATAGAATGCTTTCAGTTGCCAGTATACAGAATAACAGTAACAGATACAGCTCATTCTAAGGTGGAAGAGACAATGGGTTGAGTTTCCTCAACCTTTGCTTTAATAATTCTGTGATATGTATTGAAAGCCTATGGAGGGGGGATGGGGGGGTGGGGGGAACCAAGTTTGTTCAATAAAGGGAAACCTGCATATGTCTAAGACAATGTTTAAAGCGATTTTATCTCCCTGTCTCTCTGCCCTAAATGGTGGTCATCTTCGTTAATAGGATATGGGTATCACTGGCTGGGCCAGCATTACTTCACTTTTCTAGCTGCTCTTGAGAAGACAGTGAGCCACTGTAGTCCATGTGTTTTATTTGATTTGATTTGATTTGATTTTAGTCAAATGTACAATGGAGAGTTTTGTTTTGTGAGTAGTGCAGGAACAAGATAGTAGACAAAAAAACACAGCTCCTGAGGTCCTTCAACAGAGTGAGGCATATAAGGTTACAGCTTCACAGGAGATGTGCAAAACAAGATCGCTATTAGCAAGACTAGTATTATTTGAAGTTAGAGATGTCAATTCGTCAGTCTAATTACGGTAGGGAAGAAAGTGTTCCTGAATATTCTGTTCCATATTTTCAAGCCTCACTATCTTCTTCCTGTTGGAAGATGTTGTCGGAGATCATTACCAGTTTGGGAGAGTTTTTTTAATGTTATCAGCTTTTCGGTGACAATAAGAAGTATAAATGGATGGAAGGTTGCCTTCCGTGATGGTCTGTGCTGTGCACACAACCGTCTGTAGTTTCTTATGGTCCTGGGTAGAGCAATTACCATGTCACGTGAATAGAATGCTTTCGGTTGCCAGTATACAGAATAACAATAAGAGAGACAGCTCATTCTAAGCTGGAAGAGACAATGGGTTGAGTTTCCGCAATCTTTGCTTTAATAATTCTGTGATATGTATTTAAAGCCTATGGACGGGGGTGAGACAAGCTTGTTCAATGAAGGACACAGACTGTTCCATCAACAAAAATCGATTCGTATTGTGTCATGAAGTTCAGTTGCAATGAAAAGTTTTTTAAAACAAAGTGGTTTTCTGAGATTTCCAGGATATTCAGAAAGGTTTTTTTTTTCTCTTTGAATCTTATAAAAGAAACAGATTTCGGCCTTAATACACGTGTCACAGACACACCATCTGTAATTGGACCACAGTGTCCACATATAACCAAGGTCAGCAAATGGACCAGTCAAGGAACATGAGACAGAATGATATGCAAACATGAGATACAAACTGAAAATGGTGGAGAAACGAAATAAAAACATGAAGAAGTATCTGCAGATAGAAACAGAGTTAACATATTGATTATGATGTGACATTTCTGAAAAGTCAAAGGTTAATGCTATGCAACTCTGCTCAAATTCTGCCATATTTGTTGAGTTTTGCTCCAGCTCTTTCAATTTCTTTTTCTTTCTGAACTGTGACAAATTGTCTGATCTGAACGATAACAGCAAAGCCCCTATCTCACTTGGATCTCGAGTAATTCGCTATGGATATTGAATGAGAAATTACAAAGTTCCTATGTTTGACAAGGCTCTAAATATTGATGACGTATTAGATTGTGAAAACGTGCCATGAAAATGTTGAAACAAAAACTGAAGTTGGTTTTAAAGCTCAGTAGGTCTGGCAGAATCTGTGAAGAGAAATCACAGTTAACGTTTCGGGTTCAGTGACCCTTCCTCAGAAATGATGGTAGCTAGGAAAATGTTGGTTGATATGAAGAAGGGGATGGACAGCTGTTAATGGAGATTGTTAGTGGCTAAACATAGAGGGTGTGTAATGGAAGGCGATGTGAGAACTAGGCCTGGTGTATTATTGGTCGGGGGCAAGGACATTGTGGAGTTCAGGGACGAAAATTATTGAACTTGATTTTGAGTCTGAAGGGCTGTAGGATCCTCACACGGTAAATGAGGTGTTGTCGTGTCAGTTTGCATAGACTTTTCCTGGAACACTGCAGCAAGCCTGACATAGAGATATTGGTCAGGGAACAGGATGCGGTATTAAACTGGCAGGGAACTGGAAGCTCAGGACCATTTGTATAGATACACTGTGGATGTTTAGAGAAGCGGTCACCCAGGCTACCGTTAGTTTCCCCAATGTAGAGAAGACCACATTGTGAGAAGCGAATCGAGTAGACTAATTGTGGGAAATGTCGGTAAGGTGCTGCTTCATCGGTACGGTGTGGTTGGGCCCTTGGATAGTGAGAAAGGAGGACAGAAGTGCGAACATGTTACACTTTCGGCAGGGGCAAGTGAAGTGGGCCTGTGGTGGGGGTGAGGGCGGGGTAATGGGAGTGAATAAAGAGTGAACCAGGGTGTCCTGGTCCCTCCAGAAGGTGGACAATTTTGAGGAGGAAAATATGTGTCTGGTGATGGCATCTTGCTGGAGGTGGGGGAAATGGCGGCTGATAATCCACTTCATGTGAATGCAGGTGGGATGGTCGGCCAGGACAAGAGGAATTCTCTCGCTGTTGCAGGAAGGTAGAGAGACGGTGAAAATAGAAATGTAAGAGGTGGGTCAGACCTGGTTGAGGGCCCTCTCGAAAACAGTGCTGGGATATTCTCAGTTGAGGAAGAAGATGGACATTTTGGAAGTTGACATCATTAGAAGCAATGCGGTGGAGACAGAAAAATTGGTGGAATGGAATGGAGTATTAGCAAGAAACAGGTTGTGAGGGTGTATACTCCAGGTAGCAGTGGCAGTCGGTTGGTTAATACTGGATATTAGTGGCCTGTCGATCCCCAGAAATGGAAACAGAGATACCGAGGAAAGGAAGTGATGAGTCAGAGAAAGACGAGGTGAAAGGGAGGGAGGGATGCAAATTGGAAGTGAGATTGACGATTTTTTTCAAATTCACTACGAGAGGGATCATAATCGATGATATAATCTATGCATTGGAGAAAGAGTTGTGGATGGGTCTGGAATAGAAGTGGAACAGGGAATTGTCTATGTACCCCTTGAAGAAACAGCTATGACTGGAGCCCACGTGTGTATCCATGCACCCCCTCTGTGTGGCAGGAGTAGGCTGAAGCAATGGGTCTGCCCGGGCAGTTCTGTTTGTGGATTTTCAGGAGGAGATAGAAGTGAGCTCTGCTATCAGAGGACCATCAGCTTGGGGACCGTTGGGTGGTGGCAAGTACGGTGTGAATGACCAGATGAAATGTGGTCAATTATCATAGTTGATATAATGGCCTGATGTGCCATGGTCGGAACATTGTCCAGCAGGTGATATGAGGAGATAACTGAGAGCTGGCCCTCAGTCTCTGCAATGTAGAGGGCAGTGCACCAGACTATAGCAGCATCACCCTTACCAGCACAGGCTGAATAACAAAGTCAGATTTGGATCAAAGCACACGGCATACAGCCTGTTCAGAGAGTGATTTGTTGGATTGGGTGAGGGGATGCAGAGAAATTAAGACAACCAATGTCACATCGAACATTCTCAATGAACAGATTGAGTTCAAGCAAACAGCAGAGGGAGAGGTCCAGGTGGAGGAAGAGTATTGGAGCTATTCGAAGAGTCTGTGGAACAGGGCACAGGAAACAAGAAATGGGCACGGAGGAGAAGATGGTGGGAGAAGAGTTCAACGTCATGCCGTACCCGAAAATCATTAAAGTCGGGACACAGCGGGATAACGCTGAGACCATTGTTAAGTACAGAACATTCAACATCAGAGTGTGGAAGGGTAGGAGGGAGGGTGAAGGTACGACAGGAGGTGCATTTGTTGGAGGGGACGCAGTCAGAGTGCAAGGCACGGGTGGGGAGTCAGGTTCCAAAGGGTCATAGACATCTCTGTGTTATTGTATCCTGTGCGCCTCATATATCTGATGAGCATGGCGAATGAGCCGGAGAAAGAAATAGAATTGGGGAGTGGTGCAGCCTTGAGCCAATGAGATGTGATGCTGTTGCACAGATAAAATGTTGATATCCCTGGCACTGCAATCACATGATCCGTCCTCAGGAAGTAACTGAATGAAAATGAACGTAATCTTATTGTAATGCCCTGATTTCATTGGAGTGACACTCAATCAGCAAAGTCTTCCCAGATGTTATTCTGAGATTTTAGACAAAACTGTGAAAACATAATAAATGTTGATGTTATTACAGGACAAAGTCATCCATGGTTTTGGAAGGTATTAGCAAGAGCAGAGTTTATTTGTCATTCTCAAAAGCTCTGGGGAAGGTGTCATCGTTCAGTGAGGAAATTACCAGGACAGAATTTCCTCCGATTCCCATTGACCCCTGTTTACTCAGGGTCCGTGATGCCACATGAATCAAATACTATTTTGATGCAAGGGAAGTTACTCTGATCTCACCTCAAAAGAGGTAAACCGTTAAAATAATAAAAAGCAAAAGTGTAAAACACGGCTTGTTTGAACAATGTGCTCACTGTACTCACAATGTTTATGGGAAAACTGATGCATGGACTTCTGATTTTGAGGAAAGGTTCATCCTATTTGTGATGAGGCTGTTTGGTTATGCACTGTGACACAGAGACAGAAAGATACTCCACTCTGGACCATGGGGAACAAAACCACCCTGTTCATGGTGCATCAGACAGTGACAGACACACACTATTGTCTCTTCCAATTGGACATTGATCATCCCAATCTCAACATTCACTGATGATCAATAGCAGAACAGAAGCCAGCGGCTCCCATCATCCCAGTTGGAAAGCAAAAAGGGAATGCGATGGTCAGATGCAGTGGGAGTAATTGGGGAATTGGTGTAACTTACGGTGGGAGTGACAGAAGGAGGGTGTAAAGGGAAATCATCAGTGGAAGAGCATGTAGAAGCAGAAGGGGTAGTGCAAGGGAAGTAGGAGTGTGAGGAAAGAGTAGGACGAAGGAGGAAGAATGACGGATGAAGTTTTAATGACAAGGAAAAACTTGTTTTTGGGGAAGCGGGATTGGGTGCAAAAACATCATTGTTCAGGAAAATCGAGATCAGGTTTCCATTCAAAATTAAGAAAATATTTCATGTTCTTTCTTTTCTATCACTTGATTCTTGTTAAGATGATACATGTACTCTATCTTTCTGTATCAAGTGCAGAGGATTTTTTTTCTTGTCTTGTGTGGTGTTTCAACATTTTTGATTTTTCTTTACAGTCTGTATTTGCTTCCAATTCAAGGTAGACATGAGAATATGATTTGATCTCCTTCAGTTTGTCCATAACATAGAATTTCATTGAGTATTTATCCTCATCACACTAGCTGATTTAAACAAACAATGAATTAGTCTGTGTCCATCCTGCAGATGAAAAATGTTTCCAGATCTGGCTATTGCAGTGCCTCCAAAAGGTTAATGTTCCAGCGCAAGATGCCAAAACCTTGTTCTTCCTAAATTACTTACAAGCTTTATGAATAAAACATGCAAAGTGTAAAAGGTGAATTCAACTCTGTGTCAAAACTGTTATTTCTGGCTTCCTCATAAAAGATGTTAACCAAATCACTCTGTAAATTGACCAAAATAAGAAAAAAACAGAGACTGGAATTCTCAAATCTTCCTCTGAATAACATCTGGGAAACAGGAAGGAAATCACGGTTTGTTTGTGTTATTCATAAATGACGATGGTGAGCATGTGGAAAATGGGGGGTGGGGGCAGTGGAATGCTGACCAATGTTGTGGATGACACAAAGCTGAGCTGAGTGGCTCACAATCAGGAGAATATAAATAGATTATTCAGATAACCAGATCAATGGCCGATGATATTTAACGCTAATAAATGTGGGATGATGCATGTCAGACGTAATAAGACAAGTGAGTACTCAAACTATGAATGGGGAGGGCTAAATTTGCTCGTTTTTTCTTTGCAGCAGGGAAGGTTGAGGAGGGAACCTGCTACAGGTAGACTGGAGTATAGGGGTATAGAGAAGATGAACAATCAGAAGCTGTTTCCCTTAGTCAAAGGGTCAAAAACAAAGGAATGCAGTTTTGAAGTCAAAGGCAGGGATTTGAGAGAGGATTTGTGGAATGTGTTTCGTACTGAGAGGGTGGTATGAATCTGGAATGCATTGTCTAGGAGGGTCGTTGAGGGAGGTAACCTCACAAACATTTAAAAAGCCTTTGGATGTGCACCTTCTGGCACAGACGTGATAGGCCTTTAATTCGTTTCATGATTCTATGCGTTGGCAGCCATGAATGCTCTGATATATTCTGAAGCAATAAGCAATGGCAGTTGCTGGTTTGTTCCTTTGACTGGACTCAGTAAGTGGCGAGATTACAAACCAGAATCATCTCATGTAGTTTCAGCCCTTTCTTCACCTACAGCATCCAAACCATTTCTGGGAACATCCAGGGTAATTCACATGCTCAGTGCAAGCATTGTCTATCAACAGCACGAGCATTTTTCCAAATGTTTACCACCATTATTATAGCTACAGCAATGTCATGGACACAGATTTTCCTTCAATATAATGCAGACTTCTAGCTATGAGGGTGCTATTTCTCTGAAGCATAATAAATTACTTCCCAGATATTCACTTTGATAAAAAGCAAGTTTTCCTGTGTTTTGCTGCCAGTTATTTATCACAGAATGCCCCACTCCACTCCATCCCTTCAAAATTTACCCTTTAATATTTTCTTGTGCACTGTCTTCCTGATCTCTCACACCTCAATCCCTCACATCCCCCACACTCTCCATCCTCATTTGTGAATCGCTGATAAACCTGAGCCTCATCTCTATCATTTATTCCAACTTCCATCTCGCAATGTGAACTGATAGGATTCCTTCCCTCAGCATGGTCATTAGACTGGCCATGCCTGATGTGCTATTCATCTCGACCTTCTACTCAGTTTCTGACCCGCTGCTTTGGTTACCAAACTCCTGGTTAATTAGTTTAAATCCATTCGACATGCACTAGCAACGCTCCCCAAAAGGATGTTGCTGTTCCTCCAGTTAAGATGCAATCTGTCTTTTTGTACAAGTCCCACCTGTCCTGGAAGAATTCCAAATAATCCAAAAATCTGAAACCATCACCCCTGAACTAGTTTTTTAACAACATGTTAAACTGTACCGCCGTCCTAATCCTGACCTTTATTCCATATGGCACGGGGAGTCATTCAGAGATTACAGAGGATTGTTCTGTCTCTCTCTCACACACACATACACACACACACAATCAGACAGACACCCTATTACTTTGCAGATGAATACCAATAACCTTATAAATAATCAGAATGATAACTGGAATGAGGATTTTATTTAATTAAAGGACGAGAGAAATTACATTTCTTCTGGATGTCAGTTTGCTCACTGAGTTGGAGAGTTCATTTTCTGATGGTTCATCACTATACTAGGAAACATTATCAGTGAGTCTCCGGTGAAATGCTAGTTTTATGTCCCACTTCCTATTTGTGTGTTTAGGTTTCCTTGAGTCAGTGATGTAATTTCCAGTATTGGTGATTTCATGCCTGGTCCTTTTCCTCAGAGAGTGTTAGATGGAATCAACATCGATGTGTTTGTTGATAGAGTTCCGGTTGTGCGTGTCTCTCTTTGGCTTGTCCTAGATGGATGTGCAGACCTAGTCTAAATGATATACCTCCTCATCCGTATGTAAGGATCTGTTTTTCCGATGTAATGTTTGTTACAGTTCTTGCAAGGCTTATTCTTCCTGGAGCAGAACAGACAAAAATGTGAACTTATTGTGGTGCTCAAAAGTATGAAGAAAGTTGCAGACTAAAACAGGAAAACTGTGTTTCCGTTAGTTGGCATTACAGCATCAAGGGGTTCTAATTTCAAAATTGTCAGCAGAAGAGCTGGGACTGAGATACATAAATACTTCTTTATTGAGAGAGTTGTTAGGATTTGGATTAGACTGCCTGAGAGAGTTATAGATGACGATCCAATAAAGAATTGGACATATATAATTGGAAGTTATGAATTTAATGGGCTAAAGAGATAGGGCTGGCAAATGGAAGGTGCTGGGGAAACATTACTGGAGCTGGTGCACACACAGTGGCCAATGGCCCCCTCCTGTACTTTAAAGGCTTGGACTCCATCATGTGTCTGATGCAAATAAAAATCAGTAGCGGATTATTTCCCGTTTTAGGTGCTCGCAAATATCTGATTATTTGGTGCAGGATAAACATTTAAAATGCAAATATTGCAAGGTCAGTCTCATTATGTAGTCTATTTATTACTCAGAATAAAAATATTTTAAATGTTACGTCCTGATAACGAAAAGAAATATATCATTGCTTTGGCACACATCTCTTTGAAAAGCTCTGACTTGTCCCTCATACCATAATATGTCCTTTTTTTCCACTCTCCACATTTCATATTTCTAAAAATCGACTGTTTTCAAATTATTCTTCGCTAAAATGTGATAACATAAATCATTCACAGTACATGTTGAATTATTGCCATTTCTCAATTGCTGGCTATTAGCTGAAGCTCGTACATTTCACTGAGAAATTTAACTGATTGTTTATATATAAATATATAAGAACGCGAATTCTATTTGATTGTCCAATCGTTTACTCACTCCGAAAATGTAATCATTCAGAAGCCAACCATTTTCAAAATGTTGGAGTGGCAATGCATTGTTTTGAATCCTGACATTGAATATATAATTCTGATCACAACAGTTAGGTACCATGTTCTTTATTCGATATAAAATAAAATGTGCATTCTTTATTTTTGCGTTACAAAAAATTGATAGGAGTTTATACTTTAGTCCCATAAATATAGAATCGACCTAATTATTTTCAGAGATTATAGTTCAGTTGAATAATTATACTTCATATCTCATTTTTGCCCAAGTCACGAAACATAGCTAACAGCTGATTATTGTTCGGGTCAGTAAACTCAACACCTTGCAATGAGCTACGCTAAAAATGGCTTCCAAAAGATTTGGAATCATTTACAGTGTCACTGGAATTCACAGTTGCCCGTGATGGTGAGTGACACACTGACCTGCTCCTAAATCTGTGCAAAGAGTTTCTAACCTGGGTCAGGGCAGTCAGTCAAACATTCCTTCACAACAAATAATTTGGAATCCACCCTGGGAAAGGTGAGAGCTCGCTAACAGACTATCACTGGTCTCAGTGTAGATACAAATAATGTCCAAATTAGATATCAATGGCTGACCAGCAACCAGGTTTTAAAAAATCACCTTCAGTCAGAGCCTGGCCCATTGGGCAGATGTGTCGCCATGCAGTGTCAGAATCACACCGCACAACTTACTGATGGTGCTGACACCTGGCCTACCTCCCAGACTCCATACATCTGCACCCTGGACCGGATGCTGGGAAAAGACGTTAAAAAGTTGACAAACTGATGCACTATCTTGAGTCTCACAAATAAACTTCTGAAACCATATCCAATAAATGTCACCTTAATTAACACCAGTATCAAAATGAAATTTTACATCTCTGTGGATGGCCAGAGGTTAATACATAGTTCACCAAACAGAATATATCTGAAGAAAACAGCAGCAAATGGCAGGCCAAGAAGCACGTTCATAAATGAACTTGGCGGATTCTGTTTGGTGTGTGGTGACCTACACATATTGTACTGGCACTCAGGTGACTGAAACAATGCACAACGCAAATGTAAGTTTTGACCTAACACCTCGTCAAAGCTTCCTGATCTCACACACATCACTCCCTCACACACTCAAGACTTGATGAGAACCTACAAACTTGGTGAAACAGGAATCATAGTACAGGCCCTTCAGCCCTTGACGTCCTGCCAACATTTTACCCTGTTCTAAGATCAGACTAACCTACATACCTTTCATTATTCGATCATTCATGTGCCTATCCGCACACGCACACTCTCTGTGTAAAGAACCTACCTCGGACATCTCCCATAAATATTCCTCCAATTACCTTAAAATCGTGCCCCCTCATCATAGCCATTTCCGTCCTGGGTGAAAGTTTCTGGCTATCCACTCTATCTATGCCTCTAATCATCTTGTCCACCTCTATCAAGTCATGTTCCATTCTTTTTCATTCCAATGAGAAAAAAACCTAGTTCCCTGAATTTTCTTTGCAAGACCTGCCCTCCAGTCCAAGCAGCATCCTGATAAATTTCCTCAGTACACTCACCAATGCTTCCACATCTTTCATATAATGAGGCGACCAGTACGGAACACAACATTCTAAGTGTGATCTCACCAGGGTTCCATAGAGCTGGAGCATAACCTCACTGCTTAAACTCAACCCCCATGCTAATGAAAACATCATCCGGCTTCTTAAGAACCTTATCAACCTGTGTGGCAACTTTGTGGGAGTTATGACATGGATCATCAGATCCCACTGTTACTCCACAATGTATGAATCCTACATTTAACCGTGTATTATGCATTCAAATTTGACCTTCCAAACTGAATCGCTTCACAATTTTCCAGGTTGAACTCCAACTGTCTCTTATCAGCCCAGTTCAGTATTCTGTCAATGTCCTGTGCAAACTACAATAGCCCTCCACACTACCCACAATTCCACCATACTTTGTTAATTTGAAAAACTTACTAACCCACCTTCCCTCTTCCACATCGAAGTCATTTATAAATGTCACAAACAGCAGAGGCCCCAGAACCAATCCCAATGGAGCACCAATGGTCACCGAGCTCCAGACTGAATACTTGCCATTTACCATCCCCCTCTGTCTTCTATGGACCAGTCCATTCTGCATCATGACAGGCCGGTTTCCCTGTATCCGATGCGTCCTTACTTTCTGAATGAACCTACTATGGGGAAATTTACCAAATACCTGGTTAAAAACCATGTACTCCACATCCACTACTCTCGCTTCTTCAATGTGTTTGATCCAATCCTCAAAGAATTCAGTAAGGTTTGTGAGGCATGACCTGTCCCTCACAAAGCCATGCTGACTATTTCTAACCAAACTATGATGTACAAGTAATCATAAATTCTGTCTCTCAGAATCCTCTCCAAACCTTTGCCCAATGCTGATGTAAACTGACTGGTCTGTAATTCTCTGGATTAACTTTATTCCATTTCCTGAGCAAGGGAGTAACATTTGCTTCCCTCCAATCATCTGGCACTACTCAAATGGAGAGTGAGGACGCAAATATCATCTCCAAAGGTACAGTAATCTCTTCGCTCTCTTCCTGTAGTAAGCCAGGGTGGATCCCGTCTCGCCTCGGAGATTTATCTATCCCTGTGTTTGTATTGCAATCAGTCTGTCCTTCACCTCACCATGTCTACTCACTGTCCAACTATCTGATTGACTGCTTTCCATTTCCGGGCTCTACACAGTGCTGCTTTCCTGAACACATATGGTTCCCTATAACCTGTTAATCATGGAATGGAAAACATGGGAAGGCATCAATGCCTTCCTGATGAAAGGCTGATGCCCAAAGCTTTGACTCTCCTGCTCCTCAAATGCACCTGATATGTTGTGCTTTTCCAGCGCCACAGTTTTCGACTCTGGTCACCAGCATCTCCAGGTCTCACTTTCTCCATTACAAAGGGCTGTCCCCTCTGCACACTGAGCAGGCAATTAATCAGCAGAAACTCGCTGTATTTAGAGCTGACCGTTCAGTTCTGGAAAGTTGCATTTGATGAATACATTTACTGAAAACGAAATTACTATTCAACAAATATTCATTCAGTCCCAGAGTTACAGTTTTGGTTCATGAAATAGGCAGCTTGATAACGAGCAGTCAATGACTGAAGAACTCCGAAGTACAGAGTATTCTAGGTGATATATTCCAGGGTGGATGTGCTTTCCCTTAATGTTGGGTATGCTATCGGACAGACAGATATGATAAGGGAACGCGGTGACAAGTAGAATTGTGACATTTTTACCATTACAGAGATGTGATTGAGGGAGGTCAGGGCTGACAACTGAATATTCTGCGGTGCAAGAACTATAGGCAGCACAGGAGAGGGGTAAAGGAGGAGGTGGTGATGCATTATTAGTCATTATGGAGTCAGTTTCTGCAGTAAGAAGGGAATTAAACGGAAAGAGAAGCTTAAAGCGGGTACAAATTGAGCAGGTCAATGGAGGCAACTACCATATGTGTTAGGGCTAAACTTAAAACGGAAGTAGAAGCGTAAATATGAGGCGTGATAAAACATTAGCGGGTAGTATGAGCGGGTTGAGAGAGATAGGGAGTAGTATATGATTTGGTGGGGCTTAGAGATATAAGGAGGGGTGTAGGGTTTGGAGTGGATTAGAGGGAGAGCGTGGCGTGCAGGGTTTGAGAGAGTTATGGAGTAGTATCGGGTTTGAAGGAGGTTAGAGAGATAGAGAAGGGTTACGGATTGGCGGGGGTTAGACGGATAGGGAAATGTGTAGGTTTGGAGGGGTTAGAGAGATAGGGAGGCGTGCAGGGTTTGAGAGAGATACGGAGTAGCATAGGGTTTAGAACAGGTTAGTGAGATAGGGAAGGGTGTAGGGATTGGATATGATTAGATAGATAGGGAAAGGGTTTGGTGGGTTTGAGTAAGTAGGGAGAAGTATAGGGTTTAGAGGGTTGGGAAATATAGGGAGGAGAGCATGGTTTAGAATGGGTTAAGGAAATAGAGTGTGGTGCAGGGGCTAGAGTAGGTTGAAGAGATAGGGAAGGGAGTAGTGATTGGAGGAGTTTAGCGAGCTAGGAAGGGGTGCAGTATTTGGAAAGGGTTAAGGAGATAGGCAGGGGTGTCGGGTTTGGAGCAAGTTAGAGAGATATAAAAGGGGTACAGTGCATGGAGGGTGTACAGAGATAGTAAAGGCGGAAGGGGCTGGAGGAAGTTACATAGATGGGATGGGTGGAAGGTTTGGAGGAGTTTATAGAGATAGAGAGGAACGTAGGGTTTGGGAAAGGAAAGAGAGATAGCGAAGGGGGTAGGTTTGGAGGAGGTTTGAAGCTCGTGGTGTCAGATCAAACATTGACACAGAAACCACCTGCTGACCCCCCCCCCCCCGCCCCCTCACAGCCTCACGGTGTCAGATCAAACACTGACACAGAAACCTCCTGCTGACCCCCCTCCCTCAGCCTCACATTGTCAGATCAAACACTGATACAGAAACCTCCTGCTGACCCCCCTCCCTCAGCCTCACGGTATCAGATCAAACACTGACACAGAAACCTCCTGCTGACCCCCCCCCCCCCTCAGCCTCACGGTGTCAGATCAAACACTGACACAGAAACCTCCTGCTAACCCCCCACCCTCAGCCTCACGGTGTCAGATCAAACACTGACACAGAAACCTCCTGCTGACTCCCCTCACTCCCTCAGCCTCACGGTGTCAGATCAAACACTGACACAGAAACCTCCTGCTGACCACCCCCCTCCCTCAGCCTCACGGTGTCAGATCAAACACTGACACAGAAACCTCCTGCTGACCCCCCTCCCTCAGCCTCACGGTGTCAGATCAAACACTGACACAGAAACCTCCTGCTGACTCCCCTCCCTCAGCCTCACGGTGTCAGATCAAACACTGACACAGAAACCTCCTGCTGACTCCCCTCCCTCCCTCAGCCTCACGGTGTCAGATCAAACACTGACACAGAAACCTCCTGCTGACCACCCCCCTCCCTCAGCCTCACGGTGTCAGATCAAACACTGACACAGAAACCTCCTGCTGACCCCCCTCCCTCAGCCTCACGATGTCAGATCAAACACTGACACAGAAACCTCCTACTGACCCCCCTCCCTCAGCCTCACGGTGTCAGATCAAACACTGACACAGAAACCTCCTGCTGACCCCCCTCCCTCAGCCTCACGGTGTCAGATCAAACACTGACACAGAAACGTCCTGCTGACCCCCCCCCTCCCTCAGCCTCACGGTGTCAGATCAAACACTGACACAGAAACCTCCTGCTGACTCCCCTCCCTCAGCCTCACGGTGACAGATCAAACACTGACACAGAAACCTCCTGCTGACTCCCCCCCTTCCCTCAGCCTCACGGTGTCAGATCAAACACTGACACAGAAACCTCCTGCTGACCCCCCTCCCTCAGCCTCACGGTGTCAGATCAAACACTGACACAGAAACCTCCTGCTGACTCCCCCCTCCCTCAGCCTCACGGTGTCTGATCAAACACTGACACAGAAACCTCCTGCTGACTCCCCCCCCTTCCCTCAGCCTCACGGTGTCAGATCAAACACTGACACAGAAACCTCCTGCTGACCCCCCTCCCTCAGCCTCACGGTGTCAGATCAAACACTGACACAGAAACCACCTGCTGACCCCCCCCTCCCTCAGCCTCACGGTGTCAGATCAAACACTGACACAGAAACCTCCTGCTGACCCCCCCCTCCCTCAGCCTCACGGTGTCAGATCAAACACTGACACAGAAACCTCCTGCTGACCCCCTCCCTCCCTCAGCCTCACTGTGTCAGATCAAACACTGACACAGAAACCTCCTGCTGACCCCCCTCCCTCAGCCTCACGGTGTCAGATCAAACACTGACACAGAAACCTCCTGCTGACCCCCCTCCCTCAGCCTCACGGTGTCAGATCAAACACTGACACAGAAACCTCCTGCTGACCCCCCTCCCTCAGCCTCACGGTGTCAGATCAAACACTGACACAGAAACCTCCTGCTGACCCCCCTCCCTCAGCCTCACGGTGTCAGATCAAACACTGACACAGAAACCTCCTGCTGACTCCCCTCTCTCAGCCTCATGGTGTCAGATCAAACACTGACACAGAAACCTCCTGCTAACCCCCCTCCCTCAGCCTCACGGTGTCAGATCAAACACTGACACAGAAACATCCTGCTGACCCCCCTCCCTCAGCCTCACGGTGTCAGATCAAGCACTGACACAGAAACCTCCTGCTGACCCCCCTCCCTCAGCCTCACGGTGAGAGATCAAACACTGACACAGAAACCTCCTGCTGACCCCCCTCCCTCAGCCTCACGGTGAGAGATCAAACACTGACACAGAAACCTCCTGCTGACCCCCCCCCCCTCCCTCAGCCTCACGGTGTCAGATCAAACACTGACACAGAAACCTCCTGCTGACCCCCCTCCCTCAGCCTCACGTTGTCAGATCAAACACTGACACAGAAACCTCCTGCTGACCCCCCTCCCTCAGCCTCACATTGTCAGATCAAACACTGACACAGAAACCTCCTGCTGACCCCCCCCTCCCTCAGCCTCACGGTGTCAGATCAAACACTGACTCAGAAACCTCCTGCTGACTCCCCTCCCTCAGTCTCACGGTGACGGATCAAACACTGACACAGAAAACTCCTGCTGACCCCCCCCCCCCTCAGCCTCACGGTGTCAGATCAAACACTGACTCAGAAACCTCCTGCTGACTCCCCTCCCTCAGTCTCACGGTGACGGATCAAACACTGACACAGAAAACTCCTGCTGACCCCCCCCCCCCCCTCAGCCTCACGGTGTCAGATCAAACACTGACACAGAAACCTCCTCCTGACTCCCCTCCCTCACCCAAACATTGTCAGATCAAACACTGACACAGAAACCTCCTCCTGACTCCCCTCCCTCAGCCTCACATTGTCAGATCAAACACTGACACAGAAACCTCCTGCTGACACCCCTCCCTCCCTCAGCCTCACGGTGTCAGATCAAACACTGACACGGAAACCTCCTGCTGACCCCCCTCCCTCAGCCTCACGGTGTCAGATCAAACACTGACACAGAAACCTCCTGCTGACCCCCCTCCGACAGCCTCACATTGTCAGATCAAACACTGACACAGAAACCTCCTGCTGACCCCCCCCTCCCTCAGCCTCACTGTGTCCGATCAAACACTGACACAGAAACCTCCTGCTGACCCCTCCCTCCCTCAGCCTCACGGGGTCAGATCAAACACTGACACAGAAACCTCCTGCTGACTCCCCTCCCTCAGCCTCACGGGTTCAGATCAAACACTGACACAGAAACCTCCTGCTGACCCCCCTCCCTCAGCCTCACGGTGTCAGATCAAACACTGACACAGAAACCTCCTGCTGACCCCCCTCCCTCAGCCTCACGGTGTCAGATCAAACACTGACACAGAAACCTCCTGCTGACCCCCCTCCCTCAGCCTCACGGTGTCAGATCAAACACTGACACAGAAACCTCCTGCTGACCCCCCCCTCCCTCAGCCTCACGGGGTCAGATCAAACACTGACACAGAAACCTCCTGCTGACCCCCCTCCCTCAGCCTCACGGTGTCAGATCAAACACTGACACAGAAACCTCCTGCTGACCCCCCTCCCCCTCCCTCAGCCTCACGGGGTCAGATCAAACACTGACACAGAAACCTCCTGCTGACTCCCCCCCCTCCCTCAGCCTCACGGTGTCAGATCAAACACTGACACAAACGTCCTGCTGACTCCCCCCCCTCCCTCAGCCTCACGGTGTCAGATCAAACACTGACACAGAAACCTCCTGCTGACTCCCCCCCCTCCCTCAGCCTCACGGGGTCAGATCAAACACTGACACAGAAACCTCCTGCTGACCCCCCCCTCCCTCAGCCTCACGGTATCAGATCAAACACTGACACAGAAACCTCCTGCTGACCCCCCCCCCCCTCAGCCTCACGGTGTCAGATCAAACACTGACACAGAAACCTCCTGCTAACCCCCCACCCTCAGCCTCACGGTGTCAGATCAAACACTGACACAGAAACCTCCTGCTGACCCCCCCCCCCCTCAGCCTCACGGTGTCAGATCAAACACTGACACAGAAACCTCCTGCTGACCCCCCTCCCTCAGCCTCACGGGGTCAGATCAAACACTGACACAGAAACCTCCTGCTGACTCCCCCCCCTTCCCTCAGCCTCACGGTGTCAGATCAAACACTGACACAGAAACCTCCTGCTGACCCCCCTCCCTCAGCCTCACGGTGACAGATCAAACACTGACACAGAAACCTCCTGCTGACCCCCCCGTCCCTCAGCCTGACGGTGTCAGATCAAACACTGACACAGAAACCTCCTGCTGACCCCCCCCTCCCTCAGCCTCACGGTGTCAGATCAAACACTGACACAGAAACCTCCTGCTGACTCCCCTCCCTCCCTCAGCCTCACGGTGTCAGATCAAACACTGACACAGAAACCTCCTGCTGACCCCCCTCCCTCAGCCTCACGGTGTCAGATCAAACACTGACACAGAAACCTCCTGCTGACCACCCCCCTCCCTCAGCCTCACGGTGTCAGATCAAACACTGACACAGAAACCTCCTGCTGACCCCCCTCCCTCAGCCTCACGGTGTCAGATCAAACACTGACACAGAAACCTCCTGCTGACCCCCCCCCCTCCCTCAGCCTCACGGTGTCAGATCAAACACTGACACAGAAACCTCCTGCTGACTCCCCTCCCTCAGCCTCACGGTGTCAGATCAAACACTGACACAGAAACCTCCTGCTGACCCCCCTCCCTCAGCCTCACGGTGTCAGATCAAACACTGACACAGAAACCTCCTGCTGACCCCCCTCCCTCAGCCTCACGGTGTCAGATCAAACACTGACACAGAAACCTCCTGCTGACTCCCCTCTCTCAGCCTCACGGTGTCAGATCAAACACTGACACAGAAACCTCCTGCTGACTCCCCCCTCCCTCAGCCTCACGGTGTCAGATCAAACACTGACACAGAAACCTCCTGCTGACTCCCCTCTCTCAGCCTCACGGTGTCAGATCAAACACTGACACAGAAACATCCTGCTGACACCCCCCTCCCTCAGCCTCACGGTGTCAGATCAAACATTGACACAGAAACCTCCTGCTGACCCCCCTCCCTCAGCCTCACGGTGTCAGATCAAACACAGAAACAGAAACCTCCTGCTGACCCCCCTCCCTCAGCCTCACGTTGTCAGATCAAACACTGACACAGAAACCTCCTGCTGACTCCCCTCCCTCAGCCTCACATTGTCAGATCAAACACTGATACAGAAACCTCCTGCTGACCCCCCTCCCTCAGCCTCACGGTGTCAGATCAAACACTGACACAGAAACCTCCTGCTGACCCCCCCCTCCCTCAGCCTCACGGTGTCAGATCAAACACTGACACAGAAACCTGCAGCTGACCCCCCCCTCCCTCAGCCTCACGGTGTCCGATCAAACACTGACACAGAAACCTCCTGCTGACCCCCCCCTCCCTCAGCCTCACGGTGTCAGATCAAACACTGACACAGAAACCTCCTGCTGACCCCCCTCCCTCAGCCTCACGGTGTCAGATCAAACACTGACACAGAAACATCCTGCTGACACCCCCCTCCCTCAGCCTCACGGTGTCAGATCAAACATTGACACAGAAACCTCCTGCTGACACCCCCCTCCCTCAGCCTCACGGTGTCCGATCAAACACAGAAACAGAAACCTCCTGCTGACCCCCCTCCCTCAGCCTCACGTTGTCAGATCAAACACTGACACAGAAACCTCCTGCTGACCCCCCTCCCTCAGCCTCACGGTGTCAGATCAAACACTGACACAGAAACCTCCTGCTGACCACCCCCCTCCCTCAGCCTCACGGTGTCAGATCAAACACTGACACAGAAACCTCCTGCTGACCCCCCTCCCTCAGCCTCACGGTGTCAGATCAAACACTGACACAGAAACATCCTGCTGACACCCCCCTCCCTCAGCCTCACGGTGTCAGATCAAACATTGACACAGAAACCTCCTGCTGACACCCCCCCTCCCTCAGCCTCACGGTGTCCGATCAAACACAGAAACAGAAACCTCCTGCTGACCCCCCTCCCTCAGCCTCACGGTGTCAGATCAAACACTGACACAGAAACCTCCTGCTGACCCCCCCCTCCCTCAGCCTCACGGTGTCCGATCAAACACTGACACAGAAACCTCCTGCTGACCCCCCTCCCTCAGCCTCACGGTGTCAGATCAAACACTGACACAGAAACCTCCTGCTGACACCCCCCTCCCTCAGCCTCACGGTGTCAGATCAAACACTGACACAGAAACCTCCTGCTGACTCCCCTCCCTCAGCCTCACGGTGTCAGATCAAACACTGACACAGAAACCTCCTGCTGACCCCCCTCCCTCAGCCTCACGGTGTCAGATCAAACACTGACACAGAAACCTCCTGCTGACCACCCCCCCTCACTCAGCCTCACGGTGTCAGATCAAACACTGACACAGAAACCTCCTGCTGACCCCCTTCCCTCAGCCTCACGGTGTCAGATCAAACACTGACACAGAAACCTCCTGCTGACTCCCCTCCCTCAGCCTCACGGTGTCAGATCAAACACTGACACAGAAACCTCCTGCTGACCCCCCTCCCTCAGCCTCACGGTGTCAGATCAAACACTGACACAGAAACCTCCTGCTGACTCCCCTCCCTCAGCCTCACGGTGTCAGATCAAACACTGACACAGAAACCTCCTGCTGACCCCCCCCCCCTCCCTCAGCCTCACGGTGTCAGATCAAACACTGACACAGAAACCTCCTGCTGACCGCCCCCTCCCTCAGCCTCACGGTGTCAGATCAAACACTGACACAGAAACCTCCTGCTGACCCCCCCTCCCTCAGCCTCACGGTGTCAGATCAAACACTGACACAGAAACCTCCTGCTGACCCCCCCCCCTCACGGTGTCAGATCAAACACTGACACAGAAACCTCCTGCTGACCCCCCTCCCTCAGCCTCACGGTGTCAGATCAAACACTGACACAGAAACCTCCTGCTGACCCCCCCCCCCCTCAGCCTCACGGTGTCAGATCAAACACTGACACAGAAACCTCCTGCTGACCCCCCTCCCTCAGCCTCACGGTGTCAGATCAAACACTGACACAGAAACCTCCTGCTGACCCCTCTCCCTCAGCCTCACGGTGTCAGATCAAACACTGACACAGAAACCTCCTGCTGACTCCCCTCCCTCAGCCTCACGGTGTCAGATCAAACACTGACACAGAAACCTCCTGCTGACACCCCCTCCCTCAGCCTCACGGTGTCAGATCAAACACTGACACAGAAACCTCCTGCTGACCCCCCTCCCTCAGCCTCACGGTGTCAGATCAAACACTGACACAGAAACCTCCTGCTGACCCCCCTCCCTCAGCCTCACTGTGTCAGATCAAACACTGACACAGAAACCTCCTGCTGACTCCCCTCCCTCAGCCTCACGGTGTCAGATCAAACACTGACACAGAAACCTCCTGCTGACTCCCCCCTCCCTCAGCCTCACGGTGTCAGATCAAACACTGACACAGAAACCTCCTGCTGACTCCCCTCCCTCAGCCTCACGGTAATAGATCAAACACTGACACAGAAACCTCCTGCTGACCCCCCTCCCTCAGCCTCACGGTGTCAGATCAAACACTGACACAGAAACCTCCTGCTGACCCCCCCCCCCTCCCTCAGCCTCACGGTGTCAGATCAAACACTGACACAGAAACCTCCTGCTGACACCCCTCTCTCAGCCTCACGGTGTCAGATCAAACACTGACACAGAGACCTCCTGCTGACTCCCCTCCCTCAGCCTCACGGTGTCAGATCAAACACTGACACAGAAACCTCCTGCTGACCCCCCTCCCTCAGCCTCACGGTGTCAGATCAAACACTGACACAGAAACCTCCTGCTGACCCCCCCCCTCCCTCAGCCTCACGGGGTCAGATCAAACACTGACACAGAAACCTCCTGCTGACTCCCCTCCCTCAGCCTCACGGTGTCAGATCAAACACTGACACGGAAACCTCCTGCTGACCCCCCTCCCTCAGCCTCACGGGGTCAGATCAAACACTGACACGTAAACCTCCTGCTGACCCCCCCCCCCCTCCCTCAGCCTCACGGTGTCTGATCAAACACTGACACAGGAACCTCCTGCTGACTCCCCTGCCTGAGCTGGTGGATCAGTGTCCCTTTACATTGAACAACACTTGGTGGAAGGACTGAGAGACTGACAGAGCTGGCGGATGAATACTGGGTGGGCCATTTCAAAACCACCACCAAGAGCAACTCTGCAGCAACGTTGCTGATCGAGGTGGTTGAGTTTAAAAGGACACAACTGCTTCACTGCGTCTGCACAGGTTCAGGGGGAACGACTGATAGGGAGAAACATCACCATCACCATCACCATCACAAACCTACCGGCTGTAGACACATTGTTCGATGACTGTATTGGGAATGGTGAACTACCGCACACAGTATTTATGGAGACATTTTCCACTTTTACATTGTGAAGACCCCTGTGTATATGTGACACCATCACTGTGCTCAACAGGGCAGATTTCCAATAGATTTTGGAATTTTGCACTGGCCTGTGTGAGGTGGTTCGGGTCATTACCTACAGCAGCAGAATTGTACTCCAGTATAATTTTCACTATCACTGCCTGGCATATACTTCACGTTATCCTGGCCGTCAAGCCAGGGATACACCCTTGATAAATGGAGAAAACAGGAAGGCCTGACTATAGTAGCACCAAATACACCTCAGAATGAGATGAAGTTACTAAATTGGGCCACTTACTCATCACATGGAATAAATAGCAAATGAGACACAGATGTAACCAGTGAATCAGACCTAATCTGTACAATCCGGGTGAGTAGTGGTGGACAATCACACAACTCACTGGAGGAGAAGAATCCACCAATACCACCTCCCTGAATGATGGAAGGGCTTAGCACAATAGAAATCTAAGGCCAAAACATTTACAGCAATATTCAGACAGAAATATCGATGGGATGATCTATTTTAGTCTCCTCCAGATGGCAGTCTTCAGCTAATCCGACTCACTTTGTGTGGTATCTACAAACAGCTGGAGGGATTGGAGAATGCAAAGGCTGTGGGCCATGATAACATTCCATTCAGGCTGTTCCTGCTGGGATACAGCACTGGGACCTACCTGACAATGTTGGAAACTATCCGGGTGTGTTCTGTAGACACACAGACAAAACATCGGACAATCAGTGACTACCCCATTGCTCTAATCCCTGTCATTAATAAAGGAATGGCAGATGTCACCCACAGTGGGATCAAGCAGCACTTCCTCAGTACTAACCTGCTCACTAAAGCTCAGTTTGGGCTCTCATCCCTTGGGCTCATTGAAGCCTTGGTTTAATGATGGACAACAAGAGAACACACAGCTGAATTCGAGAGGTGAAGTGACAGTGACTGCACTTTTTACATGATCATAACTGTATTTGACCAAATGTCGTATCCAGGATTAACGGCAAACCTGGAGCAAATCGGAATCGTCTGCACTGGCATGAGCTATACCTGGTACAAAAGAAGATGGCTAGGGTTGGTGGAGAGCAGCCATCTCAGCTTCACCGCAGTTCCCCAGGGACGGGGTTTCTGGGTAAGCCTGTAGATCAGAAATGTAAACCATACTCCTACAGGATGATAGAGACAACTGGCGGTAGTTTAACTGGATAGTCATCATACCTCAAGTAAGGGAAAGATTGAGTAGGACAGTCCTTTAGTCACCCCAGGAATGGAACTCCCACTGTTGGCATTAATCTGCATTACAAAACAGCCATCCAACTGATTGAGCTAACCAAATCCTCACGCAGCTCTGTGTGGTAGATATTGAAATATTATTCCATTCAGATATGTTGTTAGACACCTCTGGAGCAGGTCGAACTAGAAGCAAGCTTCCTAGCTCAGAGAGAGGGACAGCATCAGTGAGCTACAAGAGTGCTCTCTGCCCTAGGCCCTATAATTTTCAACTGCTTCATAAATGACTGTAAAATCACAAGTGGGGATGTTTGCCAATGATTGGACAGTATTCAACACCATTCATGATTTACTCAGATACTGAAGCAGTCCTTGTCCAAATGTAACAGAACCTGGAAACATGCAGGTGTGTGCTTAACAATGACAATACCATTTCCATTACACATGTACCAGAGAACTATTACTTATATCAATGGAAAAGTGAACCACATCCTCTCACGTTCAATTCCACCACCATAACTGAACACACACCAAACAATATCGCGAGGTTTAATCGTTAACCTGAACTGGACTGACCATATGATTTCATTACCTATTCCTGTGAAGGGCTTATGCTAAAACATTGACTTCTCCTGTACCTCCGATGCTGCCTGACCTGTTTTACTTTTCCAGCGCCACTTTTTGACGCATATAAGGTCTTTAGCTACAAGAGTATGTCAGGGGCTCGAAATTCTGCAGGAATAACACACCTCAAAATTTCTGAAAGCCTGTCCCCTCTTGCTAAGACACATGTTGAATGTGTGTGTGATTAAATACTTCCATTTGTCTGTGTGAGTGCAGCTTCACCCTTCATCCACTGACGCTCAGTAGCAGCAATACCTGCCATCTACACGGTGCTCTGCAGAAATTTACCAAGGCTCCTTACAACGGACCTCTGAAACCCGGACCGTCGAGAAGGTCAAGGGAAGCAGACACACGGGACCCCCACGATGTTCGCGTTCTGTTCCAAGCCATCTACCATCCTGATTGGGAAGTATATTGCCGATCCTTCAGTGTCACTGTTTTAAGTTCCCTATCGATCAATAAATGCCGTTCCAATCACATTTCATGAATAAATTAACATAAAAGTATTGTCTCGACCTGTTCAATGCTGGACACGGTTTTGGGTTTTGTGAGCTCAGGCTGCTTGGGTCCAGGCAGTACATTGCTTGTTGTGAACAGCTGAAGGGATATGATGTTTGAAAGAATCTGTCAGTCTCTCAGAGGCATGGCCTACATACCGAGCACCACAGACACTGGCATTGTCATCCCACATTACTGAGCTCTGAGATAGACAGAAGCAACTGAAAACGTACTCATATCTGACTGGAACATGTTTAAACACACAGTGACATTGTTGCCACGAAAATGATTATGATGAATATTAGCAGGGTGAAAGTGAGGACTGCAGATGCTGGAGATCAGAGTCAAAAAGTGTGGTTCTGAAAAAAAAACTGGGACGTTCAGGCAGCATCTGAGGAGCAGGAGAATCGACAATTAGTTAACAATATTTATAAAAGGGAAAGTAATTGTGTATTTTCAAAGTCCTTGTACTTAATAACAATTTGGTCTTGGGTGTGGCAATGAGACTCATCATTTCAATTCTACTTACTGTGAGTTTACATCATATTGTTGTTATAACAGTGTACTGAATAAATGGGTGGATTTTGTGCTTATTGGACAATCTAAAAGTTGGTATTATGAAAGGCTATCGGACCTTCAGTAAAGAGACTTTACTTAATGGTTATTAATGGTTAGAACAATGCTGTAAACATTTACACAGAGATTTCCAGCTCAAGTCACACACAAGGTCGTTGGTTTGAGATCAAGCTGGCCATCAATGGAGCTGCACAATTCTGTTTGGATAGTGACATTGTGGGGCTAACATACACTGGATATTGTTTATGAGGGATTCAATGTCAGATGCCATGTGCTGCAGGAGTCCATCAACTTTATAACACCTTCATTCAGGATCGGGTCCAAGGTACAGAATTACAGAGTTTAGGTGGAACACAAGAAGAGCTGTGCTTGCAAGACATGGCTGTTTACAGGTCGTTGTTATAAATATTGAACTGCATCTGGACCAGCGCCATGTGCCAGTCCATTACCAGTCTGCCCCACACATCTCCCCGTTGTTCAGGTCTGTCTCTAACCAGTCTATGGTGAGGGATTGTGTGAGGAACTGCCCAGCTCCAGTTTGGGAGCTCTCTGGACAGATTTTGGAGATGGCCAGTATTTTGGAGGTCGTGGTGAGGCCCAATAACACTGTGTCTGAATTCAGGCTTTTCCTCAAAGTCATTTCCAACAGCTTTGCTGCCTGCAAGATGGTGTGTTCACTGATCTGAACATGAATCGTCTGTTTACTACAGTCACTGAATTGTGTAATAGTTAGGTATGCGCTCTGGTAATTCAATTATCGTTCAATTCAACTGAAAAACAATGATCATTGGTTTATTTTAAGATATGTAAGAAACAAAGTGATATTAACTCTTCATTACAGAAAATGTGAAAGTGACCTGGTATCTATTTCCCTTGCACTAATCAAGCAACAGACAGATATTGTCTGTAAAGCAGGATTCTGTGAACAGGACTATGTCCCAGGCAATATCACCACCCTCTCTGGTAGGTTCTGACCCACTGACAGGACACAGCCAGGCAGAGAGGGACAGCTCCTTGGTATATAGTCAATATAGGATGACATGGCGGATCAGTGGTTAGCACTGCTGCCTTATAGCACCAGGATCCCAGGTTTGATTCCAACCTCGGGCAACTGCCGGTTGGGTGCTTGCACATTCTCTCTGTGTCTGCGTGGGTTTCCTCCCACAGTCCAAAGATTACAGCTCCGGTGAATTGGCCATGGTAAACTGCCCAAAGTATTCCTGTATTAGTCAGAGGAGGGTGTGTTGCTCTTCGGAGGGTCGGTGTGGACTGGTAGGGCCGAAGGGCCAGTTCCCATTCTGTAGGGAATCCAGTCTAATGATAGTGCTCAGCGTTGATGCTGGATCCTGTGGCTGCTAGACTGCTTTGTTTCAGTTTATGGTAGAATTAATAAAAGCGAAACATATAATTGACCACATCATCACCGATCTGCCTGCTGCAGATACACCTCTCCATTTCATATATCAGTAAGAATGGTTACTGCACAATGGGGAGCAAGGGCTACCTTCACATTTTGCAGACCCTCCTCACCATGATATGTAGCCCCTTTCGTACTGAATGGGTCAGAGTTTATACAGATTGAATAACCAATGATGATGCAGCCATGAGGTGCAGAGGGCCATCGGCAGCAGCAGAATCATACTCTGTACAGCTCATGCAGTCTGCAACTTCACAGCCAGACATAGCTCCCACTGTACAGTAACCATCACAGCCCAACATCCCTCCCACTGTACAGTAACCATCACGGCCCGACATACCTCCCACTGTACAGTAACCATCACGGCCCGACATACCTCCCACTGTCAAGAAACCAGAGCAGCCTAACATACCTCCCATTGTACAGTAACCATCACAGCCCAACATACCTCCCCTATCGCGAGGGGCATGGTAGCTCAGTTTTAGCACTGCTGCCTTACAGTGCCAAGGTCCTGGGTTCGATTCTGGCCTTGGGTGACTAACTGTGTTGCGTTTGCCCATTCACCCTGGGTCTTTATGGGTTTCCTCCCACAGTCCAAAGATGTGCAGGCCAGGGGAATTGGCCATACTAAATTGTTAAGTGTTTTAGTCAGAAGGAAATGGGTGTGGGTGGATTACTCTTCGGAGGGTTGACATGGACTGGTTAGGCCGAAGGTCCTGTTTCCATACTGTAAGGAATCTAATCTACTCTCCAAGGTTCATGTGAGGAAAATGATGGAATAATCACTTATCTGAATGAGTGCAGCTCCAATAGTACTCTAATCTGGATTTACTAGCAACAGGCAACACAGTTGTGTGGGGAATATCCTGTCTCACAAACTTGATTGATTATTTTGAGGAAGTGACAAAATTGATTGATAAGTGCATGGGGAGGGATATTGGCGGCTTGGACCTTAGCAAGGACTTTGATATGGTTCCTTATGCAGGCTCATATAGAAGATGAAGTGAAAGGGGATCAACAGTCAGTTAGTAAGATGGATAGAGAACTGCTTGGTCATTGAAGACAGTAGTGGTGGAACAGTGTTTTTGTGACTGGAGATCCGTAAATAGATTGGCGGAGTTGCAGATTGTGTGGATGATTGCCATAGAATACAGCAGGATATAGGTCAGCTGCAGACTTGGACAGAGAAAACACCGATGCAACTTTATCTGGACATGATGCGACGTGGTGTGTTTTAGAAGGTCTAATGTAGGAGAGAAGAATAAAGTGGAGGGAAAAACTACTGATTGCATCAACATCCAAAGAGATCTTCGTGTACCACTCCACAGCTCCCTGAAAGTGGTAACACGGGTGGATAGGGTTATCAAGACGACTAACGACAAACCTGCAGACAGGCATCCGAGCATGCAGTATGATAATTAGCAGGTCATATTGCAGCTGCAGAGAAACTTATTACGAGTTACATTTATAATATTGGGTACAGTACTGGTTGCCATATGAAGTTGAAGTGTTGGTGAGGGTATGGAAAAGTTTTAGCAGGATGTTGTCTGGTTTGGAGGGTATTAGTCAGAAGGAGAAATTGAACAAACATGGTTTGTTTCCACCAAGGCATCATTGGCTATGGGGCTCCCTGATAGATATTTACAAAATTATCAGAGGCATAGATAGAAGGACAGGTAGAGTCTCTTTTCCCCCCAGAGTAGAAATATGAATTACTCAGGACTGTAGGTTTTAGGTAAAAGGCAAAAAGTTCAGGAGATATGATAGGTAAGGCTTTTTTTAGCTGTTCCAGACAGAATGTGAAAATGCCAGAAATGCACTGATAGAGGGGAAGAAGCCAATAAAGCAAGGTTTAAGAGGGATCTTGGCACAAGTATGAGTAAGTAGGGAATAGAATGACATAGAGGGTATTGGAGCAAAAACTTCTGTTTTAACATTGGAAGGACATCATGTGTCAGTGCGGGCTTGCTGGGCTGAAGGGCCTGTTCCTGTACTGGGCTGTTCTTTAAGACAGGATTTGAGCGCGGGAGAGGCGAGATGCTCACTGAATGATTACTAATGATCAACAGCCACATTATTGTGGATCCCTCACCCCCACTCATCAACTTGCAGCTTCATATCCTCCCCCACTGTGGGGAAACTCAATATGGAGAATTTGACATGAATGTCAGAGCTGGTACCTGGTGACTCCATCTCGTGGCTCTCTTCTACAGACTTCTAGCCTGGACACCAACGTATCGGGGGACGCCACATGAACAGAAGCTGCATGTACTCCACACCCACCAATTCTGGCATCTGTCACATGCCAGCCTCACCATGCCATCCCAGCACATCTCCGACCCACTAACAATATACTTCTGTACTTCAATGCTGCAGGTCAGGGTGCACTGACAACTCTCATTGCAATGCTGCTGCAAGGACACTGTGCTCAGGGACACACAACCAGCTCATGGACTGTCCCTCTGGGCTGCTCATTCCTTGTTTGTACACACTCATTTTGAGCTGACTTGAATGCTCACAGAATTATTGCCTTGTCTTACCCTGCCCTCAACAGTGTTTCCCCTCAGCCAGAGCTACCGGGCTCACCCGCCTGCTGTACTGTCTTGGTGTTTAGCACAGACACAAACTCAGAAAGCTGAATATCATTGTCAACAGTCAGTCATGGTGCCCAGCACAGTGAGTCAAGAGGAGTCTCAGATCCCAGCCCGGGAGTTTGGACACGGTCAGTCAGCCTCTTGTGGTTGTTAGGGTCAGGATCCCCTGTGAGGGAGTGAGGAGCTGAATGTTGGGATATCTCATACCCCTCTTAACTCTTTCTGCCCTATTGTGGGATAGTTCCTTCTGGAATGAGAGAATTATCAAGAAGTATCAGGGAGATGGAAGTGGTTAGTACAGCTGTTAGTGCTGGTACAGCTGAGAGAAAGGTGGGGAGGTGTTCTGAGTGAGTGAGTGGGCAGCACAGACACCAGGCAGAGCTGGGGAGAGGGACAGAGAAGAGGTTAGAGAGAGAACGAGAGAAGGTGCTGCATTCAGTGAGAGTAGGAGAACATGAGTCTTGGTGGGAGATGGGTGCAGTAACAGACACACACACACACACACACACACACACACACACACACACACACACACACACAGAGAGAGGGGCGTGGGCAAGGTCACAAACTGCAGATGGTGGCACTTACCCCGTTCACTGACGTCCTTCCTACACTGTTGGGCATTCAGCCAGAAGGTTGGCACCTCACTGGCCCACGGGTCAATCTCAGACAAGCTAGCAGGTCTGGTGCCATGGCTTCCCCCGCCAGTCATAGAGTCATAGAGATGTACAGCATGGAAACAGACCCTTCGGTCCAACCCATCCAAGCCGACCAGATATCCCAACCCAATCCAGTCCCACCTGCCAGCACCCGGCCCATATCCCTCCAAACCCTTCCTATTCATATACACATCCAAATGCCTCTTAAATGTTGCAATTGTACCAGCCTCCACCACATCCTCTGGTAGCTCATTCCATACACGCACCACCCTCTGCGTGAAAAAAGTTGCCCCTTAGGTCTCTTTTATATCTTTCCCCTCTCACCCTAAACCTATGCTCTCTAGTTCTGGACTCCCCGACCCCAGGGAAAAAGACTGTCTATTTATCCTGGAGGAAGATAATGTTCCTGTCCTGCATCATGCCATCCACCAGAACCTTAGGGGTTCAGCCACAAAGTGGGGCCCTCAGTTTAATACCTTTCCCAATTCACCGCCCTCCACCACCCTCCCTCCACCACCCTCCCCCCCACCCCCCTCCATAACCCCGCTGTCATGTCCAGGGCAGTTTCCGACTGACAATCCAAGATTGTAATGACTTTTTAGAAATGGCATCTGTAGCAGGGAATCCGGAGCATTCTGGGAAACCTGGGCAGTGGGCAGTTTTTATACCGATAACAAAGCGGAAAATAATCATTGGGCTCGTATCAGATGAAAGAAGGGACATAGAGGCAGCGAAGATAGTTAATGAGGCAGATTCGGGATGTTGTTATTATGAGAACATTCACTTAGACTTACATAGAAAATAGAACATAGAACAATACAGCACAGACCAGGCCCTTCGGCCCACGATGTTGTGCCAAACATTTGTCCTAGCTTAAGCACCCATCCATATACCTATCCAATTGCCGCATAAAGGGCACCAATGATTTTGACTCTGCCACTCCCACAGGCAGCGCATTCCATGCCCCCACCACTCCATGGGTAAAGAACCTACCTCTGACATCCCCCCTACACCTTCCACCCTTCATCTTAAATTTATGTCCCCTTGTAACACTCTGTTGTACCCGGGGGAAAAGGTCTCTGACTGTCTACTCTATCCATTCCCCTGATCATCTTACAAACCTCTATCGAGTCACCCCTCATCCTTCGCCGTTCCAATGAGAAAAAGGCCTAGCACTCTCAACCTATCCTCGTACGACCTACTCTCCATTCCAGGCAACATCCTGGTAAATCTCCTCTGCACCCTCTCCAAAGCTTCCACATCTTACCAAAAGTGAGACGAACAGAACTGCACACAGTACTCAAAATGTAGCCTTACCAAGGTCCTGTAAAGCTGCAACATCACCTCACGACTCTTGAATTCAATCCCTCTGCTAATAAACGCTAATACACCATAGGCCTTCTTACAAGCTCTATCCACTTGTGGAGACAAACCCTCCATGAAACTGACAGAAATGAGATTGGCCAAGTCAAAAGATTCAGGCCCTTGTCTTGTGCAGATTTTGTCGTGCAAACTATTGTAAGTTATATACTTAAAGAGAGAGAGGACCTATACAGGAGATTCGCATCTTTAAAAGAAGCTGGGGAGAAAAATCCCCTGCCGTGTTTGCTCATTGTCCATCACTTTCGGTTCCTCACTGAGTAGAGGCAAAGTGTCAGAGACCTGCTTATATTGTAGCTTAGTTTAGTATGAAGCAAGGGGCTGACTGAATACATACAGATCGGAATTCTGCGAGACAGTAAGAATGGTCCCTTAGAAAAATCCCAGAGGAATCCAGGACTGTCAGTCTGAATTTCTGCAGGGAAAGCTGTGTGTAATTAATCTGGCTGTTTAGTTTTCATGCAGAGACTTGTACAGTTGACGTGACTTCCTCGATTTGATGAGCGAACACATAGCAGATGGAAGCTAGGAGGTCCAGTTGATGGAAGCTAGGAGGTCCAGCAACCTGGAGAAGTGCAAGTCAATTCATTTAGAGACAGCAATCAATAGAAAGAATACACAATAAATGAACATACAGTCAGTGTGGACAGATCCTAGTATAAATAACTCCCTATTCCTCACTTTTATTGCCTTGACAAACGGTCATTTAGACTCGAAATGCCAGCCTTTTCTCTCCTTACAGATGCTGCCAGACCTGCAGAGATTTTCCAGCATATTCTCTTTTGGTTTCAGATTCCAGCATCCGCAGTAATTTGCTTTTACCCTGAAGCTCGTCGATAATCTAGATAAGGCAGCAAATGGCAACATTTCCTCTCTCAGTCCAAGTGCAGAATCTAAGAGCAGGAAACTTATACTAGAACTGTATAAATAATTAGTTCAGTCACAGCTTGTGTGCTGCATGCAGTTCTGGTCACTATATCACATGGAAGGATGGAATTAGAATGGAGAGTGTACAGGAAGAATGTGAGGATTGCAGATGCTGGAAATTAGAGTCAAAGAGTGTGGTATGGGAAAAGCACAGCAGATCAGATAGCAGAGTGCCAGGAGAATTGACATTTGGAGCATGTTTCACTCTTGGAAATGGTACAGAAGAGATTTGTTATCCTGGGAAAGTGATAATGCAGTTATGAGGAAAGTTTGAAGTGGAGGATGCTGAGCGGAGATTTGATTAACCTGCACGTGTTGTCGAGGGCCTGGATAGAGAGGGAGAGACTGTCTTGTTCTTATTGGAGAGCTTAGTTACCAGCAGCAAATATTTAAGGTAATTGGTTGAAATATTAGAGACATGGTGAGGAAAGTTGTTATTTCACCCAGAGTAAGGAAGGGATCTGGGAGTCATGCATGGAAGTGGAGTCGAGGCAGAAACACTGGAAAATTTTAAACATGTGCCTAGATCTGAACCTGAAGTCATACAGTCTCTGTGATACCATAAAAATGATTGTTTTTGAAAGGATGATGCTGGGTGGTACCTTCTTTTTAGTCAGTGAAGACAATTTAGAGAACAATCTTCTCTGTGCTGTAGAAATTTCTAATATTTAGACAATATCTAGAGAATCAATACAAAGGGATCGGGGAGAGGACAGAGAGGAGTAGTATGTAAATTGATTAGCCTCACAAAAATACCGAAATACAGCCTTTATATGTAACGCTGCTTCACTGTGGTGGCCTTTTTCTCCTCCTTGTATAAATGCTGAAAGCCTTTGATTATCCGGTTCTCAGTCTTGGTCACATTGCTGCCATATCTGTCTTGTTTCATTCTATTTGTTCGACTGATTCATTGGCCTTGATGAAAAACCAGGAAGGAATTTGGGGATGATACCAAGTACCAGAAACCATGACGAATGTAAATTTGGGAAAAGTTTACAGAGATAGGAAGGCGTGGGAAGACAGTGGGATATTACAGAGATATGCATTGTTCTAGGGGCTGAAGGACATTACAAGGACAAAGATAGTTTTAGAGTTTGGTTGAAGTGAAAAGTGAGCTGGATCAGCCAGATCAATAGTTTGTCAACAGTAAACTTGCAAAGAGAAACTCTCCACAAAACCTGATGAAAATGATTTCCATGTCTGTCTGTATCAGAAACAGAATACAACGGATGTAGGAGATGGTGGGAGGGCTAAGTGGTGTTGGGAGAAGTGGTTAAGGCACACAAGGCCTACAGATAGAGCCCACACTGTGACAGATGAACTGATCTGTCCTACCATAGAGATTAGGGTCAATGATGCAGACTGAATTCACACCAGATGAAACAAGATTGGTTCTCATAAAATAATTTTCAATTGTAACATTTCAGGAAATGAGAATTTAATCTTATCTGAGGCTCTGTTGAGTTGACCCTGGTCAAGTATTCCTATCTGGGATTTGCTGTCTTTCAACAGTCACTTATGTTGTAACAATGTCAGTTCGGAGTCACATGCAGATATGGATACAGAATAGGTAACTACATTCAGAACTGAACAAGCCCAGCGCATGAGATATTTATAGATACTCGCATCCATTCTGGAAATGAGTCCCACAATCAGATCAGGGAAATCCCATGCTTCTTGACTTGCCTGAATATTGTCAGCTGCTCTCATCTATCCTGGAACTGATCTCCCAAATACGATTTGGAAGATTACAGATTCTGCCAAGCCTTTGTAGGTTCAGCTACTCGCACCTATTCTAGTATGGAGTCCCACAGTTAGGATAGGAAGATCCCAAACTCAATAATAGGCCCATACATTTGAAGTTTAATAGAATGTTTTCCTCTTCAAACTAGAGCTAAACAGGCAAACCACATATTATTTTCCCTGTGCCTACAAATATCAGTCTCTGCAACATCCCTCATGTTCTGTCACCCTTCCCATCTCTATAAATCCTCTCCTTTCTACAAACAGTCATACAGTTATGACATCCTCCAAACACAAAATCTACCCCTACTCCCGTAAAGCCATTCCTCCTCCTGGAAAAGGTCACAGACATAGAGGCCGATCAAGTGTGTGAATGCGATTAGAGATAATAAGGACGTTATAGGTGAAGGGTTTGAGATAGAGAGCTTGCAGAAGACAAAAGAAAACCTTGTATTGGCACTGCAGGAGATTAATAAGATGAATGGGACTTTTCTTGGAAGATTTCACAGCGAGTATTGCTGTAACGGGAGGAATTTCAGAGACAGTGATATTTGAAGGGGCTAATGAAGATTCAAGATACATAGATGTTTCCTTTGATCTGGTGGCGATTACAGAAATAAGGAGAGATGGAGGTGTTTCCACTGATAGGGTGGGATTTAGAATGTGGAGGCTGCAGAGATTGTGAGTTGTGTCGGGACAGAAGGTGGTTACAGAATCGGCAGAGCTGTAGGGACACGAGGATTTTACACAGAAGATCACACATTGGTGCACGTTAGACAACAGGGAAAATTGTAGGGACTTGAGGAAGTTTAAGATGTGGGCGGCTGATTTGTAAGGGACGGAGAAAGGTGCACTGAATAATGAACAGTGTAATGGCTGGAGGAGATTATGGAGATCATGAGATTTGTCAGGGCGGGAGGGAGTTAGTGACATTGATAGACTGATGATTGCGTGAGCTGGAAGAGATTGTAAAGATTGGGAGCTTTCTATGTATCGGAATAATTACAGACAAAGGGAGAGCTGTCAGGTGTTGAGAATTATTACAGAGAGAGGGAGTATTTAGAGGAGATTGCAGAGGAAGAAGGCTAATAAAATGGCCTGTATGAGTTACAGAGATAAAGAGGGGTGCTTTGATTGATGGATGTTTCAGCGGTACGAATGGATCGCACTGGATCAATGAGGTTATGGAGACACAGTATTTTTAGAGTTGGAGAACTCTTGAGACTGCACCAAACCACACAGAAGTCTTAAGGCATGGAAGGGTGTCATTTGTCCCATGATGGTTGCACCAGCTCTTCATCTGAGTTCGTTACAGAGTATTGATCGCCTACTTTCCCCCATACCGTTACACATTCCTTTTTGTCGCTCTAATCATCCAATCCCCTCTTGAACATGTCCATTGAACATCCATTTACAACACATCCAAGTGTATCCTGACTACTTCAATCAGATTTCTCCTGTTGAACATAACGTGAAATCTGTGCCCTCTCGTTTTTCCCTCCTTTTGTGAATGGGCACAGTTTTATCCAATCTCATCTATTCAGTCTGCCTATGAGTTTGAAGAACTGCATCCGAACTCCTCTTAGCCACCTTAAACTTCAGTGAGAACAGTTGCAACATTTTCAGTCTGACTTCATAACTGATCTTACTCATTCCTGGAAATACTCTTTTAGATCAGTTCTTCATCCTTTCTAATGTGTTCATATCAGTCCTATCATGTGACACCCAGGAATGTATACGATATCTCCAGTTGAGGTCGAATGTGTTTGATGCAAATTCAACATCACCTCCTTACTCTTGCACTATCAATATTTATTCAGACAGGAACACTCTAGGCTTTGCCTATGTTTAATGTCCTACAAACTTCATTGATCTCTGCACATCCACAGTTCCTGTATTCCTGCCTATTTTATATTATCTTTTAATGTTCTTTTTGGAAATTTGCATTGTCTCATATTTCAATATGCCAAGCTTCATCAATCACCTCTCTACTCTTTCTAAGAATTTGGCGATTTAAATTTAGAGCTCTACAATGTTTTCCTCAAAGTTTACAATTTCTTTAAGTGCTGCGTCAACTGTAAACTTTGAATGGGTCCCTGCACACCAAATGTACGTAGTTCATACATATCAAAATGAATGAGGCCCCCAAAACTGAATCCTGCAGAACTTCACTGAAAATCTTTCTCCAGCCTGAATTAAAAATCTAGTGACCATTCCTCTCGATTTCCTACCAATCAGTCAATTTTGTTTCCAAATTGATACAGTCCCTTTTATTCCATGAATGAATGGATGAATGAATGATTTAATGTCACACATATCGAGGGAAAAAACCGTGAAACACGTTTGTTGCCTGTGCCACAAAGATATTCCTCATCAATTTTGTACCTTTCTAGTGACAGAGTTTCCTCCTCTGTCACCATGGCCTGGGTGGGTTCGGCCACTTTGGTAAAGAGAGAGATGAAGTATTCAGCTCATACTCAGCCATTCCCCTTCTTCTCAGTATAAATCCTCTCTCAAGTGTGGAATCAGCCTTACTTCACCTTTTCGCACGGTCCCTGAGAGGTGTGACAACTTTATGTTGGCTCTCCGTTCCCTTATCAATCCCTCTGCTCTGCCATCTCTACCCTAAACCTTCAGCATTTCTCCTGGTTCACAATATTGTTCTCTTTTCGACAGCTATTCAATTGTTCTACTTCACCTTAATCTTTTGCTCCATTGTCATCGATGGAGCATTGGGTTTGTTTACCCTGCCTTTCCAGTGTGAGGAACTATTCCTCGAACTGACCCAAGCCATTGATGGAGCCCAATGTTCAATTTTTATTTTTCTGACCAACTTGGTGTTCCGGCCATACTTTCCCAGATTCATTCTAACCACAGTGAAGGCAGCTCCCAGTCGATTAATTTTTCTCAAACTTAGTCAATCCACAGCATTCTCTGCCATCATCCTGAGCATTATAATAAAATGATCATCGTACCTGAAAATATTCCCACCTGATACTGGATCCACTTTCCCCACCACTTTTCCAGGGTTCAACAGTACGTGGATCCTTGGGGTGGGCACATATTCCTGCAGTAAGCTCTCCTCCATGCAATCCGTCACTGCCCAGACACGGTCAGTATCCTCGCCTGTATCTAGATAATGCAAGTTTCTCAACACTATCACGTTGCCATCTCTGTATCCTTTTCACTAGTTGGCAGCCCACAGACGGTCCCTTACAGCGTAACATTATAGGTTTTTTTTTAACTAAAGCTCCAGCCAAATTCATTCTGGACTTGGTGGCATCAACTTAATCTCAGACTCATTAACTAACACTATCCTGAACCAATACTTCGACACTTCATCCTTTGCTTTCCTTTATATCATTTTTAAAAACGTTATTCTTTGGGCTCCATCCATCAGGAAGGATGCATTGGACCTGGAGCAGGTCCAGAGGAAGTTCACAAGGAAAATCCCAGGAATGAAAGGTGTAACAGATGAGGAATGTTTGAGGACTCTGGGACTATACGTGATGGAGTTTAGAAGGACAAGGGGACATCTGATTGAAACTTATAGAATACTGAATGACTTGGACAGAGTGGATGTTGGGAAGAGGTTTCTATTGACAGGAGAGACGAGTAACCAAGGGCACAGCCTTCGAGTAAAGGGAAAACCTTTTAGATCAGAGATAAGGGGAAACTTCTTCAGCCCGAGAGTGGGGAATCTGTGGAAGTCATTGCCACAGAAGGCTATGGATGCAAGGTTATTGAGCAGATTTAAAACACAGATAGAAAAGTTCTTGATTGCCATGAGATCAAAGGGGGAAATAAGGAAAACGGGCTTGAAAAACCGATCAGTCAAATGTGAATGGTGGAGCAGACCTGATGGACACAGTGACATTCTTGATACCACGATCCTGGAATTACATTGACAGTCACAGAAACACTGACACCTTCTTCAATTTCCTGACTGCTCTGTGACTATTGCCCCGCCTTCCTTCTCCCTCCCCTCCTGTACAGTCAGGCTGCTTGTGGTGCCACAGATATGGCTCTGACTGCATTCCTCTGAGCAGAGCGCAGCTTCATCACCTTCCAAACTGGGAAAATGAATGGGGAGGGAGCCTCACCTCCCCTCCCCTCCAGGGTAATCCTGTATTGCCTGACCTTATCTCTTGACGGATCACCCATTCCCTTCCTTCTTACAGGCCGTTATGACAGCAGTGTGATCCCCTCCCTTTAAGTGTTATCCACCTAACTCTCAGCGTCATAGATGCCTCACAGAATCTCCAGTCATTAACTGAGCTGCAAGACCCGGTGTTCATTTCAGACACCAGCAGGGGCTATGACTTCCCAATGTAACAGAAAACGTTTTCCATTTGACCAACCTGCACTTCCAGAACATAAGCTGAAACGTGTTTAGTCAATGAATTATGTTGGATAAAGTTAACATCAGAGGTATACGTTTCACATGCATTCGCCTATCAGTCTGTACCTGACTGAGATTCTTTTTTATACTGATTCAGACTTTCACTTATTACTGATATTTCAGCCTTCAGCCCTAATTCCATGAAAGAAAATTACATTTTGCAGCAAGTTACAGCAAGTAACGGTTTATTATCAGCAAATGAACTTTCATTTTCTTCTGTGAAGACCTCACAGGGTCACCATCTCGGTGACTCCCACGTACGTGTAATCCACCAGCTCCCAATCCACTCTGTTCCCTCAGAGTGTCACCATCTCTGTGACTCCCAGTATGACGAGGCCTCGATTTTCAGTGCTGATTTACCTCCTCACACTTTGGTGCCTCTAACCCCCAGGTGTGAGTGAGCCTCAAGCTCCTGCTCAAAATTTCTCCATCACACGGTCACTCCCTCTGTGACTTGGGGCTGATTTTCAGCCTCCTGCTCTGCTGTTTCTCCAACTCCAAGTCCCAGTCGGCCCCGATCCTCGCTGCTGATTTATAATCTCCCGCTCTGTGCTGCTCTCTCTCAGGTTCTCTTTGTGACTCCCAGGTAATTGTATTCCTCAAGCGTGAGCTGAGATTTATCATATCCCATTCTGCACTGCTCCCTCACAGGATTGCCGCTGTGCCTGGAAGACAGTGAAAAAGAGGACGATTAGAAGGGGCAGAGAGTGTTACAGTGATTGAGCGAGCTGTAGGGGATGGAACAGGCTATCTGGAGAGGTAGGCAGACGTGCAAAGCCTAAAACATTTTACTGGAAGATACAGGGAGATTTGCAGGAACTGAATAAGGCAAAGGAAATAGAGAATTTGTGGTTCGTTTTTGACGGAACTTTGTCGAGTCTAAAGGGCTTTTTGTGAACTGCTTACAGAGATAGAAATACTTGAACGAATGCAAATTGATAGCCAGCAAGCATTGTAAGGTACTGGACACTGCTGGATGTTACAGAGTTAGAAGACTTATAATAACTGGGTTTATATAGATCATTGGAGCACTGGTGGCATTCAAGGACCCTCAGGTCATGAGGCGGGGCAGAGAACGGGAGCATTCCGAAATGGTGGGATTGTAGGGGCTAGACGAGGTGAGATGGATAAGGAGCGTGAAAAGTGTGAATTAAACACATCCAGCCATGGAAATTCATAGAGATTTAAGGAGGGGAACGTGTGTTATAATTTCTAACAGTGATATGGAGGGATACAGATACTGAGAGATTACAAATTTAAAATGGAAGAGTTGAATGCTGATCAGAAGTTTAAACAGGAATAAAAAAACAATTTGCAAGATCAACAGCGCAGACGGGAATGGAGGAGGTGAGATATTGTGAGGAACTATAAGAGTTGTACGTAAAAGAGTATGACACCCATAAAGGGAGAGCTGCATTGTCTGTACGCAGTTACAGTGGCACATGTGGGATATGTTACAGACATGAGGAGTGTTGGAGCGCCTGCTGGAGAGGACTCAGATAACAACAGTTCCAATGGCTGGTGCAGTCACTCAAGAAGGCAGCTCACCACCATCTTCTCAGGGACAACTCAAATTCAATTAAAAAAAATGCTGACTCAGCCAACAATGCATATGTCCGTGAATGAATGAAGGAAGGAATTTTGTAGAAAAATCAACAAGCAGCACTGAGGTCACTCAGGAAGGCGCTTTCAGCAGCCCTTCACAAACCCGGAACCACTATTCCCTAGAATAACAGGAGCTCCAGGTGCACGGGAACACCAGAATTTCCAAGGTGCCGTCCAAGTCACGTTCCATCCTCCCAGCAATGTGTCTGCCCCTACACCCAAAGGACTGCAATGGATCAGGAAGACAACTGACCACCACCTTCACCAGGGAATTACAGATGGGAAGGTAATGATGGCCGAGCAAGTAATGACCACGGTAAATCATTGAATTTTTAAAAAGGGAAATTCACAGACTGTTCATGTTCTCTTTGCTTCCTCCATACAACCCACATTCCCAGCTAATTTTGTGTCACCAACAAATGTGGAACATTAGATTTTATCCGACCATCAAATCCATTTGAATTTAGTTGTACGTCAAGCACTAATCCATTCACCTTCACTTAATTTTCTGTCTATTAAAGAATTCCCAATCTATCCCAGTACATTCCCTCCAATCCCACATGTGCCAATTTTGCTTATCCACCTCTTCAGTGGGACCTTGTTAAAAGGTTTCTGAATATCCCATTAAATGTGGAACAATCCCACCATTTCGGAATGCTCCCGTTCTCTGCCCCGCCTCATGACCTGAGGGTCCTTGAATGCCACCAGTGCTCCAATGATCTATATAAACCCAGTTATTATAAGTCTTCTAACTCTGTAACATTCCTCCCTTTTATCTACTCTGCTGTCTACAGCCAGACAGGAAAACAAAGCCAGCAGTGATTATGAAATGACATCTCGCTTTCAAAACAACATGCTGACACTGTCAGAAGACAGAGAGCAGATATAAAGGAGTCAGCCAGTGATAAGTGAAGTACCACAGAGGTAAGCGTTGGGACCACACTGAACATGCTGTACATTAACAGTCTGGACAAAGGATGCGAGGGGGTACAGGAAACAGATTTCCCAGAAAGATCCCAGGGATGAAATGCTTGTCACATGAGGAGCAGTTGGAGATTCTGGGTCTACACTCGATGAAGTTTAGGCAGCGGTGGCAGAATCTGATTCAAACGTACAGAATACTGAGGGACCTGAATAGAGTGGATGTGGGGAGGATGGTTCCATGATTCGGAGAGATTCAGTCACAAAGGGAGAGCTTCAGAGTGAAGGGACGCCCCTTCAGAATGGAGATGTGGTGCAATGTATTCAGCTGGAGGGCGATAATCTGGGAAGCTCACTGCCTACGGGGGTGGGGGGGGGGGCGCTATGCATCAGAAGGAATTCAGGGTATTAACTCAGAGATAGATAGGTCTTGTCAGGGGTGTTGTGCCGGAAAAGATCTGCATGTTAGGCAGCATCCGAAGAACAGGAGAATCGACATTTCTGGCAAAAGCCCTTCGGAGGAAAGGACTGATGAAGGGCTTTTGCCCGAAACATTGATTCTCCTGATCCTCGGATGCTGCCTGACCTGCTGCCCTTTTCCAGCACCACACTCTGAACTCTAATCTCCAGCATCTGCAGCCCTTTCGCCTGATAGATAGGTTCTTAATGAGTAAGGGGATGAAGGGTTACAGGGACTAAGTAAGTGAAACAATTTCACCATCATCGAATAGTGGAATAGACTCGATGGTCCAAGGGACCTCCTTCTATATTTGATCAAACCCTACAGTGTTGACAACGTTCCATGGCCACCTCACTTAACCTGCACCTCTTTGGACTGTGGGAGAAAACAGGAATACCTGGAGGAAACTCACACAGACACAGGGAGATCTCCACACTGCCAATCGCCCGAGGCTGGAATCAAAGTCTGATTCCTGTTGCTGTGAGGCAGCAGTGCTAACCACTGAGCCACCGCGCTGCATCTGTGCCATTGGGATGGGCTTACGGGCCGTGCTTATTCATCTGCTTTTGAATTGTGCAGTTATCATTTCTGCCATCTCGTTTACCATACATTCTAACACTTTCCTGATTATTACCGTCACCTCTTGGTTTCAGATAGACTGCAGAAAGCTACATCACAAAGTAACTTGGAAATTCTTGTGAGTAAATCTCAGAGCAGTAGTTTACAGGGTTAGCAGGTCATAGAAAGGGCAAATGGAATGCTGGGGTTGACTCCAAAGGGAATGGAGAATAACAATAGGGAACGCTTGTAATAGCTTTAGAGGGTTCCAGTCAGCTCACAATGAAAATAATGTGAACAGATGTGGGCCCCTATCTGGAGGGAAATGTTCTTGCATTGGAGGCAGCCCAGAGAAGGTTCAACAGACTGTCCCTCAAAATGGAGGGATATTGATGAGAAAAGGTGGAGAAGGTTGAATTTGAACTCATGAGAATTTAGAAAATTAGGCAAATTTACTGATACATCGAATATTCTTTGGTCTTCTTACAGGATCTGTACTGAGACATTGCTTCCCTGAGAAAGGGTCAGTAACCGGAGATAAAGGCGAATGTCAGCACTCGGGAAGCTTACAGAGAAAAGCAGGGTTGTAGAGACTGGAGGATGTTACAGAGTTGGGGTGGTTTGAGGTGACTGTTGGTGGTTAGAGATCAGACAGGTTGTTGGGATGAAAAATGTCACAGAGAGGTACAGAGTTATCAGTCCTGAAGGAGTTACAAAGATAGGGAGGGTGGTATTTGGGGCTGTAGGGAGGGTTGTAGGGCCTCGGCAATACACTGATAAGGATGTTCGTTGGCTCTGGAGGCGTTTACTGAGTTAGGAAGGTTCGAAGGGGCTGGATCAGATCAGAGCCAGGGAAATTGTAAGGATTGGAGGAGCCACAGATACTAAAGGTTGTAAGGCTGCGGGAGTTCAGAGGGCTGTGAAAACAGGTTCCCATCCATTACACAGTGATGTGGAGTGCTGTTACGGAGCAGGTAAGAACTGGAGAAGGTGATGGAGAGGAGTAGATGGATGGAGATACTGGAGGAGAGTACTTTGACAGGGTGGGTTTATTTAGAGAGAGAGAGAGTTACAGATACAGGGAGATTTTGGAGAGAGAAATACGGAATGCAAAGGAACAGTTGCCAAGTCAGACAAAGAGAGAGTGTTTGAGGTGCGACAGGGAGAGGAGGTGCAAACAGATATGTGGATTGTTGCTGTGGCTGGAGAAGTACTCTGAGTACAGAGAGACTTTCAGGGCCTGGAGCAGGTTATTGAGACAATGGCCTCCAGAGTCTATGAGGACTGGAGTACGCCTGACAGTTTAGGAGTGTTATAAATGCTGGAGCAGTTACACGGTAAGCCTGACAGATGGGGAGTGTTATAAATGCTGGAGCAGTTACACGGTAGGCCTGAGAGTTGGGGAGTGTTATAAATACTGGAGCAGTTACATGGTAAGCCTGAGAGTTGGGGAGTGTTATAAATACTGGAGCAGTTACACGGTAGTCCTGACAGATGGGGAGTGATATAGCTGCTGGAGCAGTTACAGAGCAGGTCTGACAGATGGGAGTAATATCACTGGTGCAGTTACAAAGTTGGGGACACGGGGAGTGATATCGCTATTGAAGCAGTTACAGAGTAGCCTTGGCAGATAGGGCGTGATAGAGCTGTTGGAGCAGTTACAACGTGAGCCTGACAGATGGTTGGTGATATAGCGGCCAGAGCAGTTTCATAGTAGACCTGACAGATGGGAAGTGACATAGCTACTGGAGAAGATACAGAGTAGGGTTGACAGATGGGGAATGATATAACTGCAGGAGCAGTTACACAGTTGACCTGAGAGATGAGAAGCAGCTGCAGCAGTTACAGTGTTGGCCTGACAGATGGGGAGTGATATCGCTGCTGGAGCAGGTGACAGATTTATGGAGGGCTCTGGAGGCTAGTGTAGATTGCAGAGACATGGTGGACTGATGAACGTCAGAAGTTCATACTGACAGGGAGGTCTGTGGTTGCATGAGAAGGTAACAGAAACAGTGAAAGTTTCAGTGTTGGAAGTGGATTCAGTGTCTGGGATAACATCGCAGAGGTAGGCGCCGCCATAGTGATTGGAGAAGCACACAAACGGAGGGATGCTATAGGATATGATGTTCCAGAGATTGGGAGTGTTCTAGCAGCTAAAGGAAGTTACAAAGATAGGCGGGGTTATCGGGCTGCAGGAGGAATCAGATTGGGAGAGTTGGAGAGGCTGAAGAGATTGGACAGATGGGGAGTATTCCATGGTCTGAGAAAATTCCAGTGATTGGGTGATTGTGTAGTTTACACAGATAGTGGGGACTGACAGAGATACAGAGCCAGGGAGTGCTACACAGAAACATAGGAAAGAGGGGCAATTGTCGGCCATTCTGCCCCACCAGGAGAAGGTCAGCTCTGCAGATGCTGGAGATCAGAATCAAGAGTGTATTGCTGCCTGATCGACTATGATTTTCCAGCATCCGAGGATCAGGAACATAGATGTTTTGGGCAGAGCCGTTCATCAGGAATGAGTCGTAAGGAAAGGATGGTGCACAGAGATAGAGATGAACCGGAAGAATTGACTGCGATAGTGAGGTTTGTGGTGATGGTTTGTGTGATTGGATGAAGTCAGTAATACAGAGTGGTGTAGACGCTGGATGGTTCTTCAGACTGAAGGAGGTTACAGAAAGTGAGAACTGTAGGGACTGGGCTTGGATACAGCAACAAAGAGGATGTTTCATGTACATGGAAGGTTTTAGTGACCTCGTGGTTACAGAGATAGGAAGGCTGGTAGTGACGACAGGGGTATAATGATGAAGCAGTGTCGTGATGGGAGAAGGTCACAGCGATAGAGGAGATTGCAGACATTGGGAGGGTTATTGCGGCTTCAGGACACTGTACACTGGGAGGGCTGCCGGGATAGGAGCAGGTTACACAGGCAGGAAAGGCTGTAGAGACTGGAGGAGTTTATAGAGATAGGGAGGTCTGTAAGGATGGTGGATGATTAGAGGCCGTGTGGTGGTGTAGGATGGGAGGCAGGAATGTTATAGGGATTGAAGGTTACAGTGATATAGGGGCTGGAGGAGGGTACACAAATAGTCGGATTTTACAGAGAATGTTACAGAGACAGGGTGGGCTGGAGGTATTGTGCAAGATGACAGAAAGAGAGATTATTGTAATGATGGGAGGAGGAGATTCCTGAGATTTGGAATGTCATCTAGTCTGGAGCATTTTACAGTGACAGGGAGATAGTCAGCATTGAAGTAGGTTTTAAATTTGCAGAGGGATTGTAGGGAGGGGAGGAGGTTACAGAGATAGAAACTGTTCTCAGAGTTAAAAGCATTCAAGGCACTAGCTCAGATGAGTTGGACTGAAGGGTCTGTTTCCTTGCTGTATGACTCTATGATGTGACAATTGAGAATGTTGGAGTGTAAATAGAGAACATAAAGAGCCCAGGCTTCAATAGCACCTTCTCGTGGTCGGCCCGCTTTCCCCTCCATTGTCCTGATGATCACTAAGACAGCATAGGCCTGGATTGATAACTGTGACACTCCCGATGCTGTCTCAGACAGGCTCAGTACAGCAGAGCTGAAAGTAATCCTCTCACAAATGATGGAGATTGAGCCTGGGAGCTTTATGCTCTGTGTTCACCCTTCAGCACTGTATCTATGTCATGTCTTGAGGGCCGACGTTTCGAGCTATTTAAATGCTCTCTGCTCTGTTCCCTGTGAATGATCTTACCTCACTGCAGGATTTGTTGAGGACTCCAGATCTCCCTGCCCTTTGTCTCTCTGGTTGACCAACCATGAGGTAATGGATGAGGCACCCAGCAGTTGGGAAGTTTATTGGGTCCGGAGCTTCCTGAGTACCTCCAGGAGAGAGAGAATTAGACAGATTGGGAAATTAGACTGATGCAGTGAGGGTGACACAAGGAGAATGGTATTGAGTGCCACAGTGATCTGGAAAATCCGAGACTCCACCCATGGCCTGTGCTGCTGTTTCTCTCTGGAGTGGAGAATTCTGTTGGCTCAGGATCTGGAGTAGCTGCAAAAGTGAGAGACATTGACAGAGGCAGCAATTAGTCCCACAGTGAGGGATACCACATGGAGAGAGACTGAGTGATATCACGAGAGTGCAGGAATGATTTCAGGATCAAGCAATGGTCATGTTGAAAGGTATTTGATTCACGGTGCAGTAGGATCAGTACTCAGTGACGGTTGAGGTACGAATGGGAGAGGTGATGGCCTCGTGTTATACTCACTAGACTGTTCATCCAGAATTTAATGCCGGTGTCAGCTATAACCATCTAACTGCTTAATATCCTTTAAGGAAGGAAGTCTGTTATCAACAGCAGGTCTGGCCTACATGTGACTCTAGACGCAGAGCAAGGAGGTTGACTCTGAGCTGCCCCCTGAAATGATCCAGCAAGCCACTCAGCTCAAGGGCAGCTCGGGGTGGGAAATACACACTGGCCAGCCAGAGAGGGTAACATCCCACGAGTGAATTAAAAACAACTCTGCTGGGAGCAGTGTCCTGGCCAGTCATGTCGGTAGGTATATGGACAGGGCTTTAAACTGACAGAGAGGAGGCAGGGACAGGGTTCAGGTGAAAGGAGCTTTCCAAATCCAAATAGAAAAGGTGAAGCATCGGAACACCATGGAATGTGGCTGAAAACAAGCAGAAAGGAACAGGAAGGGACAGAGTTTAACTAAAACTGTACATCAGTGAATTATGCTGTGACAAGAAGTTCTGGGAAAAAGTCAATTACAATGTTCTTTCTTTGGAATGGACAAAGTCTCAGCAATAAAGTAATAGATTTGTGACACAGAGATAAATTATATTTAGTCACAAGAAAGATGTGGTTACAGGAGAAAACAAATGGTGGGACATAAATATTCAATTCCACACATCCTAGAGTGTTCTCAGGGAATACAGTAATGGGTAACAAAGGCATGAGAGAGAACGCATTTTGCCTCAGATGATGCAGCTGAATCAGCCTGAATGCAGATTCTGGGTAACACGTGTCAAAACCATAAGCAGGAGAATGTTTCTCAGGCTGCCTGACAACATTTCATTGCTCAACACTGTTACACATTCAAATGAATTCCTGTATAATGCAAAGGCACTGCGATAATTTTGGGAGACTTCAGTCTTTGTCAAAAGTGATATTCTCCAAACTCATCTTGGAATGCTTTTGTCAGTATTTCTTTCAATTGTGTAAATGGCCAGGGATGTGACTATCTCAGATCGACAGTTGGGTGATGACACTGAGTGAAGGAGTAATGTCACACTGAGATATCCTCTGGGAAATTGTAGTGTAGTGGAATTCAGTGAGATGATAGATTGTTAAAGTGACCATAAAGCACACCCTACAATCACAACCAAACCATGTGTTTGAGAGGAGAACTGACCAAGGTAAACAGGGGAAGCAGTGAAATGTGTGGCTGGAAATGGACAGTGGAAAACATTTACAGTCATAGAGATGTACAGTACAGAAACAGAGCCTTCAGTCCAACTCAGCTACGCCACCCACATATCCTAACATCATCTCGTCTTATTTGCCAGCACTTGGCCCAAATGCCTCTCAATCCTTCCTGTTCGTGTACCCATCCAGATGCCTTTTAAATGCAATAATTGTACCAGCCTCCACCACTTCCTCTAGCAGTTCATTCCATACACACATCACCCTCTGCCTGTAAAGGTTGTCCCTTCGGTTCCTTTTATATCTTTCCCCTCTCAACCTGAACCTAGGCTGTCCGGTTCTGGGCTCCACTACCTCAGGGAAAAGACCTTTTCTGTTAAAGCTATCCATACCTCTCTTGTAAACCTCTATATGGTCTCCCCTCAGCCTCAAATAGCACCAGCCCATTCAACCTCTCCCTGTAACTCAAATCTTCCAATCCTGGCAACATCCCTGTAAATCTTTTCTGAACACTTTCTACTTACACAAAATCCTTCCGATAGGGAGGAGACAAGAATTGCATGCAATATTCCAAAAGTGGTTTATCCAATGTCCTGAACAGCCAGAACATGACCTCCCAACTTCTCTACTTAATGCTCTGATCAGTCAATGCAACCATACCAAACACCTCCTTCACTATCCTATCTACCTGCAACTCCACTTTCAAGGAGCTATGAACCTGCATTCCAAAATTTCTTTGTTGAACAACACTCCCTAGAAATATACCATTAAGTGTGTAAGTCCTGCTGAGATTTGCTTTCCCAAAACGCAGTACTTCACATTTATCTAAATTAAACTCCATCTGCCACACCTCAGCCCATTGGCCCATCTGATCCAGATCCCGTTGTAACCGGAGGTAACATTCTTCACTATCCACAACACCTGCAATTTTGGTGTCATCTGCAAACTTACTAAAAACACCTTCTATGTTCACATCCAAATCATTTATATAAATAACAAAAATAGTGGATCCAGCACCGATCCTTGTGGCACTCCACAGGTCACAGGCCTCCAGGCTGAAAAACAACCCTCCACCACCACCCTCTGTCTTCTAGCTTTGAGCCAGTTCTGTATCCAAATGGCTGGTTTTTCCTGTATTTCATGAGATCTAACCTTGCTCACCAACCTCCCATGTGGAAACTTTTCGAACACCTTATTGAAGTCCATATTGCTCACACTGACCCCTCTGCCCTTTTTGTTATTTCTTCAAAAAACCTCAAACAATTTCTTGAGACATGATTTCCCATGCACAAAGCAATGCTGACTATCCCTAATTAGAAACTTCCTTTCCAAATACATGCAAATCCTGTCCCTCATGATACCCTCCTTCAACGTGCCCACCACTGACGTCAGTCTTAAATAGTGGCACCGCGTTAGCCAACCTCCAGGTTTTCTGGTACCTCACCTGTGACTATCGATATTAAAAATATTTCAGCACGGGGCACAGCAATCACTTCCCTAGCTTCCCACAGAGTTCTAGGGTACACCTGATCAGGTCCTGGCAAGGTCCTACGAAGTATTCCTGAATCAAGAGACCTTGGAGTGCAGGTTCATAGCTCTTCAAAAGTCGAGTCGCAGGGAGATAGGATAGCGAAGAAGGTATTTGGTATGCATTCCTATATTGGTCAGAGTACTGAGTACAGGAGTTGGGAGGTCATATTGCGGCTGTACTCGACATTGGTTAGGCCACTGTTGGAATATTGCATGCAATTCTGGTCTCTCTTCCTATAGGAAAGATGATGTGAAAGAGTTTCAAGGATGTTGCCAGGGATGGAGGATTTGAGCGACAGGGAGAGGCTGAAAAGACTGGGTCTGGTTTCCCTGGAGCGTCGGAGGCTGAGTTTATCGAGTTTTACAAAATTATGAGGGACATGGACAGGATATATAGACAAAGTGTTTTCCCAAGGGTCGGGGCGTCCCGAACTAGAGGGTATGGGTTTTGGGTGAGAGGGGAAAGATATAAAAGAGACCTAAGGGGCAACTTTTTCACACAGAGGGTGGTACGGGCATGGAATGAGCTTTCAGAGGATGTTGTGGAGGCTGGTACATTTGCAACATTTAAGAGGCATTTGGATGGGTATACGAAGAGGAAGGGTTTGGAGTGATGTGGGCCGGGTTCTGGCAGGTGGGACTAGATTCGGTAGGGATATCTGGTTGGCATAGGCGGGTTGGACCGAATAATCTTTTTCCAGGTCCTGGGGATTTATCCACCTTTATGCATTTCAAGACATCCAGCACCTCTGTTAGAAACGAAAATCGCTTCTTAATAATCGCTCTAGACAAATTCAGGAAAACAAAGTTTTATTAGCAAGTCTGCAGAGTTGGGCACCCTTCTGAGAAAAAGGCGCCCCGAGGTTTGCAAAGTTTCTCATTATATACAGCACAAGTCCCTCCCCTCCTTGGCTCTAACGAGCCACGAGGTTCACATTCTTAAAACCGTCATTATTCTCCAATTTGCACCCTTATCACAAAGTCTGCAACAAATGTCTACAGAGTTGTTGTTTTTTTTACCCTGTAGTCTTATCAGTCAAAGACTTATTCTTCTCTGTCTGTGCTAGCGGTCTTATCAATCTGTAGCAGATGTCTCTATCAATATGTAGCAGATGTCTCTCGAGTCGTTTTTCTATCCTGCAGTCTTATCAGTCAAGGACTCATTCTTCCCTGTCTGTGTTAATGGTTTCATCAATCAAGGACTTGTTTTTACTCTGCTCACAAAATGTCAGCATTTTGCACAATTTAAATTATCCTACTTTTGAGTATACAAAATGTTTTAGAAAAGAAGCAAAAGTCTTGTCTTTTATTATAGAGCAGCCTGTGGTTCAGGCACATCTTAATTGTTTGATCCGAAATTGCCTCTCACAATTCCACCCTTTCTCTTTTTAAGATGTGCCTGACCAAGATAAGCCTCCCCTCCTCAAGGGCCCGGGAAATTCTTGGTCTCTCGCAGCAACAGCTGTTAGAAACGAAAATCGCTTCTTAATAATCGCTCTAGACAAATTCAGGAAAACAAAGTTTTATTAGCAAGTCTGCAGAGTTGGGCACCCTTCTGAGAAAAAGGCGCCCCGAGGTTTACAAAGTTTCTCATTATATACAGCACAAGTCCCTCCCCTCCTTGGCTCTAACGAGCCACGAGGTTCACATTCTTAAAACCGTCATTATTCTCCAATTTGCACCCTTATCACAAAGTCTGCAACAAATGTCTCCAGAGTTGTTGTTTTTTTTTAACCCTGTAGTCTTATCAGTCAAAGACTTATTCTTCTCTGTCTGTGCTAGCGGTCTTATCAATCTGTAGCAGATGTCTCTATCAATATGTAGCAGATGTCTCTCGACTCGTTTTTCTATCCTGCAGTCTTATCAGTCAAGGACTCATTCTTCCCTGTCTGTGTTAATGGTTTCATCAATCAAGGACTTGTTTTTACTCTGCTCACAAAATGTCAGCATTTTGCACAATTTAAATTATCCTACTTTTGAGTATACAAAATGTTTTAGAAAAGAAGCAAAAGTCTTGTCTTTTATTATAGAGCAGCCTGTGGTTCAGGCACATCTTAATTGTTTGAACCGAAATTGCCTCTCACAACCTCCTCCTTTGTAATATGGACATTTTGAAAGTTGACACCATCTATGTCCCTACATTCTACATCTTCCATGTCCTCCCCACAGTAAACACAGATCTAAAATACTTGTTTAGTATCTCCCCCATCTCCTGCAGCTCCACTTGCAGGCTGCCTTGCTGATCTTCAAGGGGTCCTATTCTCTCCCTAGTTACCATTTTGTCCTTTATGTTTTTATAAAAACCCTTGGAATTCTCCTTAACAATCCAAGCTATCTCGTGCCCCCTTTTCACCCTCCTGATTTCCCGCTTTAGTACACTCCTACTGCCTTTATACCCTTCTCAGGATTCACACCCTCTCCTGAGATATGTTTACTTCTTTTTCTTCACTGAAACCTCAATTTCTCTCCATATCCAGTTTTCTGTACACCTATCAGCCTTTCCTTTCACCCTAACAGGAATACTGTACACTGTCTCTGAACTGCTGTTTTCATTTTTAAAGGTTTCCCAATTCCCAATGATAAACGTTTCATTCTCTCAAAATGGCAACTCCCCAATTCCTGCATCTCGCAAAACCGTCACTTGACAATAATGACAAAATAAAGAACTTTCCAAAGGAAGGCATCGACGAGGTGAGCTCTGGACAGGAACAGAGATCTGGAGGTTACCAGATGCACGGAGAGAGCTTTCTACCAGAGCAGCACCAGGTCAGTGTCAGGCACACAGACAGAATGGGCAAATAGATTCATATCTGAACACTCATCTCCCAGCCTGGGAACCTGAAGCTGTGCACAGCTATTCTGGAGAGTTATGCAGATATCAGGAGTATTGCTGTGGAAAATAGGTTTCAGTAATTTTGAGGGAAGATACTAATAAAGTAGGTTACAGAGTAAGGAGGATTGTCAGGACTTGAAGAGGTTTCCCAGTTTACAAGTGTTGGAGGGATTGGAACAGGTTACCAAGATAGGGAGGGTTTAAGATTCAATGGTTCCGCAGAAAGCCTTTACAGGGAGAAATGAAGGATTCGTGACAATGTGGAGGAACAGAAGAATCTTGGTGTCCACGTCCATTGATCCCTCAAAGCTCGTACTCAAGCTGATAGCCTTGTTCAGAAGGCATGTGATGTGTTGGCTTTCATTAGCAGGGGGATTGAATTTAAGAGGTATGAGGTTATGCTGCAGCTTTATCAAGCCCTGGTTAGACAACACTTGGTTTATTGCATTCAATTCTGGTTGCCTCATTATCAGAAAAATGTGGAAGCTTTAGACAGGGTGCAGAGGAGATTTATCATGATGCGGCCTGGACTGGAGGGGAGAGCTTACGAAGAATATTTGAGGGAGTTTGGGCTTTTCTCATTGGAATGAAAAAGGATGAGAGGTGATTTCATCGAGGTGAATGAGATGATTTGAGGCTTAGATAGAGAGGATAACCACATACCTTTCCCATTGCAAAAATGGAAATGATGCGGTGGTATAAGTTGGAGGTGATTGGAGGAAGGTTTATAGGAGATGTCAGGGGTGGGCTCTTTACACATCGGCTAGCGGGTGCGTGAAATGCACTGCCAACAGTGGTAGCAGAGTCCAATACACTCAGGACATTTAAGCAATTCTTAGATAGGCAAACGGATGATAGTAAAATGTAGGGTCTGTAAGATAAAAGGTCATCACAACATTGAGGCCGAAGGGCCTGGGCTGTGCTGCACTGTTCTACGTTCTAAATACGGAGGGCCACAATGGCACAAAGAGGTTTCAGAAAGCTGGAGAGGATGGGATCTGATTGAAGAGACACAAATAGGTAAGGTTGCTAGGATTGTCGAGGGTAACAGACACAGCAATGTTCTGATCTGGAGCAGATGACCCAGACTGGGAGGGGTGTGAGGACTGGAGGTAGTTTCACAGGGAGGGAGGACAATAGAACCACAAGAGGTTACAGAGCTATAGGGCCTGCAGGAGTTCATGGAGATGGGGAGGGTGGGAGGGATGAAGCAGTTTACAGGCACAAGGATGTTGGTAGGGTGGGATGGTTGGAGACAGTTTCACAGATAGGGAAGTTTAAACCTCCTGCAGTTTAGTCAAAGTGGGAAGGTTTGTAGGGGAGGGTAGCATTTACACAGATAGAGGTGTAAGAGCTGGAGAAGGTTATGGAGATGAGGAGATGGATGGAGAGACTGGGGGAGCTTGCATTGACAGGGTGGGAGATAGCCACGGGAGGATGTTACACAGATAGTGGGTCTTTATAGAACTGGATCAAGAGAGTAACAGGTATTGGAGTGAGTTCTACAGATCCTGACTGCAGCAAGGACCTGAGAGGATTGAAGGGTCTCCATAGATTGATCATGTCTTTCAGATTTTAAAAAGATATGGATTAATTAAACCCAATGTATGCTGTTTTCTTTTTCCTGAACAGAGCCTCAATATCCCTCAGCAGACAGGGAGCACTAACCCTGCCAGCTTTTCCCTTCACCCTTACAGGGATATACTGGCCCTGGATTCTTGAGATCACACTTTTAAAACCCTCCCGTTTGCCAGTCATTCCTTTTCCTTCAAACAGACTCACCCAATCGATGGTAATCGCGATGTGGAGGAGCCGTTGTTGGACTGGGGTGGACAATGTTAAAAATCACACAACACCAGCTTACAGTCCAACAGGTTAATTTGGAGGCACTAGGTTTCAGAGCACTGCTTCATCAGGTGGGTGTGGAGCACAGTCGTACGGCACAGAATTTATAACAACAGGATAGCAGTGTCATGGAATGTAATATCAAACACATTTAGTTTCTGCCTTTCACCTTTTAGGATTATCACCGTGCTTCGAAAGCTGGTGCTTTGAAATAAACCTATTGGACTATAACCTGGTGTTCTGTGATTTTTAATTCACCCAATCCTGCCTAATGGCCCCAAACCCGGCCCTGCTCCAGTTTCGTCTGTGGCCATGTCTGATCCTTTTCCATAACTCTGTTCTAACGAAGACAGTTGTGATCACTGGACCTGAAGTGCTCTCTGACTGACACTTCAGTCACTCTCCAGACCTCGTTTTCTGAGGGGAGGTCCAGTGCTGCTACCGCCTAAGTAGAGTTAGGCCTTGTTAGATTTACATCTTGGTTTGGGAAAATTTCTTGGACACATTTGACAAATTGCACTCCGTACAGGCCTTTTACTCTGTGAACGGCCCAGTCCATCCAGGGGAAGCTAACATCTCCAACCAATACTACATTATTATTTCTATAGGTACCTGCACTCTCTCTACACATGTGCTCCTCTAGTATCCGCTGGCTCTTTGGGAATCTAGAACACTGTCCCAACAGAGTCCATCCCCTTTTTGTTTCTAACTTCTAACCATATGGCCTCATTTGATGATCCCTTAAAAGTATCCCTTCGAATCACTGTTGTTCTGCCCTCCCTTATCAAAAGTGCAACTCACCCATCTCACTCACTCTGTCAGACCTGTAGCTTCTGTATCCTGGAACAGTGATCTGCCAGTCCTGCCCTTCTCTCAGCCATGTTTCTGTTATGGCTGTAATATCCCAGTCCCCAAAGCCAATCCATGCTCTGAGATCGTCTGCCTTATCAGTCAGGCCTCGTGTGTTGAAATAAGTGCACGTTAAACCAGTAGTCTTTTCCCTCCCTTGACTGTGCGCCAGGATATCCAGAATAGGGAACTTGTTCTCGGTGGCTGACGTATTTTTCCCCTGACTGGCCAATGGTAACTCTCTTACTCAGAGTCCCTGCCAACCTAGTTTAAACCCTCCCCAGGTAACACTAACAAATCTACCTCGCAGTGATCTTGGTGCCCCTCTGTGTTAAGTCAAACCTGTTGCCCCTTGTACAGGTCACTTCCACCCTAGAAGAGATCTCAATGATCCAAACATTACCCCATCGCCCAGCTCCTCAGCCATACATCTATCTGGCCTATCTTTCTATTTCAGTCCTCAACGGGGCAGGTGGCACTAGGAATAATCTGTAGATCACTTCCCTTGAGGTCATCCTTTTAAACCTCTCACCGAAATCCTGATACTCATTTCACAGGACCCCATCCCATTGTCTACCACTGTCATGTGGACTGATGTGCACAATGACCAATGGCTACTAACCCTCCCCTTCAGAATGTTCATTAACCGCACAGAGACATTCTGAACCCTGGTACCCGGAAGGCAGCACACTATCCTGGGATGTCTTCTGCAGCCAAAGAATCTCCTGTCTGCCCCCCCCCCCCTCACAACTGAGTCTCCTATCAGTATCACGCTTATTAGAGAGGATCTGGCAAATGTGGACTGGGAGGACTTTCTGCAGTTGGGTCTATATTTGGAAAGTGGGAGTATGTTAAAGTGATACAGTTAGAATTCAGGGCCAGTGTGTTCCTGACGAGGGAATAGCAAAGGCAGAAAGTCCAGCGAATACTGATCAAGCGATATCGTGAGATTGATAAAGAAAATACAGTGTAATAAAACCAGGCGAAGCCATCCAAAAGTTTAGGGACTGAAAGGGGGTCTTTAGAAATGAGGGGAAAACAATGGCCATAAAATATCCTTGTCAGATTCTAGAAAGGAAAAGCCACAAGGTATTTTATCAGTATAGATAGAATAAGAGGATTACTGGGGAAAGAGTGAGGCCTGATAGAAACCAAAGGGACATTCCGTGCATGGAGCCAGAAGAAGTAGGTGAGGTCTTCAATGAATACTTCCCATCTGTATTCACACAGGAGAAAGACTTTGTAGCCAGGGATTTCAGTTGGGATGATGAGGCTCTAGAACATATTAAGATCGATAAAGGGGAGATATTAAATGTTTTCACAGGCATAAAGCTGGAGAAATCCCCAGTGCCCAATAAAATGTATCCAAGGCTGCTATGGGATGTAAGGGAGGAGATTGTTGGGACCCTGGTGGATATATTTAATACTTTGCTGGCCACAGGTAAAGTGCCGAATGACTGGAGGATATCTAATGTGGGTCCTTTGTTCAAGAGCAGCAGGGGTGGCGAGAGGGGAAGGAAGCGTGGTGGTGGGTTTTGATTGCATGAAACATCATAGCAATACTTAGAGAGGACATTCCTGTGGGATCACCCACTGTGTTGGAGGAACTGTGAAATAAGAATGGGTCATCACTTTGATACGAGTGTATTGACCCTGAATAATCCATGGCAGACCGAGGAACAAATATGTCGGGAGATCTCAAATATCAATCATAATAATAAGACTGTGATGGTAGGGGTTTTTAAACTTTCCACTATTCAATGTTAGGAACAGAGAAATTTCGTAATTGCGTTCCAGAAAACTCCCAAACAGTATGTAAATGGACCAACTGGAGAAAGGTGCAAAACCTGACCTCCCCTTGGGAAACAAGGTAGGGAAAGGGACTGAGGTGTTAGTGGGAACGCATTTTGCTAAAGTGACCACAGTCCTATTAGGTTTGAAAACAGCTATGGAAAAGGACAGGCCTGGTCCACAAGTTCAAGTTATAAAGTGGAGCCAGTCCAATTTTGGTCGTGTCAGCCAGGAACTTTCAAAAGGTGATTGGGGAGTCTATTTGCAGGAAAAAGGAAATATGGCAAGTGAGAATATTTTAAAAGTGAGATAACTTGAGCGATCAGCGCCAGCATGTTCCTATTTGGGTGCAGGTCAATGCTGACAGCATTAGGAAATATTGGCTGTCTATTGAGGGTCTGGTCAAGGAAAAGGGGGCACATGTCAGGTATAGCCAGCTGGATCAAGGGAATCCCTGAGGATCAGAGTGGCTGTAGGAGTATACTTTTGGTGGAAATCAGGAATGCAGAAAGGGGACATGAAATAACTTTGACAGAGAAGGATAAGGAGAATCCAAAAGTGATTGCATAAATATATTAAGAGCAAAAGAGTAACACGAGACGAAATATGGGCCCTTAAAGATCAATGAGGCTATCAATGTGTGGAACTGTAGAATATGGCTAAGACCCTAAACACATTTTGCACTCAAGAACTTGCTGTGGAAAAAGACTGGGCAACTCAGGGAAGAAGAGTAATACGTTAGACCACAATTGGAGTTCTCTGTAATTCCAGTATCCCCGCTCCAGGAATGATGTTGTGAAACTTGAAAGGGCTCAGAAAAGATTGATAAGATGTTGCCAGGGTTGTTGCTGAATAAGCTGTGGTTATTTTCCCTGGAGCATCAAAGACTAAGGGTTGACCCTACAGAGGTTCGTATAAACATGAAGGGCATGGATTGGGTAAACAGTCAAGGTCTTTTCCCAGGGGTTGGGAAAACGAGAGGGCATAGTTTTGAGGTTAGAGGAGAAAGGTTTAAAAGGGACCGAAGGGATAGCTTTTTCATGCATACAGTGATGTGGGTATGGAACAAGAGGAGGGAGAAAGTAACAGAGACTGATACTATGACAACATTTAAAAGGTATCTGGATGGGTATATGAATAGTCAGATTTAGCAGTATATGGGTCAAATGCTGATTAATTGGGATGGATTTGTTTAGGTCTTCTGGTCAGCCTAGACGAGTTGGGGACTGAAGGGTCTGTTTCCATGCTGTACGTCTCTACAACTTGAAAACAGTGCATGCTATAGAAGAGGTGGTGCTGGAGATTTTAAAATACAAAGGTATGGAATGCCCCAGGACCTGATTATGTGTATCACAGGACATTGTGGAATGCTAGGGAAGAAATTGTGGAGCCCCGAGCAAAGGTACTTGTACCATTGACAACCATGTGTGATTGGCTGGAAGGCTGGAGGTTGGAATCATGGACAGTGAAGGAGGGTTTTTGAGATTACAAAGGCATCTTGATGAAATGGGTGAATGGGCTGAAAAACTGCAGTTGAAATTCAATCTGAATAAATGCGAGGTAATGCATTTGGTAAATCAAACAAGGGTAGAGCTTATACAATTAATGTTCAGGCCTTGGTTAGTGTTTTAGAGCAGAGGGACCTCCGGGTTCAGGTACATAACTCTTGAAGTTTGCATCACAGGATGGAATAGACGGTTCTTGGTACGTTTGACTATTGCTCAGTCCATTGAGTGGAGGATTTGGGACGTCATGTTGAGATTGTACAGACACTGGTGAGGCCTGTTCTGCAATACTCCATCCAGTTCTGATCGCCCAGTTACAGGGAGGATATTATTAAGCTGCAGGGGGTTCAGAAGAGATTTACCAGGATGTTGCTGGGTTTGGAAGTCTTAAGTTCTGAAAAATGGCTTGGATAGGCTGAGTCTTTTTTTCACTGGAACCTGGAGAATGAGTGATGACCTTCTGGAAGTTTATGAAAAAGATGAGGGATATAGATAGAGTTAATGGCATTTGCCTTTTCCCAGAATGAGGGAGTCTCAAGAAGAGGAGACACATTTTTAAGGCTAGAGGACAGAGATGTTACAAACAAAAGGATATAAGAGGCAAATTCTTATGCAGAGGGTGGTTTGAGCGTGGAATGAACTTCCTGAGGAAGGGGTGGATGTGGGTACAGTTTCAACGTTTAAAAGACATTTGGATAAGTGCATGAATGGGAATGGTTTGGAGGGATATGGGCCAGCAACAGGCAGCTGGGACGAGTTTACTTTGAGATTATGGTTTGTTTCAACTGAAGAGTCAGTTTCTACGCTGTACGACTATGACAAGAATATAGTTTTGTTCCATTATTTAAGAAAGGCTGTGATGGAAAACCATGGAACTAAAGACCAATTAGCCCAATATCAGTGGTGGGTAAGTTGTGGAGTGACTCAGCCAGACAGGAGTCACATGTATTTAAAAAGGCAAGGATTGATGAAAGATAGTCAGCACGGCTTTGTGCAGACAAAGTCAGGTTTCACTAACTTGATTGTTGTTAAAGTGGTGACCATACATTGTCTACACTAACGTCAAAAGGGTCTTTGACAGGATTTAGCATGATATGCTGGTTTGTAAGGTTAGATCACATGGGACCAAGGAGGGCTAGCCGTCTGTACACAAAATCAGCTTGACAGTAGGAGACAGGGGTGATGGGAGAGGGTTGTTGTTCGGACTGGAGGCCTGTGACCAGCGGGGTGCTATAATGATTAGGGCTGGAACCACTGATGTGCATCATCTAAATAAATGATTTGGTTGAGAATATAAGAGTCATTGTTCCTAAGTTTGTAGATGATCCAATTAATTTTATAGAGGGCGGCGAATACAGTTACCAAAGGGGATCTTGACCAACTGGGCCAGTAGACCAAGGAATGAAAGGTAAAGTTTAAAATCAGGTGTTGGATCTTGTTAAGACAAACCAGGGAGAATGATCACAGTTAATGGTAGAGCCCTGGGCAGTGTTGTCGAACAGAGAGAGTCCAAGGGGTGCAGTTACACTATTCCTTGGAAGTGGTTTCACAGATGGACAGGGTGGGGAAAGCGGCATTTGGCACACTTACCTTTATGGATCAGAGCATTGAGTACATAGGTTGGAGACCTTTGTAACATTGTCCTCAATATTTCCCTTGGGCAGAGGAGGCTACAGGTTGATCTTATAAAGGTTTATAAAACCATGCGCTTGATGAGGAAGGTGAATAGCCAAGGGTAGGTGAGTCCAAAAGTAGAAGCATAAACGTGAGGCGAGAGAGCAAAGAGGGAGCTGAGGTGCAACATTATCCACAGAGGAAGGTGCATAGATGGAAAGGAATGCCAGGGCCACATGGGAGAAACCAGAACAATTACAACATGGAAAAGACATTTGGGCAGGAACATGGAGAGGAGAAGGTTTGAAGGGATATGGGCCAGACGCAGGCAAATGAGTCTCGTTCAGTTTGGGAAACCTGGCCAGCATGGACTAATCGGACGGAGGTTGTGTTTCCATGCTGCATGACTCTGTATCAAGTTACTGGAAGAGGAGACTCTCCAGTAAGGCATGTTTTAGACACTGAAGCAAGTTCCAGCGATAGGGATGGTAGTCTGGAATGCAGCTCATTTCAAATATGGGGAGGGACTATAGGGAATGGAGGAGGTTACAGAGATGGGAACTAATGTAGGAGTTAGAAATTATTGAAGAGATTGGTCCATCAGACATGCCTCAGCCGACTGACTGTGTGGAGTTTGCACATTCTCCCCGTGTCTGCGTGGGTTTCCTCCGGGTGCTCCGGTTTCCTCCCACAGTCCAAAGATGTGCAGGTCAGGTGAATTGGCCATGCTAAATTGCCCGAGGTGTTAGGTGAAGGGGTAAGTGTAGGGGTAAGGGTGGGTTGCACTTCGGTGGGTTGGTGTGCACTTGTTGGGCTGAAGGGCCCGTTTCCACACTGTAAGTAATCTAACCTAATCTAATGCCATAGATACAGTGTTGGAGAGGGAACACAGAACAGAAAGATCTCAGGCAGCATTCCACACTCTTGTGGGAGCCTGCTTTCCCTTCTGTTGTACGAATGCTCACGAAGACAGCACAGGTCTGGATTGATAACGCTGAATTCCCGATGCTGTCTCAGTGCAACGTAAGTTAAAGTAGGAGTGGTGATTGAACCTGGGGTGTGTGTGAACTGTGCTACCCCTCCAACACTGTAACTATGTCATGTCTTGTTTGCCGATGTTTGGAGCCCTCTCATTGCTCTCTGCGCTGTGCACTGTGAGTGACCTTACTTCACTGCAGGATTTATTGAAGGCTCCAGATCTCCCTGCCCTTTGTTGCTCTGGCTGACCGACCATTTTCAATGAGACACCCAGCAGCTGGGAAGTCTATTGTGTCAGGAACTTCCCGATTAACTACTGGAGACAGAGAAATAGACAGAATGGGAAATTAGACTGGTGCAGTGAGGGTTACACATGGAGCATGGCCCTGAGTCCCACAGAAATCTGGAAAATCCAAGTCTCCATCCCTGGCTTGTGCTGCCTCGTCTCTCTGGAGTGGAGAGTTATGATGGCTCAGGACCTGGAGTAGCTGCAAAGGCTCTGTGCCTCCGCATTTCAATACCTCAGCAGGGACACCGTCTGTTCCAGCAGCCTTGTTGTTCTTGAACTGGCATTAAATCCTAATGCAAAATATTTGTTCAGTATCTCACCCATCAGCAGTGATTCTACACAGACAGCCTCATTGATCTTTCAAGGGCCCTATTCTCTCCCCAGCTAATTCTTAGCCCTTGTTGAATCTTGTCAAAATGCTTCTGGAATTTCAAATATTCCTCTAGCGCTACTAGCCTCCCCCAGATTTAACTATTCTGCCATTTATGGTCACACCAAAATATAGAATACAACAAATTTAAAAATATTCCCCTTTTATAACATCATGCCTCTCCCATTGTTTCTAAGCATCCAGTTATCGTTTTTTGCCATATCCTTTATAACACATTCCAGCACGTCCCCGACTTACTGTCAGGCTGACACCGTTTGGTTTCAGACTGACTGCGTAAAGGATTATGGGAATCCTTGTGGAGCATTCTGTAAATGGTAGTTTACAGTGTCAGCAGGTAATAGAGAAGGCAGATCAAATGCTGCCATTTATTACAGAGGGAATGGAGTCTAAATATAGGGAGGTCTAGTTAAAACGATGCAAGGTACAAGTCAAACCACACCTAGATTGTAATGAATAGTATGCGTGCCCTAAGAAAAGATATTCTTGTATTGGAGGCAGGCCAGGGAAAGTTCTTTCGGCTGATCCTGGAGATGGCGGGATTTTCCAATGAGAAGAGGTGGAGTCGATTCACCTTGAACCTAATAGGTGTTTTGAAGAATAGGAGATAAATTGAATGAAACATCTAGGATTCTGAGGGGTTTTGACAGGGTAGATGCCATGAAGTTAGAAACTCGAACAGTACAACAGAGTAATAGGCCCTTCGGCCCACCATGGCTGTGCTGACCATGATGCTATTCTAAACTCATCCCATCTGCCAGCACATGGGCGATATCCCTTTATTCTAGGCCTGTTCATGTTTCTGTCTAAATGTCACTTCAAAACTTTACTCTCATTGCCACCTCTCCCACTTCTTGAGCAGCTTCCACCCTCTCAGTAAAGACAACTGGCCTCATTCATCTCACTTAAAACTTCTCACTCTCACCTTAAACTGAGGTGCCCTAGTATTTGAGATTTCAACATTGGAAGAAGGATTCCAACTATCCACACAATCCATGTCTCCTAATGCTATATATCTGTACCAGGTCACACCTCAGGCGACAATACTCTCGCAAGACAATCCAACTGTGTCTAAACTCCTGACAGTAAACACATTCTCATCCAGGCAATATTCTGCCAAACCTCTGTTGTAACCTCCCCAAAACCTCCACATCCTTCTATAGTGTGGCGATGAGACCGACACACAACATGGCCGAATGAAGTTTCATTCAGTCAGAACATGACATGCAAATATCTGAACTTAATACTTAATATTGGTCAATACTGCGACCAATGACAGGAAGCATGCCATACGCCTCCTTTACAACCACATTCTGCTGTGTTGTTATTTTCAGGTAGCTACGGATTTGCATCCAATGTCGCCTGTTTTATCAATGTTTCCAATCAGTCAATTGGTGTAATTCTCTCTTCCATTTGACTTCATAAATGCATCACTTCACACTTGTCCCGATGAAATTCGATTTGCCCTTTCTCTGCCCAAAGTTCCAGCTGATCTTCACACTGCTGCAACCTTTAACACTCTTCCTCACTATCCACAATTCCCCTAACTATCCCTTTCCAAATGTCGTCTGTAAAATTACCACTCAAACTGCTGGCCTTTTCATCTGAATCACAGATATAAATGACACACAGACATCGCAGCACTGATCCTTGTGAAACAGCATTGGCCACAGACGTCCAATCAGAAATTGATCACTCCACATGCCTCTATCTACTATCACCAAGAAAATATTGTATCCAACTTACCAATGACCATTGATTCCATGGATTGTGATTTGATCTTCCAGATTTCTCTTGCTATTTGGAAGCTGTCGATTCAAAATGACTCTATATTTTAATTCCAGATTAAATTGGCTGTCTCACTAATACACTGACTGCATCCTTTCTTCACAACAAAACGGGACCTTGTTTGGTTTTTTTTTCCTGATCCTGCCTAAATCCATACAACCCCTCAATAATCACATCCCAGCCATGATCGTTCTGCAGCCACACCTCCACAATAACAGTTCGATCATATCTGTTCTCTTCAGTTACTGCTGTCATTCCATCTGCCTTGTTGCAAATGCATGGCGCGTGTCACCGAGAGGGGGCCTTTGAGGGATGGTTAGAGGTCACAGAGTGGGAGAGATGTTTGGGGACGCGACAATGTTGCAGGGTTAAGCATAGCTACAGTTGCTAGCGAACGTTCACAGGAGAAAACATTTTATTGTTTGAAGGAAGTTATAGAGATAAAGTGTCTTTGATTAGATTCCAAAGATAGTGACGTGTATAGGGTTGTGGATCGTTACATGGACTATACTGATCAGGGTGTAGAAACATTCGCATGATTCCAGGATGTGGTACATTTAGCAACAGTTGTGGTATCTGGAGAATATCACAGTGATAGGGAGGATGGTATGGACTGGAAAATATTACAGGGAAAGGGAGGGTGGTATGGATTGGAGAATGTTGCAAGCACATTGAAGATGATATAGACTGGAGAATGTTGCACGGATAGGGAGGAAATTGTGGACTGAATAAACTTGAAAGGAGAGATGATTTTATGCTCTGGAATGTACTTCAGAGAGAGTGAGTGCTGTGCATGCTGCAAGTTACGACAGGGATAGGGAAGCTTATAGAGACTCGACGAGAGAGTCACAGAGAGGCTTGTGAGAGACCAGATTCACTTATGAGCATAGGATGTGCTACAGCGAGCAGAGCCTTCTGAAGATATAAACGAGGATACAATGGCCACAAAGCAGTCACACCAATACATAGGTATATAGGAACTGAAGGAATTGAAATGATTACATAGATTGGGAGTGTTGTATGCAGTGGAGGAGATTAAACTGATAGGGATGGTTTTAGAGACTCCACAACATTGGCAAATAATGGGGGTTGCAATGGTGAGAGCAGGTTTCAGCACATTGGAAGATATAGACCTGAAGGAGCTTTCACAGATAGCGATGGCTTTCGGGTCTGGTGGGGGCTGCAAAGTAAAGGGGATTGTAAAGACTGGAGGTATTTACATTGAGAGGGAGAGTATTAGTGATTGGCAGAATTCATAAAACGGGTCTGCAGGACACGACAGAAATGAAAAGGGTTGTATCAACTTGATGGTGCACACAGGCAGGAAAGCTTGTTGGGGGGGGGTGGTTGGAGCAGCTCAACATGATAGGGAGGGGCATGGAGACTGGAGATGTTGCAGAAAGATTAATATGTTTAATGCTTTAGAACTCTACATAAGTCTGTCCTGGTTCCTTCTTTATGTTTCTGAACCACTGTCGATACGCCTCTGGTACTAATCCATAAGCACTTAAAATACCCTGTTTGATATGTGCATCATCTCTTGACCACTCAGGAGACAGCGCTGCAAATACCTCACTGGCTCTGCCTAACAGCTTCGACTGAACTACTTTTACCCACAAGACCTCGGACCACTCTATCTGACTATCCAATTTTTCAAATGAAATACAGAGGTCCTTGAAAGTAGAGTCACAGGTCGATTGGATAGCAAATAAGGCACTTGGTATGCATTCCTTTATTGGTCAGAGTATTGAGCACAGGAGTTGGGAGGTCATGTTGCGGCTGTACAGGACATTGTTAGGCTACTTTTGGAATACCGTGTGCAATTCTGGTCTCCTTCCTATCGGAAGGATATTGTGAAACTTGAATGGGTTCAGAAAAGATTTCAAATGATTTTGCCATGGGTGGAGGATTTGAGCTACAGGGGAAGGCTGAACGGGGTGGGGCTGCTTTCCCTGGAGCGTCAGAGGTTGAGGGGTGACCTTATAGAGGTTTATAAAATCATGAGGGGCATGGATAGGATAAATAGACAAAGTATTTTCCCTGGGGTCGGGTGTCCAGAACTAGAGGACATAGGTTTAGGGTGAGAGGGGAAAGATATAAAAGAGACCTAAGGATCATTTTTTTCACACTGGGGGTGGTACGTGTTTGGAATGAGCTGCCAGAAGAAGTGGTGGATGCTAGTACAATTGCAACACTTAAAAGACATCTGGATGGGTACATGAATAGGAAGGGTTTAGAGGGAGATGGGCCAGGTGCTGATTGGTGCGACTGGACTGTCAAGGACAAGTTCGACCAAAGGGCCTGTTTCCATGCTGTACATCTCTATGATTCTCTGACTTTAATTGCCATAGTTTCAAATCACTGCAGGCAGTTAAGAGACTGAGATAGAATTGTAAGGTCTTTTGGAGGTTCCACAGTTCGGGAGGATTGCAGGGACCTGATGATGTTGTACATGGAAGTAGAGTTATATGGACTGAAGCTGGGAACAGAGAGAAAGAGACGCTCAGGGGATTACAGAGATATGGTGGCCAGTGGTCTCTGGTGGAAGTTCCATGTAGAGGGATGGTTTTTGAACTGTTGGACTTTAGAAAGATAGGTAGATTTGGAGGGGCTGGAGGGGTTTACAGATGCATGGAGAAATGTAGTGACTGGAACATACGGAGATGGTGAGGGCTGGAGGAGATGCAATAATTTGGTTGGACTGTAGGAGCTGGAGGGGTTCTTACAGACAAGGAGGATTGTAGGAATGTGGGGAGTTTACGGAGATAGAGGGTAGGAGAATTCTCAGTAACTAGTGGTTTGGAGACTGGGGGAGGTTTCAGAATGATGGAGGGACAGAGCAAAAGGAAGTGGTCGCAAAAATTATAGAACATAAACAGGTCACTTCGGTGCTGTGCCACTGAGGGTCATCAGGAGGACATTCTTCCTCATTAAAATGTACAGATCATCAGGGGAATGGACAGGTGGATGCTGAAAGGATGCTTCCTTCTCCTTATGGGAGAGAGGCAGACAACGAGACTCTGTTTGACAAAGATGGAGAACAGGGACATGTCTTTTTCTCCCAATGGCCCAAACTTACTTCAGGTTTGTTCCCACACAGCTCAAAGAAAAGCAATGCAATAACAAAGAGCAAGGTTGTTTGGGACTGCAGGAGATATGAGACGAAGGTCAGGTTGGAAGGGCTGGAGGGAGTGGGAGAGAAGGGAGATGTTCAACAGCAAGAAGGGTTTATAGGGAGTAGACAGTGCCAGGACTGGAGAACATGTCAAGCTCACTCATGAGAGGGGGATAACGATATGGCACAAGGTCAAACACAGCAGAAGGATCCCAAGCTCCTTACCTGTCATTTACTCAGGGAGCTGCTCTCACCCAGTCTGGTGCCAAGCTCCACATGCAAGCAGCATGAGGTTTCCCCATTCCTGGTGCTCAGAGCCCAGTGAACTCACCCCTGAACCAGTCGGTGAAGTATTTACACAGTTGTACATTTCCAGAAACATTGTGTCCTAGTCGACATAAACTGGTAAATTCACATTCTACCAAGCAAAGACCATCTGCACTCAGATTCCCTGGTGATACAGTCCTCTGAGTGATAGTCTGCAGAGAATAACAGAATCCACGAATCCCCATTGCATGGGTCAGGGTCAATGACAAAATTTGCATTCTTTCAAAAATGACATCTCCTCAATTCCTGCATCTCACAAAACTGCCATTTAAAAATATTAAAATAAAGAACATTCCAAATTAAGGCTTTGATGAGGTGACATCTGGTCAGTAACATAGATCTGGAGGTTACAGAGAGTGCTTTCTACCAAAGCACCACCAGGTCAGTAACAGGCACACAGACAGAACGGGCAAATAGATTCATAACGGAATTCACATCTCCCAGCCTGGCAATTTGAAGCTGTGCGCAGCCATTCCGGTAAAGATCTCTAGAAACAGGACATCAGAACCAGGAGACTGGAGGTTGGCTATCGTGTTGCTACTATTTAAGGAAGGCAGTAAAGAAAATCCAGGAAACTATAGATTGTTGAGCCTGACATCGATGTGCAAGTTGTTGGAGGGAATCGTAAGGGATAGGATGTACATGTTTTTGGAAAGGAAAGGACTGATTAGGTATAGTCAACCTTGCTTTGCAAGTGGGAAATAATGTCTCTCAAACTTGATTGAGATTTTTGACGAAGTAACATAGAGGATTGATGAGAGCAGAACAGTGGATGTGATCTATATGGACTTCAGTCAGGCGTTCAACAAGGTTCCCCATGGGAGACTGGTTAGCAAGGTTACATCTCACGGAATACAGGGAGAACTAGCCAATTGGTACAGAACTGGCTCAAAGGTAGACGACCGAGGCTGGTGGGGGAAGGTTGGTTTTCAAACTGGAGGCCTGTGACCAGTGGAGTGACAGAAGGATCAGTGCTGGGTCCAATACTTAGCATTGTCTACATAAATGATTTGGATGTGAGCATAAGAGGTATTGTTTGTAAGTGTTCAGTTGACAACAAAATTAGAGGTGTAGTGGTCAGTGAAAAATGTTACATCCGATAACAATGGGATCTTGATCAGATGGGCAAATGGATTGAGAAGTGGCAGATGGAGATTAATTCAGATATATGCGAGGTGCTGCCTTTTGCAAAAGCAAATCTTTGCTGGACTTACACTCTTAGTCGTTAGGTCTGACGAAGTGTTGCTGAACATAGAGATATTGGAGTGCAGGTTCAGAGCTCCTTGAACGCAGAGTCGGAGGTAGGTAGGATAGTGAAGAAGGCATTTGGTATGCTTTCTTTTATTGGTCAGAGTATTGAGCACAGGAGTTGGCAGATCATGTTGTGGCTGTACAGGACATTGGTTAGGTCACTTTTGGAATATTGTGGGCAATTCTGGTCACCTTCCTATCGGAAGGATGTCGTGAAACTTGAAACGGCTCAGAAACTTTTTACAAGAAGGTTGCCAGGATTGGAGGGTTTGAGCTATAGAGAGAGGCTGAACAGGCTGGGACTGTTTTTCCCAGAGCGTTGAAGGCTGAGGGGTGACCTTACACAGGTTTATAAAATCATGAGGGGCATGGAGAGGGTGGAGACACAAAGTCTTTACCCTTGGGTGTGGGAGTCCAGAACTGTAGGGCATAGGTTTCTGGTTAGAGGGGAAAGATATAAAAGAGACTTAAGGGTAATTTTTTTCACGCAGAGGGTGGTACGTGTATGGAATGAGCTGCCAGAGGAAGTGGTGGAGGTTGATACAAAGACATCCAGATAGATATAGGAATAGGAAGAGTTTGCAAGAATATGGACCAGATGCTGGTAGGTGGGACTAGATTGGGTTGGGATATCTGGTTGGCATGGACGGGTTGGACCGAAGGGTCTGTTTCCATGCTGTACATCTCTTTGACTCAAAGAGGGGCTGAATGGTTCAATCAGAAATGATCTATAGTTCAAATCATAATATCCTTCAGGTTCCACAACCCATTCTTGGTTCCATCTTGCAGGCTCTGTGAATCCCGCTTCCTCTACACTCCTACAGGACCAACGTCTTTTCCTACATTAGTACCATCCTCCAGGTTCTGCAGCCCTTCCTACCTCTGTAACATGGCCCGGGTTCTAAAACTCTTCCTTCCTCTGCACTGTTCCCCAGAAAGGGCACTGGAGGCCGGTGGCATTTACAGAGTTAGGGAGGAATCTCGGGACTGGAGGATTTTGCAGACATTAGGAATATAGGGACATGAGGAGGTTTCACAGTATAAGAGTATTGTAGGGACTGGAGAAAGTTACAAAGATAGGGATGGTTTCAGATTGGAGGATTCTTAGAAAAAAAATCTTTACATGGTTAAAGGCAGGATCCTTAGCAGTGTGCACAAAAAGAGGGTTCCTGTGTCCCTGAAGTTACTACTCAAGTAGAGAGGGTGTTAAGAAGGCGTATGCTGTGTTGGCTTTCATTAGCAGGGGATTGAGTTGAAGAGATCCAGGTTTTGCTGCAGTTCTATAGAGCCCCAGTTACACCACACTTGGAATACTCTGAACAGTTCTGTTCACCTCATTATAGGAAGGATGTGGAAGCTTTAAAGACAGTGCAGAGGATACTTAGCAAGATGCTGCCGCGACTGGAGGGCATGTCCATTGAAGTTAGGTTGTAGAAGCTCAGGCTTTTCTGATCGGAGTGAAGAAGGAAGAATGGTAACATGATAGAGGTGTGCAAGGTAATGAGAGGCATCGATTGCGTGGATAACCAGAGACAACTTCCTATGGCAAAATGGCTATCAAAAGTGGACATATGTTTAAGGTAATTGGCAGAAGATTTAGCTTAGATGTCAGAGGTAAGTTATTTCACAGAGTGTGGTGGGTGCGTGGAATGGACTGCCAGCCGTGGTAGTAGATTCAGACACATTATGGACATCTAAGCAACTCTTGCATAAGCACAGCGATTATAGTAAAACGTAGGGTATGCAGGTTAGTTTAGTTTTAAGAGTAGGATAAAAGGTCATCACAATATCGAGGGCTGAAGGGCTTGTACTGGGCTGTCCTATTCTATGTTCTGAATAGCGAGGGTTTATGATAGCAGGAAAAAGTTTTGGGAAGCTGGAGAGGATGGGGTCTGAATGAAGAAACACAAAGAGGAGGCGTTGCTAAGGTCGTATGAAGTAACAGAGACAGAGGGTTTTTGGGGACTGGAGGTGGTTTCACAGGGAGGAAGGTGTATAGAGCCACAGGAGGTTACAGAAATCTGGAGAGCTGTAGGCCCTACAGGGATTTCATGGAGCTGGGGAGGTTGGGAGGAATGGAGCAGGTTACAGGGATAAGGATGTTGGTAGGATGGGGTGTTTTACACAGACAGGAATGTTTCAGGTGAATGGAGCTGAGTACAGAGATAAAGTGGGTTGTACAGATTGGAAAAACATATGGAGGGTAGTCGTGACTGAAGATGTTTATAGATACAGGAAGGCTTAGCTTCTGCAGGTTATTTAGACACGGAGGGTGTGGAATCATACAGATTTTCCAGTGAAAAAAACGCAATTTTGGTTGGAGACAGTTCACAGATTAGGGAGCATTAGTAACCTCCTCCAGTTTGGTCAGAGTGGGGAAGGGTTGTAGTGGAGGGTGATGTTTACACATGTAAGAGTTGGAGAAGATTGTGGAAATGAGTAGATGGATGGAGACACTGGAGGAGCTGACATTGACAGGGTGGGTGCTGGCAATGAAAAGATATCACATCGATAGTGGGTCTTGGAGGAACTGTATTGAAAGAGTCACTTCTGCAGGATTGGGAGTGTTACAGGAACTGATTGTAGGGTCTCCACAGAATGATCGTGTCTTTAAGAATAGAAGAGTTTATGTAGATATGGATAGCTTAAACCCAATGCATGCAGTCTTCATTTCAAGACCAGAGCCTTATTATCCCTCATCAGCTAAGAATCCCTAACCCTACCAGCTTTTCCCTTTATCCCAATGGGGCATACTAGCTCTGGATTCTTGATATCACACTTTGAAAAGCCTCCCATTTGCCAGTTGTTCCTTTTCCTTCAAACAGACTCACCAAATCGATTGGAATCATAATATGCAGGTGCCGGTGTCAGACTGGGGGTGTACTAAGTTTTAAAAAATCACCCTACATTCGGTTCCAGTCCAACTGGTTTATTTGAAAGCACGAGCTTTCCGAGCACTGTTTGTTCATCAGGTGTTTGAGGAGCACAATCCTAAGACATAGAATTTATAGCAACAGGATAGGAGTAACATGGAATATAATAGCAAACAAATTTAGTTTAAGCCTTTCATCTGTTACAGTGATCACCAGCCCTTCCAAAGCGAGTTGGTCTACAACCGGCTGTTATGCAATTTAAAATACACGGCATTGTTGCTGGCCAGCTCCTCCCAAACCGGGCCCTGTTCCAGTTTTCCTCTTCAATTGTGGACCTCTCCTATCTTTTTCCATAACTATGTTAAAACGAAGACAACTGTGGGCACTGGACTCAAAGTGCTCTCCGAATGACACTTCAGTCACTTGCCTGACCTAGTTTTCTGAGGGAAGGCCTCGTGTTGCACCTGCCTGAGTAGAGTAGGGCCCTCTGCATTTTGATTTAGGAACCTTTCTTGGACACATTTGAAAAATTGCTCTCCTTCCAGGTCTTTTATACTCTGGCTGGTCCAGTCAATACAGGGAAAATTAAAACCTTCAGCCTGCACTTCTCTATTATTCCGATAGTAATCTGCAATCTCTCTACACAGCTGCTCCTCTGGTATCTGTTAGGTCTAAAACAGTCTACAATACAGTCCCAACAAAGTGACCACACCTCTTCTTTCTAACTTTTAACCATGTGACCTCATTTGATGACCACTTAAGAACATCCTCTCTGAACACTATGGCTATGTCTTCCCTTATTAAGAGGACAAGTCTCTCCCTTCACCCCCCCCACCCCCCACCCCCCCCCCCCCCACCCCCACGTACATGTCCTTCTATCACTCCGATAGTTTCTTTACCCTGGAACAGTGAGCTGCCAGTCCTGCCCTTCTCTCAGCCATGTTTCTGATATGGCTATAATGTCCTAGTCCCCAGAGCTAATCCATGCTCTGAGCCCATCTGCCTTACCAGTCAGGCCTCGTGCGTTGAAATTAATGCCCTTTAAACCAGAAGTCTTTTCCCTGCCTTGACTGTGTCCCTGGGTATCCTGAATAGGAAACTTGGTCTCGATGGCTGAAGTATTTTCCCCTGACAGGTTGATGGTCCCTCTCTTATTCAGAGTCCCTACCCCCTGCCAAACTAGTTTATACCCCCCCGGGTAACGTGAACAAATCACCCCACAGGGATGCTGGTGCCCCTCTGCTTCAAGTCTAACCTGTCCCTCTAGCCCAGAAGAGGTCCCAATGATCCAAGAACTGACAAGCCTGCCCACCTTAAGAACTCCTCAATCACATATCCGTCTGGCCTATCTTTCTATTTCTATCCTCACTGGCATTCAGTAGGGGGGTAATCGGGAGAGGTCCCCTGAGGTCTTGCTTTTTAACTTCTTACCAAACTGAGTGGGGTTCTTCCGGGTGCTCCGGTTTCCTCCTACAACCCAAAGATGTACAGGTTAGGCGAATTGGCCATGCAAAATCGCCCATAGTGTCAGGTGCGTTAGTCAAGGGTAAGTATAGGGGAGGGGAATGCGTCTGGGTGAGTTACTCTTTGGTGGGTCGGTGTGGACTTGTTGGGCCAAAGGGCCTGTTTCTATAATGTAGCAAATCTAATCCATTCAAACTACCTGTGCACATTTCATAAGACCCCATCCCTTTGTGCCAATTGTAAAATGATCTCTGGCTGTTCATGCTCCCCATTCAAAATGTTCTGCAACTGCTCAGAGATATTCTTGACCCTGGTACCGGGTGGGGGCAGACCATCCTGGGGTCGCTTCTGCAGCCACACAGTCTCCTGCTTGTACCCCTGACAACGGAGTCACCGATCAGTATCAATATGATCAGTATCTCCTATCGGTATCATTGGACAGAGACTGTGAGGACCGATCTGCAGTTGGATTTATATTCGGAAAGTGGGAGTATTTTAAAGTGATACAGTGAGAATTCAGGGCCAGCGTGTCCCTGTCAAGAGGACAGTAAGGCCACATGTCCAGCAAAAACTGATTCAGCGATATTGTCCGTTTCATAAAGAAAGTACAATGCAATAAAAACAGGTGAAGCTCTTCAAAATTTCATCCAGTGAAAGGGGATTGTCGAAAATGAAAGGCAAACAATAGACAAGAAATATATTTAGCGGATATGATTAAGGAAACGCCACAAGGTATTTTATCAGCTTGTTAGAGTAAGAGGATTACTGAGGAGAGAGTGAGGCCTATTAGAAACCAAAGGGACAATCGGTACATGGAGCCAGAGGAAGTTGGTGAGGTCTTCAATGAATACTTCCCATCTGTATCCACACAGGAGAAAGACATTGTAGCCGGGGATTTAAGTGGAATGGTGTGGTCCCAGAACATGTTAAGATCAATAAGGAGGAGGTATTAAATGTTTTCACAGGCATAAAAGGTGGAGAAATCCCCAGTGCCCAATGAAATGTGTCTCAGGCTGCTGTGGAAGGTGAAACATCAGATTGCTGGGGCCCTGGCAGAGAAATGTAATACTTTGCTGGCCACAAGTGAAATTCAAGAAGGGCAGCAGGGATAGGCCAGGTATTTAGAGTGTATAGCCCAACATCAGTGTGAGGGAAATTATTGGAAACAATTATGAGGGTCAATTTGAATCAATAATTCGAAAGGTAGAGATCAATTAGGGATACTCAGTATGGATTTGGTAGGAGAAGATCCTGTCTGATGAATTCAGCTAATTTTTTTTTTGAAATTACAATTAAAAATATTGATGAGTGCAGTGCAGATGATGTGGGTTCCATGGAGTTCATTAAGGTCTTTGACAAGGTCCCACATGGAGGGCTCTTTCAAATGGGAACAGACCATGGGATCCAAAGCATCTTGGAAATTGGATCCAAAATTGGTGGAGGATTGGTTTGTGATTGAAAGCCTTTGCCCAGTGGGTGTACCACAGAGATCTGTGCAGGAACCGTTGCTGTTTATTATGTACATTCATGAGTTGGATGTGAAAGCAGAAGGTATCATTATCAGGTTTGCAGATGACATGAAAGGGGAGGGTGTTGTCCACAGTGAGAGGGACTGTCTCAGGCTACAGTCTGAAGGTTGAGGCTGGGACAGAATTTCAAGAGAGTCATTTCAAATGACACGGCAGGCAAGAGCACAGCAGGCGATGAGGGAAAACTGATGTATTAAGCTGCATTTACTTTGATATAAAATGCCTGACAGGAAAGGCAGATGAATGCACGGCATGGATAGGAACATGGGACTGGGATATCACAGGAATTACAGAGGTACAGCTGAGGGAAGGATAGACCAAGCAACTTAATGTTCTGGGGTACAGATGCTACAGGAAGAACAGAAGGAGAGGCATTGGAGGAGGAGGAAGAGGAGCGAATGTTTTGATCAATGAAAACATCACCGCAGAATTTAGAGAGGATATTCCTGGCCATCACACGGTGAAGTTGTAATAGTGCAAATGTGTCCTCAGTTTGATATGATTGTACTACACGCCCTCAGCAGTCAGCAGGAATTTGAGAAACAGATATGTGGGAGATGTCAGATATTTGGTCCACAAGACGTGCCATAGGTACAGTGTTGGAGGGACAGCACAATACAGAAAGTTCCCAGTCAGCATTACAACTCACTCATGGGAAGCCTGCTTTCCCCTCTGTTGTACTGATGCTCGCTAAGACAGCACAGGCCTGGATTGATAACTGTGACACCCTCGGTGCCAACTTAGTACAACAAAACTTACAGTCGGGGTAGTGACTGAGCCTGGGTACGACTTCAATGTGGTGATGGACGATACACCTAGCAGTTGGGAAGTCTATTGAGTCAGGTACTTCCTGAGTACCTACAGGAGACAGAGAGATAGACAGAATGGGATATTAGACTGATGCAGTCAGGGTTACATGTGGAGAATGGCACTGAGTTCCACAGAGATCTGGAAAATCCCAGTCTCCATCTATGGCCAGTGCTGCTGTGTCCCTCTGGAGTGGAGAATTCCGTTGGCTCAGGATCTGCAGGAGATGCAAAAGTGAGAGGCGCTGACAGAGGCAGCAATTAGACCTCACAGTGAAGGATACCACATGGAGGGAGACTGAGTGATAGCACTAGAGTGCAGGAAGATGGCAGGATCGCACAATTGTGTCGGAAGAACAGGTTTTGCTTCATGATGCACTGGTATAACTGGTCAGGAATGAGCAACCAGTGAGCAGGCGAAGTGATGGCCTAGTGGTATTATTGCTAGAGCATGTATCCCAAATGTTCAGGGGAGGCAGGTTTGAATACCACCATTTGAAATGGTGGTATTTTAAATGAATAAACTTTTTAAAAATTGGAATTAACAATCCATAAATAAGTATTGATAAAAATCCAAACACTTGATCTTCAGAGAAAGACAACAGTTCACTCTCATGTGGTCTGCAGGACATCCCCACAGCAAAGTGTTTGCCTCTCAATTACCCTGTGAAATGGGCGAGCCAACTGCTTAGCTCAAGGGCAGCAAGGGATGGGCAATAAAGGCTAGTCAGCCAGAGACAACCACATCCCAAACCTGATTTAAAAAAAAAAATCCATTCAGATTGGTCCCAGCACAGTTCCAGTGGAACAATGTCCTGGCCAATCACATTGGTAGATTTATGGACAGAGCTTTAAACTGACAGAGAGGATGCAGGGATAGGCTTCAGGTGAAAGGATTTTTCCAAATCCAAAGAGAAAACATGAAGCATCAGAGCAGCATGGGAATGTGACTGAAGACAACAGAAAGGAACAGGATGGTACAAAGTTTAACTAAAACTGTAGATCAGCAAATCCATTTGTGACAGGAAACTGTGGGAACGAGTAAATTATGTTTTTTTTCACTAATGGGGAAAGTCTCTGCAACAAGGTAGATGGATTTGTGACACAGAGATAAAAGGGATTTAGACACAGAGAGATGTGGTTACAGGGCGAACAAAAGGTGGAACAGAAATATTTAATGGTTCACAACCTTGCGGAAACACAAGCAAAATGGGCACCACTAACAATAATGGAGACCAAAGGCATTACAGAGAAAGCATTTGGTCTCAGATCATGAGGTAGAATCAGTCTGAATGTAAATTCTGAATATTACTTGCCAGGGACACAAGCAGCAGAACAGTTTTAGACTACCGAACAGTATTTCATTGCCCATCACTGCAATAAGCAGGAATTCAATGGAATTTTTAATAAAGGCACTGTGAAAATTTAGTGAAACGTCAATATTCGAATAATCTGGAACAATCACACTGACAAGAGTGATATTGGAAGGGGAGTTCAGAGAATTTTTTTTAAGTGTTTCTTTGATTAACACATTGTGCAACTGGCTAGGGACATAACTATCGCAGAGTGACAGTTGTGTGATGACACTTCGAGAATGAGTAATGTCACCTGGAGAGACCCTCTGGGAAATTATGATAAAGTGCAGTTTAAAGAAATATAAAGTATTAAAGTGAATCACAGAAAGGACAAACTACAATTAGAAACAAAAATAGACAATGACATGAGTTTGAGAGGAGAACTGACCAAGGTAAACAGGCTGAACAGACTGAAACATGTGTCTGTAAATGAACAGTGGAAAACATTTGAAGGGACAGTGCAAAACACTCAAAAGGTCATTCCACTGAAACAGACCAAACCTCAGCAAGAAATCCCCACCGGTCCCTCACTCAGGACAAAATGGATCATATTAGATTAACAGGCTGAGAAGATCACCACAAAGTACTTAAAATCCTGAAATGAGAGAGTGTTTTAGGAGTAAGTTTTGAAGGGTATGTAATGGGTCACCAAGCAGGGGGATGGCAGTGGGAAGGGGAATCATTGTCAGGGTTTAATGACACGATAGGAACAGGGAGAGGTGAAGGTGCTGGAGGTGGTGAGAGTGTTACAGGGAGTGGTCAGGACCTGAACGGTGTTACAAAGCCAGTAAGGATTGCTGCAGCTGTGAGGTGTGTCAGAGGTAAGGAGGGACTTATGTATTTTTATTTATTCTTTCATGGGATGTGGGTGTCACTGCCTAGACCAGCATTCTGTGACCCCATGCTAATTACCCAGAGATTTCTGGGGCCCGGGAATTTCATACTTTGCTGGCTACAGGTGAAGTGGTGAATGACTGGAGAATAGCTAATGTGGTTCCTTTGTTCAAGAAGGGCAGCAGGGATAGGCCAGGTAATTACAGAGCAGATAGTCTGACAGCAGGGGGAGGGAAATTATTTGAAACAATTGTGAGGATGAATCAACACTTGCAAAGGTAAGGAGCAACTCGGTTTAGTCATCACGGATTTGGCAGAGGAAGACACTGGCAGAGGAAGATACTGTCTGAGGGATTCAGTTCGGTTTTTTTGAAATGGTGCTTAAGTATATTGATGAGGGCAGTGTAGATGATGTGGTTTACACGGACTTGAATAAGTCCTTAAACAAGATCCAACATGGAAGGCTGGTCCAAAAGGACCAGCCTTCCTGGTTCCAAGGCAAGTTGGCAAATTGGATGCAAAATTGGTGGATAGCATACTTTCACCAGTGGATGTACCACAGGGATCTGTGCAGGAACCATTGCTGGTTATTCTGTCAAACAGTAACTTTGAAGTGAAAGCAGAAGGTATCAAGAGTAGGTTTGCAGATGACATGAAAGGTGAGGGTGTTGTTCACTGTGAGGAGGATGGTCTCCGTCCGCAGTCCGATGTCGATCGGATGATAATCTAAGCAGAATTTAGTTCTGATTGAAGTGAGGTAATATTCTGTGGGAGGTACGATAAGTGAAGAACAGAAATAATGAACGGTAGGTCCTTGTGGAGTACTGAGGAATACAGAGACCTTGGTGGACAAGTCCATAGATCCCTGAAGGTGTCAGCACAGGGAGACAGGGTGGGAAAGGCATCTCAACTCGGAACGGGAGAGGGACCCATATCCTGGTGGGTGAATTGTTAGAGCTGCTTGAGAGGATATAACCGAGTCTGGCAGGGTGTTGGACCTTAAACAGTCGTAAGGCCGGAAAGAAGATTGAGGCTGCTACACAAGTTAAAGAGAGCGATTTCAAAAGACAAGGCAGGCAGGAACATAACAGGAAATGGGGGAAACCTGATGATTAAACTGCATTTATTTCAATGCAAGGGGCCTGACAGCTAAGGAAGATGAACTCAGGGCATTGACTGGAACATCAGACTGGGAGATTATAGTTATCACAGAAACACAGCTGAGGGAGGGTCAGGACTGGCAACTCATTGTTTCAAGGTAGAGGGACTGCAGGGAGCATCGAAGGGGAGGCACGAGAGGTTGTGTGGTGGTGGGTTTTGATTGCATGAATCATCACAGCAGTACTTCGAGGGGATGTTCCTGTGGGATCGCCCAGTGAAGCTATGTTAGTCTAACTTAGAAATAAGAATGGGTCACCACTTTGACACGACCTTACTGCTTATGCCTAATAATCAGTGGGAGACTGAGGAACAAATATGAGAAACTGAGGAGCTCAAAAATGGTCTGAGGAGAGCTAGGAGGGGGCACGAGAGAACACAAAGGGATTTTACACTTATGTGAGGAATAAAAGAATGGTCAAAGAAAGAGTAGGGCCGATCAGGGATAGCATGGACAACTTGTGTGTGGAGTCTGAGGAGGTAGGGGAAGCCCTAAATGAGTTTTTTGCTTCTGTCTTTATGAAAGAAACCAACTTTGTAGTGAATGAAACCTTTGAAGAACAGGTGTGCATGCTGGAATGAATAGAGGTAGAGGAAGCTGAAGTGCTGAAAATTTTGTCAAACAATCAGATTGACAAGTTGCCAGGCCCGGACCAGATTTGTCCTCGGCTGCTTTGGGAAATGAGAAATGCAATTGCTTCCCCACTTGCGAAGATCTTTGCATCCTCGCTCTCCACTGGGGTCGTACCTGAGGACTGGAGAGAGGCAAATGTAATTCCTCTCTTCAAGAAAGGAAATAGGGAAATCCCCGGCAATTACGGACCAGTAAGTCTCACGTCTGTCGTCTGCATCGTGTTAGAAAATATTCTGAGGGATAGGATTTAAGACCATCTGGAAGAGCATGGCTTGATTAAATGCAGTCAAGACGGCTTTGTGAGGGGCAGGTCATGCCTCACAAACCTTATCGAGTTCTTTGAGGATGTGACTAGAAAGGTTGATGAGGGTCGAGCTGTGGTTGTGGTGTATATGAACTTCAGCAAGGCATTTGATAAGGTTCCCCATGGTAGGCTCATTCAAAAGGTCAGAAGGAATGGGATTCAGGGGAACATAGCTGACTGGATGCAGAATTGGCTGGCCAACAGAAGACAGCGAGTAGTAGTAGAAGGAAAATATTCTGCCTGGAAGTCTGTGGTGAGTGGTGTTCCACAGGGATCTGTCCTTGGGCCTCTACTGTTTGTAATTTTTATTAATGAAATGGATGAGGGGATTGAAGGATTGGTCAGCAAGTTTGCAGACGACACAAAGATTGGAGCTGTCATTCACAGTATAGAGGGCTGTTGTAGGCTGTAGCGGGACATTAACAGGATGCAGAGATGGGCTGAGAGGTGGCAGATGAAGTTCAACCTGGATAAATGCGAAGTGATGCATTTTGGAAGATCAAGTTTGAAAGCTGAGTACAGGATTAAGGATAGGATTCTTGGCAGTGTGGAGGAACAGAGGCATCTTGGTATGCAGGCAGATAGATCCCTTAAAATAGCCACCCAAGTGGACAGGGTTGTTAAGAAAGCATATGGTGTTTTGGCTTTCATTAACATGGGGTTTGAGTGTAAGTGTCGTGAGATCTTGTTGCAGCTCTAAAAAACTTTGGTTAGAACGCACTTGGAATACAGCGTTCATTTCTGTTCACCCTATTATATGAAAGATGTGGATGCTTTGGAGCGGGTTCAGAGGAGGTTTACCAGGATGCTGCCTGGACTGGAGGGCTTATCTTATGAAGAGAGGTTGACTGAGCTCGGACTTTTTTCATTGGAGAAAATGAGGAGGGGAGGGGACCTAATTGAGGTATACAAGACAATGAGAGGCATACATAAAGTCGATAGCCAGAGACTATTTCCCAGGGCAGAAAAGACCAACATGGGGGGTCATAGATTGAAGCTGGTTGGAGGACGTATACAGGGGATGTCAGAGGCGGGTTCTTTACACAGAGAGTTGTGAGAGCATGGAATGCGTTGCCAGCAGCAGTTGTGGAAGCGGGGTCATTGTGGACATTTAAGAGACTACTGGACATTCATATATGGTCACAGAAATTTAAGGGTGCATACATGAGGATCAGTGGTCAGCACAACATCGTGGGCTGAAGGGCCTGTTCTATGCTGTAGTGTAATATGTTCTGAATATGTCGGGAGATCTCAAATACCAACCATAATAATAGGGCTGTTATGGTTGGGGTTTTTGAACTTTCCAAATCTAGACTGGGACTGCCAGTGTCCAGTGTTTGCAAGGAAGGAATTTGGTAATTGTGTTCCAGAAACTCCCAATCAATACGTAAATGGCCTGAAAAGAGAAACGGCAAAACCTGACCTCCCCTTGGGAAATAAGGTAGGGAAAGGGACTGAGGCGTTAGTGGGAAAGCATTTAGCCAAAGTGACCACAGTTCTATTAGTTTCCAATAGCTAGGGAAAGGTACAGACCTGGTCCACAATTTCAAGTTATAAAATGGGGCCAGATCAATCTTGATAGTCTTAACCAGGAACTTTCAAAAGGTGATTGGGGAGTCTATTTACAGGGAAAGGGAAGTCTGGCAAGTTAGAATATTTTAAAAGTGAGATAAATTGAACGATCAGTGCCAGCATGTTCCTGTTTGTGTGCAGCTCAATGCTGACAGCATTAGGAAACACTGACTGTCTACTGAGGGTCTGGTCAAGGAAAAGGGAGCACATGTCAGGTATAGCCAGCTGGATCAAGGGAATCCTTGAGGATCACAGGGACTTTAGGAATACACTTCGGGTGGAAATCAGGAATACAGAAAGGGTACATGAAATAGCCTCGGCAGAGAAGGATAAGGAGAATCCAAAAGTAATTGTATAAATATATTGAGTAAAAGAGTAACTCGAGGCAAAATAAGGGCCCTTAAAGATCAATGATGCAATTGATGTGTGGAACTGTAGGTTATTTGCTAAGACCATAAACAACTTTTTCACTCCAGAACTTACTGTGGACAAAGACTGGGGAACTCAGGGAACAAGAGTAATACGTTAGACCACAATTGGAGTTCTCTGCAATTCCAGGCTCCCTGCTCTAGGAATGACGTTGTGAAACTGGAAAGTGCTCAGAAAAGATTTACAAGATGTTGCCAGGGTTGTTGCTGAATAAGCTGGGGTTATTTTCCCTGGAGCATCGGAGACTGAGGGATGACCTGACAGAGGTTTATATAAACATGCGGAGTATGGATTGGGTAAACAGTCAAGGTCTTTTCCCAGGGGTTCAAGAGTCCAAACCTAGAGGGCATAAGTTTAAGTTTAGATGGCAAAGATTTAAACGGGACCGAAGGAACAGTTTTTTCATGCATAAGGTGATGCGTGTATGAAATGAACTGAGAGAGAATGTAACAGATACTGATATTATAACAACATTTAAAAGGTATCTGGATGGGAATATGAATTGTAATGGTTTAGTGGTACATGGGCCAAATGCTGGTAAATGAGATGGAATTATTTAGATCTTCTAGTCAGCATGGACGTGTGGGACCAAAGGGTCTATTTCCATGCTGTACATCTCTATGATTGAAAAGAGTGCATGTTATAGAAGAGGTGGTGCTGGAAGCTTTATGACACAAAAGGTATGGAAAGACCCAGAACCTGATTAACTGTAAGACAGGCGATGCTAGGGAAGAAGTTTTGGAGCGCCGAGTAAAGGTATTTGTACCATTGACAGCCACGTGAGATGGGCTGGAAGTTTGGAGGGTGGAATAGTGGACAGTGAAGGAGGTTTTCTAAGACTACAAAAGGGACCTTGATGAGTGAATGGGCTGATAAACTGTAGAAGGAATTCAATTTGAATAAATGCAACCTGATAAATTTTGTAAAACAAACAAGGGTAGAGCTTATACAATTAATGTTAGGGCCTCGGTTAGTGTTTTAGAGCAGAGCGACCTCTGGGTATATAATTCTTGAAGCTTGCATCACAGGATGGATAAGGCAGTGCTTGGCATGATTGACTATTGCTCAGTCCATTGAGTGTAGGATTTGGGACGTCATGTTGAGATAGTACCGATATTGGTGAGGCCTCTTCTGCAACACTCTGTCCAGTTCTGGTCACCCAGTTATAGGGAGGATATTATTCTGCTGCAAGGGGTTCAGAAGAGATATACCAGGATGTCGCTGGGTATGGAAGGCTTGAGATCTGAAAAATGGCAGGATATGCTGAGTTGTTTTTCACAGGAGCCTGGAGATTGAGAAGTGACCTTATAGAAGTTTATAAGATAATGAGAGATATAGATAGAGTTAACGGTAGCTGCATTTTCCCCAGGATGGGGGAGTCTCAAGAGAAGGGACCACATTTTTATGGTTAGAGGAGAGAGATCTTCAAAAGAATGCCATGAGGGTCAAATTGTTACACAGAGGGCGGTTTGAGTGTGGAATGAAGTTCTTGAGGAATGGGTGGATGTGGGTACAATAACAACATTTTTCAGACATTTTGATAAGTACGTGAATAGGAAATGTTTGGAGGGATATGGGCCAGCAACAGGCAGCTGGGATGGGTTTAGTTTGAGATTATGTTTTCTACAAACGGTAGGGTCTGTTTCCATGCTGTACAACTATGACAAGAATATAGTTTTGGTCCATTTTTTTGAGAAACGCTGTGATTTTTTGAGAAATGCTAGGGAACTAAAGACCAATAAGCCAGATGTCCGTGATGGGTAGGTTGTGGAAGTGATTCTGCCAGGCAGGAGTTACATGCATTTGCAAAGGCCAGGATTGATAAAAGCTAGTCAGCACAAAGTCAGGTCTCTTTAACTTTGTGCGTACAAAGTCAGGTCTCACTAACTTGATTGCTTTTGTTGAAGTGGTGACCATACATTGTCTACACTAAAGTCAGCAGGACCTTTGACAGGGTTTAGCATGATATACTGGTTCAGAAGGTTAGATCACATGGGATCAGGGCGAGCTAGCCAACTGGATACAAAATTAGCTTGACAGTTGGAAACAGAGGGTGGTGGGAGAGGATTGTTGTTCAGACTGGAGGCCTGTGACCAGCGGTGTGCTATACGGATCGGGGCTGGGTCCACTGATATGTATCATCTACATAAACGATTTGGTTGAGAATATAGGAGTCATTGTTAGTAAGTTTGCAGATGATCAAATTAATAGCATCGTGTGCAGTGAATATGATTATCAAAGGGGCTCTTGAACAACTGGGCCAGTGGATCAAGGAATGAAAGATGCAGTTGACGTATGGTGTTGGGTTTTGTTGAGCCAAACCAGGGAGGACTAACACAGTTAATGGTTTGGCCCTGGACAGTGTTGTCGAGCAGAGCGAGACCAAGGGGTGCAGTTACATTGTTCATTGGAAGTGACATTGCAGTTGGACAGGGCGGTGAAAGCAATATTTGATGCACTTTCCTTCATTGTCCAGAGCTTTGATATGATTTGGAGACATTTGTAACATTGTCCTAAATATTTGCCTTAGGCAGAGGAGGCTACGGATTGACCTTATAAAGATTTATAAAACCATGCAGGGCCTCAGTAAGGTGAAAAGCCAAGGGTAGGTGAGTCCAAAACTAGAGGGTATAAACAGGAGGTGAGAGAGCAAGGATTGAAAGAGGGAGCTGCGGGGCAACATTATCCACAGAGGATGGTGCACAGATGAAACGGGCCGCCAGAGGAAATGGGAGAAACGTGTACAATTACAACATGGAAAAGACATTTGGGTTGATACATGGAGAGGAGAAGGTTTGAAGCGATAAGGGCCAAACACATGCAAACGCGACACATTTAGTATAAGAATCATGGTCAGCATTGATGAGTTGGAGTGAAGGTTCTGTTTCCATGCTACATGACTCTGTATGCAGTTAAAGAGGAGGAGACTACTGAGATAAGACATGTTGTAGACACTGAAGCAAGTTTCAGCGAGAGGGATGGTAGGCTGGAATGCAGTACGTTTCAAATTAGTGAAGTGACTATAAGGAAGGGAGGAGGTTACAAAGATAGCAACTATTACAGGATTTTTAAAAATATTGAAGACATTGGTCACCAAGATATAACATAGATTCAGTGTTACAGTGTGGTTATTCTTAGTACAACAGACCTTACACTATGGACAGGGATTGAGCCTGGGGTATGTCTATACTGTGCTCCCCCTCCAGCACTGTATCTATGTCATGTCTTGTTAGCCGATGTTTGGAGCCCTCTCATTGCTCTCTGCTCTGTGCGCTGTGAGTGATCTTACCTTCCTGCAGGATTTATTGAAGGCTCCAGATCTCCCTGCCCTATGTCTCTCTGGCTGACCAACCATCTTCAATGTGATGATTGACGAGACACCCAGCAGTTGGGAAGTCTATTGAGTCAGGACCTTCCTGAGTACATGTAGGAGACAAAGAGATAGACAGAATGGGAAAGTAGACTGATGCTGTGAGGGTTACACATGGAAAATGGCACTGTGTCCCAAAGAGATCTGAAAAATCTCAGTTTCCATCCCTGGTTTGTACTGCTGCTTCTGTCTGGAGTGGAGACATCTGTTGGCTCAGGATCTAGAGATCCTGAATGAGAGACACTGACAGAGGCAGCAAATAGACCCACACAGGAAGGGATACCACATGGAGAGAGACTGAGTGATATCACCAGAGTTCAGGAAGGTATCAAGATCAAACAATTGTGTCGGAAGAACGGGTTTAGCTTCATGATGCACTGGTGTCAGGGTTCAGGGATGGGCAACCATTGAGCAGGTGAGGTGATGGCCGAGTGGTATTACTACAGCACGTATCCAAAACCACAGCTAATGTACAGGGGAGAAAGGTTTGAATCACACCATCAGAAATGGTGGAATTTGAAATCAATAATTTTAAAAATAGTAATTAACAATCCACATGTAAGTATGAGACCATTGCTAATGTACAAAAAAAACCCAACACCTGTCCTTCAGGGATGGACATCTGCCCATCCTCACATGGTCTGCACGACATTACCACAGCAAAGTGTTTGCCTCTCAATTACTCTCTGAAATGGCTGAGCAAGCTACTCAGCTCAATGGCAGCTCGGGCTGGGCAAGAAAGGCTGGTCAGCCAGAGACACCCACATCCCATACCTGATTTTTAAAAAAATAATCCATTAGGATGGACCCACTGGAACCGTGCTGGGATCAGTGTACTGGCCAATCATGTCAGTAGGTTTATGGACAGGGCCTTAAACTGACAGAGAGGATGCAGGGACAGGGCTCAGGTGAAAGAACCTTTCCAAATCCAAAGAGAAAAGGTGAAGCATCAGAACAGCATGGGACTTTGGCCGAAGACAAGCAGAAAGGAACCGAAAGGGACAGAGTTTAACTAAACCTGTACATCAGCGAATAGGTATGTGACAGGTCATTGTGGGAAAGAGTAAATTATGTCTTTTCTTTGGCATGGACAAGGTCTCTGCAATAAGGTAGATGAGTTTGTGACACAGAGAACAAAGAAAGTTAGACACCAGGGAGAAATGGTTACAGGGCGAACAAAAGGTGAACATAAGTATTAAATCGCTCACAACCTTGCGGAAACTCAGGCAAAATGTGCAACGAGAACTATAATGGATAACAAAGGCAGTACAGAGATAGCATTTGGCCGCAGATCATGAAGTAAAGTCGCAATGTAAATTCTGGCTACTACTTGCCAAGGACAGAAACAGCAGAACAGTTTTAGCCACCGAACTGCATTTCATTGCACATCACTGCATTAAACAGGAATTAATTGGAATTTTTTAACAAAGCTATTGTGATAATCTTGGGAAACTTCAATATTCGCATAATCTGGGACAATCACACTGTATCACAGTCTGTCAGTGATTGTGACAGTGTGTTTCAAAGAATGTCAGAGAGTGTCACAGTGTGTCTTATAGAGTGTCAGAGTGTGTCACAGTGCATCTCAAAATCTCAGAGAGCGTCCCAGTGTGTCTCAGAGAGTGTCACAGTTTCTCAGAGAGTGTCACAGTGTGTTTCAGATAGAGTCAGACTGTATCCCAGTGTGTCTCCGAGAATGTTAGACAGGATCAGAGAGTGTCACAGTGTGTCTCAAAGTGTCAGAGAGTGTCAGAGAATGTCACGGTGTGTCACAGTCTGTCAGAGAGTGTCACAGTGTGTCTCAGAGAGTGTCAGATAAGATCAGAGAGTGTCACAGTGCGTCTCAGAGAGTGTCTCAGTGTGTCACAGTCTGTCAGAGTGTGTCGCATTGTGTCTCAGAGAGTGTCAGACAGCATCACAGTGTGTGCCAGAGATTCAGAGAGAGTCTGAATGTGTCAAAACCTGTCAGTGTCACAGTGTGTCACAGTCTGTCAGAGTGTCATAGTGCTTTTCAGAGAGTTTCAGAGAGTGTCACAGCGTGTCTCAGAGAGTGTCAGATAGGATCAGAGAGTGTCACAGTGTGTCTCAGAGAGTGTCAGATAGGATCAGAGAGTGTCACAGTGCATCTCAAATTGTCAGAGAGTGTCCCGGTGTGTCGCAGATAGTGTCAGAGTGTGTCACAGTCTGTCAGAGATTGTCACAGTGTGTTTCAAAGAATGTCACCGAGTGTCACAGTGTGTGTCAGAGTGTGTCACAGTGCATCTCAAAGATTCGGCGAGAGTCAGAGTGTCACAGTGTATCTCAGAGAGTGTCAGATAGTATCAGAGAGTGTCATAGTACGTCTCAAAGTGTCAGCGAGTCTTAGTCAGTGTCACAGTGTGTCTAAGATAGTGTCGGAGAGTGTCACAGTGTTTTCCAGAGAGTGTTAGAGAGTGTCACAGTGTGTCTCAGAGTGTATTGGATAGGATCAGAGAGTGTCACAGTGTGTCTCAGAGTGTGTCAGATAGGATCAGAGAGTGTCACAGTGCATCTCAAATTGTCAGGGAGGGTCCCACTGTGTCGCAGATAGTGTCAGAGTGTGTCACAGTTTGTCAGGGAGTGTAATAATGGGTTTCAAAGAATGTCAGAGAGTATCACAGTGTGTGTCAGAGTGTGACAGAGTGTGTCACAGTCTGTCAGAGAGTGTCACAGTGTGTCTGAAATTGTCCGAGAGGGTCCCGGTGTGTCGCAGAAAGTTTCAGAGTGTGTCACAGTCTGTCAGAGATTGTCACAGTGTGTTTCAAAGAATGTCAGTAAGTGTCACAGTGGGTGTCGGAGAGTATCACAATGCGTCTCAAATTGTCAGATAGGGGCCCAGTGCGTCTCAGAGAGTGTCACTTTATATCACAGTCTCTATGAGAGTGTCGCAGTGTGTTTCTGAGAGATTGAAAGAGTGTCACAGCATGTCTCCGAAAGTGTCAGAAGGATCTGAGAGTGCACAGTGCGTCTCAAAGTGTCAGCGAGAGTCAGAGAGTGTCACAGTGCTTTTCAGAGAGTATCAGAGAGTGCTACAGTGTGTCTCAGAGTGTGTTGGATAGGATCAGAGAGTATTACAGTGCATCTCAAATTGTGAGAGAGGGTCCCAGTGTGTCGGGGTGTGTCACAGTCAGTCAGAGAGTGTCACAGTGTGTCTCAGAGTGTGTTGGTTAGGATCAGAGAGTGTCACAGTGCGTCTCAAATTTTCAGAGAGGGTCCCAGTGTGTCGCAGAGTGTGTTGGAGAGTGTCACAGTCTGTCAGAGAGTATACCAGTGTGTTTCAAAGAATGTCAGGGAGTGTCACAGTGCATCTCAAAATCTCAGGGGGCGTCCCAGTGTGTCTCAGAGAGTGTCACAGTTTGTCATAGTTTCTCAGAGAGAGACACAGTGTGTTTCAGAGATAGTCAAAGAATGTCACAGTGCATCTCTAAATGTCAGAGAGAGTCAGAGATCGTTACAGTTTGTCTGAGAGAGTGTCACATAGGATCAGAAAGTGTCACAGTGCGTCTCAAAGTGTCAGAGAGTGTCACAGTCTGTCAGAGAGTGTCACAGTGCTTTTCAGAGAGTTTTCTGAGAGTGTCACAGTGTGTCTCCGAGAGTGTCGGATAGGATCAGAGAGTGTTACAGTGCATCTCAAACTGTCAGAGGGTCCCATTGTGTCGCAGATAGTGTCAGAGTGTGTCACAGTTTGTCAGGGAGTGTAATAATGTGTTTCAAAGAATGTCAGAGAGTATCACAGTGTGTGTCAGAGTGTGTCAGTGTGTGTCACAGTTTGTCAGAGTGTGTCACAGTGTGTCTCAAATTGTCAGAGAGGGTCCCAGTGTGTCTCTCCCATTCTCTCTCCCCACCCTGCCACCCCTCTCTTCCACCCCTCTGTTTCCCCCCTCTCTCACCCCATCTTTCTCCACAACTCTCTCTCCCCCACTCTCTCTCCCCCACTCTCTTCTCCACACCCTCTCTCTACACCCCTCTCCCCCTCTCTCCCCCTCTCTTTCCCGCCTTTCTCTTCCCCATCTCTTCCCCCTCCCTCTCACCTCTCCCGCCAAATCTCTCTCCCCGCTCTCTCCCCAAATCTCCCCAAACCTCTCTCCCCCCTCTTTCACCCCCTTCTCTCTTGACTCCTCACTTTTGACCCCCTCTCTCGCCCTCTCTCTTGCACCCCTCTCGCCCATCTCTCGCCTGCCGTCTCGCTCCCCTCTCTCGCCCCATCTCTCGCCCCCTCTCTCTCCCCCTCTCTCTCATCCCCATCTCTCCCCATCTCATTCCCTCTTGCCCCCACTCTCGCCCCCTCTCTTGCCCCTCTCTCACTCCCACTCTCGCCCCCTCTCTCGCCCCCCTCTCTCTCCACCTGTCTCTGCATCCTCTCTCGACTCTCCTCTCTCTTCACCCTCTATTTAAATCCTTCTGTCTATCTCGCCCCCCCCTCTCGCACCCATCTCTCGTCCACCTCTCTCGCGCTCATCTCTTCCTGTTCTCTCTCCCCCTCTCTCAGCCCCACTCTCGCCCCTAGTCTCGCCCCCACACTCGCCCGCTCTCTTGTCCCGACTCTCGTTCACACTCTCTCTCCCTCTCTCTCACCTCCCTCTAACCCTCTCTCGCCCCTCTCTCTCCCTTTCTCTCTCTTCCCCTTCTATCTACCCTCTCTCTCCATCTCTCTCTTCACCCTCTCTTTAACTCCGACTGTCTCTTTCATCCCTCTCTCTACCCTCCCTTCCGAATTCTCTCTCTCTTCCCTCCCTCTCTCTCCCCTCTCCAACTGCTCTCCATCTGACCTCTCTGCATCTCCCCCTCTCTGCCCCCTCTTTCCCCCTCTCCCCCTCTTCCTCCTCTCTCCCCCACTCTCTCCCCCCCTCCCCCATTCCTCCGCTCTCCTCCACTCGCTCTCCCACTCTCTTCCCCTCTCTCTCCCCTCTTCAACTCCCATTTCCAACTCTGCAGTCCATCTCCTGTCTCTCCATCTCCCCCCTCCCTCCCCCGCGCTCTCCCCCCTCTCTCGCCACCCACTCTTGACCCCTCTCCCGCCCACTCTCTCACCCCCTTCCTTGACACCTCCCACGCACCCTCCCTTGCCCCCCTTCCTCGTTCCCTCCCTCTGCCCTCCTGTCCCTGTCCCATTTCTGTCCCCCTCTCACTCTCCCCCTCACTCTCTCCAGCTCACTCTCTCCCCTCTCTCTCCTCTGTTTCCCTCCTCTCTCTCTCTACTGCCTCTCTCTCTTCGCCGTCTCTCCACGACTCTCTCTCTACACCCCCTCTCTCTCCCCCTCTCCCCTCTCTCTCCCTCTCCCCCTCCCTCTCCCCCTCTCTCTCCCACTCTCTCTACCCCTTCTTGCTCCACGCCTCTCTCTAATCCCTCTCTCCTCCTCCCCTCCCCCTCACTCCCTCTCTCTATCTCCCCCTCTCTTCCCCCTCTCTCTACCCCCTCTCTCCATGCATCTCTCTCTCCCCTCTCTCTCTCTCTCTCACCCCCTCTCTCTACCCCTTACTCTCTCTCTCCCCCTCTCTAACTCTTCACTATCTGTCTCCCCCAACTGTCACTGAACTCTCTCCCCCTCTCTCCCTCTCTTACCCCTTCCCTCTTTCACTGCATCCTTCACTCACATCCCTCTCACTCCCCCCTCTCTCACTCCTCTCTCTGCCCGTCTCTCCCCCACTCTCTCCAGCTCCCTCTTCCCCTCTCTCTTTCCCTCCCGTCTCCCCCCTCTCTCGCATCCCTCTCGCCCCCCGTCTCGCTCCACTCTCTCGCCCCCCTCTCTCTGCCCCTCTCTCTCTGTCCCCTTCTCTTTGTCCCTCCTCTGTCTGTCCCCCTCTCTCTTCCCCCTATCTCTGTCCCCTTTCTCTCTCTATCCCCCTCTCTCTGAACTCCCTTCTCCATCCACACTTCTCTCTGTCCCCCCTCTCTCTGACCCCATCCCTCTCTTTCACCCATCTCTATCTGCCTCCACTCTCTCTGTCCCAACGTCTCCGTTCCCCCTCTCTCTGTCCCGCACTCTCTGTCCCCCTCTCTGTGTCACCCTTCTCTCTCTGTCCCCCTCTCTCTGTCACCGCTTTCTCTGCCCCCCTCTGTCCCCCCTCTCTGTCCCACTCTCTCTCTCTATGCCCTGCCTCTGTACATCACTCTCTATCCCCTCTCCCTGTCCCCACTCTCTCTGTCCTCCCTCTCTCTGTCCCCGCTCACTCTGTCCCCGTCTCTCTCTGTCCCCTTCTCTCTGAACCCCTGTCTGTCTCTATCCCCTCGCTCGCGCTCTCTGCCCCTCTCTCTCTGTCCCCCTTCCCTGTCCCCCTCTATCTCTGTCCCCCACTTTCTCTGTCCCACCCCGCTCTCTGTCCCCCCTCGCTGTACACCCCTCTCTCTCTGTCCCACTGTCTCTGTCCCCCTCTTTCTGATCCCCATCTCTGTCCCCCCACTCTGTACTCCCACTCTTTGTCCCCGCATTCTCTGTCCCCACACTCTCTGACCCCTTCTATCTACCCCCTCTCTCTGTACCCCTCACTTTGTGCCCCTCTCTCTCTGTCCCCCCTCTGTCTGTCCCTCCTCTGTCTGCCCCACTCTGTCTTCCCCCTCTCTCTGTCGCCCTCTCTCTCTGTCCCCCTCTCTCTGTCCCTCCCCCTCTGTCCCCCCTCTCTGTAACCCCCTCTCTCTGTCCCCCCCTCCGTCTCCCCTCTCTCTGTCCCCCCCTCTGTCCCGCCCCCTCCGTCTCCCCTCTCTCTGTCCCCCTCTCTCTATCCCCCACGCTGTCCCCCACTCTGTCCTCCCACTCTGTACCCCCACTCTGCACCCCCAGTCTCTGTCCCCCCCACTCTCTGCCCCTTCTATCTGACCCCTTCTATCTCCCCCTCTCTCAGTCCCCCCTCTCTCAGTCCCCCCTCTCTCTGTCCTGCTCTCTCTGTCCCCCGCTCCCTGTCCCCCATCACTGCCCCCCTTTCTTTGTCCCCATCTATCTGTCCCCTCTGTCTGTCCCTGCTCTCTGTCCCCTCTCTCAGTCCCCTCTCTCAGTCCCCCCTCTCTGTCCCCCCTCTCTGTACCCCCTCTCTCTGTCCCCGTCTCTCTGCTCCCCCATCTCTTTCCCCCTCTCGCTGTCCCTTCTCTATCTGTCCTCCCTCTCTCTGACCCCATCTCTCTGTACCCCTTTCTATGACCACAGTCTCTCTGCCCCCCTCTCTGTCTCCCCACTCTGCCCCCCTGTCAACCCCCTTCTCACTGTCCCACTCTCTCTGCACCCCCGCTCTGTCCCCCTCTCTCTGCCCCCGCTCTGTCCCCCTCTCTCTGCCCCCGCTCTGTCCCCCTCTCTCTCTTTCCCTCTTCTCTCTGCCCCCCTCTGTCTCTGCCCCCCTCTCTGTCCTCCCTCACTCTGTCCACCCTCTCTCTGTCCCCGTCTCTCTGTAACCCTTCTCTCTGTTCTCCCTCTCTCTGTCCCCCACTCAATGTCCCGCGCTCTCTGTTCCCCTTTCTCTGTTCCCCTTTCTCTGTTCCCCTCTCTCTTTCCCCCACACTCTGCCCCCCACTCTGTCCCCCACTCTGTCCCCCCACTCTGTACCCCACTCTGTACCCCCAGTCTCTGTCCCCCCACTCTCTGCCCCCTCTCTCTGATCCCTTCTATCTCCTCCTCTCTCAGTCCCCACTCTCTCTGCCCCCCACTCTCTGTCCCGCTCCCTCAGTCCCCCCTCTCTCTTTGTCCCCCGTCTCTGTCTCCCTGTCTCTGTCCCCATGTTTCTGCCCCCCACAGTGTTCCCCCACTCTGTGCCCTCACTCTCTGACCCCCACTATCTCCACCTCTCTCTGTCCTCCTCTCTCTGTCCCCCGCTCCCTGTCCCCCATCTTTGCCCCCTTTCTTTGTCCCCATCTCTCTGTCCCCTGTCTCTGTCTCCCTCTATCTGTTCCCCCCTCTCTCTATCCCCCCTCTCTGTCTCCCCACTCTGCCCCATGTCTGCCCCCTCTCTCTGTCCACCCATCTTTGTACCTCCTCTCTTTCCCCCTCTCTCTGTTCCCCTCTGTCCCTGCCCCCCCTCTCTGTCCTCCCTCTCCCTGTCCACCCTCTCTCTCCTCCCTCTCTGTCCCCCCTCTCCCTGTTCCCGTCTCTCTGTTCCCCCATCTCTTTCCCCCTCTCTCTGTCCCCCTCGGTCCCTGCCCCCTCTCTCTGTCCTCCCTCTCGCTGTCCACACTCTCTCTCCCCTCTCTGTCCCCCCTCTCTCTGTTCCCGTCTCTCTGTTCCCCCATCTCATTCCCCCTCTCTCTGTCCCCTCTGTCTCTGCCCCCTCTCTCTGTCCTCCCTCGCCCTGTCCACCCTCTCTCTCCCCCTCTCTGTCCCCCCTCTCTCTGTCCCCATCTCTCTGTACCCCTTTCTCTGACCACCCTATCTCTGTACCCCTCTCTGTCTCACCACCCTGCCCCACTGTCTGCTCCCCTATCTCTCTGTCCCCATCTCTCTATACCACCTCTCTGTCCACCTCTCTCTGCACCCCACTGTCCACCTCTCTCTCTTTCCCTCTTCTATCTATCCCCCTCTGTCTCTGCCCCCTCTCTCTGTCCTCTCTCACTCTGTTCACCCTCTCTCTGTCCCTGTCTCTCTGTCCACTTTCTGTCCCTCTCTCTCTGTCCCCCTCTCTATGTCCCCTCTCTCTGTACCCCCTTTCTCTGTTGTCCCTCTCTCTGTACCCATCTCTCTGCCCCTCTCTCTGTTCACCCTCTCTCTGTCTCCCACTCACTGTCCCTCTCTCTCTGTTCCAATTTTTCTGTTCCCGTCTCTCTGTTCCCCTCCCTCTGTCCACCCTCTCTTTGTCCCCCACTCTCTGTCCACCCTCTCTTTGTCCCCCACTCTCTGTCCACCCTCTCTCTGTCTCCCTTTCTCTCTGTCCACCCTCTCTCTGTCCCCCTCTCTTTCTGTCCTCCTCTCTCTCTGTCCCCCTCTCTCTCTGCCCTCTCTGTCCCCCTCTGTCTGTCCCCCCTCTCTCTGTCCTCCCTCTCTCTGTCCCCGTCTCTGTGCCCTCTCTCTGTGTCCTCCCTCTCTCTGTACCCCCTCTCTGTTCCCCTCTTCTCTGCCCCCTCTCTCTGTCGCCCTGTGTCGCCCATCTTTCTGTCCCCGTCTCCCTGTCCCCTCTCTCTCTGTCCCCCACTCTCTGCCCCCTTTTTCTGAGCCCTCTGTCTGTCCTCCTCTCTCTGTCCAACTCTCTCTGCCCCCCTCTTTCTGTGCCCTCTCTCTGTTCCCGTCTCTCTGTCCCCCTCTCTATGTCACCCTCTCTCTGTCCCCCCTCTCTCTGTCACCCACTCTCTATCCCACTCTCTCTGTCCCTCCTCTCTCTGTCCCCCTCTCTCTCTGTCCACCTCTCTCTGTGCCCCCTCTCTGTGCCCCCTCTCTCTGTCCTCACTCTCTCTGTCCCCCTCTGTCCCACTCTCTCTGTCCCGTCTCTCTCTGTGTCCCCCTCTCTCTGTCACACCCCTCTGTCCACCCTCTCTCTGTCCCACGCCTCTCTCTCTGTCCGCCTCTCTCTGTCCCATTCTCTCTGTCCCCCTTTTTCTCTGTCATCCCTCTTCCTGTCCCCCTCTCTCTGTCGCACACTCTCTGTCCCCCTCTCTGTCCCTCTCTCTGTCACCGTTCTCTGTCACCCCTCTCTCTGCCCACGCGCTCTCTTTCCCCCTCTGTCCCACTCTCTCTCTGTCCCATCTCTCTCTGTGTCCCCCTCTCTCTGTCCCCCACTCTGTTCCCCCCCCCCCTCTCTGTCACCCCTCCCCTCCTGTCCACCCTCTCTCTGTCCACCTTCTCTCTTTCCCGGTCTCTCTGTCACCCCAGTATCTGACCCCTTCTATCTCCCCTTCTCTCTGTCCCGCCTCGGCTGTCCTTCTCTCTCTCTGTCATGGTCTCTCTGTCCACCTCGTCTCTCCCCCTGTCTCTGTCCACCGCTCTCTGTCCCCCCTCTCTCTCTGTCCCCCCACTCTCTCTTTCCCCTCTCTCTCTGTCCCCCCTCTCTCCTTCCCTTCTCTCGCTCGCTCTGCCCACCCTCTCTCTGCCCCCTCTTTCTCTCTGTCCCTCTCTCTGTCCCTCCGCGCTCTCTGCCCCCGTCTCTCTGTGTCCCATCTCTCTCACGATCCCCCCTCTTTCTGTCCCTCTCTCTCTCTGTCCCCCTCTCTCTATCCCCACTCTGCTCTTTCCCTCTCTCTGTTGGCCCCACTGTCGACCCTTTTTGTCCCCCCACTCTGTCCCCCCAATTTCTGTCCCCCCCACTCTCTGAACCCTTCTATCTCCCCCCTCTCTCTGTCCCCCTCTCTGTCCCCACTCTCTGCCCCCACTCTCTGTCCCCCCTCTCTCTGTCCCCCTCTCTCTGTCTCCTCTCTCTCTGTCTCCTCTCTCTCTACCCCCCTCTCTGTCCCGCCACCTCTGTCTCCCCCTCTCTGTCCCCTCTCTCTGTCCCCATCTCTCCGTCCCTCCATCTCTGTCTCCCTCTCTCTCTCTGTCCCTCTCTCTCTGCCCCCTGCCTGTCCCATACTCTCTCTCCCCCTCTCTCTGCCCCTCTCTCTGTCCCCCCCTCCCGCCTCTCTCTCTCTGTCCCCCTCTCTCTCTGTCCCCAACTCTCTCTCTGCCCCCTCTCTCTGCTCCCCCTCTCTGCAACCCCTCTCTCTGTCACTCCCCGTCTCTCTATCCCGCCTCTCTCCCTGTCCCCTCACTCTCTGTCCCCCATTTCTCTTTGTCCCCCTCTCTGTTCCCTCTCTCTCTCCCCACTCTCTCTGTCCCCATGTCTCTCTCTCTGACCAGCTCTCTCTCAACGCCTGTCTCTGCTCCCTCTCTCTGTTCCCTCTCTCTCTGTTCTCCCTCTCTCTGTCCCCCCTCCTTTTCTGACCCCTCTCTCTCTGTCCCCTCCCTCTCTCTACCCCTTCTCTCTGTCCCACTCTCTGTTCCCCCTCTCTCTCTCCCCCCTCTCGGTTCCCCCCTAAGTCCACCCCTCTCTGCCCCCCGCTCTCTGTCCCCCTCCCTCTGTCCCCCAATCGCTGTCGCCCCTCTCTGCCCCATCTCTTTGTCCCCCATCTCTGTCACCTTCTTTCTCTGTCCCACCTCTCTGTCACCCTCTCTCTCTGTTCCCCTCTCTCTGCCCCCTACCTCTGTCCCGCCTCTCTCTGTTCCCCCCCTCTCTCCCCCCTCTCTGTCTCCCCTCTCTCTGCCCCCTACCTCTGTCCCTCCTCTCTCTGTTCCCCCCCTCTCTCCCCCCTCGCTGTCTCCCCTCTCTCTGTCCTGCCCCCTCTGTCCTCCCCCTCTCTGTCTCCTCTCTCTCAGTTGCCTCTCTCTCTATCCCCCTCTCTCTCTGTGCCCCCTCTCTTTCTCTCCTCCCTCCCTTCTGTCCCCACCTCGCTGTCCCTTCGCTCTGTGTCCCCCCTCTGTCACACCCCTCTGTCCTCCCTCTCTCTATCCCCTCCCTCTCTACTCCCCTCTCTGTCTCCCCTCTCTGTCCCCTCCCTCTCTGTCACCCTCTCTCTCTGTTCCCCTCTCTCTGCCCCCTACCTCTGTCCCCCCTCTCTCTGTTCCCCCCTCTCTCCCCCCTCTCTGTCTCCCCTCTCTCTGCCCCCTACCTCTGTCCCCCCTCTCTCTGTTCCCCCCCCTCTCTCCCCCCTCTCTGTCTCCCCTCTCTCTGTCCTGCCTCCTCTGTCCTCCCCCTCTCTGTCTCCTCTCTCTCAGTTGCCTCTCTCTCTATCCCCCTCTCTCTCTGTGCCCCCTCTCTTTCTCTCCTCCCTCCCTTCTGTCCCCACCTCGCTGTCCCTTCGCTCTCTGTCCCCCCTCTGTCACACCCCTCTGTCCTCCCTCTCTCTATCCCCTCCCTCTCTACTCCCCTCTCTGTCTCCCCTCTTTGTCCCCTCCCTCTCTGTCGCCCTCTCTCTGTCCCCCTCTCTCTGCCCCATCTATTTTTCCCCACTCTTTACCCCCTCACTCTGTCCCCCCGATCTCTGACCCCCCACTCTCTGTCCCCCACTCTCTATCCCCCCTCTCATTATGTCCTCCCCTATTTCTCTCTCTCTCCCCCTCCCTCACCTTATCTCTCCCTCCCCCCCCCCCTCTGTCTCTGTCTCTCCCTACTCCACCACTATCTCTACACCTTCTCTCACTCTCGATCCACCTTCCTCGGCCTCTCTTTCTCCCAGCTTCCCTCTGTTTCTCTCTGACTAAATCTCTCTCCCTCCTGCCCCTCCCTCTCTCTCTGACACACTCTGTCTCCCTGATGCGGCCCTCTCCCTCTGATCTAGAGACTGGGGGTGGGGTTGTGGGGTGGATGTAGTTGTTGCTGCTGTGGCTGCATGTCGTGGTTTTGAGATGATCCAGAGATGGGAGAGGTGAGAGGACGGGGAAAATGTGGTAGAAATGGAATTGCATGAGGGAGACAGACGGCAGAAGAGAGAGAGAGTGCAGTGGAGGGGGGAGTAATGACTGTAGGCAGGTGGAGAAACCAGGGTTGGGGTTGTGTGTGTGAGACATTGGTGGACGATGGAGAGTGAAAGGGGAGGTGGTGTGAAAGAGAGAGTATGCAGAGTGAGAGAGAGAGAGAGAGAGAGAGAGAGAGAGAGAGAGAGAGAGACAATGAGAGAGAAATGAGGAGAAAGTGTGTGGGTGAGGAAATGGGGAGTCCAGGTTGGAGTGGCGGGAACAGAGGGAGTTAAATCCAGCTCCTGAGCTCAGGGCGCAGTGCCCTCTCCTTCCCTGAGGACCAAGACTTGGGGCTGAGTCTGTCTCTCTCCAGCTCAGCTTCTCCAACACAAAGACACACAACATCGGTCACTCTGCTGCTCGGCACGCTTTAATCAACATTTTTATTGGTTACAAATGGAAGTGATGGATACAGTCAGTGGGATGGTGCCTTTTCTCACTGGCCCCTGAGTTGTGAGAAACATTGAAATGTTTCCCTGTAACCCCCCTGTGGGATAAGGATGGACAATCCAGCGCTACCCTCAGTCTGTTACCATAGCGACAGGCTGCTCCATCGCTGAAACACTGAACTGAAATGAGAAAATCCCGGATGGTGTGATTAATGAGGGAATTTGATGGATGGATGGATTTGGGGGAAGGGATATTTCAGCACATTCTTCAGCTGCTGCCTGAACTTAGTCTGGGTCACGACATAAATCGCGGTGTTTGTGCAGCAACTGAGGAGCTGCAGCATGAAGCACAATTCCCGCACAAAGAGACGGAGATTCACAGACCGATACCCAATCGACCACATCCGGTTCCATATAGAATATAACATGAACATTGACCATAACAGGATGAAATTGGCCGAGATCACAAACAGTAAAATGATGGATTTTTTTCGGTTTCTCATTTCAGTGTCAGACTGAGCGTCCCCATTGGTGTGAGCGCGGAGTCTCCTGCGGGCTCTGCTGGTCACTAAAATGTGTCTGACGGTGAGAACATTGAGCAGCAGAATCAGGAGAAATGGGACACACGGGGTTAGAATGTGGTGGAGGAACTCGATTGTGACCCAGACACTGGAGACTCGAACAGCGTCTGTTACATCACAAAACCAGGGGCGGTTCGCCAGCCAATACCGAGCCTCGAGCATAAAATACCAGAAAATGTTCTTTAAACAGCTCAGCACAGTCACTGCTCCCAGAACCACAGCCGCCGTTTTCTCACTGCAATATTTACTTTTCAGCTTCTGGCAACAAATGGCCACAAACCGATCAAAGGTGAAAGTGACGGTGAACCAGACAGAGCAGTCAGTGGCTGCATAAAGCAGGACGGCGTGGATATTACACACGGGGACGGAGTACATCAGGAAATAAAACTGTTCCCGATAAACAATGGGAATGTGTCTCAGGATCAGGTCGAGGATAATGACCAGGAGATCCGCCGCTGCCATGGCCCCCAGGTAACGTCTGACACATGGAGACAATCCACAATCTTTATAAAGCAGGACGTAGATGGTCACTACGTTAACTGTGAGGAAGGAAAACAAACCCATTATCCATCAGCCTGGAGGCAAAGGGACCCGTTTGATCGGGGACCCAGTGAGATTTTCAAATGTGTCCCTGTATTCAGGGATTTATTAAAATAATTGGAGCTGGAATAACAAATGGGAAGATCGGAATTACTGACAAAAATGTGACATAAACCACAAGAAACCCTCCCTCCCCAAACACACAGAGACACATCCATAAGGACAGATCGTTTCTCGAACATTCCCACACTCTCGATCACTCGAGAGCAGACACAGGTCACTCCTTCCCAGTTCCTAATACGGAGGGTGGGAACGTTGCTGTCCTGAAGGATTCTCTCCCAGTTTCCTGAAGACAAACGGAGTTTGGGAATTCCTGTATTTTGGTCTAAATTGTGGTTGATCCTGTGTCGTGAAGAAATGTAAACGCAGGGAAAACGTATTCCCCCCTTTAACTGCCTGAGGGGCCTTCGGAACAGTGTCTCCTTCTCCCTGGAACGGGATCTCATCCCTCGGGATCTTATCGTTTGTTCAATTCACTGACGTCCGGCCGTTCACAAACAATGTCAGGGACAGAACGTTCCGGGGAATGACAGTTATAGAATGTCAGGGACAGAACGTTCCGGGGAATGTCAGTTATAGAATGTCAGGGACAGAACGTTCCGGGGAATGTCAGTTATAGAATGTCAGGGACAGAACGTTCCGGGGAATGTCAGTTATAGAATGTCGGAGACAGAACGTTCCGGGGAATGGCAGTTATAGAATGTTGGGGACAGAACGTTCCGAGGAATGTCAGTTATTGAATGTCAGGGACAGAACGTTCCGAGGAATGTCAGTTCTAGAATGTCAGGGACAGAACGTTCCGGGGGATGTCAGTTATAGAATGTCAGGGACAGAACGTTCCGGGGAATGTCAGTTATAGAATGTCAGGGACAGAACGTTCCGGGGAATGTCAGTTGTAGAATGTCGGAGACAGAACGTTCCGGGGAATGTCAGTTGTAGAATGTCGGAGACAGAACGTTCCGGGGAATGACAGTTATAGAATGTCGGGGACAGAACGTCCCGGGGAATGTCAGTTATAGAATGTCGGGGACAGAACGTCCCGGGGAATGTCAGTTATAGAATGTCGGAGACAGAACGTTCCGAGGAATGTCAGTTATAGAATGTCAGGGACAGAACGTTCCGGGGAATGTCAGTTATAGAATGTCAGGGACAGAACGTTCCGGGGAATGTCAGTTATTGAATGTCAGGGACAGAACGTTCCGGGGAATGTCAGTTGTAGAATGTCGGAGACAGAACGTTCCGGGGAATGACAGTTATAGAATGTCGGGGACAGAACGTCCCGGGGAATGTCAGTTATAGAATGTCAGGGACAGAACGTCCCGGGGAATGTCAGTTATAGAATGTCGGAGACAGAACGTTCCGAGGAATGTCAGTTATAGAATGTCAGGGACAGAACGTTCCGGGGAATGTCAGTTATTGAATGTCAGGGACAGAACGTTCCGTGGAATGTCAGTTATAGAATGTCGGAGACAGAACGTTCCGGGGAATGGCAGTTATAGAATGTTGGGGACAGAACGTTCCGAGGAATGTCAGTTATAGAATGTTAGGGACAGAACGTTCCGGGGAATGTCAGTTATAGAATGTCGGAGACAGAACGTTCCGAGGAATGTCAGTTATTGAATGTCAGGGACAGAACGTTCCGGGGAATGGCAGTTATAGAATATTGGGGACAGAATATTCCAGGGAACCCCTTGACCTGTCCATGACCTTTCCCCCCTACCCACCCCACCAACATGATGACCTGTGCCTGGAGTGACATTAACATTAATGGGGTGAGAGACGGAGGGTCCAATCACAGGAATGGGAAATAAAGGCATTGCCCGAGCAGATGAAATGGTTAGATATACCACATTCTCAATCCACCTCCCAGAACCAGCCCAGACACTATACACCCAGAGGAGATATCTGTTCACCGTGGAACACGGTGCAGACCAGGCCAGTGTCCTGCTCAGTACAACCCAGCAATCTGTCCAGATTCATCCATTACACTGGTCAATACAACCCAGCAATCTGGCCAGAGTGGAACACTGTGCATATCAGATCAGGGCATTGATCTATAATGCCACATCACATGTCTGTCCAGCGCGGTGAGAAGTGCAGACCACAGCAGTTCATTGATCTATAAACCCAGATTAGATATTTGTCCAGCACCGGGAGCTGTGCAGACCACAACAGGACATTATCTATAAATCTCAACCAGATAGTCTGACCAGCACAGCGACCTGAGCAGTGGTCACATGTGAATTAATCTGTAAACCAGGATTAATCTGAAAATCTGTAAAATGTAGGACTGTGTACCCCACCCCAGTGTAATGATCTGTAAACCAGGAGCCGTTACCCTCCCAGAATGTAGGACTGTGTACCCCACCCCAGTGCATTGATCTGTAACCCAGGAGCAGTTACCCTCCCAGAATGTAGGAATGTGTACCCCACCCCAGTGCATTGATCTGTAACCCAGGAGCAGTTACCCTCCCAGCATGTAGGACTGTATACCCCACCCCAGTGCATTGATCTGTAACCCCGGAGCAGTTACCCTCCCAGCATGTAGGACTGTGTACACCACCCCAGTACATTGATCTGTAACCCAGGTTCTGTTCCCCTCCCAGCATGTAGGACTGTGTACCCCACCCCAGTGCATTGATCTGTAACCCCGGAGCAGTTACCCTCCCAGCATGTAGGACTGTGTACCCCACCCCAGTGCATTGATCTGTAACCCCGGAGCAGTTACCCTCCCAGCATGTAGGACTGTGTACCCCACCCCAGTGCATTGATCTGTAACCCAGGAGCAGTTACCCTCCCAGCATGTAGGACTGTGTACCCCACCCCAGTGCATTGATCTGTAACCCCGGAGCAGTTACCCTCCCAGCATGTAGGACTGTGTACCCCAACCCGGTACATTGATCTGTAACACTGTGTGAGATCCCTGCCCAGTGTGGGGAAACTTGCAGCCCATGCTGGAAGTGACAGGATGTGCAGCTGACACCCATTTACAGCTCCAACTCTCTATTGTGCCCTGACAAGGGGGTGCTGTGGGTGTGAACATCACTACAAGAGAGATACAGAGGTGGAGGGGGAATCAGTTTAAACAATAACAAATGGGAGGGGTATGGGAAATAGGCAGAGTGGGGGAGACTGAGAGACAGTGTTGTGGAAGGATGTGTTCCCAGGTTTCAGAATGCAGAAATGAAAACATTTTAACAGCATCATGTAACATCAAGCAGTGTTTCCAGGAATGGTCGGTGAACAGCATATTGATGGGAGTTCAGATGATGCAGTTTTGGATGAGAATTTGTTCTGCAGCTTTGTATCTGGGCGTAGGGTCAGCAGAGTCTTTGACCCATTGAGCTAAATCTAACAATTATTTGTCTCAGTGCCATTTCCATTGACTGTGACAGAGGGATCATCTACACTAGGCCGAGCAAGTTTCCTGGTGCTATCTTATTGAACTCACCTCATTAACTACCCACCCTACCCCATGCTGTCCCTCTCATTCAATACCAGCCCGATTCTCTCACCCATCATGGCTGGAGGTACTCACCATCGCCCGGGTGCCCCTGGATATTCCATGATCCATGACACTGGCGCAATCTTTAAAAGGCCACTGGGCACACGGTTGAGCTTTCTCTGTTAGGAGCTGCCCTGCACGGTTTACCCTGAGCATGGCAGATAAGGGGTAATTACACCACGATTTGTCGACAGGGGCACGGAGGTCCTGGTGAATGGGCAAGCACAGGGGGCCATTCCCTTCCCAGAGGGATCACACCACCAGAACCCCCGAGCATGGTCTGAGCTCCCCACCCAGCTCAGTGCAATATCTGCGGTCTGAAGAAATGCCCAGCAATACAGGACAAGCATCAATAACCTTCCCCACTCTGTTAGGATAAGGGTCACTGTATTCTCTCTGCTCCCTCACACTCACTGTATATCTGTTATAGCACCGACCCCCGAACAAGGCTCATGGTCAACCACTCTCACTGCCGCATGCAGCACCTTCTCTGTCTCTCTCTCTCTCTCTGTCTGTCTGTCTTTCTCTCTCTCTCTTTCTCTCACTCCACTTTAACCCCCCCACACACATTAATACACTCCATGGATATAACACTGTGGACTGACTCCCTCCGGACACCTTACCATGAACCTGTCCTCCACCGACACTAACACTAACAGTAGGGCCACCCACTCCCATACTCCCTCCCTCCCTCCCATTCCAGGAGAAACAGCCTGGAATAGGTCAGAAAGGGCCTATCCGGATGGTGGAGTGCCCGATATCCGTTCCCTCACACCCCTCCCCTCACCATGTGGGGAGGACCCTGGTAGGAGCCGGAGAGGACCGGGACACCTCGTGTGGAGATTCTGAAACATCCACGTCCCACCAACCGAGTAAGGAGCAATGTTCAGTGAAGGGCAATTCTCACTTTAAACCCACTGGCAGCTCCGTTTCCCCCCGGCACAACTTAGATGCCGTAGCCCTGATGCCATCTCCCTTTTGTGTCGAGCTGGTACAAATGGAATCCCCACGGTCTCGGTGGGCAGGAGGGTGGGCTCACAACACATCGTCACCACAACCTCCCAGGAAGGGAGCACGGAGACTCCCTCCTACACCTCCCCCTGTAAACAGCTCAGATAATGAAACTAGTCTCTGATAGTTACTGCTCTCCCCACTTGTCCTGATATCTTCAACAATCTGTGCTCATATACACCCAGCGCTCTCTTTTCCTACAGCCCCTTTACCATGGCACAGCCTGCTTTAAACTGCCGTTCATTGTCATTCCTACCAAAGTGCATCACCTCACACAGCTCTGCATTGATCCCCATCTGCCATAAACCTGAACACTACATCAACGTATCACTGTCCTGTCAGAGTTCCACACTCTCCTCCATAGACTTCAGAGTTCTTCCAGGTTTGGTGCCATCGACAAACATTGAGATTGTTTTAGTGTCACAGTCCCCAGGAAACAACTGAAATCCTGCCCCACACACACGAGTATGAGCAAGTGAAATACTGATATATTCCCACGGACAGAGTTGACATGCTGTCAATGAGCAACAAAAATCCTACCATATACGAGACAGAGTAGATGAAATATTGACAAACCACAGAACAAAAGAAACCCGGATAGGTCCCACTTATCGATATTCATCAGGGTATAATGTGATGAAGGACTGATGTGTACTGTACCTTCAAGAGAGGGTGAATGCTGTTCTGAACTGAGAGCTGCCTAGCACCTGTGATATGAGAGGATGGCAGACCCAGAAACAGTATATGGCTATAGAGCTGGAGTCGGGTAATAAGCAGTTAAGAGAAAGAGAGTCCCAGAGTTGTGCATAGTTGCTGTAAAATGTTCACTTTCAGAGTGAAAAGAATTAAATTGATGTTTTTATTTAAACAGTGGAATTTGGGTGTTCTCTGTCCCTCATATTTTAACAGTTTACGAGGTGAATTGAGCATTTTTTATGTTTCATTTAAGTTACCAGATGAGCTTCACGCCGTGCCCTCACCATCCCCGTGTGTATATCTGTGTGTCTCTGTGTGGGGCATGTCTGGCAGTCTCTGTGGTGCTTAAAGTGCTACAATGCCACCCTTTGCTGGCCTCCACAAGCCACTGCACAGGCATTGGATTAGTGGTGCTGGAAGAGCACAGCAGTTCAGGCAGCATCCAACGAGCAGCGAAATCAACGTTTCGGGCAAAAGCCCTTCATCAGGAATAAAGGCAGTGAGCCTGAAGCATGGAGAGATAAGCTAGAGGAGGGTGGGGGTGGGGAGAGAGTAGCATAGAGTACAATGGGTGAGTGGGGGAGGAGATGAAGGTGATAGATCAAGGAGGAGAGGGTGGAGTGGATAGGTGGAAAAGAAGATAGGCAGGTCGGACAAGTCAAGGACATTATTTTATAAATCTCTGTAAAGTTACTGCTTAATCTCATATCCTTCAGTGAAAAAAGTCCCAGCCGATCCAGCCTCTCCTTATAGCTCACTCCCTCCTTTCCCAGCAACAACCAGGTTAATCTCTTCTCAATCCTCTCCAGCTTCATAATATCAACGTCAGTAATATCAAAGTGAATAGTCAAGGTATTTTCTAAGGGTATTGCGAGTCCAAAACTAGAGAACATAGGCTTAAGGTGAGAGGGGAAACATTTAAAAGTGACCTAAGCGGCAGCTTTTTCACCCAGAGGGTGGTGTGCCGATGGAATGAGCAGGCAGGATGACCAGACTGGACACAGGTGTCTCACCAATGTCCTGTACAACCACAACATTACATCCCAATTCCGATACTCAAAGGTCTGTCCTATGAAGATATGTGTGTTAAACACCTTCTGAACCACAAGATCTATATGAGATGCAAATTTTAAAGAATTAAACCTGACAGCCTAGGTTTCTGTACTACAGCACTGCCAAAGGCTCTACTTTTAATTGTATAGGTCCTGCTGTTGTTTGATTTACCAAATCCAATACCTCGCATTAATCCAAACTAAACTCCATCAGCGACCCCTCAGCCCAGTGTGTGATATTACTGTCACCTCACCCTCCCCCTTCAATTTTAAAATGCCCATCCCTCTGCAGGAGGCCTGCACACTCCGGCCTTGATTTTCACAAAGACCCTAAGCTTGGTTTGCCTTGTGTGGTTAGGGGGAGGAGGGACAGATTGCAGACACAGTCAGTGGGGAGGAGAGGCTGGACAGTAATCAGCGGCCAGGAAGAGGGGAGTCGCACATTAGAGTTGGGTAAGAGTGATCGGTGTTTTGGGGTCAGAAATTAAGCTCTTCCTTCGTCTTTGGTGTTCAGTAATAAATATCTATTTGAGACCCTTCATTGGGCAGAGTGTGTCTGCAGGATTTCTTTCCGAAATATTGCAAACTATAAATAATAGCACTTAAAGATGTTTATAGTTAATTTTGATGGCACAGTATGTACACTCAATATCCTACAGTTGAGACAAATAACTTGCATTTGTTTAATAATACAAAGTGTTGTTTATAATTCATTAATGGTAACCTGGTTGTAGTAAATCCACACCAAGCTGAAAGTGGGCACTGAAATATGACCCAAATCTGGGTATGGTAGTGTAGTGGGTAGTGTCCCTGTCTCTGATCCAGAGCTCTGGATTTGATTCCAATTCCTGAACTTGTGTGGTAGTGTTCCTAGCTCTGGGCTAGAAGGACTGGATTCAAGTTCTGCCTGTTGCAGAGATATATCCCAGCATGTCAGGACAGTCTGATGAACAAACACACAGGAGAATACTGTGACAGCTTTATGGGTATTGCTGAGTGATGCTAGTGTCCCTACCTCCGGGCACAAAGGTCTCGGTGTAAAGCCCACAGAGGTGTCTCAGCATACATCTGAACCAACTGATTAAAATGGATTTAGAATTGTGACTTGATGGAGAAGGAAGAGGTGTCAGTATTGCATTTCAGAAATTAGGCCCAGGATTACTGAAAGTACAGCCATTCGTGTTGATTGGGGTCACATTTTGCATCAGTAAAGGTTTATAAAATCAAAATGGCCATAGATAGGGTGAGTAGTCAGGGGTTTTTCCCCAGGTTAGGGACATCCAAAACTAGAGGGAAAGTGAAAGGGGAAAGGATTTGAGGAGGCCTAAAGGGCACCATTTCACACAGAGGGTGGTGTGTGTATGGAATGAGCTGCCAGAGGAAGTGGTGGAGGCTGGTACTACTACAGCATCTAGGTACTGAGAGACCTGGCGAGCTTTTCCAGTAATTTCTGTATTTCTTTTAAAAATGCATTCAGTTTAACACAGGTATTCTGAATAAATTAAACATTTTTATTTTTTAATGACGCAGGGACATATAAACATATCTTCAAATTGGCCAAGACCATTTTCTGCAAAGTGTATGGCTCGGTGTATGACAGCAGCAATGATGCACCGACATGGAACAGGGAATGTGATGGAGACATAGTTTGGACAATGTACAAGGAGGCCTCACATGGTCCAGTTTGGGAGAGGATGACATTACTGTGTGATTCAACTCAGAGAGGGAGAAAATGTAATCCTGCTGAAAAGGAATGGCCTATTGCACTCTCTCTCCTTCATTGTTCCTCATCACAACAATGTGTGCGACCTAAAAAAAATCTACAGTCATCGTTATCATTCTTATTTTTATGGAATCCCTGCAGCGTTGACACAGGCCCTTCGACCCAACAAGTCCATACCAACCTTCCCAACCAATTTCCCTATATTTACCCCTGAATATTGCACATAAACTCGAAATCCCTGAACACTACAGACAATTTAGCATGACCAATCCACCGAACCTACAGTTTGTGGTAGGAAACTGGATCACCCATTTGAAGCTCATACAGACAAGGGGAGAATGTGCAAACTCCACACAGACGATCACCCAAGGCCGGAATCGACCCCAAGTCCCTGGTGCTGTGAGGTAGCAGTGCTAACCTCCGTATTACCCTTTGGGTGATCTCTAACCAGAATTCACTGGAATTTACTCACTGCCGAAAGCAAAGGGAATTCAGCCAAATCCAAACTCTCCCAGGATGAAATTCCATTGCTAACAGCATGTGTGGGTACAATATCTTCAGAAGCGGAATAATGTTTTGGACAGTCTCACAATTTTTCCTTTTGTCATGAGTTCCAACAATGTTAAAATTGCAGAGTGCGTGTGTGTGTCAGTGTTTTTATAAAGGGAAATATTGGTTATATACTTGCAATAAACAATTTGCCATTCATCGTTTCATCATAGTTTGAGTAACATTGCTCTGGATCATAAACATGTTGTTTTAGCAGATTAAAGAAACTAGTCTGACTTGTTCCTAAAACTGACCCTGACCCAGTCTGAGACCAATATCATCGGCCATATCACCAACCTGGTTACATTTAACATTTGTTGTGAGCAGTGGAGGAGTGGGACTAGAAAAGGAAACAGTGACCCAAAAAGCCAGGGAACTATAGACCGGTGAGCCTGATGTCAGTGGTGGGTAAGTTGTTGGAGGGGATTCTGAGGGATAGCATTTACATACATTTGGGAAGGCAAGGGCTGATTGGGGTAGACAATGTGGCTTTCTGCATGAGAAATCATGTCTCAGTGATTTGGTTGAGTTTTTTGAAGAGTTGACAAAGAAGATTGATGAAGGCAGTTTTGTAGACATTGTCGATATAGACTTCAGCAAGGTGTTCATTTAAAGAACAAAGACCAAAAAAAATTTACAGCCCAGGAACTGGCCCTTCGCCCCCAAAGCCTGAGCCAATCCAAGTGTACTGTCTAAATCTGTAGGTCAATTCCTAAGCATCTGTATCCCTCTGCTCCCCACCTACTCATGCATCTGTCCAGACACATCTTAAATGAATCTGCCGTGCCTGCCTCTACCACCTCTGTTGGCAACACGTTCCAAATGCCCACCACTCTTTGTGTGAAGTACTTACCACGTGTATCCCCTTTAAACATTCCACCTCTCACCTTGAAAGCACAACCACTCGTTATTCATTCCTTCAACCTGGGAAAAAGCTTGTCTCTATCCACCCTGTCTATACCCTTCGTGATTTTGCAAACATTAATCAGGTCCCCGCTCAATCTTCTTTTATCTAGTGAAAATAACGCTAACCTACTCAGCCTGTCTTCATAGCTCGTATTTCATTCGGATTAGTAGACGGATTAGTAAGTTTCAGTCACATAAGATACAGAAGAAGTTAGTCACAAATGGCTTGAATGAAGAGGGATATTTTTCAGCCTGGAGGCTTGTGAGCAGCAGTGTGCTGTAAGAATCAGTACTGAGTTCACTGCATTTCATCATTTATGTAAAGGATTTAGATGTGAATATTGGGGCAATAGTTAGTAAGGTTACAGGTGACATCAGAAAGATGGTGTAGTAGATTATCTCAGAGTACAACAAGACCGCAATTAAATGGGACAAAGGGGCAAGGAGTAACAAATGAAGTTTAATTTAGATAAATATGAAGCTTTGCATTTTGGGAAGGCAAATCAGGGCAGACATTATATACTTCATGGTCAGGTCCTGGGGCATGTTGTGAAACAAAGGGGCACAGGGCCGCAGATGCATTGTTCCTTGAAAGTCGAGTCGCAGGTAGACAGTGTGGTGCAGAACACATTTGGCACATTTGCCTTAATCAGTCAGAGCATTGAGTATAGGAGTTGTGGTGGTATGGTGCATCTGTACAGGATGTTGGTGAGGCCACTTTTAAAATCTGCGTACAACCCGGTTTTCTGCAGAAATGACTGACACGGATGTTCCAGGACTGGTAGTTTGAGCTTTAAGGAGAGGTTGATTAGTTTGAGCTGTTTCCCCCTGGAGTGTCAGAGGGTGAGAGGTGACATTATAGAGGTTTATAAAACCAACAGGGGCATGGGTATTCTGAACAGCCACGTTCTGCTCCCCAGGACAGGGGAGTCCAGAACAAGAGAGCATAGGTTGAAGGTGAGGGGGAATTGATTTAGAAGGTTTATGAAGGTAAATGAGGGCAGAGCAGTAGACGTGATCCATATGGAGTTCAGTAAGGCGTTCGACAAGGTTCCCCATGGGAGACTGGTTAGCAACGTTAGATCTCATGGAATACAGGGAGAAGTAGCCATTTGGATACAGAATTGGCTCAAAGGTAGAAGACAGAGAGTGGTGGTGGAGGGTTGTTTTTCAGACTGGAGGCCTGTTACCAGTGGAGTGCCACAAGGATCAGTGTTGGGCCCTCTACTTTTTGTCATTTATGTAAATGATTTGGATGCAAGCATAAGAGGTACAGTTAGCAAGTTTACAGATGAAACCAAAATTGCAGGTGTAGTGGACAGAGAAGAGGGTTTCCTCAGATTGCAACAGGATCTGGACCAGATGGGCCAATGGGCTGAGAAGTGAAAGATGGAGTTTAATTCAGATAAATGCGAGGTGCTGCATTTTGGGAAAGCAAATCTTAGCAGGACTTATACACTTAATGGTAAGGTCCTAGGGTGTGTTGCTGAACAAAGAGACCTTGAAGTGCAGGTTCATAGCTCCTTGAAAGTGGAGTCGCAGGTAGATAGGATAGTGAAGAAGGTATTTGGTATGCTTTCCTTTATGGATCAGAGTACCGATTACAGGTTTTTGGGAGGTCATGTTGCGGCAATACAGGACATTGGTTAGGTCAGTCTTGGAATATTGCGTGCAATTCCGGTCTCCTTCCTATCGGAAAGATGTTGTGAAACTTGAAAGGGTTCAGAAAAGATTTATAAGAATGTTCCCAGGGTTAGAATATTTGAGCTACAGGGAGAGGCTGAACAATCTGGGGCTCTTTTCCCTGGAGTGTCGGAGGCTGAGGGATTAACTTATCGAGGTTTCCCCTGGGGTAAGGGAGACCAGAACCAGAGGGCATACGTTTAGTTTGAGAGGGGAAAGATATGAAAGAGACCTAAGGGACAACTTTTTCACGCAGAAGGTGGTACATGTATGGAGTGATCTGTCAAAGGAAGTGGTGAAGGCTGGTACAATTGCAACATTTAAGAGGAATTTGGATGAGTATATGAATAGGAAGGGTTTGGAGGGACATGTGCCAGATCCTGGCAGGTGGAACTAGATTGGGTTCGGATATCTGGTCGGCATTGACAGGTGGGACTGAAGGGTCTGTTTCCATACTGTGCATCTCTATGATTCTATGACTGTATAACTCACTCCGGGCAACCTGTTATTCTGCATATAAACCACCCTGAAACCCTCGATGAGATTCCAGTCTGCAACTCACTCTGGGGTATCTGTTATTGTGCACATAATCGTCCCGAATCCCCTTGATAAAATTCCAATCTGTAACTGACTTCCAATTTTAAGGGGCTCTGTACATTAGCCACTTCAATACTTTGATTATATTCCAGTCTGTATCACACTCCTGGGTATCTGTTAGTCTGTATATTAGCCATCCAATCCAAACCCTGTTAAAATTGCCCATGGTATACAGGGATGTGTGCGTGAGGTGCATTAGTCAGGGGTAAATGTGGGGAAATGGGTCTGGATGGGTTATTCTTCTGAGGGTCAGTGTGGTCTTGTTGCGCTGAAGGGCTTGTTTCCCCACGATCGGGATTATTATGAATCACCCGTAACCCTCTCGATTAGATTCCAACGTGTAACTCACTTCCATGAATGTGTGACTGGCATGTTTCAAAAACACCCCAAAACCTTCAATTCCATTCCACTTCGATAAACACGAGGCGCTGCATTTTGAGAAAGCAAATTTGAGCAGGACTTATACACTTGATGGTCAGGTCCGAGGGAGAGTTGCTGAACAAAGAGACTTTGAAGTGCTGGTTCGTAGCTCCGTGAGAGTAGAGTGGCAGGTGGATAAGATAATGAAGGCAGCGTTTGGTATGCTTTCATTTATTGGTCAGAGTTTTGAGTATAGACATTGAGAGGTCATGTTGCGGCTGGACTGGACATGGGTTAGGCCACTGTTGGAATATGGCATGCAATTCTCGTCTCCTTCCTATCGGAAGGATGTTGTGAAACATGGAAGGGTTCAGAAAAGATTTTCAATGTGGATGCCAGGGTTAGAGGATTTGAGCTACAGGGAGAGGCTGAATAGTCTGCGGCTGTTTTCCCTGGAACGTCAGAGGCTGAGGGGTGACCTTATCGAGGTTTATAAAATCATGACGGGAATGGATAGGATAAATAGAAAAAGTCTTTTCTTTGGGGTGGGGAGGCCAGAACTAGAAGGCATAGGTTTAATGTGAGAAGTAATATGAAAGAGACCTAAAGGACAACTTGTTCACTCAGAGGGTGGTACATGAATGGAATGAACTGTCAGAGGAAGTGGTGGAGGCTGGTACAATTGCAACATTTAAAATGCAGCTCAATTGGTATATGAATGGGAAGGTTTGGAGGGAGATGGGCCAAGTACTTGAAAAAGAGACTAGAGTAGATTAGAATATCCGGCCGGCATGTTCAGATTGGACCATGCTGTACATCTCTATGACTGTATGACTCCGTGATTTTGTGACACACTACTTGTTATCTGTTATTCTGTATGTAAACCACCTCAAACCTCTCGATTAGATTCCACTCTGGCCCTCACTCCTGGGTATCTCTTATGCTGTATGTAAACCCTAAACCCCTCAATTAGATTCCAGTCTGGAACTCACTCCTTGGGATCTGTTATTGGATCTGTGAAGTGATCCTTGTTGAATGTTAGACTGAAGACAAGTTAAACTAAATGGTCAAATGTTACATGGGTAGCAAGAACACAGAAAGCTGCTGGTTCATTTCTGTCCTGTTACATATCTCCAAGTTTCAGATTGGGGCTGAATTTCTGTCACAATGGGGAAAGTCTCAAAAGCTGTTTACTGTCCTGCATGAATGCATCATCATACCATGAATTCACTTGCAAGATAGGAAATGGAGCTAGCTTCTGGAAGGTGTCTGTAGCTCTGTGTGTGTGATTCTGTGTGTCTGTGTATGTCTGTTTGTGTGTGATTCTGTGTGCGTGTTCAATGTTTCGTATATTTTCGAACTGTATTGATGTTGCCAGTCTCTCTTGCTTTTCCTTATCTATAAACTTAATGTCATCATTTTGCTGATATAAAATGGTGGCTGTGGACAAATCTAAAATGTCTGCCTGACTGATTTGTGTCAGGAATACTTACAGCAAGAGAGAGGGGGGAATGTGTCAAAAGCCATTTCCATTCATTGATGCCAGCAGAGATAGGAAATGGAGACTTTTGATTAAAAGGTAAATACCAGAACCTGTTTACAGTGAATGCAGAGAGACAATGTGACATTCCAGTAAGGTCGGCCTTACTTTCCAAGCTCCTAATATATAACAGAAACATAATATACAAAACTTGATAGAGCTCAGCCACTGAATTGTAGATTTGCAGCGTTGGATCAGAATCCTGACTGGCTTGGGCTCCTCCCAAATTGAAGGGTTTCTCATATCCCACACTGACCTTCTGTGGGTTCAAAATGTGTGTTGACTACAAATAAAAGAAAATAATGCACCTGCAATTCAACAAAACTCTTTCTGTAACTTTGTGCATCTGTTGGTTTAAGTATCTTTCAACAGGATTGAAGATAAATGAGGCAGTGAGAGATAGGTAGCACTATAACCAGAATGTCAGTGCAGTATAAAAGGTACATTAATATCTTCAGTGAAATGGGAAAACAGAGGGGGATAGTCCTCAACTGAGGATCGTGGGGAGTCAGTAAAGTTGTGTAGTTTGTGGCTGCATTATGTTTATGTGAGTCAAGATTTAAAACCAGTTGGCCAATAGTACACTTTGTGACACACAACCAGTTACAAGTTATTTCACATAAAAAGGTTAACATATCCCTCGATTAGATTACAGGCTGTAACTCACACGGGGCTATCTGTTATTCTGTATATAAACCACCCTGAACTACTCGATTAGATTCCAGACTGTAGCTCAATCCATGGCATCTGTTATTCTGTACATAAACCATCCTAAATTCCTCGATTAGGTTCCAACCTGTAACACATTCCAGGCTATCTGTTATTCTGTATCTAAAACTCCCTGAACCCCTCGATTAGATTCCAGGCTGTAACTAACTCCAGGATATCTGTATATAAATCACCTTGAACCCTGCAATTAGATTCCAGACTGTAACTCACTCTGGGCTATCTGTTATTCTGTATATAAACCACCCTGAACCCTGCAATTAGATTCCAGGTTGTAACTCACTGCGGGCTACCTGTTATTCTGTATATAAACTACCCTGAAAGTCTCGATTAGATTATTGACTGTAACCCACTCCGGGGTACCTGTTATTCCTATATAAACCACCCTGAACCTCTTGATTAGATTCCAGATTGTAACTCACTCCGGGGTATCTGGTATTCTGTATATTAACCACCCGAACCCCTCGATTAGATTCCAGTCTGTAACTCACTCCGGGCTATGTTATTTTGTACATTAACCATCCTGAACCCATTGATTTGATTTCACTTCCTGACATGTTAAGCTCATGTTTCCAACACAATCTAATCTCAATAATGATTAATGTATCACTGGTCCTCCTATCTGCTGGCACTACCATCATGTTAACTTTCTGATGTTTACATACATGATTACCTGTAGCAGTGAGACGCAGGTAGACAGAGTGGTGCTGAACACATTTGACACATTTGCCTTAATCAGTCAGAGCATTGAGTATAGGAGTTGTGGTGGTATGTTACATCTGTACAGGATGTTGGTGAGGCCACTTTAAGAATACTGTGTACAACTCGGTTTTCTGCAGAAATGACTTACACGAATGTTCCAGGACTGGAGGCTTGAGCTATAGGGAGAGGCTGGTTAGTTTGAGGTGTTTCCCCCTGGAGTGTGAGAGGTTGAGAGGGAACATTATATAGGCGTATAAAATCATCAGGGACATGGATATTCTGAACAGCCATGTTCTGCTCCCAAGGACAGGGGAGTCCAGAACAAGAGAGCATAGGTTGGAGGGGAGAGGGCGAATGATTTAGAAGGGACCTGAAGGTAAATATTTCACACAGAGAGTGGTGTGTGTACAGAAAGTGCAGTCAGAGGAAGTGGTCAAGGTGGGTACAATCACACGAGAAATATTGGCCAAATGCTGGCAAATGGGACTAAATCAGATTTGAAATCTGACCGGAGTGAACAGATTGGACTAACGGGTCTGTTTCCATTCTGTATGACTCGCTGATTCTATAAGAGGGATGATGAATAATTCTGAAAGGACCTTTCAAGTCGGAATTCTCTTTAGTGGAAGGTTGTCGTGTCTCTATGTTCACATTAATTGAAAGCTGTGTTATTTAAATATTTGACAAAGAAGTGAGTCTTGCACAATGGGACGCAGACAGGAAAGTGGGGCTGAGACCACAATCTGATCAGCTACAATTTTAGTGCCTGGTGGAGAAGGCTCAAAGTATCTAATGACCCACTCCTGTTGATGTGAACAAAAGAGGTTATCACAAGGGTTCAGATAAAAATGACAGGCCCCGATATCAAGGCAGTGGTTGACTTCTGTTGACATAAAGGTGCTTAACAAAACTGAACTTAATAGGAATCAGAGTAACCTCTCCAGTGTTTGGGGTCAAACATGGCACAAAGGAAGATGTTCATCATCTCTGTCCTGGGTCACCTTTGTGGTAGATCCTCAGGGTAGCTTCCCCTTCACAAACATATTCAGCTGCTTCATCAATGTCTCCCCACCCCCACCTCCCCACCATAAGATCAGAAGTGGGGATGGTCGCTGAAGATTCCACAATATTCAGAACATTTTGTCCCCCGTCAGCTCCTGAAATGGTCTTTGTCCGTGTGTAGCAGGATCCATACTCCATTGAGACTTGTGCTGTTAAACTGTCCGTAACATTCATGTAACAGCACTGGCGGGCACTGCTCCAGTGAAACAAGAGTTCATTCAGCAGCTCACGCTGGTTTCACAGGAATATGAGGAAGCCATTCATCCCATTGACACTATTGGAGAAGAACAGTGACAGCCCATTCAGTGCCTCCAGCCTATTACTCAGGAAGAGAGGGAGTCTAGTGTGATGGAGCTCACCAGAGCCCCTCGAAAATATTTGAAGGCAGTAGCCTAGATTCTAATGTTTTCTTATTTTAAAGGAAATGTAAAGTGTCTGTTCCAGATGCAATGTGACTGGACAAACTACTCGGTGTGAAGCAAAACACCATCTACTTAAACACGAAAGAGAAAATGAAACCAAAGAAAGAGAAATTTAGAATAACGTAATTCTATTGGACAAGTTAACAGAATAATAGATCTAGAAAGTATTACTAGTGAACTGTTCCAATATAGGAAAATCCCATACACAGCCCTTGGAAAAAAGAAATATTTAGACACAGATTGTCACAAACATTTCTCCAATCCAGGAATTAATAACAACATCAAGAGAAAGTTCAGAGAGGGTTGCAACCAGGAAACATTCACTGAAGCTTCAAACTCTGTGGAGACCCCTATAGTTCCTGATGCTGCCGAGAAACCAAAACCCAGAGATCCTAATCTGTGAGAGCTGGCCACACCCATTCAGGCTGCACTAAAATAAACACAAGGCCTCCCTAGCTCTTACACAAGTGGTCTTTACTAACCAGCTTGGTAACGATCGTTCAATCTCTCTCTTAAAAGAAACCAAGACAAAATAACCTCTTAAAGCTGCAGCATTGTCACACTCGTCAGTACAATGAGCTGTCAAACAAGAACCAGGGGTAACCAGTCAGGACCTTGGCCCTGTCCAATTGGACGAGGTTGAAGCCAATCACTCCCGTGAGTCACTTACACAGGAACAGTAGGAGGCCATTCCAACCTCAATACACTTACACGGGGGCAGAATGAGGAAATTGATGCTGAATCCTGATGAATGTCTTATGCCCAAAACGTCGATTCTCCTGGTCCTCGGATGCTGCCTGACCCACTGTGCCTTTCCAGCAATTGATGCTCTCCTCTGATCTCCAGCATCGACAGTCTTAAGGGTCTCCTAATTGATGCTCTAACATGATGACCAAGTGGGGCAGAGGCTGCACAGACAGACTGTTCCACGTTGTTCCTCTTGGCTCCGTTGTTTATGATACACATGTGGGACTTTAACGTGGTTTTCTAGTGGTGGGCAGGGAAGCCATATGTCTTGTGCGAAGTCTCAAGACGGCATCTTCCATCTCCAAGAAGATAGCCTGGTGTTCTCTATGTAGGGAGGAAGCTGTTGGGAATTGCTACCTGTTTCAGACGGAAGGTATTGTGGCTGCTGTTGGGGATTGTGAACAACCTGACGTTCAGTCCATGGTTCACTTGCCGACTGCACAATAACGTGGGGAGAGTTAATTTAGCCATATAAACTATTAGGAAAGTCATGTTAGACTGATGAATGGACTCTCTAAGTTCAAATAATGCTGATCTTGTTCATGTTGACCTTGTCTAGTGCATGTCCTGTTTAGTGTATCCCGTGTGCCTTACTCTGTCCAAGTCTATTTCCACCCTATGATCTGTCTGGTCATGCTTAATATGACCTGCCCCCACTGCTCATAAACAAAGTGTTTCCCTGTACTGAGGTACACGTGACAATATATCAAACCAATCAATCCTGGGTAATGTATGGAATTTCTCTCCCTGTCAATGTCTCTTTAGGAAATAAGTGATCACTGCCACTCCTCCTGTTTCAACAGCACCATTTCTTCATCTCTCGGAGCTCTACAGATTAAACACTCAGCTTCTTCACTTTATTCTCATGTTACCATCATCATTGTCTGTGGAAAGGGAATCATTCCTTACAAAGGACATCAAATTTGTACAGAATGCCCCAAATGCTCTCTCAGCAAGGCTCTACAACAGCCGGAAGATGGCTTTACTTATGTACTCGAATCATCTTACAACGAAGGACAGCGTACCATTGACTGTACCCATTACTTACACAGGGTTTGATTCGGAGCAGTCAGCATAGACTTGTGAGTGGGAGATCATGCTTCCCAAATTTCTTTGAGTCTTTTGATGAAGTTACCAGGACGTTTGATGAGGGCAGAGTGATAGACGTAGTCTCTATGGAATTCAGTAAGGCCTTTGATAAGGTTCCACATGGCAGGCTGCTCAGGAAGTTTTCATCTCGTGGAATACTGGGGGAACTGGCCAATTGGATACACAGTTGGGTTGATGGTAGGAAGAAGAGGGTTGAGGGGAAGGATGTTTGTCAGACCAGAGGCTGGGTCCATTGCTGTTTGTTACCTATGGTTTGGTTGAGAATGTACAAGGTATGATTAGTAAGTTTGCAGATGACACTAAAGTAATTGGGAGCATGATCATTGAGAATGTTTATCAAAAATTGCAGCAGGACCTTAATCAGGTGGGAAATGGGCCGAGAAATGGTAAATGGAATTTAATATAGAAGCGTGAGGTCTTGCATTTTGGAAATTCAGATCAAAGTAGGAGTTTCATGGTGAGTGGGAGGGTATTCAAGGGTGTAGTGGGCAGGGGGAACTTGGCGTTCAGCTGCACCGTTCTCTAAGAGTGGAGACACAGGGCAGTGAAGAAGGCTTTTGGCACATTGGCCTTCATCAGGCAGGATATTGAGTATAGAAGTTGGGACGTTATGTTGCAGTTACACAGGACTTTGGTAAGGCCGCACTTGGAGTATTGTGTTCAGCGTTGTCACTTTGTTATGGGGAGGATGTTGTTAAATTAGAAAGAGTGCAAAAGAAATTTACAAGCACATTGCCAGGACCCAATGGTCTGAGTTATAGGGAGTGTGGTCAAGCTAGGACCTTTTATTTAGCATGTATGAGACTGAGGAGTCCTAATAGAGCTGTATAAAATCACGAGGGGTATGAATAGGGTTAATGCTCTCTGTCTTTTTCCAAGGTGTAGAGAATCGAGGATTAGAGGGGATCAGTTTAAGGTTAAAGGGGAAGGAATAAAAGGGAACCTGAGGGGCCACTTCTTTATACGGAGGGCTGGTACGTGGATGAGTTGCCAGCAGATGTGGTTGAGGGGGGTACATTAACAACATTTCAAAAACATTTGGATAAATATGTGGATCGGAAAGGACTGGAAGCATATGGGCCAACTGCAGGGAAATGGGGTTAGTGTGGATGGATATTTACAAAGTGGACTCGAACCCCTCTTTTAATTAAACCCAAACACCCAGAAAAGCTCGCCTCACCTTGTAATCTGTTAAAATATGAGTGACACAGATCTCCTATATTCCACCATTTAAACAAAAATTATCAAGTTAGTTTTTTAACTTTAATAGTGAACACTAAGCAACAACTATTCACAAATACAAGCCCCTCTTTTCTTAGCTACTTACTATCTGACTCCAACTCTGTAAAAGTATGCTGTTCCAACAACCCACATATTAAACATTACAATCTCAAGACCATACAGTCTCTATCTTCCCCGCTGAGCTCACTCTTCCAGCTGATGATCTCCTTGGGTCTTTTTTTTTATTGCAAATAGGTTTGACATGAACATGTGTCTTAGATAGAGAGTGTTTGAGATGGCCAGTTAGCACTCCTGCTCTGCAGCAGTTACTCTGCTGTTGGATGGCAGCAGCTCTCCCTCCAGTGTTCAAAATGCTGGGTATGTATACTCCCCATGATATAATAATTCTCATAATTTGATTGCTGTCCAGGTGTCCAAACAATTATATTCAAATTCTGTTGGCATATAGTGTCCTGAGTGTTATTTAAACTATTTGGTTACATTTGAATGGCTGTCAAATTAGCAACCAAAACTCAGGAATCCATTCCTCAGCTTATGGTGACATGTGGAACAGTGTGACCTTTAGCTGGCATCAGTGGCTTTAATTTGTATTCAACAAAACCCATTCTGTCTTAAAGTGCCCATACATGTTTTTGGCTTCATAACATCTTCCTGCTTCATAAAATAAAATGAAACAGCAGAATGAAAAGTTGGCTACATTTCTTTTCCTCTAATTCTTAATCCCAATTATATGAAATACAAAAGTATTAATCTCAGTTATATCATTCATATTAATTCTGCACACCAATACAACACTGGAATAAGTCAAATCTTATCTGCACTGCTTTCCTTTAAATCCGCGAAAACCCATCTGCTATCACAGTGTAGGAGCCACAGCATGTACATTTTGTGAGTTTAAAGTCGGTAAGGTAAGACTCCAATGAAATAGTCTCATATTCTGGTCTTTAAATATTCCAAAAAATGCGAGAGATTTGTCGTTGTCCACAAACATCTCTGACAATTTGTTTGTCATATAAACATTAAAATATTGTCAGGCCAGTGTGGAACATAATCCTTCTTGTTCAATAATGGAGATTTTGTTGTTTTTTTTCTGGTGGATATTGAGTTTTTTCGAAAAGTAGCCAATTAGCCATTCAATTCCATCATCCTCTTTCTGTATCAATACATCTCCGACCCCTATATCCCGAGCATCAAACACAATTTTCAAAGGGTTTCAGAATATTTGGTGTAGCTAAAACTGGCGTGGTGATTAATCCTGCTTTAAAATTCTCAAATGCCTCCTGACATTGTTCTGTCCACCACAATTCTGTGTTCTTCTTCAGTAAATCCATCAGTGGTGCCAAGACACTGCTGAAGTTTTGAACAAACATTCAAAATAATCCACTCAGTTCCATAAACCAAAGCACCTCTTTCTTCGAGCATGGTCGTGGAAATTCCTCAAAGCCCTTCGTTTTTATGTTCCATGGAGTCAACCTTCCATGTCCAATATAATGTCCCAAGAACGTCACCTCTGCCTTCACGAATTATGTTTTCTTTAAGTTTATTACCAAGTTTGCTTCTTGTAATCGTTCAACATGCTCTGCTCACTGTAACATGTGAGCTTTCAATCATTTGCTAAAGATCACTACATCATACAGATAAGCTGCACAATTTGTTCATATGGCCACACCTCTGTTCTTGAGTCTTAAATGTGGCTGGTGCATTATTCATCCATATGAAATACTCCATAAAGTTTTTTTGTCATCTCCTGTATCTTTAGCAGGTAGTTTAACTGACGACACATTTTTTTTAATTTGAAAGGGGCCACTAGACCTGGCTTTGAAGGGATTTCCTACCACTGGTGGCGATACTGATACGTCATCCCCACGGGAAATCGTCAACGTTTCAGAGATTTTTATCTGCCACCTGCATCAATCTATACTGTGCCCCCTTCAGATGCTGTTTAGCTAACTCACCTACTCCATTCAATCTCTCCCTCAACTCACTTACATAATCAAAATGTGAGATATCCGACTTCGGTCCTGTAAGTTTATACTTAATTACTTTCAAAGGACCGCTCACTTCATGTACTAATATTAACTCAAATGAAGTAAAGTGAGTAGATTTATTTGGGGCATCTCTAATGGCAAACAATTTAATGTGACACCTTTATCCCAACCATTCGGGTAATCCTGACAGTACGCTGTTAACATGGTCCTCAGTGTCTGATGCTAACTTTCCAAGGCTCCCTGGGATTCAGGATGGGATGCCTTTGATTTGAAGTGCTGCATGCCTAAGCCATCCATGACTTCCTTAAACAGCTGAGCGGTAAAATGAGACCCTTGGTCTGACTGAATCTCTCTGGGTAGCCCACAGCGAGTAAAGAAAGCTACCAACTCCTCCACCTCCCTTTTTACCTTAACACTCCAATAATGGAATTGCCTCTGGAAATCTGGTAGACACATCCAATATAGTCAGCAAATATTGGTTTCCACTTTTACTTTAGAAAGGGAAGCTACACAATTAATCATAACCCACATGCAACGTTCTTCGAATGCAGGAATTGGCAAGAAAGGTGCTGGTTTTATTACTGCCTGTACTTACCTACCATTTGGTATGTATGTCACGTGAAACAAACATTAACAGCGTCCTTGTGCATTCCAGGGCGCGAGAAATGCTTCCGTACCTTAGCCTGAGTCTTCTGTACACCTAGGTGCCCCCCTGCAGTTAGTTTATGTGCTACCCGTAACACTGTACGTTACTGCTAACACAATCTGGTGCACTTCGGCCCATTTCCCTTCTGCAGTAACCTATCGGGGTCTCCATTTTAATTTTATGATTCTATCTTTAAGTTAATAACATTCGACAATATATTCTGATTCCTTCTCTGTGTGTGTGAATGTGTATGTGTGTGTGAATGTGTGTGTATATATCTGTTGTAAGTCCATTCGCCTTTCAGGACTAAACCCCTCTGCCTGATCCTCTGCCTGTTCAGGGTTTTCCTGCACCGTTACATCAAACAGGGGGTCAGTTCACTGAGCATCAATTCATTTGTCTTTTTCGTTCGTTTTTCATTCCTGCTGTAACTTATGACAGTGGGATCTTGTTACTACACACTCTGGAAAAAATCCTGGGTAATTTTCTTTTAACTCACCAATTCCCGAGTCTTCCTTTGGCTTCTCCACCACAAGGGGTGCCTATTCACCTTGCCTCCTGCTAAATCGTTCCCAAGAACAAACTGTACTCCTGGAACTGACACTCTGTTACTCACTGTCACTGTTACTTACCTAATCTTGATTTGGCATTCCATCCTGATGTTACACAAGGGAATGCTTAATTTCTGTCCCCATTCCACAAATTAACACGCTCTTGATTAACATGCCAGGAAGTGTGAAAAAATCTTTCATCTCTTCCTATTAGAGGGTGAGAGAAATTGAGGGCTGCAGATGCTGGAGATGAGAATTGAAAAGTGTGGGGCTGGAAATGCACAGCACTTTGGTAGCATCCGAGGGGCAGGAGCATTGACGTTTCAGGCATAAATCCTTCATCAGGAAAGGGGGAGGTAAGGGAGGGGGAAGGAGGTTGAGAAATAAATGGGAGAATGGGGGTGGAGCTGGGTGGAAGGGAGCTTGGAAGGCGATAGGTAGATGCAAGTGGGGTGTGATGGTGATAGGTCAAACAGGAGGGTGATAGGACTCCCATCGGTGGTAGGACATCTGGAACCCTCAAACTGTATAGCAATAACATTGACTTCACCACATTCCAAATCTCCCCTCCACCAACCTCTCCCAGATCCAACCGTTCAATCTAGCACTGCCCTTTTGGACTGCCCTAACTAACCATCTTCCTTTCCACGTATCGACTCCACCTTACCCTCCGACATATCACTATCACTCCCACCTACATCTTCTTATTGCCTTCCCAGTGACCCTCCCACCAGCCCAGCTATTACCGTCGTATTTATCTTTCAGCCCCATTGTCCTCCCGCCATGTTCCTGACGATGGGTTTCTGCCTGATATTCGATTGTTCTGCTGTTCGGATGTTGCCTGATCTGTTGTGCTTTTCCAGCGCCTCACTTCTCAACTGTTAGAGACTGAGCAGATCCCATATCTCACAAAATTCTAACTTCTTGTCCTTCTCCGCCGTGTTCTTACTGAGTAAACTTTATCTACAGAGGTGAATTCTTTAGGGAGATCAGGTACTGACTCCATACCCAGTCCTTGCCTAGGTTGTGCAATTTCCTGCAGCTCCTCGGCTCCACTTGGGGTCTCCTTTACCAGTGTCACTAATGCCACTGGGCTTAGCCTCTTCTACCACATCTTTCCCCAAAGTGTCTTCCTTTAACGCCCAGCATGGTGTGTCCCAGCTTACTGCAATGAAAACAACTTTTTCCCTGAGCCCTTCTAAAACCACCAACACTGTAATTTTATGTGTTCCACTCCCTTACAGTGAGAGCACCTGAGGCCTTTCACCACCTTTCAACCCCCTTGGGCTTCTTTCTTCACCTGTGGTAAACTATTGTGAACTACTGTTCGCGTTGTAATGTGTGATCGGCCCTTCTCCCAATTTCTATCCCTCACAGGATGAAATTCCTGCCAGAAGCTAAATTTCATTACATGCCACAATACATATTTATCTGCCATTTCTGCCGCGCTTCTCACTTCTTGAACTTTCTATTCATTCACATGAATTCTTACTATCTCTTGAAGTAAGTCTTTTAACTTCTCCAGCAGATTAATCTCCCTTCAAGCCTCACAGGTCTTATCCATTTTTAAGGCCAGCACCCACCTGTCAAAATGACTGTGGTTAATTCTTTCAAACACAATATAAGTCTGACCTGGTTCCGTCTCTATTTTTCTGAACTTCTGTCTATATGCTTCTAATACCAATTCATAACCAATCAAAATAGCCAATTTAACATCTTGATAATCTCTTGATCCCTCATCTGACAGCGCTGCACATACCTCACCAGCTGTGCCCGCCAGCTTAGTCTGAACTAGCATTACCCACAAGTTCACTGGACACGTCATCTGCCAAGCCATTTTTTCAAATGAAATGAAAAAGGGTTTGACAACTTTCTCACCGAAATATGGCAAGTTACTAACCTAGTTGTATACATCCCTACATTCTCCCTTCATTTCGATCCTGCTAATTTAAATTTCTTGTCTAATTCCCAACTTCTGAATTTCAAATCCCCTCTCTCTTTCTTTTTCCTGTCTTTCTCTTTCGTCTCTCTCTGTTTCCGTCCCTTTATTTATCTTCTAACTCCAGTTGCCACATTTGCAATTTATGTTTTTATAACTCTACTGCAATTGCCTATTTCTCTGATACATCAAAGTGCTTAACCAACTCCATAACAATTTCAGCTTCCCTTTTCTCCCTGGTTAAACCCAATTCCAACCTATTTGCTAATTCAAAAAAATGTCCTCCTTCTGTCTTTCTAAACTTCCTTGGAAAATTTGGGAACCTCTTTAATAATGTTAAAAGCTATTTCCCTCACTTTTCATTTAACCAATCACAAGTAACAAAATTAAACGAATTTTCCCACTGGTTTTATTTGAAGATCAAAGTCGCTAATTGCAATGAGTTGGAATTTGCTGGGACCTGTTGTATCTCAAATCTGTTCAAGTCGGTCCAAGTGCCACACGGCAAGGCCCCAAAATTGTTATGACATCAATATCGAACCCCTCTGTTAATTAAAACCACACACCCAGAAAAGCTCACCTCACATCATAATCTGTCAAAATGTGAGCGACAGAGAACTCCTAAATTCCACTAATAAACAAAAATTAACAATTCATGTGTGTGCAAGTTAGCTCGCTGAGCTTGAAGGTATGTTTTCAGAAGTTTCGTCACCATGACTTGGTGACATCATCAGTGAGAGTATCTGCTGAAGTGCTGGTGGTACGTCCCGCCTCTCTATTTATAGGTCTTGGTTTCTTAAAATGGGTGATGTCATTTCCGGTTATTTTAACAAGAGAATGTAGACAGGATCTAAATTGATGCGTTTATTGATGGAATTCTGGTTAGAATACCATTCCTTTAAGGAGGTCCTTGCGTGTCTTCGTATGTGTGTGTGCATTGTCCCAGTCAAAGTGGTGCCCTTCTTTGTCTGTATCTATGGAACATAGTGATAGTGCGTCATGTCTTTTGGTGGCTAGTTGGTGTTCATGTATCCTCGTAACACAACAACAGGACAGTTTCAATAGTGGAAAAATGATTTTATATACACTGTTTAATCAATGTGTGTGTGCAGATAAGTCGCATTTTTCATATGTGTGCAACACATTGTAAATGAACAACAGAGACACAGTTAACGAAAAATGATGCATATGATGTATAAAATTGATAAAACATTAAAACATGTTTTGATCCTCTCAACGTTCCCTCCTTTTCTGGGATTCCCAACTCTAATCTCTCATTCTCAACAGGATGTGTGCTCCAAATGCTTGATTCTGGTGTCCCAACTTATTTCAGTTAAACCCCTTTCTACTGGGACTTCAATATGTTGGCCTGCTGGGTTCTTTCCAAAACTAGTGTCTGTCATATTATTGGAGATAAATATTCTGGCATCAGACTCAGTATTTGAACATATTACTCTGTTGTACATGCACTGTACAAAGGATCACAGCACACAGGCATTGCCAAAACATTGGGGATGTTCACCTAATTCTTTCGATAATGTGGTTGCCTCATTTTCCACATCTCCATGTCTATATCCTCTCTCTCATTCTCCCGTTGTATTTAGTTAAGAAATCCACCAATTATTCTTCGTGTTCCATCTCCCAAAACTCCTTCTTTCAGTTTATATCTTGCGCTCTCTTCAAGATGTAATGTGGTTATAATTAAGCAATGTAACTACAAAGACATACGGACGTAGCTGGCCAGAGTTAATTGGAAGGGGAGCTGAGCAGGAAAGACCATAGAGCAGCAATGGGAGGAGGTTCTGGGGATAATTCGAAAGATAATACCAGAAATGCAACCCCAAGAACTTGAAACATACTCATGGGAGAACAAGGCAGCCATGAGTGATAATGCATCAAACCAAAAGAGAAAATATAAAATGTGGTGAAGATGATTGGGACTCCAGAGAATTCGTTGCCTCTGAAACTACATAACGCTGGCATCACTGACACTGCAAAGCTCTTAATCATGGTCAGGGAGAGAAACAGAGGAAACACATTGACTTGAAACACAGAAGATGGTATTTCTCAAGGAAAAAGATTCAGGTGAATTAAACATTTGCATTAAGATTAGTTAAATGCTTTTGCAGAATGTGTCAGGTTGGAAGCAAGACCCGGGGAGAGAGACCCTCAGCAGGATGAGAGTATGAAAATGGAAGTATTTCCACATCAGAAACCAGGTTAGGTCACTGAATGCAGGGCTGATGGGTGAATGGGTCTCAGTGAGAATTGGGGAACAGACAGCAGAATTGCATTGCAGATATTGCAGCTCGAAACTGCGTATTCACGTAGTGCTGTAGACTACAGCAGCAGGAGAAGCAGACCTGCATTCAACCACAACCTGTAACTTTTTACCAGGGAAACACCTCAGTCTGTCATTACCATCAACACCATCGATGGCTCAGTGACGAGTGTGGGTGAATATGTCAGAGTCAGAATCACATGAATTTTAACCTGATGCTAACTCGTTAAAGCTACCGGTCTTGACCAACAGATCTGATCGAAGACCTGCAGTCCTGTCACATTCAGTTATAAATTGTGATGGACGATTAAACAAATGACTGGAGGAGGTGGTTCCACAAACATTCCCATCCGAAATAATGGAACAGACCTGCATATCAGTGTAAAAGAGAAAGATGTTTTATCTGCACCATCTTCTGTTGAGTCGATGATACACCTCACCCTCTTCATGATGCCCACAAAATCACAGATGCCAGTCTTCAACCAAGTTGATTCACTTCACGTGACATGAAGAAACAGCTGAACACAGTAGATACAAAACAGACAATGGACCCTGACACCATTCCTGCAACAGGACTGAAGACTTGTGCTGCACAACAAGCCGTGTCCCTGGGGAAGCTGTTTCATTCCAGATCCAACTCTGACATCTCCCTGGCAATGTGGAAAATTACTCCCCTATGTCCCGTCCCCTAAAACGGGAATAATTACAATCTGACCAATTACCATCTCCTCAGTCCCATCATGACACTCAAATTGGTGGAAGTTCTTTTTGACAGAGCTTTCAAGCAGCACAGAAATAACCTGCTCAGTATGGTTTCTGATAGGTCCCCATGTGGAGATGGTGCTGTTGTGGAAATGTCACTGGATTACTAATACAGACCAGGCTTGTGCTCTGGCAGTGGGTGGAAGTTAAAAACAATTAATAAAATATCGAGATCTCAAATCTGGGATCAGTAACAGTGACCTTGAAGCTAATATCGATTGTAAACAGAATTTCCTTCTCCAATGGACTTTTAGGAAGTGAATCTCCCATGATTTCCTGGGCTGGACTAAAACTGACTCCAAAGACCCTGACATGTGATAAACATTTCAATGGTCTCTGAACCCCAAGCAAGGGTACTCATTTGTATCAAACTACTCCGAGGTCTGAAAGGATGAAACCGGACAGAACACCCGGCCTCAGCATCAGTGTCGGGAAAGGGAATGGGAACACAGTCCTGTCGACCCTGCAGAAACCTCCTTCCTAACATCCTTGTGACAGCATTTACACAGCTTTCCCACAGACTGCACAGAAACATCTGGAATGGAAAACACATTTAGCCTCCTCATTCTAGTTCATGGAAAAAATCTCATCAATGCACTTACACCACACGATATACATATCAATTAATGTGAGTAAACTTGGGAAGCTATAAAATAGGCGGTGCAGTAGTACGTTTGGTCCATCGAGTTTGCTACCCAATTCAATAGAATAATGCTTGCCCCTTCATTTCCACACTGTACTCCTGCTCTCCCACCGTCCCTTTACTGTCTCTAAATCCTTATTTATAAGCAGTGTCTCGGTTTCCAGGTGCGAGCGAATTCCCCAAGTTCCCCCGTCAGAGAGAGCAGACATTTATTATCATTTCAATGCAGAGTGACTGCCTGTACCTAATACTGTGGCCCCTTGTTTTACAAGTCCCAGCCAGAGGAATTATCATCCCTGCTTCCAATCTGTCTCACCCTGTCAGAGTTTTGTATATTTCAATGAGATCTCCACTCATTTTCCAAAACCCCATGAAATACTGGCCCAGTCACCCCAAACTCTGCTCCCACGACAAGCCCGTCACTCCAGAGATCAGTCTGGTCATCCTTCACTGCTCTCCATCAATGTCAGGTTTGTCCTTTATTAGGTAAGGAGACCAAAACTGCACACAATACAGAACAATGTTTGAGATGATGTCTCACCAAGGCCATGCACAGCTGCAGTAAGACACCTTTTCTCCTGGACTCAAATCCCCCTGAAATGAAGGTCAACACTCCATTTATCTTCCTCACTGCTTTCTGTTTCTGCAATATTGCTTTCAGCGACTGGTGTACAAGGAGATGCAGATCCTTTTCAGTGTTACAGCTCCCCACTTGAAGGGTCTGTATACACTGGTCAGTTTGCCAATGCCATGCCCAGTATTGACTTCTGGTTGCAGAACTCACTGAGCTGCAGGGGCCTCAGAGGTTCATGCAGAAGGAAACAACAGAAAGGAACATACGTCCCTTTGTAGATCAACATGTTTCAATCAATCCCTTTCAAATGGTAGGCTGGCAATTTATCGTTTCCACCAAAGAGCACACCGTCTCCTCTATCCACATTGTTTTCCATCTGTCACGTATTTACCCATTCACTTCAATTGTCTTCGTCTTCTCGGTGCTTTTCTTTTACCTCCTCGCCCACTCACAATCCCACACCCATTAGTGCTGTCAGCAGGCTGGGATATATTGTATCTGATTCCAGCAACCAAATGTTTAAAGGGCATTGTGAACAGCTGGGCCCCAAGCACCGATCCCTGCGACACCTCAGCAAACTTCCTCTGTTAATTTCTATTTATTTATTTCATGAAACTGGGTGTGACTGGCTGGGCCAGCATTTATTGCCCATCCCTAGTTGCCCTTGAGAAGGTGTTGGTGAGCTGCCTTGTTGAACGCTGCAGTCCACCTGCTGTGGTTGACCTCCAATGCCATTAGGGAGGGAATCCCAGGATTCTGACCCAGTGACTGTGAAGGAGCAGTGATAAATTTCCAAGTCAGGATGGTGAATGGCTTGGAGGGAACCTGAAGATGATGGTATTCCCATACATCTGCAGCCCTTGTCCTTCTAGATAGACATTATCGTGAGTTGGGAAGATGCTCTCTGAGGATCTTCGTTGAATCATTTCATTGCAGCATGTAGATAGTCAAACACTGCTGCTGCTGCTGAGCGTTGATGGCGGAGCATTGTGGATGAAGGGACAGTCACATTGGCTGCTTTGTCCTGGATGTTATAAAGGTTGTTGAGTGTTGTTGGGGCTGCACTCATCCAGGCAAATTGGCAGTCTCCTATTACACTTCTGACTTATGCATTGAAGACGATGAACAGACTTTTGGAAGTCAGGATGTGAGTTACTCGCCGCAGTATTCCTAGCTTCGGACCTGCTCTTGTAGTTACTGTGTTCATGTGGCGAGACCAGTGAGTTTCTGAGCAATGATTACCCACCAGGAATTTGATACTGGGGATTCAGTGATAGTAACACCATTGAATGCCATGGGGCAGGTTAGATTGTATTTTATTGGTGATGGTCACGGTCTGGCATTCATGTGGGCTGAATATTCCTTGCCACTTGTCAGCCTGGATACTTTCCAGATCTTGTTGCATTTGGACATGGACTGTTTCAGTATCTGAGGAGCCACAAATGTTGCAGAACATTGTACAATCATTGGCGAACATCCCCAATTCTGACCTTAAAATGGAAGGAAGGTCATTGATGAAGCAGCCCTGAGGAAGTTTTCGGTCACTGCTCGAGGGACTCCGACAGACTTGGAGCTGAGTTGACTGACCTTTATTAACCATGAACATCTTCCTGCGTGTCAGGTATGATCCTAACCAGCAGGGGGTTTGTCCCTGATACCCATTGATTCAAGTGTTGCTAAAGCCCCTTGATACCACACTTGGTCGAATGCAGCCTTGACTTAAAGGGCTATCGCTCTCACCCTACCTCTGGAATTCAGCTCTTTTGTCCATGTTTGAACCACGGTAATGAGGTCAGGAGCTGAGTGGCCCTGGAGGAGCCCAAACTGCGCGTCATTGACCAGGGTCTTGCTGAGCAGGTGTTGCTTGAAAACACTGAGACCTTCCACCACTTTACTGACGATCGAGAGTAGACTGATGGGGTGGCAATTGGCCGGATTGGATTTGTACTGCTTTTTTATATACAGGAGATACTTGGGGTAATTTTCCACATAATGAGGAAAAGCCATTGTTGTAACTGTATTGAAACAGTTTGGCGAGGGGAGTGGCAAGTTATGGAGCACAAATTTTCAGTACTATTGCCAGAATGTTGTCAGATTATGTACCCTATGGAGTATCCAGTTTCTCCAATCGTTTCTGGATATCGCGTGGACTGAATCGAATTGACTGATGACTGGTAACTGAATTGCTGAGGACCACTGGAGGAGGCTGAAATGGATCATCCACTCAGCATTTCTGACTGAGGATTGTTGCGAATGCATCAGCCTTATCTTATACATTGACGTGCTGGGCTCCTCCATCATGGAGGAAGGCGTTATTTGTGGAATCTCTTCCTCCAGTGAATTGTTTAATTGTCCCCAACGTTTCTCGACCAGATGTGGAAGGACTGCAGAACTTAGATCTGAACCGTTGCTTGTGGGATCACTTAGCTCTGGCTATCACTTACTGCTTATGCCCTTTGGCGCACAAGTAATCCTGATTGGTGACTTCAGCAGCAGACACCCCATTATCAGCTATGCCTAATGCTGCTCCTGCCATCCTGCACATTCCATTGAACCAAGGTTGATCCTCTCGATTGATGGCAATTGTTGCGAGGGGGATATGCCAGTCCATGAGGTTATGCAGGAGTACAATTCCACTGCTATTGATGACCCACAGCACCTTATGGAAATCCAGATTTGAGCTGCTAGATCTGTTCGAATTCTGCCCTATTAAGCACCGTGATAGTACCACCCAAAATGGTGGAGGTTATTCTCAATATGCAGGTATGACTTTGTCTCCACAATGACTATGCGGTGGTCACTCTTACCGATACTGTCATGGACAGATACTTCTGCAACTGGCAGATTAGTAAGGCTGTGGTCAAGTATGGATTTTCCTCTTGTTGGTTCCTTCATCACCTGCCGCCAGTTATATCCTTTAGGACCTGGCCAGCTCGATCAGTAATGCTGTAGCTGAGATACTGTTGGTGGTGAAAATTGAATTCCCCCACCCAGAGTACATCTTGCGTACGTGCTACCCTCAGTGCTTCCTTCAAGTGTTGGTCAGCATGGAAGAGTACTGATTCATCAGTTGAGAGAGGCTGGTACATGGTAATCAGCAGGAAGTTTCCTTTCCCATGTGCAAACTAATGCCATGACACTTCATGGGATACAGAGTCACTGTTGCGGACTCCAAGGGCAATGCCCTTCCAACTGTCTCCCACTGTGCCGCCACTTCTGCTGTGTCCATCCTGCTGATGAGACAGGAGATATCTGGGGAAGGTAATGGGGTGTCTGGGACATAGTCATACTCAGAGAATCATACCTTTCAGAAAATGTCAGGCTGTTGCTTGATGAGTCTGTTTATTTCTATTCACTGTTTCCTGCCAGCTGTCCCATTCTAGAAACATGTCCATATATTCACCCCAATCCACTCAGATTTGATTTTGCAAATTGAGCTTGGAGCTTTCCCAACATTTTTCTAAAAATCATAATGTTTTACATCATTGCTTCTCTTTCATTTGTCTCCCAGTTTGTTTCTCAAACATAATTCCCATTTCATAAATCTATGTTCGTGTTGTCTATGACCATTACTTTCAGCCACAATAATTTCTGCTAAACCATTTACTCACTATGTTCTATGTCCCATGTACTCTATCATTTTCCCACACCAGACTCGGTTTTCCTTGCATTGTTAGAAAGTTTTGTGAAGACAGAACGGAAGTAGTGGCTTCATAGTTCTGCCATTTCCCTGTTCCCCATTCTCTATTCTCTGGTTTCAAACTGTAAGGAAACTGCACTTGTTTTCTCATATTTCTCACATTGACATAATTTAACAAGCTATTAAAGTTCACTCTTATAACCCTTATGAATATAACTCTTCAGAAATCCATCAATTCCTGCCATAAACTGCTCAATAATTGACCTTCCACACCATACACTCACAGGGGCATAGACTCTGTGCCGACGGAAATACAGCACTATCTATACTAGTCCCGCTTTCCTACACCAAGCCCATAGCCTGGAATGTTATGACACTTCCAATTACTCGTCCAAGTGCTTTTTTACGATTGTGAGGTTATCATTCCCCTCTCAGGAAGTAATCCCAGAACCCCACACCTCGAGGTGAAAAACTGTTTAAATCATCTCTGAACCTCAAACTCTTCACTTTAAAAGTGTCCTCCTTTGTTCTTGGCCCTCTGACTAAAAGGAACAGCTGCTGTCTATCCACCCTGTCCATGTCCCTCATAATCTTATCCTTCTGAATCACTGACTCCTCAGCTTTCTCTGCTCCAAAGTAAACAACCTGAGCTTATCCAGCCTCTCTCCATAGCTGATATGTTCCATCCCAGGGAACATCCTGGTGAATCACCTCTGCACCCTCTCCAGTACAATCACATCCTTCCTGGAATGTGGTTCCCGGAGCTACATACAGTATTCCATTTTGTCCGAACCAAAGCCCTGTACTGGTCTTATAATCTACAAGGAGAAAGTGAGGACTGCAAATGCTGGAGATTAGAGCTTAAAAATGTGTTGCTGGAAAAGCGCAGCAGGTCAGGCAGCATCAAAGGAGCAGCAGAATCAACGTTTCGGGCATAAGTCTTTTCAGGAATCTGCCCGAAATATCGATTCTCACTTTCCTTTGATGTTGCCTGACCTGCTGCGCTCTTCCTGCAACACAATTTTAAGCATTAACCTATCCAGTCACATTCAGGGATGTGTGGAGAAGCACAATCTGACCTTCCCAGTGTGCTGCCATTCATTGAGTCCTTCCCTGCCTGTTTACCTTCTCCCAAAGTGCATCACCTCATATTTATCAGTGTTACATTCCATCTGCCATTGATCTGCCCATCTGACCATTCCATCTCTATCTTCCTGTAACTTAATACCTTCCTCCTCACTGCTAACCACCCAGCCAATCTTTATATCAAACATACACTTACTTATCACACCTCCCCAACTCTCCACCTAGCCCCCTCCACATTCACATCTATATTTTGTTATGAATAACACAAACAATAAGGTACACAGCACTGATCCCTGTGGTACACCAGGGGACACTGGTCTCCAGTCACACAAACAGCCTTCTCCCACCCCCCTCTGCCTCGTGCCACTAAGACAATTTTCGTTGTTACTTATCAAGTTATCCAACATATTGTGTGATTTTACTTTATTTTTCAGTTTCCCAGGTGGAAATTTGTCAAAGGCCTTCCTACAAAACTAAATAATCGACCACCTCAAACGAATTCAATCAAATCCATTGGATATGACTTCCTTCTGATAAAACCATGATAATTATCCCTGATCAAACCTTGTGACTCTGATTGGAGTTCAATTATATCCTTCCCTATTTTATCCAGTAGTTTCCTTCACAGTGATCTAATACTCACTCGTCTATAGTCACCTGGTGTATCTCTCCCACCCTTACTGTGAAGTGGAATCGTATTAGCAGTTCTCCAGTTCTCTGGCACCTCCCCTCTGGTCAGATTCCAATTAAAATATTCAGTCAGGGTCTTTCCTCCCTTGACCCCAACAGCCGCCTGTGATACAACTCATTCAGGCATGGAGATTGGTCCAAATCTACACAGAACAAAGCCTCAAATCCTTTCTCATGTTTTACATCAATCTGTTCAACAGTTGTCAAGTCCATCTTTTTGAACTCTGTACCTGAATCCTCCTTCTCCCAAGTAAAATAGATGTGAAGGTCTCCTGTTACAATGCATCAATGTTCTCCAGCTTGACACACAGATTGTCACTTGGTTTCTAATGGACACTAACTGTTTGCTGATTATTCTGTTCTACTTGTCCGTGTGGAATATCGTGGGATTCTCCCTTATCTCGCCGACTTGTACTTCTCCATGTCCCTCTGTTATTCAGTCCTTTCGATGTTTCTAAGATTCACCACAATCTACTCTCTTGTTTTGAAACTCGAGATTACAGGCTGAGGTTCCCCATCAGACAATCTTGCCAATTTACGGATTAAACTGGATAATACCTTTTGCAGTTCCTCTGTAGTCAGTATATCCTTTCTTAGATTGGGACTCCGAACGATACACAATATTCTACGTTTAGTCTCACCAATGCTCGATGCAACTGGTGCACGACATGCTCTATCTTCCAATTACATTCATATGAATGTAAACCTAATTTTTACTTTCCCATTTGCATATGTTCTTCCCAATACCTCTCGCTTTAATTTTTCTTATGAACTTGCTGTGTGAGTTCTTTTAAAAAAGCTCATGAATATCCAACTATACGTTATCCAATGGTCCATCATTGCCTACTTCCACAAGAATCATCTTCAAACTACTCCAAATAATGTTTGACACTTCTGGTTTTCTTTCCATCGGTACATTCTCACACTCCCCAGTTATGTTATTAACTTCTAAATATCTAGTAGCATGTTCTTTGTCATCGAGTCCAAGACATACCCGACTGCGGATGACACGATAACTGGTCTGTAGTTTACCATTCTCCAAATCCATCCTTTCTTAAACTATTGGACAATATTTATAACCTTTACCTTATCCAGATTGGCTAAACGCCTTTCGGGAATGTGTCGGAAAATAAAGTGAAAATCCTCGATGCAATCAACATGTCTATTGCTGCTTCCTATGAAATTCTTGTATGAAGTACATCAAGTCTGTCAGATTTATAAATACTCAATCCAGCTTTAGTTGCAAAGATAACCCCAGCACTGATAAGAATGGTCTTAGACTTTACTTACACAAGTCCCATCGTCACGAGGTATTTCTGGTAGAATTTCTGGACATTCTTCCATGAAGATAGACACAAAGAAACTGTTTCTTTTCCCAGCGATTTCTCTGTTCTTTAGAATAAATTATCCTGAACGCACACCAACTGTTCCACATTTGACCTTGTTTTTATTTTTTTCATACATCGATAGACGCTTTTTAGCAGTCTTTATGTTTGTCTTTCATTTGCACGCTTTTTCTCTTTCTGATTTTATTCTCAGTTTCTTGGTCATCCTTTGATGGGTCCTACATTTCTCTGAATCCACTAGCTTACTGCAACACTTGGCATTTTTTTAAGCTGCCTCCTTTCATCTAATAGGTAGATGAAAGTGGGGTTGAAAGTGATAGTCAGAGAGGAAGGAGGGTGGAACAGACTGATAGGGAGGAAGGTGGACACATAGGAATGTTCAAAACGGCGGTGCTGATTTGGAAGTTTGGAGTGGGATAACGTGGGATTAGGGGAAATGGGGAAATGGGGAAATCCACTATGATCCCCTGTGGTTGGAGGGTCCCAAGGCAGAAGAGGAGGCTTTCTTCCTCCAGGCTTCTGGTGGCTTGGATTTGGCGATGGAGCAGGCCCAGGATCCTCATGTCCTTGGCAGAGTGGGAAGGGGAGTTAAAGTGCTCAGCCACAAGATGATGGATTTATTCAATGTGGCTGTCCTCGAGATATTCTCTGAAATGATCCACAAGTTGACCTCCTGCCTCACCAATGTAGAGAAGACCACATTGGGTTTAATGGATGCAGTAGATGAGGCATTCTGTCTCCCTTCGTCACCTATCACTTTCAACCCCACCTTCATCTCCCTATCACAATCCCAGCTGTCTCCCCCCTGCCTCACCCCCTTCCCATTTATCTCTCAGCCCCCTTGGCCCAGAAGCTTAATTCCTGATGAAGGGCTTATGGTCGAAACATTGATTTATCTACTCTTAGTATGCTGCCTGACTGTGCTTTTCCAGCACCACACTCTTCGACTCTGATCTCCAGCATCTGTAGTACCCACTTTCTCCTCACACCTTCATGGCTGGCATGACTCAGATTTATAACGATTACTTCAAATAAAACAAAAACTGCCGTGTACTCAAACAGCATAAAAGAAAACCAATACATTGTGGTCATTGCTCCCAAAAGGTCCTTGACAGCAAAATTTTCAATTGGCTCTTCTGATCACTCAACACCAATTCCTAAATTACCTGATCTCGAGCTCAGTGCTCGACATAATATTAATGTAAACCATCTCACACGTGGTTATGAAATCCAGTTTTCCCAGCACTAGCATTCAATTGGGTTAACACAGTTTAGATATAATGTAAACAGTGCATTATTACTGAAGTACCCACAAATGTGTATATCATTTCCTGTTTTATAACATGTCCAGCATTTGTATTGCAGCTTTCACTTTGATATATAACTCCCATCAATGTTTGCTCCTCCTTGCTGATTTTGCTCTACACCTTACTAGAGTCTGTGGAATCTGACCGACTTGGGCTCTGGGGAGATTAATGGTAGAGATCATCTCGCCACATCATTTATGATCTTCTCAAACTTTAATTTCTCCAGAGCTCCCATTATGCTAATGGAGTAGAGAAGGACAATGATCTTTCAACAATGCTCTGTATTCCCCCAGAGACAGCTCTAAGCTGGGTGGAAACCTTACAAAAGGCTGGTAAAGTGTTGCTGCTGCTGTACAGGTTCTTAGTGAGATGACATCTGGAGTAGTGTGTACAGATTTAATCTCTTCAATGAAGAAAGGATGTTATTATATTGGAAGCAGCTCAGAGATGGTTCCCTCAACTGATTCCTGCAATGAAGATGCTAGCTTTTACCGAAAAGATGATCAGGTTGACCCAGTAGCCATTGGAGTTTCCAAAAATTAAAGATGATCTTATTTGAACATAGATGACAGAAGGAGTCAACAAGTGAAGCGAATTACGCAGATAGTGGAGGATTCCATTCCGTTCTCCAGCCTGTTACACAGGAACAACAGGAGGATATTCAGGCCTTCGACCCTGTTACATCAAAACAGGACGAGGCTATTCAGCCCCTGGAGCCTGATATACATTTACAGAAGGAGGTCAATCAGCCACTTGAGCCTGTAACAGTAGGCCATGCGGCACCAGTATCCTATTATACAGCAACAGGATCAGTCCATTCAGCCTCCTCAAGTATGTAACATAGGAACTGGAAGAGGTCACACAGTGACTGGAGATTGTTACACAGGGATAACAGGAGGCCATTCAGACCTACCTAGCCTATTGCAAGGGAATTGGATAAGGATGAAAAACTATCTGAGAGTTCTTTCATGAGAAAGGAAGAGGCAATTTAGACACGTGTCTGTTGTATGGGAACAAGAGAAGACCAATCAATCCCTCGGTCCTATCTCTGGGATACATTAGGAGACCGTTCAGTATATCCACCTGTTATGGAGAAGTATGAGAAGACCCATCAGACCCTCAAAATGTTACATAGCAACAGGAAGATTCCATACTCTCCCAACCTTCTAAAGCATCAACTTGAGGAGGTCATTCTGGCCTTGGAGATGACAAAATGGGAACTCCAGAAAGATGTCAGCCAATCGCGTTTGTACACCAGCAGGATGACGAGTCCATTCAGCCAGACATGGCTGTTTCACAGCAATTGGAGCAGATCTCTTAAAGCCTTGTGCCCATTAAACAGGAATTCAAAGAAAACGTAAAGGCTGTCGAAAGGGAAGAACTTATAATAATGGTATACATTCGGGACTAAAGTATAACAATAAACTATTATAATTTAAGGCTAATTGTTAGAGTCCATTGTTCAGGACATTTGCAAAGTTAAACTACAATCCATCAGAGTCAACATGGTTTTACAAAGGACAAATCAAGTTTGAATTGTTTGCTTGAGTTATTTGAAAATGTCACAAACAAGGTGGATCTTGGGAGATGGAACATATCTGGTCTTCCTGAAGGCATCAGATATGTCACTTCTCCAAAGAGTAAATGGTAAGATCAGACAACGTGGGTTTAGGGGTAATTTATTAGCTTGGATGGAGGATTGGTGAACCAACAAAATGCAGTCTCATGGAATAAATGTATCATTTTATTTTGCCAAATGCAATTTGTGGGGTGCCATTAATTTCAGTACTCATGCCTCAAGCACTTGCAATCGATGGTATTACTGTACTCGGTTGACGGGTGAGAAAATACAATGCCACATTTTCAGATGACACTAACATCGGTGGGAAATTACTTTGGAATAATGATGCAAGAGATTTTAAAACTATATGGATAGGTTGGGTGAATGGGCCAATATTTGGCAAGGAAAATTAAAGTGAATAAATATGGGGCTATTCAAGTTGGCCAGGATAATAGAAAGACATTTTTTTATCTAAATGGAAAGAAAGTTCAAAGTGCTTAGGTGCAGAGCGATCTGGGTGTCTGCTTTTATATCACAGAAAACCTGCCTGCAGGTACTTGAAGGAATGAGGAATGCAAGCATAATTTCAGTGTTTATTCATAAAAGGATAGAGTAGAAATGTAGGGAATGTTGGTGTAGCTATGCAAGGCATTAGCGAGGCTGCAACTGGAGTACAGTTTGCGTGTCCTGCAGAATGAGGGATTTCCATTGGAGGCAATTCAGAAGAGCTTCATTAGATTGATTCCATATTTGAAGTGAATGCCTTATGAAGAGAAATTGAGCAGTTTAGGCCTATACTCTCGAGTTTATAAGAACGATAGGAGAGCTCATTGAGGTCTGTAAAATGCTAAAAGTAATTGAAAGTGTAGTTGTGGAGTGGATTTTTTTTCCATGTGGCGCAATCTACAACAAGAGACTAGAGTTATAGGATGGAGAGATGGCAGGAAAGTGGAACAGAGGCCGCGTTGACATCAGCCTCATCGAGGGGTTGGATTCCTCACAGATGCTCCTTGTTCTTATTCAACCCTTTCTGTGTTGCACAGGAATGGGGAAGGACTGGGCATCATACAGGCACTCAGGATAAATCAGTCTCAATCAGTTAGAGGGAATGTAACCGGTGGAGTCACACAGTGACCAGCGCTGGGTTCTCAACTATTTACAATCTATATTAATGATCAGGAGGATGGAACAGATATACAGATGCTGAGTTTGGTGATGTCGCTGTGGTAAGCAAGAGATGAAATTATCAAGAGAGGGTGGAGAGTCTGCAAATAGATTCAGAGAGGTAAAGGCAATAGATAATAGTTTGGCAGGTGGATTTTAACATGATATAACCTGTCATTCCATATACAGGAATAATGGAAGGAAATATAATACTGAAGTGGAGAGGGATTAGAGGACATAATGATATTGGATACTGGGGGTTTCCCGCAGACCCGTTCAGACATGGGAGGTTTTGCTCCATCCCTGATCATCTGCTCCCAGACACTCCAAGTTACCCTATTGCTCTCTGTACACATGGAATACTTTGATGTGGTTGATTGGTGATGGGGATAATGTTTTGAAACGTGCATCAAGGGGACAGCCTTTAACCAAGATATTTTCATTTCTTTCTACGTGGAGACCCGATGATGATGGGAATGGCTGACTGCTTCTGAATGAAGAGGCTGTGACTGCTGCCAGGACCATGGGATGTATTCACCAATACGATATACTGTGATGGGCACACTGTAACATTAATAGAGAGAGAGAGCTCCTTCGGTTCTTCTACCTCTCTCTATTGACATGGGTACTCTGCAGATACCATGTACACCATCGGGAATCCCACTATACTGGAAATAGCCAGCACCTCCCTGCTGTGGGAGAAACAATCTATTTACCTCATACACCATATATATCCTCCATCACCGAATGGTGACATTGATGTTGAGATACTGGGAAATGATGGATATGTCACCTAGTGAAGGCCGTTTAAACCCAAACCTTTCCTTATTTTGAATATCGATGTGAAGTGTGCGTTCCAGATATGTTGCGACTGGTCAAACCACTCGACATTAACCAAAATATAATCTATTCAAATGCTTCAGTTAAAATACAATCAAAGAAAAGAACATTTTGGGATAGCTTATATGTTTGAACACTTACACAAATAATAGATACTGTACCTTCTTGGTTTACAACGCGTGGCACAAAGATATATTCAAATACAGATCCTTCCAGCAGTTTTCCAATCCAGGAGAAAACAACATCAACAGAGATCTCAGAGAAAAGCAGCTGGGGATCATGTATTGAAACTTCCAACCCTTTTGGGATCCCCAGCAGCTTCTGAATGCTTCAGCTAAAAACAAAATGAGACACCCTGGTCTGGGAGAGCTGGCCACTTCCCTTCCATTGTTACCACCGTTTTAATGAAACCTAAAATCTCAGTTATTTACTTAAACTGTTTTCAGACAGCAGTTCTGCACCTCTGCCTTTAAAACCTCTCTTCAAAAAAAAACCCAAGAGAAAATAAGCTTTTTTCAGTGATAGCATTCTCACAACTCCATCTTTAATAGAATCATCCATCAATATACAAAGGTGGATTCATTTTAGACCACCTAATCTCCCTGTATTAGCAGACTGGAATGAATATGCTTTACATTGACTCTGAGCATACAAATGTTGACAACTAGTTTCGATTTCAGTCATTTTACTCCTGCCACAGAATGCTTTTGTCTTTCTTCATCCAAGTCTCCACAACGTGTCAAAACTTAGGTTTTCTCGCTCTGTCAACTGTATAATTTCAAACTGAATGGCAGCAATAATAAGCTCAATCGAAACAGACTGGTATTATTTTCCCTAAACGTCTCCAAAAACTTTTAGGGGTCACAATCAGTGATAAAGATTTGTCTCAGGTATGTTATTCGCAATGTAAATGCTGAAATGTTGTAACGCCAACACCAAGCTCAAGGCCTCCTTCCTCATTGTGGAATAAATCTGTTGATGTTTCCACTGGACACTCCAACCACACGTTACATAATGGAGCACTTCTCATCTCTCCAATAGACCTTCTGAATGGCATAGCTCCTCATGTCTCAGCATAAAAGGATTACATGCTTCTGTACATCTTAATGCTCTAACCTCTTTACCTGCTACTCCTGGCCTATGCCAGTAAACCTTACTCTCACAGGTATATGTTTTGAAAAGATCTCGCACATTCTTCTCAATCTCTCACGGATACCAAACTTTGATTTCTCAACTCAATTATCATCATCAGCCATTTTAGCTTCTAATCTTACCATTGTTACTTTCTGCTCTTCTACACGAGTTCTCACGACTGCAGGAAGTGAATTGCTGAACTACTCCAAAATAAGAATCTCTCTAAGAGTGCCATAGGTTTGTTCTGTTTTTAATACCCTTACCCACCTTTCAAAGTGACTTTGTTTGATCCTTTCAAACTCAATGTGCGTTTAACCAGGGACCCTTTTTTAGATGCTCTCTATTGGCTTCTGGCCCAAGCTCATATGGATTTCCGATGGCTTTCTTCACTACCTCATACTGGCCAGATACCTCCTCCGATGGGGATGCAAATGCCTATCAGCGTTGTTTGGATCAACTAAATTCACATGGTCACTGGGCACTGCATTTGTTTAGCCACTTTCTCAAATGAAATTCAAAAGGCTTCCCCATCCTTCTCATCAAATTTAGATAATGCCTGGATGTATTTAAACAGAACCCCATTAGGCCATTGGTTACAATAGGGTTGCTCAACCTCACTATCCTCCTCATCCTGCCGACCTGCTACCTTCATCACCGCCCTCTATGTCAACTTTCCTCTCTAATTGCTAACATTTTAAGTTAAAGCTCTCTGCTTTTCTTCTGTCCTTTCCTCTCTTTCTTCTTCATTTCCTTTTCTTTTATTTCTACTTTTCATCATAATCCAAACTGTTTCAATTCCTTCTCATGTTCAAAGTGCCTCATTTGAAATTGAATTCCAGGTATTTCCAAAGAGTCTAATGGCAGTTCTACCAAATGTAATTGCTGAGCTATAGCTATAATTATCTCTCATTTTCTCACAGACAAAAGCAAACCCAACTCCAGCTTGTCTGCCAATTCCTACAGCTTTGCCTTCATTACCTTTTGTAAAAACCCCAACTTTACTTCTTCCACACCCAGAGAACTCTTAATAACTGAAAGAATTTTTATACTCAAAACACTGTTTAAACCAACCGAATTCAACATCTGGAACAAAAGACACGAACAACGACCATACACGACCTTTGAACCCAATAGTCTCCCGTGTCTGCATGAGATTATTCTGGATTTTCTGGTTTCCTCCCACAATCCGAAGATGTGCATGTCAGGTAAATTGGCCATGCTAAATTGCTCATAGTTTTCAGGGATATGTGGGTTAGGAGCCTTTGTCGGGGTAAATGTGTAATAATAGGGTAGAGGAATGGGTCTGGGTCGGTTACTCCTCGGAGGGTCGGTGTGGAGTTGTTGGGTCGAATGGCCTGTTTGCAGACTGTAGGGATTGTAATTCTAAACCCAATTTGGTGTTACCGATTTAGAACCAGACAAGAGTCCCCAGTTTGCTATAGACCATCCAGACTGACTCAAATTAGTTTAAGAGGGTAGCTTGGATGATAAACCTTTCTTATTTTAAAGGTAGATGTGAAATGGGTGTTCCAAATGTGATGCTACTAGTAAAACCACTCACCATTAAGCAAAACACAACATATGTAAACACTCTACTGAAAATCCATTCAAAATGAAGAAGAATTTAGTATAATTTAACTATTGGAAACCTTAACCGAATAATGGATACAGTACCTTCTACAGATGAACCGTTCCAATATACTAACATCCCATAAACACACCCCTTTGCAAAAAGGTGCATTCAGACATACATTCTCGCATACATTTCTCCAATCCAGGAGGAAACAGCATCAAGTCAGGTTTCAGACAGAGTAGCAGCTGGGGATAAGTTACTCGGCCGTTGTTACTACTATTTATTAAAAACCCTAATAGTGTCATAAGTTATTTACTTGAGCCATTTTCAGCAGGCAGGTTGCTCTTTAAGATCTCTTATTTTAAAAAAAGGAGAAAATAACTTTTTTTAAAGTGACAACATTGTCACACAATTTAGATGCCTGGTCCTTTCCTCTAGGGTCTTCCTCGTGTTACTGATCACAAGGTCACCTGAGAGGGACAAATTCAGGTACAGACCAAGTTACAAGGATGTATCTCATAACTTCTGAAACACCCCTGTCCGTGGACCATCACATGGGACATACCGGGGAGTGAACAACAGCCTGACACACACCATTTCACTGTTTCTCAGCTTCACAATGATTGCACTCCATACACTAGGGAGCCAAAAGCAAAGGCCAGGGAAAGATACAGAGGGACAGAAAGATTCACACTAAAGACAGAAACAGGCAGTTAATTAACTGAAAAATGTTGTGGAAATATGGAGAAAAAGACAGGGCAGTGGGACTAACTGGAGAAGTGAGATCTTCGAGAGTAAACTTACAAGAATGACAACATTGAATAAAGGCATTGTCAGATCAGCTGAAATGGTTTGTTACATCAAATTCTGAATCTACATCACAGAACACCACAAACAACATAAACTGGGACAAGATGACAGCCCAGCATGGAGAGCTGTGCAGAGCATGCCAGTGTGTTGCTCAGTAAACTGTACTAAATGCTCAGCGGAGAGAGTATTGCAAACTTTACTATCATATGCGAACCATACTCGCATCAGATTACTGCCGACAATGGGAAGATTTGCTGTGTGTGTGTGTTCATCAGAAACTGAGGGAGAGTGCGTGTGTATGCGCGATTCACATGGTTGAATGCGAAACTCATTGTTTGAGAAGGACCGCACATGGAGGAAATTATTTTAAATAAGAACAACTGGCAGGTTTTTTGTTAATCGACAGAGAGAGAGAACGAAAGAGGTTTCATGGACAGATGAGGTAAAGTGTTTGAGAATGTTAAAATAAAGGCATTGCCAGACACAATAGTAATATACATCGGCGTGCACATGAATGACAGATGGATGGGAGTTTGATGTGAGGTCGAATCAGATTTGCTTCGGCAGGTTTGAAGCCGGGATTGTCAGCAGCAGATTATTAAATTTATTAAGACGTTATTTCATAACTCAAGGTTCAAACAGCAGATGGACTAAACCAGTGAGATATATTCTGGGCTGGTTAGTATTTTAAGTTCGAAATGGTCAGGGTATGGTGTCAAGAATCAACTCATGGTCAAAGGGATCTCCCACAGTTGTGACGTATCTGCTTCAGCAGCAGATATTGGCCAGGGATGGGATGGAAACAGTGGAAGGAAGTGAAGTTTGTCACCAGAACAGTAGACGGTGACCTCCATGCTCTTAATATGTAAATAACAAAGGCAATGATACAATAAATTGTAGTTCGCAGCTGGAACTGAGTCGGTCAACATAGAGACCCATGAGTAACACTGCCAGAGCAGAGAGGGAGACAGTAATTGAACACATTCATTGATGTAGTTATTAGTGGTCTGTAGAGTGAATATATGGATTGAAAGTTTCAACAGGAAAATAATAGTGACAAGAAGTGTAGACTATATGAAAGAACAGTAATAGAGTCATAACAGGTTTATAGAAAAAAGATCTGGTCAGTGACACTTACCAGGAACACCAACGATAGCCAAGAAATGAAAATAAAAATATCGAATAATGACAAGAGTGTAATAGATCCGCAATGATAATGACCAGCAATAAAATGCAGAAACATACCAAACATAATGTGATAAACTCCTGTCTATGGTTGGAACATGCCAGTGTAATGTTCCCAGATTCTGATACATTTTTGGAACATTCCAGTCTAATGTTCTCAGATTCTGATCTCTCCTTCCCCTCTGTCCAAATCTGCTGATCCTTGTCAGTGCTGTGATGCTCTGATCATGTTATGGGATAACACATTGAATGGCGCACATTTATCATTTAAATATGGAAATCTTCCACTGGAATAATTAGAATCCATGGAGATTGGCATTAATCACAGTCACCGAACAAACTCTGGGAAACCGAGCAAAGGCTATGACAACGGATGAATGGGCACCGCACAAGAATCAACAGACAGGAGTGTTCCCTCCCAGTTGGGGAACACTTAAGTGGTCCAGGACTTTCAACCTTGGACTTTCTGGTGACCATCCTCCAAGGCGGACTTCAGGACAGGCAGCAGCGAAAGGTGGCCGAGTAGAGGCTGATAGCTAATTTTGATGCACATAGGGAGGGCCTCAACCGGGATCTTGGGTTCATGTCACATTAGAGGTGATCACCATTGCACTATACACACACACACAGGCCCTCCTCTACACACACATGCATACAGACACACATGTACACAGACATGAACACAGACACTCACATGCACCCTTACAGACACACACACACTCACACAGTCATCCTCTCAGAGACTTAGACCATTCTACACTCATGCACACACATATACACTCTCTCTCACAGACACTTACAATCCCCCACCCCAGACACGCACACACACTCCCACACTCACACATGCACCCCCTCACAGACTTAAGACACTCTACATCACTACACACACATATACATTCTCTCTCACACTCACAAACCCCCAATCCAGACAGGCACAGACACAAACACACACACACAAACCGACAAAGACCCACATGGACACATATATTTTGTGGGATGAATTTGTACTTGCAGAGTTACATTGTAATTTGTTCAAAAACTTCGTGAATTCATGTAAAACCCTGAGCTCAAAAACTACATGGAGTCATGTAAAACTCTGTTATCTCACTTTTCAGATTAGAATCAATCTACACATCATGACATAGACAGACAACACAGGGGCTAACACCTTCAACATATTGTCTAGCTAACAATCACTGTTCCAGCTAACACGATAATGCAACATTTTATTTTTAAAAAAGTTTTCGTGATTTACACAAATGAAAGAAGTGAAACTATCATGGTATTCAAACAGATAATAAACTCAACAGACAATCAAGATATTTTTCAATGAATAATTTCAGTTACATCACACTGTAAATTTTTGTGATAAATTCTGTTCCTTAGAAGTGTGTCCTCCATTATCACCTGCTGATGGAGCGGCGCTCTGAAAGCTATTGTGCTTCCAATTAAACCTGTTGTACTATACTGGATTAGTGGTGCTGGAAGAGCACAGCAGTTCCGGCAGCATCCAACGAGCAGCGAAATCGACGTTTCGGGCAAAAGCCCTTCATCAGGAAACAGTACCCTGTTGTACAGTTATAACCTGGTGTTGTGTGAGTTTAACTTTGTACATCCCAGTCCAACACCAGCATCTCCAAATCATGACTGAGCAAACAGGTCCAATTAACCAGTTACACACATCACCTTTCAAATAACTACGAAAGAGAATATTTTCTGGGTTTGGATGGAATGGATGAGGGTTGCTGAGGGATGGATCATAAATCTTCAAATCTTTTTTTAAGCTTGGACATGAGAGTATTAACAGAACACTGCAGGGGTCCATATATGTTCCACACTGTTTATGAAAGAGGCTGTTATAAAATAACAGATCGGCTTCATAAAGAAAAGTCGGGTGGGCAAGTTTCTAGATTCCTTATTGACCAGTGTGAGGCTTTAAGTGCCCTGCTACCAAATCCTTTCATAACCTTGAGACAGAGCTTTGAGACTGCTGCTCAACAACAGGCCGAAGCAATTCTGTCTCTCTGGGCCTCTTACAGAGGGAGAATAGAAGGCCATTCAGCACATATTAGCCTGTTGCTACTTGAAAAGGTGGTAACCTAGAATATTGGCGCATTTTGCCAACAAGGAGAAAGTCAGCACTGCAGATGCTGGAGATCAGAGCTGAAAAATGTGTTGCTGGAAAAGCATAAAATGTCGATTCTCCTGTTCCTTGGATGCTGCCTGACCTGCTGCGCTTTTTGCCAACAGAACCATTCAAAACAAAGAGATGTGTCACTGCAGCTGTATGAGGTGTTAGTGAGAGGGCACCTGGCTGTGTTTCTGTAACTGGGAAGGGATGAACCTCCATCAGATACAGTTTAAAGGCTGCTCGTAATCCATGTGTTGCTGTTTCATTTAATGTCTCGGGTCTGTTACACAAGGACAGGAGAGGAGGCCATTCAGCCTTTCCAGTCTATTACAAAGGTCCACGAGGAGCCCATTCAGCCTCTCGAGCCTGTTACAGTGGGGAAGGAAGTGTTTCTTTAACTTTCTGTTACGCATAAGTATTAGTTTTAAACTAGTTGTGGAATAGGAAAGACCTGATGTAAACATTAATGTTCTAACTTTGAACAAGGCCAATTTTGAAAGTGTTAGGCGAGCCCTGTGAAAGGCTGATTGGAATACCCTATTCACAGGTAAAGGGATGGTTGGAAAACGCAAGGCCATCAAAACCTGGTTTCAGAGAGTCCAGAGCCAACGTGTTCCCATTAGTGAGATGGGTAAGGCTGGTGGGTGCAGGGAGTGCTGGATGGCTATATATATTGATGCTCTAGTCAAGGTAAGGAAGAAGGGATATGTCAGGTAAACAGAGCTGAGATCAAATAAATCCCGAGAAGTGTATAGGGGCAGCATGTGCATAGTTAATGGGGAAATCAGACCAGAAAAATGCGGACATGAGATGGCTTTAGAAATAGGGTTAACGAGGCATTGAAGAAATTCTACACATCCTTTAATGGCAAAAGATTAACTAGGGAGAGAACAGGGCCCCTTAAAGATCAGTAAGGCTATGTATGTGTGGAACCACCCGAGATTGGAGGGATATGAAACAAAACCTTCTCCTCAGTATTTAATGAGGAGGAGGTTACAAGAGCGAGAGAATGAATAAATATACAGTGAGACATTGGAAGGTGTCTATATTACAAGGAGGTGTTTGATATTTTAAAACGCATAAAGATGATTAAATCCCTGGGACCTGATCAGTGGTATCCCAAATGTTTGTGAGAAGCTAGGAAAGAAATTGGTCAGCATTTTGCTGATGTATTTGTATCATTGATTTCCACAGGTGAGGTGTCAAAAGACTGGAGGGCTGCTAAAATACTGTCATTATTTAAGAAAGTAAGGAAAAAAAACAGGTAATCATAGATCGGTGAGCCTGACGTCAATGGTGACGAAATTGTTGGAGGGAATTTTGTGGGAAAGGATGTAAATGCATTTGAAAAGACAAGGGCTGAAGAGGGCTTTGTACATTGGAGATCACGTCTCACTGACTCGGTGTAAACTTTTGAGGAAGTGATGAAGATGATTGATGACGGCAGGAGAGTGGATGTTGGCTTTATGGAATTCAGTAAGAAAACCAAAATGGTCTACATGGTAGACTGGTTAGATGGTCAGACTGCCTGGGATCCAGGGAGAACTCGCCATTTAGATCCAAAATTGTCTTGAATATTGGAGACAGGGCGTGACAGTGGACATTTGTTCATTAAACTTGGAGACATGAGACCAGTGGCGTGCCGCAAAGATCAGTAGTGAGTCCACTGCATTTTGTCACTGATACAAATCATTTGCATTTGAGTATATGAAGTATGGAAAGTAAGGTTGTAGATAATTACAAATTTGTTGGTGTAGTCGACAGTGAAGAATGATCTCTCAGACTATCATGGGACCTTGTTTAGGTGAACCGAGTGTCAGATAGAGTTTATTTTATTTAAAAGTGAGGTGTTGCATTTTGGCAAGACAAATCAAGGCAAGACGTATAGGTAGGTTCCTGTGGAAAGCTGAAATTAAGGAAATCTCCATAGAAAGGATCGAATCCCTACAGTTAGGAAACAGGCTTTTCGGCCCATCGAGGCCACACCGACCCTCTAAACAGTATCCCACTGGACAAACACCTGCCCTATCCCTCTGAGCCTGCATTTCCCGTGGGAAATCCACCTCCCCTACACATCCCTGGGTCCGGTGCACAATTTAGCATGGCCAATCTACCCTTATCTGTATATCCTTACGCTGTCGGAGTAAAACATAGCACCTGGAGGAAACTCACGCAGACACGTGGAGAATGCACAAACCCCACACAGTGACTCATTCAAGATTGGAATTACACCCAGGTCGCTGCCCTGTGAGGCAGCAAAGCTAGCCTCGTGGTGCAGGTTCTCCGTTCCTTGAAAGTGCTGTCACAGGTAGATAGCGCAGTGATGAAGGCATTTGGTGATCTTCCCTTTATTGGTGCGTGCTTTGAGTGGAAGCGTTTGCATGACATGTTAAATCTGTACAGGACATTGGTTTGGCCACTTTTGTAATATTGCCTTTAAATCTAGTCTCCCTGCTGTCGCGAAGTCATGTCAAACTTGAAAGGGTGCAGAAGAGATGTAAAAGAATGTTGCAGGTGTTGGAGGGTCAGAGTAACAGGGAGAGAGTGAATAGGCTGGGCTATTTTCAAGTGTTGAGGCTGAGGGGGGATCCTTAAAGAGGTTTATAAAATCATGAGCGGCATAGATAATGTAAACAGTCAATGTCTTTTCCCAGGATAGACGAGTCCAAAATTAGAAGACAAAGGTTTATGGTGAGGGGATAAATATTTTAAAAAGGGACACGAGGGACAACATTTTCACACAGAGACTGCTGTGCGTATGGATTCAACAGCCAAAAGAGATGGTGGAGGCAGGTACAGGTACACCATTTAAAAGGCATTTGGATGAATATATGTATGAGGAGACTGTAGAGGCAGATGGGCCAAGTGCTGGCGAGGGGGATGAGATTAATTTAGGATATTTGGCGGTATGGATGACCAGACGGAACAATCTCTTTCCGTGCTGTACATCTCTGAAAGTCTATTGACTCTTCAGTGTATAACACGGGAACAGGAGGAGGCTATTCAGCATCTGAATTCTGCCAGTCGGCTTGTTAGCACCATGACAGAGAGTCAAATACCAAAATACATCAGTCAGATTTTGATGAAGTTTTACAGAAACAGTAGAATGGTCTTTCATCAAGAAAGGCTGTAAACAATGTGAAGAGGCCATTCAGTCCCTCACCTCCATTCCACAGGAGCAGCAGGTGAGCACAGGAGCCTGTTACTCAGGAGCAGGAGGAGGACATATATTTTTACAAACATGGGATCAGGAGGCAGTCATTCAACTGCTTGGAATTGGGGCACAGGGACAGGAGACAGTCACTCAACTGTTCGAGACTGGGACACAGGAACAGAAGCCAGTCATTAAACTGCTCAAAACTGGGGCACAGGGATATCTGGAGGCTAGTGAGGCCCGAGGATCGTGTTACGCAGGAACAAGAGGAGGTGACTCACTCCCCACCAGTATGGGACACTGGGAGAGAAGGGGAATTTGCTTGGAACAAACAGAAATGTTTGAATAAATTGCATTAGTGGTCCATTCAATCCTGCCCCACCATTCACTATGACCACGGCTGATCTGATTGTGATTCCCTCATTCCATTTTATGGAGACTGTCCTCTCTGCAGCCTCTGCTCAATTTGTTGGTCATGTTGCAGACAGAGATGCTGCAACAACAGTCACCATGACTCATCCAGAGGGATGGGTCAAACCGGATGAGTCAGGATTTGAAGAGTCCAATCACAAGAATTAAAACACAAAATAAAGGCATTGCCAGAAGTTTAGTTCTCTCATATTCGCAATCCAAATCACATAACCAGCCCATCCATTACATATTCAGGATGGAGCACTGTGTAGATCCGGCTAGTGTACAGCTCTATGCAACCCAGCAATGTGCAGAGTGAAACTCTATGCAGCCCACACCAATGCTGGATCTATAATCCTGGGCTAAGTGTCCAGCGTGGGGGGGCTGTGCAGACCGCACCGGTTCATTCATATATAAACCCAGGCTGTTGCATTGTTCGGCAACACTGTGTTAGATCACTGCCCATTGTGGGGAAACATGTAACCAATGCTGAAAGTTATAGGATGTGCAGTTCCAATCCATTTACAACTCCATATCTCCACTGTGCCTTGTCAAGGGATGCTGCGAATGTGAAAATCACTGCGAGGAAGAGATGTAAACGGAAACAATTTAAATACCAATAGTTCTGATTAAGGCGCATATCACTCTAGTATTTAAAGAAGAAATACCTGATATAATAACCAATGAGATTTTGTAAATGATGCAAACAAGTAAGAGGGGGTGGTAATGTTATAGTGGTTGCGCTATAAGCCTTCAAATAATCAATGGGAATTAGCAGAACAAATATGCAGGAAGATTGGCGAGACTTGCAGGAGCAATAGGGTTGTCATAATGGGTGATTTTAATTATCCTAACATAGACGGAGACTTCCAGAGGGTTAAGAACTTAGATGGAACGTAATTTGTTAAGTGTGTTCAGGAAAGCTTCCACAAGCAGCATGTAGAGGGTCATACTGGGGAAGGGACAAACTCGACCTACTGTTGGGAAACAGGGCAGGATAGGTGACGGAGGTAAAGTGGGGGAGCATTTTGGGAAATGTGACCAGAGCTGTATTAATGTTAAAATAGGTATTGTAGGGAAAAAATTGGCCCACAGATTAAAGTTCTAAATTGGGGCAAGGCGAATATTGTTGGAATTAGACAGGGGATTGCAGGGGTTGATTGGAGTCGTGTATTTCCAGGTAAAAGGATCCCGGGCAAGTGGGAGGGCTTCAAAAGTGAGATAGCTCGAGTTCAAGGTCTGCATGTTCCTGTGAAGGTGAAGGGAAGGTGAGGCTGGAAGAGAGAACCCTGGATGACAAGAGATATTGGGGCTCTGACCAGAAAGAAAGGAGGAGTCACTCAGGTACAGGCAGCTGGGACCAAGGGAATCTCTGGAGGTACATAGGGGATACAGGAGTTTACTGAAGAAGGAAATCAGTCCGGCTAAAGTGGGGTATGAGATAGCCTTGGCTGAGCAGATTAGGGTGAATCCAAATTCAGTATAGTAAAGAAAAAGAACAACTAGAGAGAGATAAGACGCCTTAAAATCCAAAATGGGCAAACATGTGTAAAACCTCAAGAGGTGGGTGAAGTCCTCAATTTCCCCTCTGCGTTTATCATGAAGAAAGACATGAAGACTTGCCACCTTTGAGAGGTTAGCTGCGATATCTTGGCACAGTCCATATCACAGTAGAGGTGCTGTTGGACATATTACAATGCACAAAGTCAGATAAATCTCTTGATCCTGACCAGATATATCTAAGAGCACTGCACGAGGCGAGAGAAGATAGTTCAGGGGCAAGGTCCCAGAAGACTGGGCAGTAGCAAATGTAGTGCCCTTATTCAGAAGGGCTGAAAAGAAAAGCCTGGCAAATATAGACCAGTAAGCTTTACATCTGTTTTGGAAACCACTAGAGAAGTTTCGGAGATATAAGATATGTATGCATTTGGAAAGACAGAGTTTGCCTTAGAGCAGTCATCATAGCTTTGTGCGTGGCAGATCATGCCTGACAAATTTTGATAGAGTTTTTTGAGGAAGTGACCAGGAAGGTTGACGAGGGCAGGGTGGTAGACATATTCTATATGGATTTCAGTAAGGCCTTTGATAAGGTTCCACATGGTAGGCCAATCTGAAAGGTTAGATCGCATGGAGTCCAATGTAAACAGGCAAATTGGCGACACAGTTGGCTTGAAGTTATGAAGCAAATGGCTATGGTGGAGGTATGCTTCTCGGACTGGAGGCCTGTGACTAGTGGAGTGCCGCAGTGGTCGGTGCTGGGCCTATTGCTGTTTGTTATCTATATCAATGATTTGGACCAGAGTGCACAACGCAACGTTAGTAAGTTTGCAGATGACACTAAATGAGGAGACATCATTTACAGTGAGGAACGTTATCAGAAATTGCAACAGTACCTTGATCAGCTGCGGAAGTGGGCTGAGAAATAGCAAGTGGAGTTTAATATAGATAAGTGTGATGTCTTGCATTTTGGAAAGTCAAATTCAGGTAGGAGTTTAATGACGAATGATAGTGCCTTAAGGAGTGTAGTGGAACAAAAGGTCGTTGGAGATCAGGTGCACGGTTGTCTGAAATTTGAGTCACAGATACACAGGACAGTGAAGAAGGATGTTGGCACATTGGCCTTCATCAACGCATTGAGTAAAGAAGTTGGGACGTTATGTTGCAGTTGTACAGGATGTCGGTAAGGCTGCAGTTGGAGTATTGTGTTCAGTTTTGTTCACCTTGCTCTGGAAAGGATATTATTGAACGAGAAAAGGTGTCGAAGAAATTTACAAAGATGTTTCCTGGGCTAAAGGCTCGACGTTTTAGGCAGAGATTGAACAGGTTAGAACTTATTCTTTACAGCGTTGGCTTCTTATAGAAGTATAGCTCTTATAAAATCATGAGAGGTGTGCATGTGGCGAATAATTCAAATTTTTTTCCCAGGTTTGGTGAATCGAGTACTAGAGGACATCCATTAATGTTTGGAAAGGATAAAAAATGTGAAAAGGAAACTGAGGGGCAACCTTTTAACATAGAGTGTAGTACGCATATGGACTGAGCTGTCAGTGGAAGTGATTGAGGTGGGTACAATAACAACATTGAAAAGGCATTTGGACAAATACACAGGTAGGAAAGGATTAGAGGGATACAGAACAAGGGCAGGGAAATGGGGTGAGTCTGGATGGACATTTTGTTTGCCATTGACCAGCTGGGCCAAATGGCCAGTCATACTGGAAGTCTCGTGCAATATGAGTGTAAAGCAGTGTGTTTTGGGGAGGTGACAGGGTGGGGGGTGTACACCGAGATAAAATATCATGGAAGGATATGTTCACAGTTTCAGAATGCTGAAATGAATTCATTCCGATAGTATCATGCAACACGGGTCTGTATTTCGAAGAATTATGAGTGAAAGGGATATTGCTGTGAGTTCAGGTGATGGAGAGTTTTGGATGAGCATTTGTTCTGCAGCTTTGTAACTGGGAATGAGGACAGCAGAGTCTTCGCCTCACTGGGCTGAATCTAACAAAAAACTGTCGCAGTGACATTTTCATTGAGTGTGACAGAGGGGTTGTCTGCACGAGGCCGAGCTAGTTTCCTGGTCCAATCTAACCAATCTCACCTCATGATCTACCCACCCCACCCCATGGTGTCCCTTTCATTCAATGCCAGCCCGATTCTCCCAACCATCGTGACTGGAGGTACTCACAGTCGCCCGGATGGCACTGGATATTCCGTGATCCCGGACACTGGTGCCATCTTTAAAAGGCCAATGGGCACACGGTTTTGCTTTCTCAGTTTGGAGCATCCCTGCACATTTTCACCGAGCATGGCAGCGAAGGGGAAATTACACCACGGTTTTTCAACAGTAGCATGGAGGTCCTGGTGGATGGGCTAGTACAAAGGGGACCATGCTCTTCTCAGAGGGGGCTACACGACCAGACTCACCCAGCATGGTCTGAGGTTACCACCCAGCTCAGTGCAGTTTCTGGGGTCTGACGAAATGACCAGTAAAACAGGGCAAGCATCATTAAGCTTCCCCATTCTGTCAGGATAAGGGTCACCATATTTTCTCTGCTCCCTCACTCACTGTATGTCTGTTATAGTACCGATTCCCGAACAAGGCTCATGCTCCACCACTCACACTACTGCATGCAGCACCTTCCATCTCTTTCTGTTTTGCCTTTCTAATGCCCCCTGTTGTTATAGAATATTCATACAACAATATTGTTATAGAATATTCTAGAGAATGTGAATTATGGAATGTTCCAGGTATTGTTCCAACTTATTTCCAGTTTCAGGAAAACGGCTGTGCCCCAGTGTGTAACACGAAAGAGGATGGAGTAGGGATGTCCGTCTTTCAAATCACACACAATTAAAATCCACCATGAGGCCATTCAGTACTTCAAATATGCTCCAACGTTCAATACGTTTGGGGGTGATCTGATGGTTTCCTCAGCTCCATTTTACAGGAACTTTCAGTCATTCAACCCCCAGGTTCCTGTTACCGAGCAGACGATTCTCAGACACTTCATACCCCGGGTTTCTTCTAGCATGTGTTCAGAAGGCATTTCTCATGGGGACGGACTCTCCTTACAATATATTTCATCTGATTTATAAATTCATACAACAGTCAGCATGCTTTCCACAGACCAAAAACATGCACTTATTTTATGCTTATCGATATCCAATCACAATTAGTCATTCTGGTAATTTCACTGGTCTCACCTTATTGTATTCAGCCAAAGACAACTTTCAAACACTTGTTTCATTATAAAATATAATCTCTAGCAGAGAACATTTTTGTCTCAAATACACCTTTTTCCTTGTCATTAAAATTTCTGTTGCCCTTTTTCTGCGACTGATTCTGTGTGTAACAGTTACACAGTCTCCCACTCAGTTGGCTGGATGGTTGGTTTGTGATGCAGAGGGAGGCCACCAGCGCAGGATCAATTCCCCACACTGACAGAGGTTACCATGAAGGGGATGCTCTCTCAACCTCACCCCATCACCCGTGTGGGGACCTTCAATGTAAACCACCATGAGTGGTCTCTCTAATCAGAGTTATTTGGGACTCTAATCTATCAATGTTAGCATTATAATTTTTTAACATCTATTTTATTGAAAAAGATATTTTATTATTTATATTAAACGAACAACAAAACAACTCAAATAACTGAACAAAATTACACCCATGTGCATGTATATACAAAATAAGTTAAAATCTCTAAACGGACAGAAGAAAAACAAAAATAAACAATAAATAATAATAAATAATACGGCTCAGCATAACAAAGTGATAGCTCTCGTTCTTCGAGAGCATGAACTGATACATTCATACGTTCATAATTCTTAATATGTGATTCATTAGACAATATCGTCATGGCTGTACAAAAGCCCGTTTTAGAGTGTCAGATCAGCCTGTATCGGGTTGCCATATCTCATATAAATCTCTGCTTTTCGGTGCACTATACTTGTGAGAATGTCCAAAGGGATATTCTCCATGACGAGCTTACAATGACACAACAGACCCGGAGGTGTTTCATACATCCAACACAACAGAATATATTTACTAGCACAGGTTATATGTGGCAGATACCAAAGGAATATTGTGCATCAGTATTTACTGTGGAAAAGGATATGGAAGATATAAAATGGAGGGAAAATATTGATATCACAGAGGAGGAAGTGCTGGATGTCTTGAACCGGGTAAAGGTGGATAAATCCCCAGGACCTGATCAGGTGTACACTAGAACTCTGTGGGAAGCTCGATAAGTGATTGCTGAGCCTCCTGCTGAGATATTTGTAGTATGGATAGTCACAGGTGAGGTGCCGGAAGACTGGAGGTTGACTAACGTTGTATGAGAAGGGTGTTAATGACAAGCAAGAGAACTATAGACCAGTGACCCCGACGTTGGTGGTGGGCAAGTTGTTGGAGGGAATCCTGAGGGACAGGATGTGCCTGTATTTGGAAAGGCAAGGACTGATTAAGGATAGTCAACATGGCTTTGTGCGTGAGAAATCATGCCTCACAAACTTGATTGAGTTTTTTGAGAAAGTAACAAAGAGGATTGAAGAGGGTATAGGGGTAGATGTGATCTATACAGATTTCAGTAAGGGTTTTGATGAGGTTCCCCATGGGAGACTGAATGGCATGGTTTGATCTCATGGAATACAGGGAGAACTAGCCATTTGGATACAGAACTGGCTCAAAGGTAGAAGACAGAGGGTGGTGGTGGAGGGTTGTTTTTTCAGACTAGAAGCCTGTGACAAGTGCAGCGCCACAAGGATCGGTGTTGGATTCAGTACTTTTTGTCATTGACATAAATGATTCAGATGCGAGCATAAGAGGTACAATTAGTAAGTTTGCAGATGACTCCAAAATTGGAGGTGTAGTGGAGAGCGAAGAGGGTCACCTCAGATTGACCAAATGGCCAATGGGCTGAGAAGTGGCAGATGGAGTTTAATTCAGATAAATGCGAGGTGCTGCATTTTGGGAAAGAAGATCTTAGCAGGACTTATACACTTAATGGTAAGGTCGCAGGGAGTGTTGCTGAACAAAGAGACCTTGGAGTGCAGGTTGAAAGTGGAATCACAGGTAGATAGAATAGTGAAGAAGGCGTTTCCTTTATTGGTCAGAGTATTGAGTACAGGAGTTGTAAGATCATGTTGCGGCTGTACAGGACACTGGTTAGGCCAGTGTTGAAATATTGCGTGCAATTCTGGTCTCCTTCCTATCGGAAATATGTTGTGAAACTTGAAATGGTTCAGAAAAGATTTCAAGGATGTTGCCAGCATTGGAGGATTTGGGCTATAGAAAGAGGCTGAACAGGCTGGGGCTGTTTACCTTGGAGCATCGGAGGCTGAGGGGTGACATTATCGAGGTTTACAAAATTATGAGGGGCATGCATAGGGTAAATAGGTAAAGTCTTTTCCCTCGGGTCAGGGAGTCAGAACGATAGGGTATAATTTTAGGGTGAAAGGGGAAAGATATAATAGAGAACTACAAAGCAACTATTTCACACAGAGAGTGGTACGTGTATGGAATGAACTACCAGGTGATGTCAGGGAGGCTGATACAAGTGCAACATTTAAGAGGCATTTGGATGTGGAAATGAATAAGAAGGGTTTGGATTGTTATGGGCCGGGTGCTGGCAGGTGGGAATAGATTGGTTTGGGATATGTGGTCGGCATGGATGGGTTGGACCGAAGGGACTGTTTCCATGCTGTACATCTCCATGACTCTATGATTCTATGACTTATATTAATCTCTGCTTTTGGTGCACCATACTGGTGAGAAAGTTCAAAGGGATATTCTCCATGATAAGGTTAAAAAATGTCTCAACAGACCCCGGGAGTTTTCGACATACAACACAACATAATATCTTTACTAGCATAGAAAGTAAGGTTTTTTTTTTTCCCATGTGCATCTGCGTAAGATACTCTGGGCAGGTCCAGGAAAAGAGAAGCCGGGTCCATCTCCAGTTCGGTCCCCAAGACCCACTCTACCACACCTAACACAGTGCTCCAATATATACGAAGCCTGAAGCAGGACCACATGCAATGAGTAAGAGTGTCTGTCGTCATTCTGCATTTAGGACATGCTGAAGATAATCCCACTTTGAAATTTGAGAGAAAATCTGGGGTCAGAAAGAACCTATGAAGATTTTTCAACTGCATGGAATGGGTTCTATTACAGATCAAAATCCTTCGAGCATTTTCACAACTATCCTCCCATGTCTCCGAAGAGATCTAAAATCCCAACTCTCTCGCAGAGACGTCACGAAGCTGCACAGTCTTGTCTGATGTGACACTATCCAACAAATGGTAAAGAGTACTGACAGAGATTGTATTCTTTACAATAATCACCTGCTTCTCTGTATCGGATCTATAAATGGTTTTTAAAATTGTGTTTTTTAATCAAATCTCTAATCTGGAAAAAAAACAGAAGAAGTCTCTACTAGGTCGTCCATACTTACAAGTTATTTGATCAAACGGTATCATTGTTTCTCCTTCAAGTAACATGTCGTGGCTCGGTGGTTTGCACTGCTGACTCACCGCACCAGGGTCACGGGCTTAGTTCCAGCCTTGGGTGACTCGCAGTGTGGAGTTAGTATAGTCTCAACTGTGTCTGCGTAGGTTTCCTCCCACAGTCACAAACATGTGCATGTCAGATGACTTGGCCATTGCTCAATCGCTCATGGTGTTCCAGGATCTGTAAGTTGGGGCATTAATCAGGGTAAATATAGGATGGTAGGGGAATGGGTGTGGGTGGGTTACTCTTCAGAGGATCGAAGTGGACTTGCTGGGCTCAAGGACCTGTTTCCATACTATAGGGATACTACTAATTCTAAATCACCCAAGCAAGGTACCCCCCTCGCTGCCCACAGTTTAAACCTGGAATCCATTATAGAACATAGAACATAGAACAATACAGCACAGAACAGGCCCTTCAGCCCACGATGTTGTGCCGAACTTCTAACCTAGATTAAGCACCCATCCATGTACCTATCCAAATGCCGCTTAAAGGTCGCCAATGATTCTGACTCTACCACTCCCACGGGCAGCGCATTCCATGCCCCCACCACTCTCTGGGTAAAGAACCCACCCCTGACATCTCCCCTATACCTTCCACCCTTCACCTTAAATTTATGTCCCCTTGTAACACTCTGTTGTACCCGGTGAAAAAGTTTCTGACTGTCTACTCTATCTATTCCTCTGATCATCTTATAAACCTCTATCAAGTCACCCCTCATTCTTCGCCGTACCAACGAGAAAAGGCCGAGAAATCTCAACCTATCCTCGTATGACCTACTCTCCATTCCAGGCAACATCCTGGTAAATCTTCTCTGCACCCTCTCCAAAGCTTCCACATCTTTCCTAAAGTGAGGCGACCAGAACTGCACACAGTACTCCAACTGTGGCCTAACCACAGTCCTGTACAGCTGCAACATCACTTCACGACTCTTGAATTCAATCCCTCTGCTAATGAACGATAATGCTCCATAGGCCTTCTTACAAACTCTATCCACCTGAGTGGCAACCTTCAAAGATCTATGTACATAGACCCCAAGATCCCTTTGTTCCTCCACCTGACTAAGAACCCTACCATTAACCCTGTATTCCGCATTCTTATTTGTTCTTCCAAAATGGACAACCTCACACTTGGCAGGGTTGAACTCCATCTGCCACTCCTCAGCCCAGCTCTGCATCATATCTAAGTCCCTCTGCAGCCGATAACAGCCCTCCTCACTGTCCACAACTCCACCTATCTTCGTATCATCTGCAAATTTACTGACCCACCCTTCGACTCCCTCATGTAAGTCATTAATAAAAATTACAAACAGCAGAGGACCCAGAACTGAACCCTGCGGAAATCCACTTCTAACTGGGCTCCAGGCTGAATATTTACCATCTACCACCACTCTCTGACTTCGACCGGTTAGCCAGTTTTCTATCCAATTGGCCAGATTTCCCTCTATCCCATGCCTCCTGACTTTCCGCATAAGCCTACCATGGGGAAACTTATCAAATGCCTTACTAAAATCCACTGCTCTACCCTCATCCACATGCTTGGTCACCTCCTCAAAGAATTCAATAAGACTTGTAAGGCAAGACCTACCCTTCACAAATCCGTGCTGGCTGTCCCTAATCAAGCAGTGTCTTTCCAGATACTCGTAAATCCTATCCCTCAGTACCCTTTCCATTACTTTGCCAACCACAGAAGTAAGACTAACTGGCCTATAATTCCCAGGGTTATCCCTATTCCATTTTTTGAAAAGGGGCACAACATTCGCTACTCTCCAGTCCCCTGGTACCACCCCCGTTGCCAGTGAAGATGAGAATATCATTGCCAACGATACTGCAATTTCCTCTCTTGCTTCCCACATAATCCTAGGATATATCCCTTCAGGCCCGGGGGACTTGTCTATCCTCAGGTTGTTCAAAATGTCCAACACATCTTCCTTCCTAACAGGTATCTCTTCTAGCTTAACAGTCCGTTTCACACTCTCCTCTTCAACAATACGGTCCCTCTCGTTCGTAAATACTGAAGAGAAGTACTTGTTCAAGACCTCTCCTATCTCTTCCGACTCAATACACAGTCTCCCACTACTGTCCTTGATCGGACCTACCCTCGTTCTCGTCATTCTCAGGTTTCTGACATACGCATAAAATGCCTTGGGGTTATCCTTGATCCTATCCGCCAAGGATTTTTCATGCCCTCTCTTCGCTCTCCTAATCCCTTTCTTCAGGTCCCTTCTGGCTATCCTGTATCCCTCCACTGCTCTGTCTGAACCCTGTTTCCTCAACCTTATGTAAGCCTCCTTCTTCCTCTTTACTAGACATTCAACCTCCCTCGTCAACCAAGGCTCCCTCACACGACCATTTCTTTCCTGCCTGATAGGTACATACATATCAAGGACACGTCGTATCTGTTCCTTGAAAAAGTTCCACATTTCCACCACATCCTTCCCTGACAGCCTATGCTCCCAACGTACGCTCCTCAAATCCTGTCTTACAGCATCGTAATTTTCCTTCCCCCAATTGTAAAATCTACCTTGTTGTATGCACCTATCTCTCTCCATAACCAAGGTGAAAGTCACAGAATTGTGGTCACCATCACCAAAATGTTCACCCACTAACAAGCCCACCACTTGTCCCGGTTCATTACCGAGTACCAAATCCAATATGGCCTCCCCTCTGGTTGGACACTCTACATACTGCGTTAGAAAAGCTTCCTGGACACACTTCCCAAACACCGCCCCATCCAATCTACTTGATCTGAAGAGCTTCCAATCAATATTTGGGAAGTTGAAGTCGCCCATGACTACGACCCTGTGGCTTCTGCACCTTTCCAAAATCTGTTTCCCAATCTGTTTCTCCACATTTCTGCTGCTATTGGGGGGCCTATAGTAAACACCCAACAAGGTGACTGCACCTTTCCTATTTCTGACTTCAGCCCATACTACCTCCAGAGGCAGATCCCCCTCAAACTGCCTTTCTGCAGCCATTATACCATTTCTAATTAGCAATGCCAGCCCCCCTCCTTTTTTACCACCCTCCCTAATCTTACTGAAACATCTGTAACCAGGAACCTCCAACAGCCATTCCTGTCCCTCATCTATCCACGTTTCCGTGATGGCCACAACATCGTAGTTCCAGGTACCGATCCACGCCTTAAGTTCACCCACCTTATTTCTGATACTCCTTGCGTTGAAGTATACACACTTGAGCCCATCTCTGTGTCCGCAAGTAGTCCCTGTCAGTGCTACCTTCTCCACAGCCTCCCTACAGTCTTGGGCATCCTGACACACAGCTAGCTTACTTGCTGGACTACAAGTCCGGATCCCACCCCCCTGCCAAATTAGTTTAAACCCCCCCGAAGAGTGCTAGCAAACCTACCCCCCAGGATATTGGGGCCCTTCTGGTTCAGGTGCAACCCGTCCTGTTTGTACAGGTCCCACCTTCCCCAGAATGCAGTCCAATTGTCCAAATATCTGAAGACCTCCCTCCGACACCATCCTTGCAGCCTCGTGCTCAACTGCACTCCCTCCCTATTCTTTGCCTCACTGTCACGTGGCACCGGCAACAACCCAGAGATGACGCCTCTGTCTGTCCTAGCTTTTAGCTTCCAGCCTAACTCCTTGAGCTCTTGAATGACCTCCCCACCCCTCTTCCTACCTATGTCGTTGGTGCTGAGACTGCGGCCCTCCCTCAGTATCACACTCCTGACAGTGTGGCACTTCCTTAGAACTAAACGTCTGACAGTGCGGCCGTCCCTCAGTACTAAACACCTGACATTGTGGGCCTCCGTCAGTACTAAACCCCTGAGAGTGCAGCCCTCCCTCAGCACTTATCTCCTGACAGAGCGGCCATCCCTCAGTACTAAACTCCTGTCCGTGTGGCCCTCCCTCAGTACTAAACTCCTGTCCGTGTGGCCCTCCCTCAGTACTAAACTCCTGTCCGTGTGGCCCTCCCTCAGTACTAAACTCCTGACAGTGTGGCCCTCCCTCAGTCGAAACTCCTTCCAGTGTGTCATTCCTTCAGTACCAAACACCTGACAGTGCGGCCCTCCCTCAGTACTAACTCCTGACAGTGCAGCCCTCCGTCGGTCTATACTCCTGACTGTGCGGCCCTTCCTCAGTCCAAAACGCCTGACTGTTTGGCGCTGCCTCGTTACTGAACTCCTGACAGTGCGGTCCTCGCTCAGTACTAAACACCTGACAGTGTGACCTCCCTCAGTACTAAACTCCTGACAGTGCGGCATTCCATCAGTTCAAACATTCTGACAGTGCAGCATTCCCTCAGTAATAAATCCCTGAGATTGCGGACCTCCCTGAGTACCAAACTCCTAACAGTGCGGCACTCCATCAGTACTAAACTCCTGACATTGCAGTCCTCCCTGAGGACCATACTCCTGACAGTGCGGCCCTCCTTAATACTAAACTCCTGACAGTGCGGATTCCCTCAGTAGTTAACTCCATGCCGTGCAGCTCTCCCTCAGAACGAAACTCCTGCAAGTGTGGCTCCCCATTGGTACTAAAGTCCTGACTGTACTGCACTCCCTCAGGACGAAACACCTGACAGTGCGGTCCTACCTCAGAACTAAAAACCTGACAATGAGGCCTTCCCTCAGCACTAAACTCCTGTCAGTGCGGCTGTCCCTTCGTACTAAACTCCTGACAGTGAGGCCCTCCCTATGTGCAAAACTCCTGACAGTGCGACATTCCCTCAATACTAAACTCCTGACAGAGCGGCATTCCATCACATCTAACAGTCTGACAGTGAGGCATTCCCTCAATACTAAACTCCTGACATTGCGGCCCTCCCTGAATACCATACTCCTGACAGTGCGGCCCTCCCTCAGTAGTAAACTCCTCACCGTGCGGCTCTTCCTCGGAACTAAAGTCATGACAGTGCGGCCCTCCCTCAGTACTAAACTCCTGACAGTGCGGCATTCCCTCAGTACTAAACTCCTGACAGTGCGGCCCTTCCTCAGTACTAAAATTCTGACAGTGCGGCCCTCCCTCAGTACCAAACTCCTGACAGTGTGGCCCTCCCTTAGTACTAAACTCCTGACAGTGCGGCCCTCCCTCAGCAGTAAACTCCTAACCGTGCGGCTCTTCATCAGAACTAAACTCATGATAGTGTGGCCCGCCCTCAGTACTAAACTCCTAACAGTGCGGCGCTACCTCATTCCTAAAATTCTGACAGTGCGGCCCTCCCTCAGTACCAAACGCCTGACAGTGTGGTCCTCCCTTAGTACTAAACTCCTGACAGTGCGGCCCTCCCTCAGTACTAAACTCCTGAGAGCGCATCCCTCCCTCTGTCCAAACCCCTTACAGTGTGGCATTGCATCAGTACTAAACTCCTGACTGTGCGGCCCTTGCTCAGGAATAAACTCCTGACTGTGCGGCCCTCCTTCAGTACTAAACTCCTGACAGGCGTCCCTCCGTCAGTACGAATCTCCTACAGGGCGGACCTCCCTCAGCACTAAACTCCTGACAGGGCGGCCTTCACTCAGTCCAAACTATATACAGTGTGGCATTCCATCAGTACTAAACTCCTAACTGTGCGGCCCTATCTCAGCACTAAACTCCTGACAGTGTGGCCCTCCCTCGGTCCAAACGCCTTACAGTGTGGCATTCCATCTGTACTAAACTCCTGACAGTGCAGCCCAACGTCAGTACTAAAGTTCTGAGATTGCAGCCCTCCCTCAGTACATAACTCCTGACAGTGCGGCCCTCCGTCAGTACTAAACTCCTAACAGTCTGGCCCTCCCTCAGTCCAAACTCCTTCCAGTGTGGCATTCTTTCTAAACTAAACCCCTGACATTGCGGCCCTCGCTCAGTAGTAAACTCCTGACAGTGCAGCCTTCCGTTGGTTCTATATTCCTGACTGTGCGGGCCTTCCTCAGTCCAAATCTCCTGACCGTGCGGCCCTCCTCCCGGACTAAACACCTGATCATGTGGCCCTCCCTTAGTACTAAACTCCTGAGAGTGCGGCCCTCCGTCAGTACTAAATTCCTGACAATGCGGCACTCCCTCAGTACTAATCTCCTGATAGTGCGGCCTTCCCTCAGTACAAAACTACTGACAGTTCAGCCCTCCCTCAGTACTAAACTACTGACAGAGCAGCCCTCCCTCAGTATTAAACACATGACTGTGCAATTCTCACTCAGTACTAAACTCCTGATAATGCGGCCCTCAGTCAGTACTAAACTCCTGACAATACGGCACTCCCTCAGTACTAAACTCCTGATAGTGCGGCCTTCCCTTACTACAAAACTCCTGACAGTGCAGCCCTCCCTCTGTATTAAACACCTGACAGCGCGATTCTCACTCAGTACTAAACTCCTGACAGTTTGGCCCTCCCTCAGTCCAAACTCCTTCCAGTGTGGCATTACTTCAGTATTAAACTCCTAACAGTGCGGCCCTCCCTCAGTAGCAAACTCCTGACATTGTGGCCCTCCCTTCGTAGTAAACCCCTGACAGTGCGGCCCTCCCTCACTACTAAACTCCTGACAGTGCGGCAATCCCTCAGTACTAAACTCCTGACAGTGTGGCCCTCCCTCAGTACTAAACTCCTGACAGTGCGGCCCTCCCTCAGTATTAAACTCCTGACAGAGCGGCATTCCATCAGTTCTAACATTCTGACAGTGAGGCATTCACTCAATACTAAACTCCTGACAGTGTGGCCCTCCCTGAATACCATACTCCTGACAGTACATCCCTCCCTCAGTACTAAAATTCTGACAGTGCGGCCCTCCCTTAGTACTAAACTCCTGAGAGTGCGGCCCTCCGTCAGTACTAAATTCCTGACAATGCGGCACTCCCTCAGTGCTAATCTCCTGATAGTGCGGCCTTCCCTCAGTACAAAACTACTGACAGTTCAGCCCTCCCTCAGTACTAAACTGCTGACAGAGCAGCCCTCCCTCAGTATTAAACACAGGACAGTGCGATTCTCACTCAGTACTAAACTCCTGACAGTGCGGCCCTCCGTCAGTACTAAACTCCTGACAATACGGCACTCCCTCAGTACTAAACTCCTGATAGTGCGGCCTTCCCTTAGTACAAAACTCCTGACAGTGCGGCCCTCCGTCAGTACTAAACTGCTGACAGTGCAGCCCTCTCTCAGTACTAAACTCCTGACAGAGCGGCATTCCATCAGTTCTAACATTCTGACAGTGAGGCATTCACTCAATCCTAAACTCCTGACATTGCGGCCCTCCCTGAATACCATACTCCTGACAGTACGGCCCTCCCTCAGTACTAAAATTCTGACAGTGCGGCCCTCCCTCAGTACTAAACTCCTGACAGTGCGGCATTCCCTCAGTACTAAACTCCTGAGAGCGCATCCCTCCCTCAGGACTAAACTCCTGACAGGGTGGCCATCCCTCTGTCCAAACTCCTTACAGTGTGGCATTCCAACAGTACTAAACTCCTGACTGTGCGTACCTTGCTCAGGAATAAACTCCTGACCGTGCGGCCCTCCGTCAGTACGAAACTCCTGACAGTGCGGCCTTCACTCAGTCCAAACTCCTGACAGTGTGGCATTCCATCAGTAATAAACTCCTGATCATGCGGCCCTCCATCCGTACTAACTCCTGACAGTGCATCCATCCATCGGTTCTATACTCCTGACTGTGCGGCCCTTCCTCAGTTTGGCGCTGCCTCGTTACTTAACTCCTGACAGTGCGGTCCTCGCTCAGTACTAAACACCTAACTGTGGCCTCCCTCAATACTAAACTCCTGACAGTGCGGCATTCCATCAGTTCAAACCTGACAGTGCGGCATTCCCTCAGTAATAAATCCCTGAGATTACGGCCCTCCCTGAGTACCAAACTGCTGACAGTGTGGCTCTCCCTTAGTAGTAAACACCTGACAGTGCGGCCCTCCTCAGTACTAAACTCCTGACAGTGCGACATTCCCTCAGTAGTAAACACCTGACAGTGCGGCCCTCCTCAGTACTAAACTCCTGACAGTGCGACATTCCCTCAGTAGTAAACACCTGACAGTGCGGCCCTCCTCAGTACTAAACTCCTGACAGTGCGACATTCCCTCAGTAGTAAACCCCTGACCGTGCAGCTCTCCCATAGAACTAAACTCCTGCAAGTGCGCCCCTCCATTGGTACTAAAATCCTGACTGTGTCGCACTCCCTCAGGACGAAACACCTGACAGTGCGGCCCTACCTCAGTACTAAACACCTGACAATGACGCCCACCCTCAGCACTAAACTCCTGACAGTGCGGCCCTCCCTCAGTACTAAACACCTGACAATGACGCCCACCCTCAGCACTAAACTCCTGACAGTGCGGCCTTCCCTTAGTCCAAACTCCTTACAGTGTGGCATTCCATCAGTGCTAAACTCCTGACTGTGCGGCACTATCTCAGCACTAAACTCCTGACTGTGCGGCCCTCCCTCGGTCCAAATGCCTTACAGTGTGGCATTCTATCAGTACTAAACTAATGAACATGCGGCCCACCATCAGTACTAAACTGCTGTCAGTGCGACCCTTCATCAGTACTAAACTTCTGAGAGTGCAGCCCTCCCTTAGTACTAAACACCTGACAGCGCGGCCCTCCGTCGGTACTAAACTCATGAGATTGCATCCTCCCTCAGGACTAAACTCCTGACAGTGCGGCCCTCCGTCACTACTAAATTCCTGTCCGTGTGGCCCTCCCTCAGTACTAAACTCCTGTCCGTGTGGCCCTCCCTCAGTACTAAACTCCTGACTGTGTGGCCCTCCCTCAGTCCAAACTCTTTCCAGTGTGGCATTCCTTCAGTACTAAACACCTGACATTGCGGCCCTGCCTCAGTACAAACTCCTGACAGTACGGCCCTTCCTCAGTACTAAACACCTGACAGTGCGATTCTCACTCAGTACTAAACTCCTGACAGTGCGGCCCTCCCTCAGTACTAAACTCCTGACAGTGCGGCATTCCCTCAGTACTAAACTCCTGACTGTGTGGCCCTTGGTCAGGAATAAACTCCTGACCGTGCGGCCCTCCTTTAGTACTAAACTCCTGAGAGTGCGCCCCTCCCTCAGTCCAAACTCCTTCCAGTGTGGCATTCCAGCAGTACTAAACTCCTGACTGTGCGGCCCTTGCTCAGGAACAAACTCCTGACCGTGCGGCCCAACTTCAGTACTAAACTCCTGACAGGGCGGCCCTCCGTCAGTACGAATCTCCTACAGGGGAGACCTCCCTCAGTCCAAAACCCCCGACCGTGCAGCCCGCCCTCAGTCCAAAACTCCTGACTGTGCGGCCCTACTCCAGTACTAAACACCTGATCATGTGGTCCTCCCTTAGTGCTGAACACCTGACAGTGTGGGCCTCCCTCAGTCCAAACTCCTTCCAGTGTGGCATTCCTTCAAAACTAAACTCCTGACAGTGCGGCCCTCCCTCAGTACTAAACTCCTGACCATACGGCCCTCCTCCAGTACTAAAAACCTGATCATGTGGCCCTCCCTTACGACTAAACTCCTGACAGTGCGGCCCTCCCTCAGTATTAAACTTCTGACTGTGCGGCCCTCCCTCAGTATTAAACTCCTGACAGTGCGGCCCTCCCTCAGTATTAAACTCCTGACAGTGCGGCCCTAGCTCAGTATTAAACTCCTGACAGTGCGGCCCTCCCTCATTACTAAACCCCTGACAGTGCAGCTCTCCTTCACTACTTAAGTCCTAATAATGCGGCCCTCCCTCATTACTAAACTCCTGACAGTGCGGCTCTCCCTTCGTACTAAACTCCTAATAATGCGGCCCTCCCTCAGTACTAAACTCCTGACCGTGCGACTCTCCCTCATTGCAAAACCCCTAACTGTGCAGCCCTCCCTCAGTCCAAAACTCCTGACCGTGCGGTCCTCCTCCAGAACTAAACACCTGATCATGTGGTCCTCCCTTAGTACTAAACTCCTGACAGTGCGAGCCTCCCTCAGTACTAAACTTCGGACAGTGCGGCCCTCCCTCAGTACTAAACTCCTGACAGTGCGGCCCTCCGTCAATACTAAACTGCTGAGAGTGCAGCCTCCCCTCAGTCCTAAATTCCTGACAGTGTGGCCCTCCCTCAGTACTAAACTCCTGTCCGTGTGGCGCTCCCTCAGTACTAGACACCTGACAGTGTGGCCCTCCCTCAGTCCAAACTCCTTACAGTGTGGCATTCCTTCAGGACTAAACTCCTGACACTGCGGCCTTCCCTCAGTCCAAAACTCCTGACCATACGGCCCTCCTCCAGAACTAAACACTTGATCATGTGGCCCTCCCTTAGTAATAAACCCCTGACAGTGCGGGCCTCGCTCAGTACTAAACTTCTGACAGTGTGGCATTCACTCAGTACTAAACTCCTGACAGTGTGGCATTCCATCAGTACTAAACTCCTGACAGTGCGGCCCTCTGTCAGTAATAAAATTCTGACAGTGCGGCCCTCCGTCCGTACCAAACAGCTGACAGTGTGACCCTCCCTTAGTACTAAACTCCTGGCAGTGCAGCATTCCCTCCGTGCTAAACTCCTGAGAGCGCATCCCTCCCTCAGTACTCTACTCCTGACAGTGCGAAATTCCCTCAGTAGTAAACTCCTTACCGTGCGACTCTCCCTCAGAACTAAACTACTGCAAGTGCTGCCCTCCGTTGGTACGAAAATCATGACTGTGCTGCACTCCCTCAGGAGGAAACACCCGACAGTGCGGCCCTACCTCAGTACTAAACACCCGACAGTGCGGCCCTCCTTCAGTACTAAACTCCTGATAGTGCGGCCCTCCTTCAGTACTAAACTCCTGATAGTGCGGCCCTACCTCAGTCAAAAAGACCTGATAATGAGGCCCTCCCTCAGCCCTAAACTCCTGACAGTGCGGCCCTCACTCAGTACTAAACTCCTGACAGTGCGGCATTCCCTCAGTACTAACATCCTGACAGTGAGGCATTCCCTCAATACTAAACTCCTGACATTGCGGACCTCCCTGAATACCATACCCCTAACAGTGCGGCCCTCCCTCAGTAGTAAAATCCTGAGAGCGCATCCCTCCCTCAGTACTAAACTCCTGACAGTGCAGCCCTCCCTCAGTAGTAAACTCCTGACCGTGCGGCTCTTCCTCAGAAATAAACTCCTGACAGTGCGGCCCTCCCTGGGCACTAAAATTCTGAAAGTGCGACCCTCCCTCAGTACCAAACTCCTGACACTGTGGCACTCCCTTAGTACTAAACTCCTGACAGTGCAGCATTCCCTCAGTACTAAACTCCTGAGAGCGCATCCCTCCCTCAGTACTAAACACCTGTCAGTGTGGCCCTCCCTCTGTCCAAACTCCTTACAGTGTGGCATTCCATCAGAACTAAACTCCTGACTGTGCGGCCCTTGCTCAGGAATAAACTCCTGACCGTGTGGACCTCCGTCAATACTAAACTCCTGAGAGTGCAGCCTTCCCTCCGTCCTAAATTCCTGACAGTGTGGCCCGCCCTCAGTACTAAACTCCTGTCCGTGTGGCCTCCCTCAGTACTAAACTCCTGTCCGTGTGGCACTCCCTCAGTACTAGACACCTGACAGTGTGGCCCTCCCTCAGCCCAAACTCCTTCCAGTGTGGCATTCCTTCAGTACTAAACTCCTGACAGTGCGGCCCTCCCTCAGTACTAAACTCCTGACAGTGCGGCCCTCCCTCAGCCCAAACTCCTTCCAGTGTGGCATTCCTTCAGTACTAAACTCCTGACACTGCGGCCTTCCCTCAGTCCAAAACTCCTGACCGTGCGGCCCTCCTCCAGTATTAAACACCTGACCATGTGGCCCTCCCTTAGTACTAAACTCCTGACAGTGCGGCCCTCCCTCAGTACCAAACTCCTGACACTGTGGCACTCCCTTAGTACTAAACTCCTGACAGTGCGGCATTCCCTCAGTACTAAACTCCTGAGAGCGCATCCCTCCCTCAGTACTAAACACCTGACAGTGTGGCCCTCCCTCTGTCCAAACTCCTTACAGTGTGGCATTCCATCAGTACTAAACTCCTGACTGTGCGGCCCTTGCTCAGGAATAAACTCCTGACCGTGCGGACCTCCTTCAGTCCTAAACTCCTGACAATGCGGCCTTCCCTCAGTCCAAAACTCCTGACCGTGCGGCCCTCCTTCATTACTAAACACCTGATCATGTGGCCCTCCCTTAGTACTAAACTCCTGACATTGCGGCCCTCCCTCAGTACTAAACTCCTGACAGTGCGGCCGTCCGTCAGAACTATTCCCCTGAGAGTGCAGCACTCCTTCAGTACTAAACTCCTAACAATGCGGCCCTCCCTCAGTACTAAACTCCTGACCGTGCAGCCCTCCCTCAATCCAAAACTCCTGACAGTGCGATCTTCCCTCAGTACTAAACTTCGGACAGTGCGGCCCTCCATCAGTACTAAACTCCTGACAGTGCGGCCCTCCGTCAATACTAAACTCCTGAGAGTGCAGCCTTCCCTCAGTCCTAAATTCCTGACAGTGTGGCCCTCCCTCAGTACTAAACTCCTGTCCGTGTGGCCTCCCTCAGTACTAAACTCCTGTCCTTGTGGCGCTCCCTCAGTACTAGACACCTGACAGTGTGGCCCTCCCTCAGCCCAAACTCCTTCCAGTGTGGCATTCCTTCAGTACTAAACTCCTGACAGTGCGGCCCTCCCTCAGTACTAAACTCCTGACAGTGCGAAATTCCCTTAGTAGTTAACTCCTTACCGTGCGGCTCTCCCTCAGAAATAAACTACTGCAAGTGCTGCCCTCCGTTGGTACGAAAATCATGACTGTGCTGCACTCCCTCAGGAGGAAACACCCGACAGTGCGGCCCTCCTTCAGTACTAAACTCCTGATAGTGCGGCCCTCCTTCAGTACTAAACTCCTGATAGTGCGGCCCTACCTCAGTCAAAAAGACCTGATAATGAGGCCCTCCCTCAGTACTAAACTCCTGACAGTGCGGCCCTCACTCAGTACTAAACTCCTGACAGTGCGGCATTCCCTCAGTACTAACATTCTGACAGTGAGGCATTCCCTCAATACTAAACTCCTGACATTGCGGACCTCCCTGAATACCATACTCCTGACAGTGCGGCCCTCCCTCAGTAGTAAACTCCTGAGAGCGCATCCCTCCCTCAGTACTAAACTCCTGACAGTGCGGCCCTCCCTCAGGAGTAAACTCCTGACCGTGCGGCTCTTCCTTAGAAATAAACTCCTGACAGTGCGGCCATTCCTGGGCACTAAAATTCTGACAGTGCGACCCTCCCTCAGTACCAAACTCCTGACACTGTGGCACTCCCTTAGTACTAAACTCCTGACAGTGCGGCATTCCCTCAGTACTAAACTCCTGAGAGCGCATCCCTCCCTCAGTACTAAACACCTGACAGTGTGGCCCTCCCTCTGTCCAAACTCCTTACAGTGTGGCATTCCATCAGTACTAAACTCCTGACTGTGCGGCCCTTGCTCAGGAATAAACTCCTGACCGTGCGGACCTCCGTCAATACTAAACTCCTGAGAGTGCAGCCTTCCCTCAGTCCTAAATTCCTGACAGTGTGGCCCTCCCTCAGTACTAATCTCCTGTCCGTGTGGCCTCCCTCAGTACTAAACTCCTGTCCGTGTGGCACTCCCTCAGTACTAAACACCTGACAGTGTGACCTTCCCTCTGTCCAAACTCCTTACAGTGTGGCATTCCATCAGTACTAAACTCCTGACTGTGCGGCCCTTGCTCAGGAATAAACTCCTGACCGTGCGGACCTCCTTCAGTCCTAAACTCCTGACAATGCGGCCTTCCCTCAGTCCAAAACTCCTGACCGTGCGGCCCTCCTTCATTACTAAACACCTGATCATGTGGCCCTCCCTTAGTACTAAACTCCTGACATTGCGGCCCTCCCTCAGTACTAAACTCCTGACAGTGCGGCCCTCCGTCAGTACTAATCCCCTGAGAGTGCAGCCCTCCTTCAGTACTAAACTCCTAACAATGCGGCCCTCCCTCAGTACTAAACTCCTGACCGTGCGGCTCTCCCTCAGTGCAAAACCCCTAACTGTGCAGCCCTCCCTCAGTCCAAAACTCCTGACAGTGCGAGCCTCCCTCAGTACTAAACTTCGGACAGTGCGGCCCTCCATCAGTACTAAACTCCTGACAGTGCGGCCCTCCGTCAATACTAAACTCCTGAGAGTGCAGCCTTCCCTCAGTCCTAAATTCCTGACAGTGTGGCCCTCCCTCAGTACTAAACTCCTGTCCGTGTGGCCTCCCTCAGTACTAAACTCCTGTCCTTGTGGCGCTCCCTCAGTACTAGACACCTGACAGTGTGGCCCTCCCTCAGCCCAAACTCCTTCCAGTGTGGCATTCCTTCAGTACTAAACTCCTGACAGTGCGGCCCTCCCTCAGTACTAAACTCCTCATACTGCGGCCTTCCCTCTGTCCAAAACTCCTGACCGTGCGGCCCTCCTCCAGTACTAAACACCTGATCATGTGGCCCTCCCTTAGTACTAAACTCCTGATAGTGCGGCCCTCGCTCAGTACTAAACTTCTGACAGTGTGGCATTCACTCAGTACTAAACTCCTGACCGTGCGGCCCTCCTCCAGTACTAAACACCTGATCATGTGGCCCTCCCTTAGTACTAAACTCCTGATAGTACGGCCCTCCCTCAGTACTAAAATTCTGACATTGCGGCCCTCGGTCAGAACTAAAATTCTGACAGTGCGGCTCTCCGTCCGTACTAAACTCCTAACAATGCGGCCCTCCCTCAGTACTAAACTCCTGAACGTTCGGCTCTCCCTCAGTGCAAAACCCCTAACTGTGCAGCCCTTCCTCAGTCCAAAACTCCTGACAGTGTGACCCTCCCTTAGTACTAAACTCCTGGCAGTGCGGCATTCCCTCAGTACTAAACTCCTGAGAGCACATCCCTCCCTCAGTACTAAACTCCTGACAGTGCGAAATTCCCTCAGTAGTTAACTCCTTACTGTGCGGCTCTCCCTCAGAACTAAACTACTGCGAGTGCTGCCCTCCGTTTGTACTAAAATCATGACAGTGCTGCACTCCCTCAGTACTAAACACCCGACAGTGCGGCCCTACCTCAGTACTAAACACCTGACAGTGCGGCCCTCCCTCAGTACTAAACACCTGACAATGAGGTCCTCCCTCAGCACTAAACTCCTGACAGTGCGGCCCTCCCTCAGTACTAAACTCCTAACAGTGCGGCATTCCATCAGTTCTAACATTCTGATAGTGAGGCATTCCCTCAATACTAAACTCCTGACAGTGCGGCCCTCCCTGAATACCATACTCCTGACAGTGCGGCCCTCCCTCAGTACTAAACTCCTGACAGTGGGCCCTCCCTCAATACTAAACTCCTGACAGAGCGGCATTCCATCAGTTCGAACATTCTGACAGTGAGGCATTCCCTCAATACTAAACTCCTGACATTGCGGATCTCCCTGAATACCAAACTCCTGACAGTGCGTCCCTCCCTCAGTAGTAAACTCCTGACCGTGCGACCCTCCCTCAGTACTAAACTCCTGACAGTGCGGCCCTCCCTCAGTACTAAAAGTCTGACAGTGCGGCCCTCCCTCAGTACCAAACCCCTGACAGTGTGGCCCTCCCACAATACCAAACTCCTGACAGTGTGACCCTCCCTTACTACGAAACTCTTGACAGTGCGGCATTCCCTCAGTACTAAACTCCTGAGAGCGCATCCCTCCCTCAGTACTAAACTCCTGACAGTGTGGCCCTCCCTCTGTCCAAACTCCTTACAGTGTGGCATTCCATCAGTACTAAACTCCTGACTGTGCGGCCCTTGCTCAGGAATAAACTCCTGACTGTGCGGCCCTCCGTCTGTACGAAACTCCTGACAGGGCGGCCCTCCATCAGTACTAAACTCCTGACTGTGCGACACTATCTCAGCACTAAACCCCTGACAGTGTGGCCCTCCTCCAGTAATAAACACCTGATCATGTGGCCCTCCCTTAGTACTTAACTCCTGACAGTGCGGGCCTCGATCAGTACTACACTTCTGACATTGCGGCCCTCCCTCAGTACTAAACTCCTGTCAGTGCGGCCCTCCGTCAGTACTAAACTCCTGAGAGTGAAGCCCTCCCTCAGTACTAAACTCCTAACAGTGCGGCCCTCCGTCAGTACTATTCTCCTGAGAGTGCAGCCCTCCTTCAGTACGAAACTCCTAACAGTGCGGCCCTCCCTCAGTACTAAACTCCTGAGAGTGAAGCCCTCCATCAGTACTAAACTCCTAACAGTGCGGCCCTCCGTCAGTACTATTCTCCTGAGAGTGCAGCCCTCCTTCAGTACGAAACTCCTAACAGTGCGGCCCTCCGTCAGTACTAAACTCCTGAGAGTGAAGCCCTCCCTCAGTACTAAACTCCTAACAGTGCGGCCCTCCGTCAGTACTATTCTCCTGAGAGTGCAGCCCTCCTTCAGTACGAAACTCCTAACAGTGCGGCCCTCCCTCAGTACTAAACTACTGACCGTTTGGCTCTCCCTCAGTACAAAACACCTGACCGAGCAGCCCTCGCTCAGTCCAAATCTCCTGACCGTGCGGCCCTCCTCCAGTACTAAACACCTGATCATGTGGTCCTCCCTCAGTAGCAAATTCCTGACATTGTGGCCCTCCCTTCGTACTAAACTCCTGACAGTGCGGCATTCCCTCAGTATTAAACTCCTGAGAGCGCATCCCTCCCTCAGGACTAAACTCCTGACAGTGCGATTCTCACTCAGTACTAAACTCCTGACAGTGTGGCCCTCCCTCTGTCTAAACTCCTTACATTGCGGCCCTTCATGAATACCATACTCCTGACCGTGCGGCCGTCACTCAGTAGTAAACTCCTGACCATGCGGCTCTTCCTCAGAACTAAACTAATGACCGTGCGGCCCTCCCTTAGTACTAAACTCCTGACAGTGAGGCCCTCACGCAGTACCAATCTCCTGAGAGTGCAGCCATCCCTCAGTCCGAAACACCTGACAGTGCCGCCCTCCATCAGTACTAAACTCCTGTCCGTGTGGCCCTCCCTCAGTCCAAACTCCTTCCAGTGTGGCATTCCTTCAGTACTAAACTCCTGACAGTGTGGCCCTCCCTCTGTCCACTCTCTTTACAGTGTGGCATTCCTTCAGTACTAAACTCCTGACCGTGCGGCCCTCCGTTGGTTCTATACTCCTGACTGTGCAACCCTTCCTCAGTCCAAAACTCCTGACAGTTTGGCCCTGCCTCGTTACTGAACTCCTGACAGTGCGGTCCTCGCTCAGTACTAAACAACTGATAGTGTGGCCCTCCCTCAGTACTAAACTCCTGACAATGCAACAGTCCCTCAGTACTAAACTCCTGACAATGCAACAGTCCCTCAGTACTAAACTCCTGACAGTACGGCCTTTCCACTGTACAAAACTACTGACTGTGCGTTCGTCCCTCAGAAATAAACTCATGACAGTGTTGCCCTCCCTCAGAACTAAACTACTGAGAGTGCGGCATTCCCTCAGTACCAAACACCTGACAGTTTGGCCATCCCTTTGTCCTAAACTGCTGACAATGCGGGCCTCGCTCAGTCTTAAACCTCTGACAGTGCGGCCCTCCCTCAGTACCAAACAACTGACATTGCCGAATTCCCTCAGTCCTAAACTCCTGACAGTGCGGCATTCCATCAGGACTAACATCCTGACAGTGCGGCCCTACCTTAGTAACAAACTCCTGACAGTGTGACCGCCCTTCGTACTAAACTCCTGAGGGTGTGGCCCACCATCAGTACTAAACTCCTGACAGTGTGGCCTTCCCTCTGTCCAAACTCCTTACAGTGTGGCATTCCATCCGCCCTAAACTCCGGACCGTGCGGCTCTCCCTCCGTACAAATCCCCTGAACGTGCAGCCCTCCCCCAGTCCAAAACTCCTGACCGTGCGGCCCTCCTCCAGTACTAAACACCTGATCATGTGGCACTCCCTCAGTACTAGACACCTGACAGTGTGGCCCTCCCTCAGTATCACACTCCTGACAGTGTGGCACTCCTTTAGTACTAAACACCTGACAGTGTGGCCATCCGTTAGTACTAAAATCCTGAGAGTGCAGCCCTCCATCAGCACTTAACTCCTGACAGTGCGGCCCTCCATCAGTACTAAACTCCTGTCCGTGTGGCCCTCCCTCAGTACTAAACTTCTGACAGTGTGGCCCTCCCTCAGACCAAACTCCTTCCAGTGTGTCATTCCTTCAGGACTAAACTCCTGACAGTGCGGCCCTCTCTCAATACTAACTCCTGACAGTGCGGCCCTCCGTCGATTCTATACTCCTGACTTTGTGGCACTTCCTCAGTCCAAAACTCCTGACAGTTTGGCGCTGCCTCGTTACTGAATGTCTGACAGTGTGGTCCTCTCTCAGTATTAAACTCCTGACAGTGTGGCCTCCCTCAGTACTAAACTCCTGACAGTGCGGCATTCCCTCAGTAATAAATCCCTGAGATTGCGGCCCTCCCTGAGTACCATACTCCTGACAGTGCGGCCCTCCTTAGTACTAAACTCCTGACAGTGCGGCCCTCCCTCAGTACTAAACTCCTCACAGTGCGGCATTCCATCAGTTATAACATTCTGATAGTGAGGCATTCCCTCAATACTAAACTCCTGACAGTGCGGCCCTCCCTGAATACCATACTCCTGACAGTGCGGCCCTCCCTCAGTACTAAACTCCTGACAGTGGGCCCTCCCTCAATACTAAACTCCTGACAGAGCGGCATTCCATCAGTTCGAACATTCTGACAGTGAGGCATTGCCTCAATACTAAACTCCTGACATTGCGGATCTCCCTGAATACCAAACTCCTGACAGTGCATCCCTCCCTCAGTAGTAAACTCCAGACCGTGCGACCCTCCCTCAGTACTAAACTCCTGACAGTGCGGCCCTCCCTCAGTACTAAAAGTCTGACAGTGCGGCCCTCCCTCAGTACTAAACTCCTGACCGTGCGACCCTCCCTCAGTACTAAACTCCTGACAGTGCGGCCCTCCCTCAGTACTAAAAGTCTGACAGTGCGGCCCTCCCTCAGTACTAAACTCCTGACAGTGCGGCCCTCCCTCAGTACTAAAAGTCTGACAGTGCGGCCCTCCCTCAGTACCAAACCCCTGACAGTGTGGCTTTCCCACAATACCAAACTCCTGACAGTGTGACCCTCCCTTACTACGAAACTCTTGACAGTGCGGCATTCCCTCAGTACTAAACTCCTTAGAGCACATCCCTCCCTCAGTACTAAACTCCTGACAGTGTGGCCCTCCCTCTGTCCAAACTCCTTACAGTGTGGCATTCCATCAGTACTAAACTCCTGACTGTGCGGCCCTTGCTCAGGAATAAACTCCTGACTGTGCGGCCCTCCGTCTGTACGAAACTCCTGACAGGGCGGCCCTCCATCAGTACTAAACTCCTGACTGTGCGACACTATCTCAGCACTAAACCCCTGACAGTGTGGCCCTCCTCCAGTAATAAACACCTGATCATGTGGCCCTCCCTTAGTACTTAACTCCTGACAGTGCGGGCCTCGATCAGTACTACACTTCTGACATTGCGGCCCTCCCTCAGTACTAAACTCCTGTCAGTGCGGCCCTCCGTCAGTACTAAACTCCTGAGAGTGAAGCCCTCCATCAGTACTAAACTCCTAACAGTGCGGCCCTCCGTCAGTACTATTCTCCTGAGAGTGCAGCCCTCCTTCAGTACGAAACTCCTAACAGTGCGGCCCTCCCTCAGTACTAAACTCCTGACCGTTTGGCTCTCCCTCAGTACAAAACACCTGACCGAGCAGCCCTCGCTCAGTCCAAAACTCCTGACCGTGCGGCCCTCCTCCAGTACTAAACACCTGATCATGTGGTCCTCCCTCAGTAGCAAACTCCTGACATTGTGGCCCTCCCTTCGTACTAAACTCCTGACAGTGCGGCATTCCCTCAGTATTAAACTCCTGAGAGTGCATCCCTCCCTCAGGACTAAACTCCTGACAGTGCGATTCTCACTCAGTACTAAACTCCTGACAGTGTGGCCCTCCCTCTGTCTAAACTCCTTACATTGCGGCCCTTCATGAATACCATACTCCTGACCGTGCGGCCGTCACTCAGTAGTAAACTCCTGACCATGCGGCTCTTCCTCAGAACTAAACTAATGACCGTGCGGCCCTCCCTTAGTACTAAACTCCTGACAGTGAGGCCCTCACGCAGTACCAATCTCCTGAGAGTGCAGCCATCCCTCAGTCCGAAACACCTGACAGTGCGGCCCTCCCTCAGTACTAAACTCCTGTCCGTGTGGCCCTCCCTCAGTCCAAACTCCTTCCAGTGTGGCATTCCTTCAGTACTAAACTCCTGACCGTGCGGCCCTCCGTTGGTTCTATACTCCTGACTGTGCAACCCTTCCTCAGTCCAAAACTCCTGACAGTTTGGCCCTGCCTCGTTACTGAACTCCTGACAGTGCGGTCCTCGCTCAGTACTAAACACCTGATAGTGTGGCCCTCCCTCAGTACTAAACTCCTGACAATGCAACAGTCCCTCAGTACTAAACTCCTGACAAGGCAACAGTCCCTCAGTACTAAACTCCTGACAGTACGGCCTTTCCACTGTACAAAACTACTGACTGTGCGTTCGTCCCTCAGAAATAAACTCATGACAGTGTTGCCCTCCCTCAGAACTAAACTACTGAGAGTGCGGCATTCCCTCAGTACCAAACACCTGACAGTTTGGCCATCCCTTTGTCCTAAACTGCTGACAATGCGGGCCTCGCTCAGTCTTAAACCTCTGACAGTGCGGCCCTCCCTCAGTACTAAACTCCTGACAGTGGGCCCTCCCTCAATACTAAACTCCTGACAGTGCGGCCCTCCCTCAGTACTAAACTCCTAACAGTGCGGCATTCCATCAGTTCTAACATTCTGATAGTGAGGCATTCCCTCAATACTAAACTCCTGACAGTGCGGCCCTCCCTGAATACCATACTCCTGACAGTGCGGCCCTCCCTCAGTACTAAACTCCTGACAGTGGGCCCTCCCTCAATACTAAACTCCTGACAGAGAGGCATTCCATCAGTTCGAACATTCTGACAGTGAGGCATTGCCTCAATACTAAACTCCTGACACTGCGGATCTCCCTGAATACCAAACTCCTGACAGTGCGTCCCTCCCTCAGTAGTAAACTCCTGACCGTGCGACCCTCCCTTAGTACTTAACTCCTGACAGTGCGGGCCTCGATCAGTACTACACTTCTGACATTGCGGCCCTCCCTCAGTACTAAACTCCTGTCAGTGCGGCCCTCCGTCAGTACTAAACTCCTGAGAGTGAAGCCCTCCATCAGTACTAAACTCCTAACAGTGCGGCCCTCCGTCAGTACTATTCTCCTGAGAGTGCAGCCCTCCTTCAGTACGAAACTCCTAACAGTGCGGCCCTCCCTCAGTACTAAACTCCTGACCGTTTGGCTCTCCCTCAGTACAAAACACCTGACCGAGCAGCCCTCGTACAGTCCAAAACTCCTGACCGTGCGGCCCTCCTCCAGTACTAAACACCTGATCATGTGGTCCTCCCTCAGTAGCAAACTCCTGACATTGTGGCCCTCCCTTCGTACTAAACTCCTGACAGTGCGGCATTCCCTCAGTATTAAACTCCTGAGAGTGCATCCCTCCCTCAGGACTAAACTCCTGACAGTGCGATTCTCACTCAGTACTAAACTCCTGACAGTGTGGCCCTCCCTCTGTCTAAACTCCTTACATTGCGGCCCTTCATGAATACCATACTCCTGACCGTGCGGCCGTCACTCAGTAGTAAACTCCTGACCATGCGGCTCTTCCTCAGAACTAAACTAATGACCGTGCGGCCCTCCCTTAGTACTAAACTCCTGACAGTGAGGCCCTCACGCAGTACCAATCTCCTGAGAGTGCAGCCATCCCTCAGTCCGAAACACCTGACAGTGCGGCCCTCCATCAGTACTAAACTCCTGTCCGTGTGGCCCTCCCTCAGTCCAAACTCCTTCCAGTGTGGCATTCCTTCAGTACTAAACTCCTGACAGTGTGGCCCTCCCTCTGTCTACTCTCTTTACAGTGTGGCATTCCTTCAGTACTAAACTCCTGACCGTGCGGCCCTCCGTTGGTTCTATACTCCTGACTGTGCAACCCTTCCTCAGTCCAAAACTCCTGACAGTTTGGCCCTGCCTCGTTACTGAACTCCTGACAGTGCGGTCCTCGCTCAGTACTAAACACCTGATAGTGTGGCCCTCCCTCAGTACTAAACTCCTGACAATGCAACAGTCCCTCAGTACTAAACTCCTGACAAAGCAACAGTCCCTCAGTACTAAACTCCTGACAGTACGGCCTTTCCACTGTACAAAACTACTGACTGTGCGTTCGTCCCTCAGAAATAAACTCATGACAGTGTTGCCCTCCCTCAGAACTAAACTACTGAGAGTGCGGCATTCCCTCAGTACCAAACACCTGACAGTTTGGCCATCCCTTTGTCCTAAACTGCTGACAATGCGGGCCTCGCTCAGTCTTAAACCTCTGACAGTGCGGCCCTCCCTCAGTACTAAACTCCTGACAGTGGGCCCTCCCTCAATACTAAACTCCTGACAGTGCGGCCCTCCCTCAGTACTAAACTCCTAACAGTGCGGCATTCCATCAGTTCTAACATTCTGATAGTGAGGCATTCCCTCAATACTAAACTCCTGACAGTGCGGCCCTCCCTGAATACCATACTCCTGACAGTGCGGCCCTCCCTCAGTACTAAACTCCTGACAGTGGGCCCTCCCTCAATACTAAACTCCTGACAGAGAGGCATTCCATCAGTTCGAACATTCTGACAGTGAGGCATTGCCTCAATACTAAACTCCTGACACTGCGGATCTCCCTGAATACCAAACTCCTGACAGTGCGTCCCTCCCTCAGTAGTAAACTCCTGACCGTGCGACCCTCCCTCAGTACTAAACTCCTGACAGTGCGGCCCTCCCTCAGTACTAAAAGTCTGACAGTGCGGCCCTCCCTCAGTACTAAACTCCTGACAGTGCGGCCCTCCCTCAGTACTAAAAGTCTGACAGTGCGGCCCTCCCTCAGTACCAAACCCCTGACAGTGTGGCCCTCCCACAATACCAAACTCCTGACAGTGTGACCCTCCCTTACTACGAAACTCTTGACAGTGCGGCATTCCCTCAGTACTAAACTCCTTAGAGCACATCCCTCCCTCAGTACTAAACTCCTGACAGTGTGGCCCTCCCTCTGTCCAAACTCCTTACAGTGTGGCATTCCATCAGTACTAAACTCCTGACTGTGCGGCCCTTGCTCAGGAATAAACTCCTGACTGTGCGGCCCTCCGTCTATACGAAACTCCTGACAGGGCGGCCCTCCATCAGTACTAAACTCCTGACTGTGCGACACTATCTCAGCACTAAACCCCTGACAGTGTGGCCCTCCTCCAGTAATAAACACCTGATCATGTGGCCCTCCCTTAGTACTTAACTCCTGACAGTGCGGGCCTCGATCAGTACTACACTTCTGACATTGCGGCCCTCCCTCAGTAATAAACTCCTGTCAGTGCGGCCCTCCGTCAGTACTAAACTCCTGAGAGTGAAGCCCTCCATCAGTACTAAACTCCTAACAGTGCGGCCCTCCGTCAGTACTATTCTCCTGAGAGTGCAGCCCTCCTTCAGTACGAAACTCCTAACAGTGCGGCCCTCCCTCAGTACTAAACTCCTGACCGTTTGGCTCTCCCTCAGTACAAAACACCTGACCGAGCAGCCCTCGTTCAGTCCAAAACTCCTGACCGTGCGGCCCTCCTCCAGTACTAAACACCTGATCATGTGGTCCTCCCTCAGTAGCAAACTCCTGACATTGTGGCCCTCCCTTCGTACTAAACTCCTGACAGTGCGGCATTCCCTCAGTATTAAACTCCTGAGAGTGCATCCCTCCCTCAGGACTAAACTCCTGACAGTGCGATTCTCACTCAGTACTAAACTCCTGACAGTGTGGCCCTCCCTCTGTCTAAACTCCTTACATTGCGGCCCTTCATGAATACCATACTCCTGACCGTGCGGCCGTCACTCAGTAGTAAACTCCTGACCATGCGGCTCTTCCTCAGAACTAAACTAATGACCGTGCGGCCCTCCCTTAGTACTAAACTCCTGACAGTGAGGCCCTCACGCAGTACCAATCTCCTGAGAGTGCAGCCATCCCTCAGTCCGAAACACCTGACAGTGCGGCCCTCCATCAGTACTAAACTCCTGTCCGTGTGGCCCTCCCTCAGTCCAAACTCCTTCCAGTGTGGCATTCCTTCAGTACTAAACTCCTGACAGTGTGGCCCTCCCTCTGTCTACTCTCTTTACAGTGTGGCATTCCTTCAGTACTAAACTCCTGACCGTGCGGCCCTCCGTTGGTTCTATACTCCTGACTGTGCAACCCTTCCTCAGTCCAAAACTCCTGACAGTTTGGCCCTGCCTCGTTACTGAACTCCTGACAGTGCGGTCCTCGCTCAGTACTAAACACCTGATAGTGTGGCCCTCCCTCAGTACTAAACTCCTGACAATGCAACAGTCCCTCAGTACTAAACTCCTGACAAAGCAACAGTCCCTCAGTACTAAACTCCTGACAGTACGGCCTTTCCACTGTACAAAACTACTGACTGTGCGTTCGTCCCTCAGAAATAAACTCATGACAGTGTTGCCCTCCCTCAGAACTAAACTACTGAGAGTGCGGCATTCCCTCAGTACCAAACACCTGACAGTTTGGCCATCCCTTTGTCCTAAACTGCTGACAATGCGGGCCTCGCTCAGTCTTAAACCTCTGACAGTGCGGCCCTCCCTCAGTACTAAACTCCTGACAGTGGGCCCTCCCTCAATACTAAACTCCTGACAGTGCGGCCCTCCCTCAGTACTAAACTCCTAACAGTGCGGCATTCCATCAGTTCTAACATTCTGATAGTGAGGCATTCCCTCAATACTAAACTCCTGACAGTGCGGCCCTCCCTGAATACCATACTCCTGACAGTGCGGCCCTCCCTCAGTACTAAACTCCTGACAGTGGGCCCTCCCTCAATACTAAACTCCTGACAGAGAGGCATTCCATCAGTTCGAACATTCTGACAGTGAGGCATTGCCTCAATACTAAACTCCTGACACTGCGGATCTCCCTGAATACCAAACTCCTGACAGTGCGTCCCTCCCTCAGTAGTAAACTCCTGACCGTGCGACCCTCCCTCAGTACTAAACTCCTGACAGTGCGGCCCTCCCTCAGTACTAAAAGTCTGACAGTGCGGCCCTCCCTCAGTACTAAACTCCTGACAGTGCGGCCCTCCCTCAGTACTAAAAGTCTGACAGTGCGGCCCTCCCTCAGTACCAAACCCCTGACAGTGTGGCCCTCCCACAATACCAAACTCCTGACAGTGTGACCCTCCCTTACTACGAAACTCTTGACAGTGCGGCATTCCCTCAGTACTAAACTCCTTAGAGCGCATCCCTCCCTCAGTACTAAACTCCTGACAGTGTGGCCCTCCCTCTGTCCAAACTCCTTACAGTGTGGCATTCCATCAGTACTAAACTCCTGACTGTGCGGCCCTTGCTCAGGAATAAACTCCTGACTGTGCGGCCCTCTGTCTATACGAAACTCCTGACAGGGCGGCCCTCCATCAGTACTAAACTCCTGACTGTGCGACACTATCTCAGCACTAAACCCCTGACAGTGTGGCCCTCCTCCAGTAATAAACACCTGATCATGTGGCCCTCCCTTAGTACTTAACTCCTGACAGTGCGGGCCTCGATCAGTACTACACTTCTGACATTGCGGCCCTCCCTCAGTACTAAACTCCTGTCAGTGCGGCCCTCCGTCAGTACTAAACTCCTGAGAGTGAAGCCCTCCATCAGTACTAAACTCCTAACAGTGCGGCCCTCCGTCAGTACTATTCTCCTGAGAGTGCAGCCCTCCTTCAGTACGAAACTCCTAACAGTGCGGCCCTCCCTCAGTACTAAACTCCTGACCGTTTGGCTCTCCCTCAGTACAAAACACCTGACCGAGCAGCCCTCGTTCAGTCCAAAACTCCTGACCGTGCGGCCCTCCTCCAGTACTAAACACCTGATCATGTGGTCCTCCCTCAGTAGCAAACTCCTGACATTGTGGCCCTCCCTTCGTACTAAACTCCTGACAGTGCGGCATTCCCTCAGTATTAAACTCCTGAGAGTGCATCCCTCCCTCAGGACTAAACTCCTGACAGTGCGATTCTCACTCAGTACTAAACTCCTGACAGTGTGGCCCTCCCTCTGTCTAAACTCCTTACATTGCGGCCCTTCATGAATACCATACTCCTGACCGTGCGGCCGTCACTCAGTAGTAAACTCCTGACCATGCGGCTCTTCCTCAGAACTAAACTAATGACCGTGCGGCCCTCCCTTAGTACTAAACTCCTGACAGTGAGGCCCTCACGCAGTACCAATCTCCTGAGAGTGCAGCCATCCCTCAGTCCGAAACACCTGACAGTGCGGCCCTCCATCAGTACTAAACTCCTGTCCGTGTGGCCCTCCCTCAGTCCAAACTCCTTCCAGTGTGGCATTCCTTCAGTACTAAACTCCTGACAGTGTGGCCCTCCCTCTGTCTACTCTCTTTACAGTGTGGCATTCCTTCAGTACTAAACTCCTGACCGTGCGGCCCTCCGTTGGTTCTATACTCCTGACTGTGCAACCCTTCCTCAGTCCAAAACTCCTGACAGTTTGGCCCTGCCTCGTTACTGAACTCCTGACAGTGCGGTCCTCGCTCAGTACTAAACACCTGATAGTGTGGCCCTCCCTCAGTACTAAACTCCTGACAATGCAACAGTCCCTCAGTACTAAACTCCTGACAAAGCAACAGTCCCTCAGTACTAAACTCCTGACAGTACGGCCTTTCCACTGTACAAAACTACTGACTGTGCGTTCGTCCCTCAGAAATAAACTCATGACAGTGTTGCCCTCCCTCAGAACTAAACTACTGAGAGTGCGGCATTCCCTCAGTACCAAACACCTGACAGTTTGGCCATCCCTTTGTCCTAAACTGCTGACAATGCGGGCCTCGCTCAGTCTTAAACCTCTGACAGTGCGGCCCTCCCTCAGTACTAAACTCCTGACAGTGGGCCCTCCCTCAATACTAAACTCCTGACAGTACGGCCCTCCCTCAGTACTAAACTCCTAACAGTGCGGCATTCCATCAGTTCAAACATTCTGATAGTGAGGCATTCCCTCAATACTAAACTCCTGACAGTGCGGCCCTCCCTGAATACCATACTCCTGACAGTGCGGCCCTCCCTCAGTACTAAACTCCTGACAGTGGGCCCTCCCTCAATACTAAACTCCTGACAGAGCGGCATTCCATCAGTTCGAACATTCTGACAGTGAGGCATTGCCTCAATACTAAACTCCTGACACTGCGGATCTCCCTGAATACCAAACTCCTGACAGTGCGTCCCTCCCTCAGTAGTAAACTCCTGACCGTGCGACCCTCCCTCAGTACTAAACTCCTGACAGTGCGGCCCTTGCTCAGGAATAAATTCCTACGGTGCGGCCCTCCCTCAGTACTAAACTGACCGTACGGCCCTCCTCCAGTACTAAACACCTGATCATGTGGCCCTCCCTTAATACTAAACACCTGACCGTGCGGGCCTCGTTCAGTACTAAACTTCTGACAGTGCGGCCGACCCTCAGTATTAAACTCCTGACAGTGCGGCTCTCCCTCAGTACTAAACTCCTGACCGTGCGGCTCTCCCTCAGTACAAAACCCCTGACCGTGCAGCCCTCCCTCAGTCCAAAACTCCTGACGGTACAGCCCTCCTCCAGGACGAAACACATGATCATGTGGCATTCCCTTAGTACTAAACTCCTGACTGTGCGGCACTTGCTCAGGAATAATCCTCCTGACCGTGCGGCCCTCCGTCAGTACTAAACTCCTGACAGGGCAGCCCTCCCTCAGCATTAAACACTGACAGTGCGATTCTCACTCAGTACTAAACTCCTGGCAGTGCGGCCCTTCCTCAGTACTAAACTCCAGACAATGCGGCACTCCCTCATTACAAAACTACTGACAGTGCGGCCCTCCGTCAGTACTAAACTCCTGACAGTACGGCCCTTCCTCAGTACAAAACTACTGAACGTGCGGTCCTCCCTCAGTACTAAACTCCTGACAGGGCAGCCCTCCCTCAGCATTAAATTCCTGACAGTGTGGTCCTCCCTTAGTACTAAACTCCTGGCAGTGCCGCATTCCCTCAGTACTAAACTCCTGAGAGCGCATCCCTCCCTCAGTACTAAACTCCTGACAGTGTGGCCCTCCCTCTGTCCAAACTCCTTACAGTGTGGCATTCCATCAGTACTAAACTCCTGTCAGTGCGGCCGTCCATCAGTACTAAACTTCAGACAATGCGGCACTCCCTCAGTACTAAACTCCTGACAGTACGTCCCTTCCTCAGTACAAAACTACTGACAGTGCGGCTCTCCCTCAGTACAAAAATCCCTGACCGTGCAACCCTCCTCCAGTACTAAACACCTGATCATGTGACCCTCCCTTCGTACTAAACTCCTGACTGTGCGCCCTTGCTCAGGAATAATCCTCCTGACCGTGCGGCCCTCCCTCAGTACTAAACTCCTGACAGGGCGGCCCTCCCTCAGCACTAAACTCCTGATAGTGCGGCCTTCCCTCAGTCCAAACTCCTTACAGTGTGGCATTCCATGAGTACTAAACTCCTGACTGTGCGGCACTATCTCAGCACTAAACTCCTGAGAGTGTGGCCCTCCCTCGGTCCAAACGCCTTACAGTGTGGCATTCCATCAGTACTAAACTCCTGACTGTGTGGCCCTCCCTCAGTCCAAACGCCTTACAGTGTGGCATTCCATCTGTACTAAACTCCTGACCATGCGGCCCTCCATCAGTACTAAACACCTGACAGTGCGGCCCTCCGTCAGTACTAAATTCCTGAGAGTGCAGCCCTCCCTCAGTACTAAACTCCTGACAGTGTGGCCCTCCCTCAGACCAAACTCCTTCCTGTGTGGTATTCCTTCAGTACTAAACCCCTGACATTGCAGCCCTCCCTCAGTATTAAACCGGTGACTGTGCAGCCCTTCCTCAGTCCAACACTCCTGACTGTGCGGCCCTCCTCCAGTACTAAACACCTGATCATGTGGCCCTCCCTTAGTACTAAACTCCTGACAGTGCGGGCCTCGCTCAGTACTAAACATCTGACAGTGCGGCCCTCCGTCAGTACTAAAATTCTGACAGTGCGGCCCTCCCTCAGTACCAAACACCTGACAGTGTGACCGTCCCTCAGTACCAAACACCTGAAAGTGTGACCCTCCCTCAGTACTAAAATCCTGACTGTGCGGCATTCCCTCAGTAGTTAACTCCTTTCCGTGCGGCTCTCCCTCAGAACTAATTTACGGCACGTGCGGCCCTGCGTTGCTAAATAAATTCTGACTGTGCTGCACTCCCTCAGGAGGAAACTCCTGACAATGATGCCCTCCCTCAGCACTAAACACCTGACAGTGCGGCTCTCCCTCAATACTAACCTCCTGACATTGCGGCCCTACCTGAATACCATACTCCTGACAGTGCGGCACTCCGTCAGTAGCAAACTCCTGACCGTGCGGCCCTCCCACAGTACTAAAATTCTGAAAGTGTGGCCCTCCCTCAGTACCAAACTCCGAACAGGGCGGCCCTCTCTCAGCACTAAATTCCTGATAGTGCGGTCTTCCCTCAGTCCAAACTCCTTTCAGTGCGGCATTCCATCAGTACTAAACTCCTAACCATGAGGCCCTCCATCAGTACAAAACTCCTGTCAGTGCGGCCCTACGTCAGTACTAAACTTCTGAGAGTGCAGTCCTCCCTCAGTCCTACACTCCTGACAGTGCGGCCCTCCCTCAGAACTAAACTCCTGACCGTGCGGCCCACCATCAGTACTAAACTCCTGTCCATGTGGGCCTCCCTCAGTACCAAACTCCTGTCCGTGTGGCCCTCCCTCAGTACGAAACTCCTGTCCGTGTGGCCCTCCCTCAGTACGAAACTCCTGTCCGTGTGCCACTCCCTCAGTACTAAACTCGTAACAGTGCGGCCCTCCCTCAGTACCAAACCCCTGAGAGCGCATCCCTCCCTCAGTACTAAACTCCTGACAGTGTGGCCCGCCCTCTGTCCAAACTCCTTACAGTGTGGCATTCCATCAGTACTAAACTCCTGACTGTGCGGTCCTTGCTCAGGAATAAACTCCTGACAGGGCGGCCCTCCCTCAGCACTAAACTCCTGACAATGTGGCCCTCCCTCGGTCCAAACGCCTTACAGTTTGGCATTCCATCCGTACTAAACTCCTGACAGTGCGGCATTCCCTCAGTACTAAACTCCTGACAGTGCGGCATTCCCTCAGTACTAAACTCCTGACATTGCGGCATTCCCTCAGTACTAAACTCCTGAGAGCGCATCCCTCACTCAGTACTAAACTCCTGACAGTGCGATTCTCACTTAGTACTAAACTCCTGACAGTGTGTCCCTCCCTCTGTCCAACCTCCTTACATTGCGTCCCTCCCTGAATACCATACTCCTGACCGTGCGGCCCTCACTCAGTAGTAAACTCCTGACCGTGCTGCTCTTCCTCAGAACTAAACTCATGACCGTGCGGCCCTCCCTCAGTACTAAACTCCTGACTGTGAGGCATTACCTCAGTACTAAACTGCTGAGAGTGCGGCATTCCCTCAGTACTAAACTCCTGAGAGTGCGGCATTCCCTCAGTACTAAACTCCTGACAGTGCGGGCCTCCCTTAGTACTAAACTCCAGGCAGTGCGGCATTCCCTCAGTACTAAACTCCTGAGAGCGCAACCCTCCCTCAGTACTAAACTCCTGACAGTGCGATTCTCACTCAGTACTAAACTCCTGACAGTGTGGCCCTCCCTCTTTCCAAACTCCTTACAGTGTGGCATTCCATCAGTACTAAACTCCTGACTGTGCGGCCCTTGCTCAGGAATAAACTCCTGACCGTGCGGCCCTCCTTCAGTACTAAACCCCTGACAGGGCGGCCCTCCCTCAGCACTAAACTCCTGAGAGTGCGGCCTTCCCTCAGTCCAAACTCCTTACAGTGTGGCATTCCATCAGTAGTAAACTGCTGACTGTGCGACACTGTCTCAACACTAAACTCCTGACAGTGCGGCCCTCCCTCAGTACTAAACTCCTGACAGTGTGGCCCTCCCTCGGTCCAAACTCCTTACAGTGTGGCATTCCATCAGTACTAAACTCCTGAATGTGCGGCACTCGCTCAGGATTAAACTCCTGACCGTGCGGCCCTCCTTCAGTACTAACTCCTGACAGTGCGACCCTCCATCAGTACTAAACTCCTGACCGTGCGGCCCTCCTTCAGTACTACACTCCTGACAGTGCGGCCCTCCGTCAGTACTAAACTCCTGACCGTGCGGCCCTCCATCAGTACCAAACTGCTGTCCGTGTGACACTCCCTCAGTACTAAACTCCTGTCCATGTGCCAGTCCTTCAGTACCAAACCCCTGACAGTGTGGCCCTCCCTTAGTACTAAACTCCTGGCAGTGCGGCATTCCCTCAGTACTAAACTCCTGAGAGCGCATCCCTCCCTCAGTACTAAACTCCTGACAGTGTGGCCCTCCCTCTGTCCAAACACCTTACAGTGTGGCATTCCATCAGTACTAAACTCCTGACTTTGCGGCCCTTGCTCAGGAATAAACTCCTGACAGTGCGGCCCTCCGTCAGTGCGAAACTCCTGACAGGGCGGCCCTCCCTCAGCACTAAACTCCTGATAGTGCGGCCTTCCCTCAGTCCAAACTCCTTACAGTGTGACATTCCATCTGTACTAAACTCCTGACAGGGCGGCCCTCCGTCAGTATGAAACTCCTGACAGGGCGGCCATCCCTTAGTACTAAACTCCTGACAGTGTAACCCTCCCTCTGTCCAAACTCCTTACAGTGTGGCATTCCATCAATACTAAACTCCTGACTGTGCGGCCCTTGCTCAGGAATAAACTCCTGACAGGGCGGCCATCCCTTAGTACTAAACTCCTGACAGTGTGGCCCTCCCTCAGTACTAAACTCCTGACAGTGTAACCCTCCCTCTGTCCAAACTCCTTACAGTGTGGCATTCCATCAATACTAAACTCCTGACTGTGCGGCCCTTGCTCAGGAATAAACTCCTGACAGTGCGGCCCTCCGTCAGTACGAAACTCCTGACAGTGCGGCCTTCCCTCAGTCCAAACTCCTTACAGTGTGACATTCCATCTGTACTAAACTCCTGACTGTGCGGCACTATCTCAGCAATAAACTCCTGAAAATGTGGCCTTCCCTCAGTCCAAACTCCTTACAGTGTGGCATTCCATCCGTACTAAACTCCTGACCATGCGGCACTCCATCAGTACTAAACTCCTGTCAGTGTGTCCCGACGTCAGTACTAAACTGCTCAGAGTGCAGCCTCTCTCAGTACTACACTCCTGACAGTGCGGCCCTCCCTCAGTACTAAAATCCTGTCCGTGTGGCCCTCCCTCAGTTCTAAACTCCTGACAGTGCGGCCCTCCCTCAGTACTAAACTCCTGACAGTGTGGCGCTCCCTCAGTCTAAACTCCTTCCAGTGTGGCCCTCCCTCAGTACTAAACTCCTGACTGTGCGGCCCTTCCTCAGTCCAAAACTCCTATCAGTTTGGCCCTGCCTCGTTACTGAACTCCTGGCAGTGCGGTCCTTGCTCAGTACTAAACAAATGGCAGTGTGGCCCTCCCTCAGTACTAAATTCCTGACAATGCGGCACTCCTTCAGTACTAAACTCCTGACAGTACGGCTCTTCCTCAGTTCAAAACTACTGACAGTGCGGCCCTCCCTCAGTACTAAACTCCTGACAGTGCGGCCCTCCCTCTGTCCAAACTCCTTACAGTGTGGCATTCCATCAGTACTAAACTCCTGACTGTGCGACACTGTCTCAACACTAAACTCCTGACAGTGCGGCCCTCCCTCAGTACTAAACTCCTGACAGTGTGGCCCTCCCTCAGTACTAAACTCCTGACAGTGTGGCCCTCCCTCTGTCCAAACTCCTTACAGTGTGGCATTCCATCAGTACTAAACCCCTGACATTGCAGCCTCCCTCAGTACTAAACTCCTGACAGTGCGGCCCTCCGTCGGTTCTATACTCCTGACTGTGCGGCCCTTCCTCAGTCCAAAACTCCTATCAGTTTGGCCCTGCCTCGTTACTGAACTCCTGACAGTGCGGTCCTCGCTCAGTACTAAACAAATGCCACAGTGTGGCATTCCATCAGTACTAAACTCTTGACTGTGCAGCACTCGCTCAACACTAAACTCCTGACAGTGCGGCCCTCCCTCAGTACTAAACTCCTGACAGTGTGGCCCTCCCTCAGTCCAAACTCCTTCCAGTGTGGCCCTCCCTCAGTCCAAACTCCTTCCAGTGTGGCATTCCTTCAGTACTAAACCCCTGACATTGCGGCCCTCCTCAGTACTAAATGCCTGACAATGCGGCCCTCCTCAGTACTAAACTCCTGACAGTGCGGCCCTCCGTTGGTTCTATACTCCTGACTGTGCGGCCCTTCCTCAGTCCAAAACTCCTAACAGTTTGGCCTTGGCTCGTTACTGAACTCCTGACAGTGCGGTCCTCGCTCAGTACTAAACAAATGGCAGTGTGGCCCTCCCTCAGTACTAAACTCCTGGCAATGCGGCATTCCCTCAGTACCAAACTCCTGACAGTGTGGCCATCCGTTTCTACTAAACTACTGACAATGCGGACCTCGCTCAGTCCTAAACTTCTGACAGTGCGGTCCTCGCTCAGTACTTAACATCTGACTGTGTGGCCCTCCCTCAGTACTAAACTCCTGACAGCGTGGCCCTCCCTCTGTCCAAACTCCTTACAATGTGACATTCCATCAATACTAAACTCCTGACTGTGTGGCCATCCGTTTCTACTAAACTACTGACAATGCGGGCCTCGCTCAGTCCTAAACTTCTGACAGTGCGGTCCTCGCTCAGTACTAAACTCCTGACAGTACGGCCTTTCCTCTGTACAAAACTACTGACTGTGCGATCCTCCCTCAGAAATAAACTCATGACAGTGTTGTCCTCCCTTAGTACTAAACTCCTGACAGTGCGGCATTCCCTCAGTACTAAACTCCTGACAGTGCGGCATTCACTCTGGACTAAGTTCCTGACAGTGCGGCCCTCCCTCAGTACCAAACTCCTGACAGTGTGGCCATCCCTTTGTACTAAACTACTGACAATGCGGGCCTCGCTCAGTCCTAAACTTCTGACAGTGCGGCCCTCCCTCAGTGTTAAACAACTGACAGTGCGGCCCTTCCTCAGTGCTAAACAACTGACGGTGTGGCCCTCCCTCTGTCCAAACTCCTTACAGTGTGGCATTCCATCAGTACTAAACTCCTGACTGTGCGGCCCTTGCTCAGGAATAAACTCCTGACTGTGCGGCTTTCCTTCAGTGCTAAACTCCTGACAGTACGGCCTTCCCTCAGTACTAAACTACTGACAGTGCGGCATTCCATCCGCCCTAAACTCCGGACCGTGCGGCTCTCCCTCAATACAAAACCCCTGACCGTGCAGCCCTCCCGCAGTCCAAAACACCTGACCGTGCGGCCCTCCTCCAGTACTAAACACCTGATCATGTGGCCCTCCCTTAGTACTAAACTCCTGAGAGTGCGGGCCTCGCTCAGTACTAAACTCCTGATAGTGTGGCCCTCCCTCAGTACCAAACTACTGACAGTGCGGTCCTCGCTCAGTACTAAACTCATGACAGTGTGGCATTCCATCAGTACTAAAAATGACAGTGCAGCAGTCCCTCTGTACTGAACCTTTGACAGTACTGCACTCCCTCAGTACCATCACTCTTGGCAGTGTACTGCTCCATCATTAATGCCTCTCGCATAGTGCAGCATTCCTTCAGGACTGACCTTCTGGCAGTGTAGCGGTCCCTCAGTACTGACCCTCTGATGGTGCAATACTCCCTCAGTACAGATCCGCTGACAATGTGGCATTCAGTGAGGACTGAACCTCTGGCAGTGTGACACTCCCGCACTACAGACCTCCATAGACCCTCTGAGAATGCAGCACTCCCTCTGTCCGACCCTCTGATAGTGCAGCACTCCATCAGTTCTGAACCTCCCACAGAGGCGTTGTCTCAGTACTGTTCCTCTGGCAGTGTGGCAAACTCTCAGTACATGCCCTAAGACAATACAGCACTCCCTCAGTGCTGATTCTTTTCCAATGCAGCACTCCTTCAGTACTGACACTTTAACTGTGTTGCACTCCCGCAGTACGGAACATCTGACAGTGCAACACTCCTCAGTTACTGACCCCCTAATAGTGCAGCACACACTCAGTACTAACCCTCTGACAGTACAGCACTCCATCTATGCGGACACTCTGACAGTGTGGAGTTCCCTCACTTCTGACCCTCCGAGAGTGCAGCACTCCCACAGTACTGAGCCTTCGATAGTGCAGCTTTCCCTCAGCGCTGACCCTCTCACAGGGCAGCACTCCCTTCATACTGACTCTCTGACAGTGTGACACTCCCTCAGTACTGACCCTCTGACAATGTGATACTCCCTCAGTACTGCCCCTCTGACAGAGAAGCACCCCCTCAGTAGAGACTCTCTGACAGTGTGGTGTTGCAATTTAATGAAACTCTGACAGTGCGGTATTCCATCCATACTGGCCCTCCGACATTCCGATGGACCCACAGTACTGACCCTCTGACAGTGCAGCACTCCCTCAGTACTGACCCTCTGACAGTGTGGCACTCCCTCAGTACTGACCCCCTCACAGTGCAGCACTGCCTAATCACTGACTCCCTCATAGTACAGCACTCCCTCGGTACTGACCCTTTAACAGTGCAGCACTCCCTCATTATTGATCCTCTGACAGTGTGGCACCCCCTCAGCACTGACACTTTGACAGTGTTGCTCTCCTGCAGTACTGACCCTCTGACAATGCAGCACTTCCTCATTACAGAACCTCTGACAGGGTGGCATTCCCTCAATACTCTTCCTCTGACAATGTAGTGCTCCCTCAGTACGCTCCGATAGTGTTGTGTTCCCACAGTAATGAACTTTCAACAGTGCAGTGCTTATTTTGTTCTGACCCATTAACAGTGCAGCATTCCCTCAGTATTGACGTTCCGGCAGTGTTGCGAGCCCCAGTACTGATGCTCTGACAGTGCAGGTTTCCCTCAATACTGATCCTCTGACAGCAACATTAACTTAGGACTCACTCTCCACAGATTGTCGCTCCCTCAGTAATGATCCTCTGACAGTGGACTGCTCACTGCATAATGACCCTCTGACAGTGCGACAGTGCCTCATTACTGACCCCCTCACAGTGCAGGACTGCCGAAGCACTGACTCCCTGATAGTACAGCACTCCTTCGGTCATGACCCTTTAACAGTGCAGCACACACTCAGTACTGACCCTTTGACAGTGCAGCACTCTGTCAGCACTGACACTCCAACTGTGCAGCACGTTCCCCCATACAGACGCTCTCACAGTGCAGCGCTCCCTCTTTCCTGACCCTCTAACAGTGCAGCACTCCCTCAGTACAGATCCTCTGACAGTGCAACACCCCGTCTGAACTGACCCTCTGACAGTGCAGCACTCCCTCTGTATTGACCCTCTGACTGTGCAGCATTCCCTCAGTACTGACCATCTGACAGTGAAGCACTCCCTCAGTACTGATCCTCTGACAGTGCAACACCCCGTCCGAACTGACTCTCTGACAGTGCAACACTCGCTCTGTATTGAACCTCTGACTGTGCAGCATTCCCTCAGTACTGACCCTCTGACAGTGCAGCACTCCGTCAGTACCAAACTCCTGACAGTGTGGCCCTCCATTAGTACTAAACTACTGACAGTGCGGCCCTCGCTTAGTACTAAACTCCTGACAGTGCGGCCCTCCCTCAGTACTAAACTCCTGACAGTGCGGCATTCCCTCAGTACTAAACACCTGACAGTGCGGCATTCCCTCAGTACTAAACTCCTGACAGTGCGGCATTCCATCAGGACTAACATCCTGACAGTGCGGCCCTTCCTCAGTACCAAATTCCTGTCAGTGTGACCCTCCCTTAGTACTAAACTGCTGACAGTGCGGCATTCCCTCAGTACTAAACTCCTGACAGTGCGGCATTCCCTCAGTACTAAACTCCTGACAGTGCGGCATTCCCTCAGTACTAAACTCTTGACAGTGCGGCATTCCCTCAGTACTAAACTTCTGACAGTGCGGCATTCCATCAGGACTAACATCCTGACAGTGCGGCATCCCCTCAGTACTGACCCTCTGACAGTGCAGCACTCCCTCAGTACTGATCCTCTGACAGTGCAACACCCGTCCGAACTGACCTTCTGACTGTGCAGCAATCCTTCAGTATTGACGATCCGACAGTGCAGCTTTTGTTCAGTACTGATCCTCTGACAGTGTAGCACTCCTTCAATATTGACGTTCCACTGTGCAGCTTTTCTTCAGTACTGACCCTCTGACAGTGCAGCACTCCTTCTGTAATGACATTTCCTTCTATTTCTGAATGTTTTGTGGAGATATAGAGACATTGCCTTTGCAGATTTTGAGAAAGCATGAGAGAGACAAGCAATCCAAGCCCTGTCTGAAACTCTGCAACAGTCTATTCAGAGAGATGCACAGCATGGAAACATACCCTTCAGCCTAACTTATTCATGCCAACCAGATTTCCAACTTAATTTAGTTCCATTTGCTCGCACTTGGCTGATATCCCTCTAACCCCTTCCTATTCATATACCCATCCAGATGCCTTTTAAATGTCGCCATTGTACCAGTCCCCACCACATCCTCTGGCAGCTACCTGCATGACCTTGAATAAGTGCTCAAACTTTCATAGAGACGATGCAACCTCAAACAAACACCAACCTATGAAATGCTATCACTGCCATTTTCAACCCATCCTTTGGTTCTCCGTTACGCTGATTTGAACAGAGGTAAAAAAAACAGTCTTTGTGACCATCCAGCGTGACCTTGTTAAAAAAAGTTACTTTCAATTTTCACTTGCATTAGATTACCGCACCATCCAGTTGTCTGGAAGGTGGGATGAGCTGTATTCTCCTGCTATAGTCCTTGGTGTCCCACCTTGATGTGAGGGAGGGAACTCCAGGATTTTGACCTGAGTCACGCAGAGAGCTCTCTTACTGGAGTGTCTCTTTACAGAGGAAAGTTACCATAGACCAGGAGGACCCGAGAGCTGCTGTCTCGTCAGAGAGGCCTGGTGGGTCACACACCTCAGGTGAGGGGCGAGATTCAGAAGTTGGGGCCATCATGGTAATTTCAAACATGATAGAGAGTGATCCAACAATGTTGGGATAACGAACCTGTTAGCTGAGTGAACCGACCCTCCTTTGTAGCGAAGGAATTCTATCCCTGTAATAGTGCAAGCTTGAGTATTCAACACGAAAGTCAATCTGTACGGACGCGCTGGAGACCTGAAACATCAATACAGAGCTTGCTGAAGGAGCTAAGCATGTCCGCAGTATCTCTGAGGGGAGAGGGAGAAAGAGACAGCGAGAGAGTTCACCTTTCAATCCAGTGATTTCTGCGCGAAAGTTCCTTCAGAACAGACTGTTTTGAGGAAGGGTCACTTGAAATGCGAATTGTTCCTCTCTCTCTCTCTTCACCGTTGCTGCCTGATCTGCTGAATTTCCGCAGCCATCTGTTTGCTTGAGAATTTGATCTGACCTGATCCTAGCGTCACTGAATAATTCAGTCTGTGTTCAATGCCCTGAGGCTGCTTCTGCTGAAAGTTGACAAACAGGTTTAAGGCTGTGTAAGGTATTGTATTCGGAGGGCGGGGTACATGGGAGAACAGATACAGAACACAGGCACTTCAAAAAGATATTTCTCAATTTAACTTTTTGATGTTAATTCAGAAGGAACAGTTCAGAGCTAACATTTCAGTTCATCAGCCAAGGGGAGTATATATGTCATGACAAAGACTTGTTGTAAAGACTGTACAGAACCGAACTTTAGTGACTATGTTTGTACATTTTTTTTGTGAATAAAGTCTCTGTTAGAAACTGATATAAATGTTTTTTCGAGTGGGACCAAGCATCTTGAGCTTTTGGAGGCATTGCTTTTGTCCCTAATCTTTTTAAAATAAACTCTAGTCAAGTTAGATACTCCCCGGTTATATATATATCAATGGTCATCAACGGGGAGGAGATGGTGGGATTGTCCCGGGGGCTCAGTGTTACCTCACTGCACCCGGGTTCGATTCCAGCCTCGGGCGACTGTCTGTATGGTGTTGGCACATTCTCCCCGTGTCAGCCTCCGGGTGCTCCTGTTCCCTCCCACTGTCCAAAGATGTGCAGGCTAGGTGGATTAGCCAGAGGAAATAAAGGGATCAAGGGATAGAATGGGGGAATGGGCTGCTCTGCCGAGGGTCAATGTGAACATGATAGGCCGGTTGGCGTGCTTCCACATTCTATGTTCAATCCAGAGACTCAAGTAACGTTCTGGGCTCTGGGCTCCAATCTTGGTGGTGGCTGTGGGTCATCACAGTGAGAACAGGTTTGGATATGAACACGGTCCAAAGGGGTAACAGGTTTGCTTTCTGAGGTGTTGAGGACATGAATGTTTTGTCGAGGTTCCTTCGGGATAAACATACTGAGGAGGTGCTTTCAGAGGTACTGAGGGAGCGCTTTCTGGCGGTATAGGGTGCAGAAGGTGGAATGGTACAGATACACTTCCCTAATCATTTCCTCAGGGCCCTAAAGGCACGCTGGTGTGGTCATCTGAGATGGAAGCCACTCCCCATTTTAGAAGCTTAGATAAACACTCAGTGAAAAATAACACAAACGCATGCCTTAAACATGGATTGGAGGAAAACCGTTATGAATCTATCATCACTTGTTGCTTGGACACGGTTTAGAAAAGCAGGAACCCAAACAGACCAATGCTGGCGATGGAAGGGATGCTGCACAGGAAGATCCAAGAATTCATTTGCATTTGATGTCTGTCTCCCTGCAGAGGTCATCATCTGAGATCAGGGTTCAGTCCTGGGAGAAATCATCTCTCCATCAAAACCTCAACCATGTGTGTGTGTGTGTGTAAGGTGTATCCAAGAAAATAAACTCCTGCTGTTGTTTCTGGTTGATTGGTCCCTTATTTTCAAAAAACTGGCAAAGACAAATGTGAAAGCTTTTAAAAGCTGCAAAACTCACTTAACTGGGATAAGGTGAATGCTGTAAATCTCCCAGAGGTTGGGATGGAAGGAACAAGCAACATTAGATTGAGAAGAGGTAGTGCCATTCAGGTGCAGAGGTATTGTTGGAATGTCTATTCAGGATTAACTAAGTCATTTCAGGAGAGGAGAAAACAATTCCAGGTAGATCAAAAACACCTTGGATATAGTTTCTCAACCAATCTGCTCAGTGATGGTATGATATTCCACTGGACCAGGTGGGACTTAAACCTGGATCTCCTAGCTCAGAGGTAAAGACGCTACCACTGACCCTTTCTACTTTCCCCAAGCTGTACAAGAGAGCTAACACTTGGCTGCAGACATCAATTAAAAACAGCCAATGTGACAAGGTCTTCAAGAAGGAAGGAGGGAGAAACCAGGAATATACAGGCCAATCAGTCTGACGGTGGGGAAACTGTTGGAATGAATACTGAGGGACAGAATGAATCTGCATTTGGAGCAGGCAGGGGTTAATCAAGAACAGCCGGTGTGATTTTTATTAAAGGAAGGCCATATCTGACCAACCTGATTGAATTTGTCAAAGAGGTGGCCAGATGTGTAGGTGACAGCAATGCATTTGGTATAGGCTACATGGAATTCTGTGGGGCTTTTGATAAGGTCCTGCATGGGACACTGATGGCAAAGACAAGAGCCCATGGCATCCAAGGAAATTTGGCAAATTGGATCCACAATGGGCTGAGTGGCAGGAATTAGAGGGTGATGGTTGAGCTTGCTTCTGTAACTGGAAGCTTGTGCCCAGTGGGATCTTGCAGAGGCCAGTATTGGGTTCTCGCAGTTTCTAGGTTTATAGAAATAGCTTTCACTTGAAAGTTGGAGGATTGATCAGTGAGTTCACGGAAGATATGAAAACTAATGTGCTGGGAAACAGTGAGGAAGACTGAATTAGACCATAGGCGGACAAACATGGTAAAGAAATACATGATGAACTATAGGGCCCTGGGAAGCACTGAAGATCAGAGGGACCTTGTTGTGCCTGTCCACCAGTCACTTAAACACCGGGACAGGTGATAAACTCGCCTTTCATTGTTAAGCACAGTGTTTGAGCTGGGAAGTTCTGTCGGAACTATCGAAAACATTGGCTAGGGGACTGTTAGCTTGTTGTCTGCATTTCTGGAATCCACATTTAAGGAGGGATATGCTAGCACTCGATACTTGGAAGGATGTTGTCTGAGCTGGAGAGTTTCAGTTATGAAGAGAGACTGGAAAGATTGGGTCATTTTCCTTAGACCAGAGAGTTTGAGAGGGGAGTTGCAGGTAGATAGGATAGTGGAGAAGTCTTTTTGTATGCTTTCCCTTATTGGTCAGAGCATTGAGTAAAGGAATTTGGAAGTCATGTTGTGGCTGTACAGGACATTGGTTAGGCCACCTTTGGAGTATTGTGTGCAATTCTGCTCTGATTCCCGTAGAAAGGATGTTGTGAAATTTGAAAGGTTTCAAAAAGATTTACAAGCATGTTGCCAGGGTTGGAGGGTTTGAACTACAGGGAAGGCTGAATAGGCTGGAGCTGTTTTCCCTGGAGTGTTGGAGGCTGAGGATAACCTTCCAGACGTTTATAAAATCATGGATGCATGGATAGGGTAAATAGACAAGGTCTTTTCCCTGGGGTGTGATAGTCCAGAACGAGAGGGCATAGGCTTAGGGTGAGAAGGGAAAGATTTACAAGGTCCGAAGGGCCAACGTTTTCATTCAACAGGCGGTGCATGTATGCAAGAGGAAGTTCAGGCCAGTACGCGGCTAGTAACATATAAAAGGTATCAGGAGGGTTATTAGATAACTCCATCACCACCTGATGAAGGAGCAGCGTTCCGAAAGTTAGTGGTTCCAAATAAACCAGTTGGACTATAACCTGGTGTTGTGTGATTTTTAACTTGAATTGGAAGGGATTAGAGGGCCAAATGTTGGTAAATGGGACTAGGTTAATTTCGGATATCTGGTCGGCATGGACGAGTTGGGCTGAAGTATCTGTTTCTGTGTTGTACATCTGTTTGACTCTATGACATCATTGAGATGTATAAAATAATGAGAGGTGTTGATTGGGTACACAGTAAGGAAATATTCCCCTTGATGGAGGAACCAGTTAAGACAAATGCTGTAAAGACTGGAAGGCAGTGCAGATATTTAAGGTAAGGGGCAGGAGTCTTAAGGGGATTGAAAGTGATAAAGTCATACAGCATGGAAACAGACCTTTTGATTCTCCCCAAGTCAATACTAATCATAATCCCAAACAAAACTAGTCCCACCGCCTGCTACTGGCCCATATCCCTCTAATTCTTTCCTGTTTGTCCAAATAACTTTTAAACATTGGAACTGTACCCGCATCCATTAATTCCAGAGTCACTGACGCCAATCTCCCCGTTTGATATAAACAAGCCTCACAGTCTCTGACACCAATCTCTGCCTGTCTGATATAAACCAACCCACAGTTCCTGACACCAATCTCGCCCTGTCTGATATAAACCAACCCACAGTCACTGACACCAATCTCCCCCTGTCTGATATAAATCAGCCCCACATTCACTGACACCAATCTCCCCGTCTGATATAAACGAGCCCCTCATTCACTGACACCAATCTCTCCTGATATAAACCAGTCCCCCAGAGAGTGATACGAAATTGCCCATCCAATTTAAACCATTCCCACAAAATCTTTCGCCAATCTCCTCTTGTATGACATATACCAGCCCCTAGACCACTGACACCAATCCCTCCCTTTCTGATATAAACGAGCCAGACAGTCAGTGACGAAAATGTATTGCTGGAAAAGCGCAGCAGGTCAGGCAGCATCCAAGGAGCAGGAGAATCGACGTTTCGGGCATGAGCCCTTCTTCAGGAATTATGCCCGAAACGTCGATTCTCCTGCTCCTTGGATGCTGCCTGACCTGCTGCGCTTTTCCAGCAATACATTTTCAGCTCTGATCTCCAGCATCTGCAGTCTTCTCTTTCTCCTAGACTGTCAGCGACACCAATCTCCGCCAGTCTGGTTGAAATTAACCCCACAGACGCTGACAATAATCTCCCCACTTCTGATATACACCAGCCCTGCAGTCACTGACACCAATCTCCTTCTGTCTAATATAAATCATCCCCACCGACACTGACTATATTTTTCCCTTTCTGATATAAACCAGCCCCACAGTCACTGACACTAATCTCCTCCTGTCTGATATAAACCAGCCCCACAGTCACTGACACTAATCTCCCCCTGTCTGATATAAATCAGCTCCACAGTCACTGATACCAATCTCCTCGGGACTGACATAAACTTTGATTCCCATTCTTCCTGGTAGAAAATTAGGGCCATGTGTGGAATGTTCAAGTCAGTAAGAATTGTCAGCAAGGATTCATCATTTTTCTTTTTGGAGCTTTTAATGCCGGGGAATTTTTCAGTTATTAAATTTCAGTTCTTTTCCCGTGACCAAGTTTCATTTGAAGCAGACATTCATATTAGTTGCATACTAATTGCCTGTGAATCCCTCTCTCAAATGGAGCAGGGGAATGAATAGTTTCTCCCCAGTATGAACCTGATGTACCAGTCACTCTGAGTGCCTCCTTTATCACAGAGACAACAGGTGAATGGTCTCTCACTTGTGTGAAATAGCTGGTGTGTCAGCAGAGTTGTTGACTGAGTGAATCCTTTCCCAAACTGAGTGCAGGAGAATGGCTTCTCTCCAGTGTGACTGTGCGGATGACTTCCTAACAGGAATGAGTAATTGAATGCCTTTCCACAATCCCCATGTTTACATGGTTTCCCTGTGGTATTGATGTTGTTGCTTGTCTCCAGGTTTGGTGATCAGTTCAAGGCTTGCCCACATACAAACACAGCCACAGGGTGGCAGCAAATGGGAACTCACTGTCTGTAAGAGTTTCAGAAGGAGAAACTCTCCAAATATTGAAAATGCTGTTGTGAAGTTGAAGATGTATATTATACCTTTAAGGGAGAGTGAAGGATGTTTTGGCAGTGAGAGTAACTGTCGTGACTTGACTATGACTTGAAAATATGTAACATTTGGTTGCAAACTCGATACCTCAGTAGTTTGACCACCATTTGAATTCAACCAATCAATTTAAATTATGCCCCAGTAAACTAAAACCCAATGGAATTTGAATTTTACCGTTTTGACAACTTAGAACCAGTGAGATGATCCGATATTTGGGGTATCAAAGGTCAGCATTTTGAGAGTTAGCTAGAGAAGGGAGAGAGAGAGAGACTGCCAACCAAAACACTCTCGATCAAAGATACTTTTTTTACCCTTGCAGCAGATGTCTAAAGCCGACTCAGGGAGATCTACAAACAGGAAGATCGACACCGGAGACAGCAGCCGCTGTCTGGCTTTGAAAATTAATATGTCGCACATTTTAATCGGGGTTTATTGAGTCAGTATATTGTTATAGAGTTGGATATAGAAAACAGATCTTTAAGAGAAAAGTGGTTCAGAGTTGTAGATAGTTATTGTTTACATAGAACATAGAAACGTACAGTACAGAACAGGCCCTTTGGCCCACGATGTTGTGCCAAGGATTAATCCTAATGTAACATAAAATAACTTAACCTATGCATCCCTCAATTCACAGCTATCCATGTGCATGTCCAGTTGTCGCTTAATTGTCCCTAATGACTCTGCTTCCGCCACCACCGCTGGCAACAACATTCCATGCGTTCACAACTCTCTGCGTAAAGAAACTACCTCTGACGACCCGTTTAACCTTTCTCCTCATAACTTAAAACTATGACTCCTCGTGCCAGTCAATACTGGCCTATGGAAAAGTCTCTGGCTATTGACTCTATCTATTACTCTCATTACCTTGCACACCTCGATCAGGTCTCCTCTCTTCCTCCTCTCTCCAGAGACAAAAGTCTGAGCTTCGTCAATCTCTCTTCATAAGGCAAGCTCTCCAGTCCAGTCAGCCCTGGTAAACATTCTTTGTACCCTCTCCAAATCCTCTGTATCTTTCATATAGTCGGGCAACCAGAACCGGACACAATATTCTAAGTGTGGTCTCACAGGGACTTGTAGAGCTGTAGCAAAACCTCTCGGCTCTTAAACGTGATTACCCTGTTAATGAAAGCCAAAACACCATATGCTTTCTAAACAAACCTATCCACTTGGGTAGCATATTTGCATTAACTATGTACTTGAACACAAAGTTCCCTCTGTTCCTCCACACTGCCAAGAATATGGTCTTTAATCCTGTATTCAGCATTCTAGTTCAACCTTTCAAATTGCATCGTTTCACATTTGTCCAGGTTTAATTCCATATGCCATTTTTCAACCCAGCTCTGCATCCTGTATTTTTTTTTTGCTGCAGCCTGCAATAGCCCTCGATTCTATCAACAGCACCTCCAACCTATGTGACATCTGCAAATTTTACTAACCCACCCCTCAATCTCTTCAGGGAGAAAGTGAGGACGGCAGATGCTGGAGATCAGAGCTGAAAATGTGTTGCTGGAAAAGCGCAGCAGGTCAGGCAGCATCCAAGGAACAGAAGAATCGACGTTTCTGGCATCAGCCCTTCTTCAGGTGAAGAAGGTCTGATGCCCGAACCGTCGAATTCCTGTTTCTTGGATGCTGCCTGACCTGCTGCGCTTTTCCAGCAACACATTTTCAGCCCTCAATCTCCACCCAAATCATTTATAAAAGCTACAAACAGCAGAGACCCAAGAACAGAACCCTGTGGGACGCCACTCAAGACTGACCTCCAGGCAGAACTTGCCATCTCCAACCAATCTCTGCCTTCTGTCAGCTAGCTAATTCTGAGTCCAAATAGCCAAATCTCTCAAAACCCCATATCTCCTGACTTTATGGATGAGCCTACCATCCTTACCTTATCAGATGCCTTGCTGAAGTCGTTATACATCACATCCACCAGCTTGACCTTCATCGATCTGTCCTGTCACTTCCTCAAAAAACTCAGTAAGATTTATGTGGGATGACCTGCCCCTCACAAAGACATGATGACTGCCTTTAATCACGCTCTACTTTTCCAAATAGTCATAAATTCTTTCCAAAACGTTGCTGACCACAGATAGAAGACTGGCTACTCTGTAATTGCCAGGCATTTCACTATTACCCTTCTTGAAAATTGCCTCCTAGCAATCCTCCCATATGACTCCCGTGGAGAGTGAGGACGCAACGATCTTCACCAGCGGCTTAGCAACCTCCTTTCTTGCTTCCTAGAGTAGCCTAGGATAAATCAGGTCTGGTCATGGGGGCTTATCAATCTTAATGTTTGCCAAAATTTCCAGCACATAAACCTCATCAATCTTGATCTGTTCCAAACTGTATCCCAGCTCCTCAAAGTTCTTATTCACAACAAGGTTACTTTCCTTAGTGAAAACCAAAGCAAAAAAAACCTCATTTAGGGTTTTCCCTATCTGCTCAGACACCACGCACAAGTTCCGCACGCTCTCCCTGATTGGCCTTACCTTCACCCTGATCATTCTCTGTTCCTCACGTATGTGTAAAATGCCTTTAGATTCTCCCTAATCTTTCCTGTCAAGCCTTTTTCTTGCCCCCTCCTGGCTCTCCTCAGTCCATTACTGAGCTCCTTTCTAGCAAGCCTGTAATCCTCTAAAGCTGTGTTAGATCCTTGCCTCCTCCACCTTATGTAAGCTGCCTTCTTCCTTTTGAGGAGAAGCTCCTCTGTTCTTGTTACCCCTTCTTACCTGTCTCAGAGGGACATATTTGTGCATAACTCGCAACAACTGCTCCACATGTCTGCTGTGCCGTTTCTATGGCACAATTGCTCCCAGTCTGTACGTCCTAACTCCTGTCTGATCGCGTCCTAAGTTCTTTTTCACCACTTAAAATATGCAGTTTTTAAAATGTTCACTTTTAGGGTTAAAGAATAAAATTGATTTTTAAAAAAAAAATAGTGGAATTTGGGAGTCCTCTGTCCCTTTAACAGATTACGAGGCAAGGTGAGTTTGTCTACGTTTTGTTTAAATTGCAGGAGGGCTCAAGGACCTTTTACTGTGCTGTACATCTCTGTAACTCTATGCTGTCCAGGTCCTGTCTGCTGAGAATGGTGAAAAGCTTTTCCGAGGCTGTGCATTTGGCTGTAACACTTCTGCTTCCAGTTCAAAGATAGCCTTCAGTTCCTGATTAATTGTGTTGTATCAGATTTTGACTGTTTTTGGTTTGGTTTGAGTTTCCTTTCTCTGGCTCTCTCCTGATGCCCTGTAAAAGAAGTTTATAAAAGTGATCAGATTAGATTACTTACAGTGCGGAAACAGGCCCTTCGGCCCAACAAGCCCACACCGCTCCGCTGAAGCACAACCCACCCATACCCATACATCTACATCTACTCCTTACCTAACACTACGGGCAATTTAGCATGGCCAATTCACCTGACTTGCACATCTTTGGACTGTGGGAGGAAACCCACGTAGACACGGGGAGAACGTGCAAACTCCACACAGTCAGTCGCCGTGGCGGGAATTGAACCCGGGTCTCTGGCGCGGTGAGGCAGCAGTGCCAACCACTGTGCCACCGTGCCGCCCTTACTGTCAACACAGGAGAGAAGTTCAGACCATTCCAGTATAGGTGAATTATTTGTCCCTGCCCTGTTCCCCCACCCTCCCAAGAGCTGTGAATGCCTGTTTCTCCCACCCCCAGGCTCTCCATCCTCCCTGGGTCAGTCCTAATTCTCCCTCCCCATCTCCACTGTCTCCATCACTGGGATTACAGGCAGGTCCCGCCCATTCGCTGTGCATCACCAGTATAACCGCGCATGCGCCTCGTCCCAAATAAAATGGCGGCCACGGCGAAGGTCCCGGGAATTAAATTCAGGGCTGAAACCGCGGAATCTGCTAATTCTTATTCGGTTCGCGGGACCTTTACTAGATATTACCCAGACGGTTCGCACCACCTCTCCCACCGCTGGCTCTATTATTCCGACGGGACCACCCCCTCCCCGCCATGATCTGGAGACTGAATGAGGGGCCTTCAGTCAATTTGCACATGCTCCAACAGGTTCAATCCAGCGCCTGCGCACTGGTGTCCTTTTGGGGGTGAGGGGGAACATCGCGCGTCCTCTTCAGGAATGTCCATAAGACATAGGGGTGGAAGGAAGGCCATTCGGCCCATGCTCCACTCCGCCATTTAATCATGGCTGATAGGCATTTCAACTCCACTTAACTGCATTCTCCCCGTAGCCCTTAATTCCTTGTGACATCAAGAATTTATCAATCTCTGCCTTAGCGTCCCAGCCTCCACTGCACTCCATGGCAATGAATTCCACAGGCCCACCACTCTCTGGCTGAAGAAATGTCTCCGCATTTCTTTTCTGAATTTACCCCCTCTAATTCTAAGGCAGTGTCCACAGGTCCTAGTCTCCTCACCTAATGGAAACAATTTCCTAGGATCCACCCTCTCGAATCCATGTATTATCTCGTAAGTTTCTATTAGTACTCCCCTTAATCTTCTGAACTCCAATGAATACAATCCCAGGATCATCAGCTGTTCCTCATATGTTAGGCATACCACTCCAGGGATCATCCGAGTGAATCTCCGCTGGACATGCTCCAGTGCCAGTATATCCTTCCTGAGATGTGGGGACCAAAACTGGACACAGTACTCCAAATGGGGCCTAACCAGAGCCTTATAAAGTCTCAGCAGCACAACAGTGCTTTTATATACCAACCCTCTTGAGATAATTGACAACATTGCATTCGCTTTCTTAATCACGGACTCAACCTGCATGTTTACCTTTAGAGAATCCTCAACTGGCACTCCCAGATCGCTCTGTACTTTTGCTTTACGAATTTTCTGACCGTTTAGACGGTAGTCCATGCTTGTATTCTTTTTTTAAAGTGCAAGACCTCGCATTTGTTCACATTGAATTCCATCAGCCATTTCCTGGACCACTCTTCCAAACTGTCTAGATCCTTCTGCAGCAACCACCCCCCCCCCCCACTTCCTCAGTTCTACCTGCCTGTCCACCTAACTTTGTATCATCGGCCAACTTCGCTAGAATGTCTCCAGTCCCTTCATCCAGATCATTAATATATAACGTGAACTGCTGCGGCCCAACACTGAACGCTGTGGGACACCGCTTGTCATCGGCTGCCGTTCCGAAAAAGAAACTTTTATCCCAACCCTCTGCCTTCTGTCAGACAGCCAATCCTCAATACACACCAGTCGCTCACCTCGAACACCATGGGCCCTCACCTTGCTCAGCAGCCTCCCGTGTGGCACCTTATCAAAGGCCTTTTGGAAGTCTAGGTAGCCCACATCCACTGGATTTCCCTGGTTAACGTACTTGTCACCACTTCAAAGAACTCCAACAGGTTTGTCAGCCACGACCTCCACTTACTAAATGCATGTTGACTTGTTCTAATCCGCCCTTGCTCTGACAAGAATTTAGAAACCTCATCCTTAATGATTGGTTCTAGAATTTTACCAACAAACCGAGGTTAGGCTAATTGGCCTATAATTGTCCATCTTTTGTCTTGATCCTTTCTTGAACAAGGGGGTTACAGCAGCGATATTCCATTCATCCGGGACTTTCCCTGACTCCAGTGACTTTAGAAAGATCTCAACCAACGCCTCCGCTATTTCCTCAGCCACCTTCCTCAGAACTCTAGGATGTAACCCATCAGGACTAGGAGATTTATCAATTTTAATACCTTTTCGCTTTTCTAGCACTATCTATTTTGTAATGGCAACCATACTCAACTCAGCCACCTGACTCTCTTCAATTGTTGGGATATTACTCATGTTTTCCACTGTGAAGACTGGTGCAAAGGACTTATTAAGTTCTCCTGCTATTTCCTTATCTCCCATCACTCGGCTTCCAGCTTCAGTTTGAAGTGGCCCAATGTCTACTCTTGCCTGTCATTTGTTTCTTATGTATTGAAAGAAACTTTTACAATCATTTCTAATATTACTGGCTAGCCTACCTTCATATTTGATCCTCTCCTTCCTTATTTCTCTCTTTGTTATCCTCTGTTTGTTTTTGTAGCCTTCCCAATCTTCTGATTTCCCAGTGCTCTTGGCCACTTTATAGGATCGCTTTTTTTATTTGATAGATTTCCTGAGTTCATTTGTCAGCCATGGCTGTCTAATCCCTCCCTGGATAATCTTTCTCTTCTTGGGTATGAACCTCTGTACAGTGTCCTCAATTTTACCCACAAAATCCTGCCATTTTTGCTCTACTGTCTTCCCGGCTAGGATATCCGAGATCTTCATCCTGCAGCCAGGTCTCAGTGATGACCAGTCAGATTGTGGTCTTCTCACTCACTTTCCTTCTCTTTAATTAGCTTCACAGATTATGTGTAAGGGACACTCTGTGGTCAGGAAACAGAACCAGGTATTATATTAGAATTGGAAAGATTGATTTTTATGTTATGATTGGAATATTGTTCAATTCTGAACTTGGAAGGAGAAAACACCAATTGAGGAGAAACCGTGTGTGGATGAAATCATCTGAACTGTCAAGATATTATCATAGTCAAGCTGAGGAGAAAGTATGGAAATATGAGGACAGTGAAGGAGGATTCAAATCCCCACCTCAACTGGAAATTCAGCAATGCACTCACACTGAGGAAAGGCCATTCATCTGCTCCAAGCGTGGGAAGGGATTCATTCAGTCTCCTCAAATGCAGGCAGACCATAGAGTTCACCCAGATAAAAGACCCTTTTAAATCACAAGACTGTGGAAAATGCCATAGAAATTCTGGGCAACTGATGCACCATTGACGTATTCGAACAGAGGAGAGACTATTCAGGAGTTCTCACTGCGGCATTAAGTTCAGACAATCATTTCAATTCACTACACACCAGCGAGATCACACTGGGTAGAGGCTGAGAACCTGCTCTGACTGCCGCAAGGCGTTCATTCAATCATCCAGCTGCAGATATATCGGCAAACTCAGAGTGTTCCCCTGAGCCGAAAGAGAAGGCATTCTGTACCATATCCTATGTGCAAAAACACACGTGGGTTCACATAAGAGTGAGACCATTTCGTTGCACTGTGTTTCGGGAGGGATTTACTCACTCTTCTGCCCTACTGGGAGGCCAGTGAGTTCACACTAAGACTAGGACTTTTAAATGTCCAGACTGTGGGAAGTGTTTTAAAGGTTCCAGGAAACTGATGTTCCATCAACATGTTCACAATGATGAGAAACTTTTCTGGGGCTCTCACTGCAGGACCAGGTTCAGTCAATCATCTGACATCAAACTTCAGTGAGTTCACACCAGGGAGAGGCCATTCACCTGCTCTGTGTGTAAGAAGGGTTTGCTCGCTCATTCAACCTGCTGAAACACTGACGTGTTCATAACGAACTACAGCAATGAGATTGTGCTGTTCACCACATCCAGGCCCAAGCCATGTTCACTGATTCTGTTTATGCTCAGGTTAATTAACCTGTGTGAGACAGGTTTAATATTTTGGATAAAAGTCAAATAAGTTAGTTTTGCATTAGATATATTGAACCATTTTAGCATCTCTGACGCAAGTTAGTTCATTTTTGAAGGGATAACCCTCACTGTGGCATTCCAACATTAGCCCTACTGAAAGTTAAAGCTTCATGGATTAAGAACTCCAGAAATGGATTGGAGGACCGTCAAGTTTCAGTATCTTCAGGAATAGCTGTTGAGAAACAAGAGAAAACCTGACTGAAGTCTGGGCTTTCCTTGTCAGTGCAAGTCTGGGGTGAATGATGCCTTACTGCCTGATCTGTCTGACATTCAACCAGTTTGGTACAAGATGGGCTCAGTTTCTACGAGAATAGGGACAAATATTCCTCACAACTGAAGGCAATAAATATAGCCATTAGAGAAGTGGAACGGTCTTTAAAAAGAAGATAGTGAATTATTGTTGTAGAACTGAACAAAACCAAAATGTTGCTTAAAGAAAAACAAAATTGAACATTTGTACCCTACTCTCGTCAGGATTAGAAGACAAGTAAGTAAACTGAAACAGGGAGAACCAATTGATGAGTGATAAGGATTGACATGGAGATGGAGCAAAAGCTATCAGGATTTGGGTAATCCAAGATGGAGGATGGGAAAAGTTTTGCTTGGAAGAACTGCTCGCTTTTGGAGTATTTTAGTTGTTGGAAGCGAGTTTCTCGAATTCTACGAGCAGTAATTACTGTTTTTATGCTGTTGCACTGTTTTGGAAGTTTGGGAGAAAAGATCAAAACAATGGCTCTTTAAAAAGGAGGAAGTGAACAAAAGTAGTTACCACATGGTCAGGGAGAGAGAAAGAGAGGGAGAGAGAGAGAGACAGAGACAGAGAGAAAGAAACTTACACTGCTAACTGACACAGCAGTGAATCTGCACAGTTACTGCATTTGCTGTTTGAGTTCAAGTGTTTCCGGATATTGGAGTATGTTGAAAAAAAATTGACGAACAGCGAAATGCACAGTTGACATTCGAGGAACCTATGTTGGAGAGCACACAGCACAGGAGCAGATAAGTACATGGTTTTTAAGTGTAATATTGCTGTCATTTTTAACAGTGAGTGTTTTTTCTTGAGATCTGTCCTTTGATTAAAATTTAAAAATATGAAACATAGATACTAAGTTAGACTGGATTACGGTTTTTTTTAGTGCATAAGACTATGTTATTTTCTGTAGGTTGTTACGTTACAAAGATGGCCTTGAGTGGAGTGATGTGCTCTTCCTATCAGCTGTTGGAGATTAGGGAGAGTTTCCTTAATACTGATGATTATGTCAGCAGTAAGTATGTTTGGTTCTGAATCCTATCAGATCGCATCGATCAGTTGGAGCGGCAGTTTGAGGCAATGAGGAATTTACAGGAACTAGGGGCATCTGATGGGTGGTAGTTTAAAAGAAGGGAGAAAAACCAGGAAAAGTAGCAGAGGGAGGCAGGTAGTGCAGGAGTCTCCTGTGGCTAACCTCATCTCAAACAAGTATGTTGTTTTGGAAAATGTAAAGGTGATTGCCTTTCAGGAGAACGCAGCATGAACAGCCAAGTTTCTGGGAACGAGACAGGCTGTAATGTAACGAGGGGTATGTCAGCTACCATGCGATCGATTGTGAGAGGGGACTCTCTAGTCAGAGGCACAGACAGATGTTTCTGCGGCCGACATTGAGAAATCAGAATGGTGTGTTGTCTCCCTGTTTCCAGGATCAAGGCAGAATATTCTGAAAGGGCAGTGGGACCAGCAGCAGGTCACTGTGCACACTGGAACGAATGACTCAGGGAGGAAAAAGGATGAGATGCTGAAGAGAGGAGATAGAAAGTTAGGCAGGAATTTTAAAAGGAGGTCCTCGAGGGTAGTAACATCTGGATTACTCCCGATGCTGTGAGCTAGTGAGGCTAGGAATAGGAGAATCAAGCAGATGAACGTCTAGGAAAAAGTGAAGACTGCAGATGTTGGAGATCAGAGTCGAGAACGTGGTGCTGGAAAAGCACAACAGGTCAGGCAGCATTTGAGCAGCAGGCGAATCGACATTTTAGAAAAAAGCCCTTCATCAGGAATGAGGCTGTGAGCCAAGGGGGTGGAGAGATAAATGGGATGGGGGTGGGCCTGGGGAAAGATAGATGAGAGTGCATTAGATGGATGGAGTTGGGGGTAAAGGTGAAAGGTCTGGGGGAGGGTGGAGTGGTTAGGTGGGAAGGAAGATTGACAGATAGGACAGGTCATGAGGGTGGTGCTGATTTGGAAGGTTGGGGCTGGGATTGGGGGGATGGTGAGGGGGAGGATAAATGAGGAAACTAGTGAAATCCACATTGATAGTGTGTGTTTGCAATGTCCCAAGCCAGAATGTGAGGCATTCTTTCTCCAGGTGTCGAGTGGTTAGGGTTTAGTGATAGAGGAGGACCAGGAACTGCATGTCCTCAGCGGAGTGGGGGGGGGGGGGGGGGGTGGGTGTTGAGAGGTTTACAGCCACAGTGGTGGGGTTGGTTGGTGCGGGTGTCCCTGAGATGTTCTCTGAAGCGCTCAGCAAGTAGGCGATCTGTATCCCTGATATAGAGGAGACTGTATTGGGAGCAAAGGATACAGTAAATGACGTGTGGAAGTGCAGGGAAAGCTCTGTTGTATGTGGAAGGCTGTTTTGGGAAGTGAGAGGGAGTTCGGGGCACAGGTTTTGCAATTCCTGTGGTGACAGAGGAAGGTGCCAGGAGGGGAGGGTGGGTTGGTGGGGTGTGGGGTGTGGACTTGACAAGGGAGTGGCGGAGGGAATGGTCTTTACAAAACGCAAATAAGTGTGTGGAGGGAAATATCTCTGTGGTACTGGGGTCCATTTGTAGGTGGCGGAGGATGATGAAATGTATCCGGAGGTTGGTGGGGTGGAACGTGAAGATCAGAGGGATTCTGTCCTTGTTTAGCTGTGGGAGCCAGTGGGTTTGTAGAAGATGTCTGTGTTGAGTCGGACACTGTTGATGGAGATGGAGCGGTCCAGGAAGGAGAGGGAAGGTGGTGTCCAGATTAATGTGTAGCCAAGGAGCTTCTGTATGGGAGAAAGATTGACATTTTAGATCATTGGAAGCTCTTCTGCGGCTGAAGTGACCCATATAAGAGGGATGAATTGCACCTGAATTCGAAAGGGACTAATATACTGGCAGGGAGATTGCTGCAACTGCTTGGGAGGAATTAAATTAATAAGGTAGGCAAGGGGATGGGACCCAGGGCGATAGTGAGGAAAGAGATCAATCTGACACTGATACAGTTGGAAAAAGGAGCAAGTCAAACAGTCAGAGCAGGCAGGAACAAAGCAGAGAACAACATAGACTGATAAATCAAGCTGCATTTTCATCAATGCAAGAGACCTAGCAGGGAAGGCAGATGAACTCAGGACATGGTTAAGAACATGGTTCTGGGATATCATAGCAATCGCAGGAATGTCGCTCAATGATGGGCAGGACTGGCAGCTTAATGTTCCAAGATACAAATGCTACAGGAAAGACAGAAAGGGAGGCAGGAGAGGAGGAGGAGTGTCATTTTTGATAAGGGATAACATTATAGACAATAGACAATAGCTGCAGGAGTAGGCCATTCAGCCCTTCAAGCCTGCACCGCCATTCAATATGATCATGGCTGATCATTCCCAATCAGTATCCTGTTCCAGCCTTATCTCCATAACCCTTGATTCCACTACCTTTGAGAGCTCTATCCAACTCTTTCTTAAATGAATCCAGAGACTGGGCCTCCACTGCCCTCTGGGGCAGAGCATTCCACACAGCCGCCACTCTCTGGGTGAAGACGTTTCTCCTCATCTCTGTCCTAAATGGTCTACCCCGTATTTTTAAGCTGTGTCCTCTGGTTCGGCACTCACCCATCAGCGGAAACATGTTTCCTGCTGCCAGAGTATCCAATCCTTTCATAATCTTATATGTCTCAATCAAATCTCCTCTCAGTCTTCTAAACTCAAGGGTATACAAGCCCAGTCACTTCAGTCTTTCAGCGTAAGGTAGTCCCACCATTCCAGGAATTGACCTCGTGAACCTACGCTGTACTCCCTCAATAGCCAGAATGTCTTTCCTCAAATTTGGAGACCAGAACTGCACACAGTCCTCCAGGTGTGGTCTCACCAGGGCCCTGTACAGCTGCAGAAGCATCTCTTTGCTTCTATTATGATTGTAATTAGGGAGTGATATTCCTGGGAATACATCCGGGAAGTCATTTGGGTGGAAGTGAGAAATAAGAAAGGGACTATTACCTTTTTGGGATTGTACTATAGAGCTCCACATAATCAGTGGGGAATTGTGTAACAAATTTGTAAGGAGATCGCAGTTATCTATAAGAATAATATGATGTTATGGTCGGGGATTTTAACATTCTAAACGAAGACTGGAACTGGTATAGTGGTAAAGGTTTAGATTAGATTAGATAAAGTTAGTTTAGATTAGATTAGATTACTTACACTGTGGAATACAGTACATTCGGCCCAACAAGTTCACACCGACCCTCCAAACAGCAACCCACCCAGACCCATTCCCTTACATTTACCCCTTCACCTAACACTACAGGCAACTTAGCGTTGCCAATTCACCTAACCTGCACATTTTTGGACTGTGGGAGGAAACCGGAGCACCCAAGGAGCGGAATTTGTTAAGTGTGTACAAGAAGATTTTGTGATTCAGTTTGTGGATGTACCTACTAGAGAAGGTGCAAAGCTTGGCCTACCCTTGGGAAATAAGGCAGGGCAGGTGTCAGTGGGGGAGCACTTTGGTGCCAGCGACCATAATTCTATTAGTTTTAAAATTGCACTGGCAAAGGATAGACAGGATCTAACTGTTAAAGTACTAAATTGGATAAAGGACAATTTTGGCAGTACGAAGCAAGAACTTTGCAAATGTGATTATGTGCGGATTTTTGCAGGTAAAGTGATGGTTGGAAAATGAGTAGCCTTCAAAAATGAGATAATGAGACAGCATGTTCCTATTGGGATGAAAGGCAAGGGTGGGAGGTGTGGGGAATGCTGGATGACTCGAAGAAATTGAAGGTTTGCTCAAGAAAGACAAGGAAGCATACGTCAGGTATAGACAGTAGAGATTGAGTGAATTCTTCGAGTATAAGGCAGCAGGAGTATACTTAAGAGGGAACTAAGGACGGCAAAAAGGGGACATGAGATACATTTGGCAAATGGGGTTAAGGAGAATCCAAAATGATTCTACAAATAAATGCATTAAGGACAAAAGAGAAACGAGGGAGAGAATAGGGCCCTTCAAAGATCAGCAAGGCAGCCTATGTGTCAAACTGCAAGAAATGGGAAGGGGGTATTAAAGGAGCATTTGAGTCAGTGTTTACAGAGGAGAAGGGCATGGAAGAAATAGAATGTGGGTAAATAAATAGTGACATCTTGAAAAATGTCCATATTACAGAGGACAAGGTGCCGGATGTCTTAAAATGTGGGTAAATCCCCAGGACCTGATCAGGTGTACACTTGAACTCTGTGGCAACCTAGAAGTGATTGCCGGACCCATTGCTGCGGAATGACTACCATCGATAGTCACGATGAGGTGCTGGAAGGCAGCAGGTTGGCTAACATGGTGCCACGATTGAGGAAAGGTCGTATGGAATGCCAGGGAGGTGTAGCCCAGTGAGCCTGATATCATTGGGGGCAGGGGGTGGGGGGGGGGGGGTGGGCGGTTGCGGTGCAATTGAAGGGAATCCTGAGGGACAGGATTTACATGTATTTGGAAAGGCAAGGACTGATTAGGGATAGTAAACATTGCTTTGTGCATGGGAAATCATGTCTCTCAAACTTGATGGAGTTTTTTGAATAAGGAGCAAAGAGATTTGATGAGGGTAGAGCAGTATGCGTGATTTATATGAACCTCAGTCAGGCGTTCGACAGGGTTCCCCATGGGAGACTGGCTAGCAAGGTTAGATCTCATAGAATACAGGGAGAACTAGGAACTTGGATACAGAACTGGCTTGAAGGTAGAAGACAGAAGATGGTGGTGGATGTTTGATTTTCAGACTGGAGGCCTGTGACCTTTGGTGTGCCACAAGGATTAATGCTGGATCCACTGCTTTTCATCATTTACATTTAAGATTTGGATGTGAACATAGAAGGTATATGGAGTAAGTTTGCAGATGACACCAACATTGTCGGTGTAATGGAGAGCGAAGAAGGTTGCCTCAGAGTATAACGGGATCCTTGGCCAATGGGCCAAAGGTTGGTAGATGGAGTTTAATTTAGATAAATGCAAGGTGCTACATTTTGGGAAGGCAAATCAGGGCTGGGATTATACACTTCATGGTAATGTCCTGGAGAGTGTTGTTGATCAAAGAAACCTTGGAGCTCATAGTTCAGTTGAAGTGTAGTCCCAGGAAGACAGCATAGTGAAGAAGGCATTGAATATGCTTCCCTTTGTTGGTCAGAGCATCGGAGTTGGGAGGTCATGTTGCAGGTATACAAGACAATGTTTTGGCCACTGTTAGAATATTGCATGCAATTTCCCTCGTAAAGGAAGGGTACTGTGAAACTTGAAAGGGTTCAGAAAAGATCTCCAAGGAAGTTGCCAGGGTTGGAGGGTTTGAGCGACAAGGAAAGGCTGAAGAAGCTGCAGCTGTTTTCCCTGGAGTGTCGGGGGCTGAGGGGTGACCTTATAGAGGTTTGTAAAATCATTGAGGCATGGATAGGTTAAATAACGTTTTCTTTGTTTAAAGGCAAATGTGACATTGATGTTCCAGGTGTGATGCAACTGGTTAAACCACTCTGCATTAAGCCAAACAGAATTCACTTAAACACTACGGTTGAAACACAAACAAAAGTAAGTGGCATTAAACAATTGGAAAACATAACTGGCTACTTGATACAGTAACTTACTAATTTCCTGATCCAATGTTGTAACAATCATAAACACACCCCTTGGCAAAAAGGTAAATTCAAACTCATATTCTTACAGGCAGGAGGGAACAGCATCTGGAGAAATGCCCGAGTGCTCAGTTAGGAATCATTTACTGAAGCTTGCAACCTTCTGATACTCAAAACATCTTGGGAATGCTGCAGCGAGACCAAAACTAGAAGAACCTGAACTGGCCACTCCTTTTCCATTGTTAAACTTTTTTAAAGAAAAAGCTACAAACACTCTGGACTCTTCAGCACCTCTGCCCTTACAATTTCTCTTCAACAAACACAGGACAAAATAACCTTTTTAAGATAACAGCATCCACACATCACTACACCCCTCACTCCCCTGCCCCCGACACACACACACACACACACACACACACACACACACACACACACAGTCTTTCGCTATCTCGCTCACACACACACACAGACAGACACACAGAGGCATGGTCTCTCTCTCTCTCTCTGACTCACTCTTTTACACTCACATGCTCAGGCACAGTGTTTCTCTCTCTCTTACACACACAGAGACACACACACAGAGGTATGATCTTTCTCTCTCTCTCTCTCTCTCTCTACACACACACAGAGAGAGGTATGGTCTTTCTCTGTCTCACACACATACGCACACACAATGAACTATTATCTTTTATTTATTTTATGGGGTGTGCATGTCGCTGGCTTGCCAGCCTTTTATGCTTGTCCTTAGTTGCCCTTGAGAAGGTGGGGGTGAGATGACTTCTTGAAATACTGTGGGTTAACTCCCAATTTAATTAGGGAGGGAATTCCAGGACTTTGACCCAGTAACAGTGATGGAACGGCGTTATATTTTCAAGTCATGATGATGCATGACTTGGAGGGGAACTGAAGATAGTGGAGTTCCCACACATCTGCTGCCCTTGATCTTCTAGATGGAAGTAGCTGTGGATTTGGAAGGTGCTGTCTGAGCATCGTCGGTGAATTTCTGCAGTGAATCTTGTAGATAGGAGCTGCAGCAGTGTGTACTGAGCATGTGTGGTGGAAGGAGTGGACACTTTTGGATGTGGTGCCAATCAAATAGGCTGCTTTTCCTGGATGGTGCCAAACGTCTTGAGTGTTGATGGGGCTGCACCCATCCAGGCAAGTTGGGGGAATTCCATCACACTTCCAACTTCTACATTGTAGATGGGGGACAGGCTGCAGTATTCCTTGCTGCAGTATTCCTAGCTTCGAACCTGCTGTTGTAGCTACTGTGTTTGTGGCAAGTGCAGTTGAGTTGCTGGTCAATGATAACCACGCAGGATGTTGAGTAGCTTATTGCTGAGCAAGTGCTGCTTTATAGCACTGTTCATGACACTTTCCATCACTTTACCATGATTAAGAATAGACTGAAGGGACGTTAATTGGCTGTAATTTGTCCTTTTTTATGTACAGGACATCCTGGGCAATTTTCCACATTGTTGGTTTGGTACCAGTATTGTAATTGTACTGCAACATTAATAAGAGACAAAGATGATTTCATTTTAAAAACCTTAGTCTTCATCTATTATGACGTGACAATACATACACCTTGCATCACCTGGAACCATGCAAGTATTCACTACAGCATTCTGTTTCTGTCCATTTACTCCTGCCACCAAATCGCTCCATCTTACATTATCCAAGTTGTGACAAGTCATCAGCATATACATTTTCTCGTCCTGCCACGTGTATCATTTTCAAATTGAATGGCTGCAGTAATAAGCTCCATGTAAACCATCTGGAACTGCAGCACTTACATTTTTCCAAAAGCTTTAATGGGTTATGATCAGTACAGACAATTGACCAAGGCCCATCACTGACAATGTAAATGTTGAAATGTTGGAACACCAAGCTCAAGGTCTCCTTCTCAATTGTGGAATATTTCTGATGAATATTCAATTTCCTGAAGAAATACCCAATGGGGCTTTCTGTCTTCTCATTGTCATCTTGTAAGAATACAGCACCAACACTCATATCACTCACATCAGAAGCCATCTTGAGTAGCTTTGTGCAATTCGGCGTCGCTAACACTGGGGCAATGGTTAACAGCTTTCAGGTTGGCAAATGCCTTCTGACATTCTACTGTCCACTGAAATTTCCTGCACTTTTTCAATTAGTCAATCAGTGGAGCAACCACACTACTATAATTTGGTGCAAACTTCTGGTAAACCTTTTCATTCCCAGAAGTCATAGTCCTGCTGTCGTTGTCAATGGCATTGTCGGGGCCATCTGCCCATGCCTGACAACATGGCCGAGGGACATGACTCGGACTTTGGCGAATTCACACTTAGACAGGTTTATCAACAGCCTGCATCCCAAAGTCAGTTGAATACTTCCAATAAATGCTGCAAATGTTTCTTCCATGTGTGACTAAAAGATCACAAGGTTGTCGATGTACACTGTACAATTGGATAATCCAGAAATTACTTTATTAGCTAGCCTTTCAAATGTGGCTGGCGCATTTTCCAAACCAAATTGCATGACTTAAATGAATTGGATGCGAGCATAAGAGGTACAGTTAGTGAGTTTGCAGATGACACCAAAATTTGAGGAGTCGTGGACAGCAGGATCTGTACCAGATGGGCCAATGGGCTGAGAAGTGGCAGATGGAATTTAATTCAGATAAATGTGAGGTGCTGGATTTTGGGAAAGCAAATCTTTGCAGGACTTGTACACTAAATGGTAAGGTCCGTGGGAGTGTTACTGAACAAAGAGATCTTGGAGTGAAGGCTCATCGCTCCTTGAAAATGGAGTCGCAGGTAAGTAGGATAGTGAAAGTGGTGTTTGGTATGTTTTCTTTTATTGGTCAGAGTGTTGAGTACAGAGTTGGGAGGTCACGTTGCGGCTGTATAGGACAATGGTTATGCTACTGTTGGAATATTGTGTGCAATTCTGGTCTCCTTCCTATCGGAAAGATGTTGTGAACCTTGAAAATGTTCAGAAAAGATTTACAAGGAGGTTGCCAGGTTTGGAGGATTTGAGCTTCAGGGAGGGGCTGAACAGGTTGGGGCTGTTTTCCCTGGAACATCGGACGCTGAGGGGTGACCTTATATATGTTTAGAAAATCATGAGGGGCATTAATAGGACAAATGGACAAAGTCTTTTCCCTGGGGTCAGGGAGTCCAGAACTAGTGGGCATAGGTATAGGGTGAGAGAGGAAAGATATTAAAGAAACCTAAGGTGCAACGTTTTCACACAGAGGGTTGTACGTGCATGGAATGAGCTGCCAGAGGAAGTGGTGGAGGCTGGAACAATTGCAACATTTAAAAGGCATCTGGATTGGTATACGAATTGGAAGGGTTTAGAGGGATAGGGGATGGACGCTGGCAGCCGGGACCAGTTTGGATTGGGATATCTGGTCGGCATGGACGGATTGGGCGGAAGGATCAGTTTCCATGCTGTACATCTCTATGACTCTATGATTTTAAGTTGGTAACGTCCATTCATTGTTGCAAAAGCCGAAATTGTCTTCACAATTCGGATAAAGGTACCTGCCAGTATCCTTTGAGCAAGTCCAAATTACAAATATAAGTTGCTTGTTCTACCTTTTCAATACAGTTTTCTCAATGTCGAATCGGATATGAATCAGACGCTGCAAGTGCATTAACTTTGCAATAGGCTGCACGCAATCATCTGGTTGTGGTACCATTACTATGACTGAGCTCGAATTCCTGCAACTCACTTTGATGCTGTTGTTTTGGAACATGTGGTCAAGTTGTCTTTGAGCCTATACCAACTTTCTTTGGTGTAAATCTATAAGGATATTGCTTAATTGGAACAGCATTTCCTATATCTATATCATGCATAATTAAATTAGTACTTCCCAGCTTATTCCCACATATCTCACCCATGTAATAGAAATAACTCTTTCAGGTCACTTTGATTTCCGGAGTAAGGTACCTCAATAATTTATACCAAATTTTCAGAATATCCTCATTGTCTATTTTAATTTGAGGAAAGTCCAATTCAGAATACTGTGAACTCACTTCGTCACGTGTGTTGTATCCAGTAATACACAATCCTTTTACTTTCCTTCTCGATTGTTATGGACCAGACCAAACCCATTAAAACATTTCAAGAAGGTAGCCCAGACCCTAACTTTGTTAGTTGTTTTGAGAAGGTATACAGTGAATATTCAAGGAGAGAATCAGCTGGTTAAGCCACCTCATGGTAAACCAAACAGGATTTATTTAAAAGATTACTGAATGAAACACAAAGAACAGAAACAGAATACCGAATAACTTATCCTATCCTAAAACCTAACAGTGTATCTGTTCCAAGGTACTTGCAACATCCCCACAAGCACTCCTTGGCACAAAAGGTCATATCAAACACAAGTTATCACAGGATAGACACCTGAGAGAGATTACCAGCCTGGACCGGCTTCTTTGGGTCCAGCAGTCTTTCTTCACGCGACTGCTAAAAAAGCCAAACCAGAGTAAAGCTGAGCTGGGAGAACTGGCCGCTCCCTTTCAATATACAAATGTTTGTTTTTTAAACTTGAAAGCATTCTGTCTGCGGCAGTATCTGTTAGTTATTGTCAAATTGGCCCTCAAACCCTTCCAAACTCAGACATTTCCGAACCTGTGTTTTTATGGCCTCCAGAAGAAAAAAGACCGAATGACAACCTAACCTTCTTAAAGTAACAGCTTTGTCACAGGATCAAATTATCATTTGAGCATTTTCACATGACACTCTCACGTTGCTTTCTATTTGCAGTCCTTATCAAATAATTCACCTCACTCAATTTCCTTTCACTTTGATAAGTTCCACTAAATCTTGTTTTTATAGGTTCAACTGGAAGTAACACTAACATTTTATCCATGTTCAAAAAATTGCAAATTTTCGACCTCTTGTCTGCTTCCTGCTTCATCACAGGCTGTGCTACTTTTAAATGCCATCTAGCCAACTCCCCGCTCAATTTAGTCATTCCCTAAAACTTGATACACAGTGCAAATATGTAGGTGAACTCTGACTCACTAATTTCTCCTAATTTAATTTCAGTGGTCCTCTCAGCTCATGCCCCAACACTCATTCAAATGGACTGAATGAGGCAGATTCATTTAGTACATCCCTATTGGCAAGATGTGCAAAGGGAATTCCTTTTGTCCAGTTGGTTGGATTATCTTGAATATAAGCCCTCAATAGGGTCTTCTCTAAATTTGCTAATGGTCTTTGAAGTTTGATGCCACCTTTCTAACACTCCCTGCCATACATTTGATGCAAAATTTGATCGTTGATCTGGTTGTATCTCTGTGGGTAGTCTTTATTGAGTTAAACACTGGGGTAAGTCTTCTACATTCCTTCTAGCAGTGGTATTGCACAGATGGAAGAGCCTCTGCAAATCTAATGGACTCATCTATTATTGTTAACAAATACTGACTCCCACTTTTTGTTTTAAGTAGGAGACCTATTGAATCAGTTAAGACCCTTGTAAGACCATAAGACCATAAGACATAGGAGCGGATGTAAGGCCATTCGGCCCATCGAATCCACTTCGCCATTCAATCATGGCTGATGGGCATTTCAACTGCACTTAACCACATTCTCCCCGCAGCACTTAATTCCTTGTGACATCAAGAATTTATCAATTAACCATTCTTCTGTCCATGCTAATGCATTGCCCGTAACACTGTGCATCTTTATCTGATGCAGCAGCCTTTTGTGCAGCACCTTGCTGAATGCCTTTTGGAAATCCAGATACACCACGTTCACCAGTTCCCCATTGTCTACCACTCTCGTTATAACCTTAAAGAATCCCAATGAATCAGTTAATGATGACTTGCTTTTCATGAACCCATGCTTCAGTAAATAAATGTAGGTGTTGCATGTTTGTAAGGCAAACCAGGGCAGGACTTCTACAATTAATGGCTGGGCCTTGGGGAGTGTTGCTGAGCAAAGAAACCAAAGGGTGCAGATGCATCATTCCTTGAAAGTGGAGTAGCACGGAGACAGGGTGCGGAAGATGGTGTTTGGCATGTTTTCATTCATTGGTCATAACATTATGTGGAGGAGTCGAGATGTCATGTCTCAGCTGTACACAACATTTGTGAGGCCACATTTAGAATTATTCCAGACAAATCTGGCTGACGTTTTCTATGAAGGATTTTGTGAAACTTGAGAGGATGTAGAAAAGATTTCCAAGAATGATGCTGGAACTGGAGTGTTTAAGGTATAAGGTGAGGCTGAATAGGCTGGGACTTTTCTTTTCCCTGCAGTGAGAGGAAAGGAGGCTGAGGATTGGCCTGACCAAGACCTATAAAATCATGTCGGGCATTGATATGGTGAATAGCCCAGGCCTTTTTCCTCGAGTGGGAGAGTCCAAAACTAGAGGACAGCGGATTAACGTGAGAGGAGAAACGTTTGAAAAGAACCTGAGGGGTAACCTTTTCACGTGTATGTATGGTTAAAGCTACCAGTGGTAGTGGTGGAGGCGGGTTCAATTAATGCATTTAAAAGGCATCTGGAAGGGTGTATGAACAGGTAACATTAAAAGGCCAAATGTTTGGCAAATGGTACTCAGTCAGATTGGGATATCTGGTCAGTGCAGTTGGAACGAAGGGTCTGTTTCTGTGATGGATATCTGTATGGCTATAATGTTTGTTAAAACTGAAAAGAAGCTCTACTCTTACCACAGTTGAAATACTGTGACATGTTCTTGGAACAATATGACAAACAAAATGTACACTGGAATATGAGACAATCCACACGAGGTTGAGTCGACTGATCCTGAAGATGGAGGGACTGTCTTGAGAGTAGAGATTGAGTCATTTGGGCCTATACTCAATGGAACATAGAAGATTCAGTGGTGACATTCTGAAACATCGATTATTTTCAGGAAACTTGATGGTGTAAATGCAGAAATGTTGTTTCCCCTTGTGGGAGAGTTTCGGACCAGGGAGTAGAATCTCTGAATTAGAGGTCACAAATTCTGGGCAGAAGAGAATTTTGTCTCCCAGAATGTAGAGAATTCTTTACCACAGAAGACTGTAGAGGTTGGGTCATTCAGTATTTTGAAGGCTGAAATGGACAGATTTTGATTTGGTAATTGAATCAATGCTTACAGTTAAAACCCTGAAAAGTGGAGCTGAGGATTATCAGTTCAGCCATGACGTCATTGTTTGGAAGACCAAACTCCATTGGCTGAACAAGCTGCTTCTGGTTCCCTATCATTGACCTTTGCTCTAAGTTAGTCTTTTCAGAATTATATCGGCCTCAGTTAAATTAACCTCCATTTCATGTGTGAAGCCCAGCTGCTTCAATCCCTCCTCATCATGAAAATAGACAGGGATTGCCTTTCTCCCTGTTTGATGGCATTGCATTCTGCCTCTAATGCAGTGACTACATTTATAGTCCTCCCGTTCTGTTAAATATTTGTGAAACACAACCGCAGTTGTCACAGAAAAGGTTAAAGACAGAAGAAAACTACATTTAAACTACCATATCAAGCACACTGTCGGCATGTGTTGCATGGAATAGACACATTGCATATTAAAGCTGTCTCAGCACTCAACCATTAAACACTGCAAGGGTTGTTCATAGATGATTTGCGTATGTGTGTATGTATGTCTGTGCCTGTAGATGATAATCTACTTGCATAACAAAGTTTCGATGCATAGTGTTGTTCCCTTTTTATTCTGGTATCGAGCATTTCAAAATCAGAAAGTCAGTGGGTAGGAGATCAAGCCCCTTTACATGGCTACGTCATATGTTTTCCGTGATTGTACAGCTCATGTAATGTACTGGGTAAATCTCCCTCTATATTGCGCTGTCGAATGCAATCATGTCAAATACATTTTGGTTTAGACACAGTGAAGAGCTGTATCCAGGATTCCCGAAAAAAAAGCTCCCAGCGTAGGTACAACACAGAGTCGATACAGAATAAATCGACCTCTACAATATTAAACATTCCATGAGATGTGCAGTAAAGGTTAATTATAGTCTAAATAAGCATTGCCCTGAACCATTAAACATTCCTCAGCCAAGAATAATACTGCTGAGATACAATGAAACACTATCACGGTAAATTATTGCAGCCTCATTCCCAACAAGCATTTCCAAATCACTCAATACTCAGACAGATGTTTAAAAAATCTGGCTGTACTGACTCAAATCTCTCTAATGAAATGGATGAATGTGGCTGAGAGGATATGTAGGTGAGGTATTGGCTTCAGGTTATTAAGGAAAACATTGTCCGATTGTGGAGAGGCAAAACAAGACATCAGATATAAAGAAAAATGGGGGGAAAACAGGAGGGGAAGAGAGAAAAAGAGAGACAGAAATATTAGCTGGGCCAATGTATCTCTTAATTATAGTTTTTTTTGACTAAACATGACAATTGATACCTCTGTCTTTCAACAATCATACAACTTATGTATTAAAAAGTCCTAACATCAATTAGTATTGGAATCCATTGAGTTATTTGCATTTTTTCCACAATTCGTGTGGGGAAATATAATTTGGGGTTTTGTTTTCTGTAATTTATTCTGAGAATTCTATTTCTGTGTTTATTTACATAAATGGTTAATTGGTTTCAAGGAAGTGATGGTGACAGCAAAGCCAGATGAAAGAAGTGATTTGTTGGTAAGATTCACATCGAAGCAAGTTTATTTTAAGAACGTTGACCATTTTCAGAAGGGAATACAAATTTATGAAGACGAATTGCAACAGATTTTATTTGTTTCTGGATGATAAACACAATTTAAAACTTTTATTTAGGTTAAAAATTCAGTGCTGAAAATTCTGCAATTAAACATCAATGTTGTACTGGATCTACTCTGAATGTCCCATTGATTTATATTGTAGTCCGTTTAGACGGTGCAACATCACATTGTGGGCGGCACGGTGGCACAGTGGTTAGCACTGCTGCCTCACAGCGCCAGAGACCCGGGTTCAATTCCCGCCTCAGGCGACTGACTGTGTGGAGTTTGCACGTTCTCCCCGTGTCTGCGTGGGTTTCCTCCGGGTGCTCCGGTTTCCTCCCACACTCCAAAGATGTGCAGGTCAGGTGAATTGGCCATGCTAAATTGCCCGTAGTGTTAGGTAAGGGGTAGATGTAGATGTAGGGGTATGGGTGGGTTACGCTTCGGCGGGGCGGTGTGGACTTGTTGGGCCGAAGGGCCTGTTTCCACACTGTAAGTAATCTAATCACTCAAAGTGCATTTTAGAATATTCACGTGAAATACTTGAAATGACATCAGGAACTGTCGCAAAAATTACATTTAATTGATATAGTTGTTCCGAGGTTTTGTTACACGTATTACTTTCTGGTTAGGGTCAGCAATGAGTCCCTATCCCCAATTGCCCATTGAATAGCTCGCTAAAGCCACTTCAGAACACAGTCAATTACTTCCCAGTGGGTCTGGAATCTCATGTCGGCCAGACCATGGAAAGGTGACAGATGGCTTGTCATTCGTGAACCAGCTGTTTTTGTATTTTTTCCATTGACTCGCGTTACATGGTCACCATTTCGCTTTCTTTCCGATTCCAGGCTTTCTTTGAATTCAAATTTCACCCTGGACATACGATGGTATCCAAATCCCCGTCCATTCAGCATCAAACTGGAGTTTGGGAATACTGGTGTCATGATATCACCACTAATATTGGAAATGGACAGAAAGCGGTCACAAACAGAAATGCAATAAATCTGACACTTTATATCATGAACAAGTATTGGAGTGCAATACTGGCAAGAACTCTCTTGCTGTTCACAGCAACATCACAGGAGACTTTGCATCCAATCATCAATCTTAAATGAATACCGGACTCTGTCTGAAGAGCCTGACTCACCGTCATTTGCATTTTTTGAATTCTTCACTGACTTATGAAAAAGTTCGTCACATATCCCAAGAAGGTGGTCATCAGCTACCTTTTTGAAGGCCTGCCATCTTGCTCGGCTAATTATGGTTGATCTTTCTTAAGAAGCTTTATTACAACCAAATGGTTTCTCAGTCGAGACTGTCGTGCTGGAAAAGGACAGCAGGTCAGGCAGCGTCCGAGGAGCAGGAGAATCGACGTTTCGGGCATGTGGCCTTCATTCGGATACCTGATGAAGGGGTTATGCCTGGAACGTTGATTTTCCAGCTCTTCGGATGCTGCCTGACCTGCTGTGCTTTTCCAGCACTACACTCTCAACTCTGATCTCCATTACCTGCAGTCCTCACTTTCTCCTGATGGGTTTCTTAGTCAGGTTCGGCACAGGAAAGGACCATCACATTATTGTTGAATGGTTAGGGCAGGCCAGGGAGGAAGGTCAGACGTCCTCCTCTGAAGGACAATACTGAACCATGTAACATGCTTCAAACCTTTGGTAGGTCTGCCATTATCGTTCATTATTCCAGCATTTTCATTTCATGCTCTTTTATTAATTGAAGCTACCATGGTAGGGACTGATTCTGGAACTTTACTGCAAACCTTTTAATTGCTTATTACATACTCATAATGCCTCCTCAACCACTTTATCAAACTGTCATGTTAGCTTCAATGATTTTTTTACTGACTCATGGAACATGGTGGTTGCTTTTCGTTGTCCGGACATGTCCTTCAGCAGATGGCAGTAAGCTGCCTTTCTGAAATAACATGTTCCAAAATGGCCTGAGGAAGGGAATTCCAGATTGGCCATTGTTTGTACCATTTGGCCAGTTGTACCACCCGAGCTACAAATCTTCTTCCAAACTTTGAACACATACGGGCGAGAGACGCTAAGACAAGCCAGGAAATGGGAATCCTGTGCCAACCGCCTAAGCGCAACATGTGAACAACTCCGGTTCCAAAAGAATCGAATCCTTTCACCATGTGTCAGATACAGGCCACCAGTCAACAACCCACAAGCCAGGGACACAGCCAGACAGAATGGATTCAGGATGATCCAGGTAATGATTACAGACGCTCACAACAGACTACACAAATACAGACAAGACATTGCGCGCCAAAAATCGTTAATTTCAAAATCCACCAATCAGGAATGGACCCGGACCATAGAACAGGCCATCACCATAGGACAGAACAGGACCACACACTGCAAAAAAAAAGGTTCGAAAAGAAAAAATGGCCAAACTAACACACAACAGAGAGGACACCACAACACACACCTGGGTTAAAAACCTCTCCCACAAACAGCTCACAGACACGGAAAGAACAATACTGGCCAAGGGACTCAAATACAATCACAGGGATGCCAAGACAGCAGACTTCCTAGCAGCACTAGAATGCACACTCAGGAATAATGGACTGACAGAAAAGACACAACAAACAGTGAGACAATCTATCGTACCTCTGATAACAAGGAAAAGACAAACACATAGTGATACTATGGCTGAGTGGGATGTCTGGTTTGTGCACTTTAGGAAGTCCATGGAATCTGGGGGTGTTGTTGCTTTCAGGTTTCATTATCTGCAGGTCAAACCTGGTTATCTGTCCTTTTTTTGTAGGTTCCTCAGTGTGTTGTTTATCCTATTGGTGAGCTGTGGGATGGGGTCAACACCAAGGAGAGGGAAGCACTAAAATCACTAAGAAACGATAAGAACATAATCATACTACCAGCAGACAAAGGCAGAATGACGGTCATCCTGGACAAAACAGACTACATTCAAGCAGTGCAAAAACTACTTGCAGATACCAACACCTACAAAAAGAGGGAGATTGACCCCATCCCAAAGCTCACCAATAGGACAAACAACACACTGAGGAACCTACACAAAAAGGACAGATAACCAGATTTGACCGACAGATAATGAAACCTGAAAGCAACAACACCCCCAGATTCCATGGACTACCTAAAGTGCACAAACGTGACATCCCACTCAGCCATAGTATCACTACCAGGGACACCATCACACAAACTGGCTAAAGAACTACAGCAGAAACTGAAATACGTGATCAGCAGATCCAGACACTCAATCAACACAGGAATTCTTGGACATCATCAGAAAAATACATATAGACAAGGAAGAAACCATGGTCTCATTCGATGTAACGGCACTGTTCACCTCTATCGACAAAACCCTAGCTAGAGAAACAATAGCCAACCTGCTGGACATACAGAACAGACAACAGGAAGGTGAACATATCAACAAAGACGGCATGCTCAAACTACTGGACCTGGGCCTCACAATACACTTCACATTACACAACCAAATACATGAACAAATCAACGGCACACCCATGGGCTCACCCATCTCTGGACTCATAGATGAAGCGGTAATGCAAAGATTAGAACAAACAGACTTACCGCAAATCACCCAAACTCTGGGTCAGATATGTGGATGACACCTTTGTAATCATTACAAACACAGAAATAGAGAACACACACCGGATCATCAACGCCACACTCACAGGAATCTGATTCACTAGAGCGGAAGAAAAGGACAACCAACTCCCATTCCTAGACGTGACAGTACAGAGAACACCGAACGGAGAATTCACCACAAAGGTATACACGAAAGCCAGACACACAGACCAAGTCCTGAACTACGAAAGCAACCACATCAACACACACAAAAGAATTTGCATCAAGACACTGTTCAAAAGAGCCACAACACACTGCAGTCCACCAGAACTGCAAAAAGAGGAAGAAGAACACCTATACAATGTATTCGCCAAAAACGGATACCCGCGCAATTTCATCAACAGATGCCTCGGGGAAAGACAACGGAACGAGGACATGCCACAACCCAAAGGACTAGCCACACTACCATGCATCAAGAGCATTTCCGAACTGACAGCCAGACTACTGCAACCACTAGGACTCATAACAGCACACAAACCAACAGCCACTCTCTTTCAACAACTCACCAGAACGAAGGACCCGACAGCCAGCATGAGCAAAACCAATGTACTGTACAATATCCCATGCAAGGGCTACACAAAACACTACATAGGACAACAGGAAGACAGCTAACGATCCGCATCCATGAACATCAACTAGATACAAAACAACACGACCAGCTGTCCTTCGTAGCCACATACGCAGATGACAAGCCACATGAATTCGACTGGGACACTACTACTATTAGTGGGACAAGCCAAACAAAGGTCAGCCAGGGAATTCCTAGGAGCATGGCACTCATCCACAGATTCAATCAATAAGCACATCGATCTGGACCCAATATCCCGACCACTGCAGCGGACAGCTGGAACTGACAACCGGAAGTGGCACATTCAAACCACTACAAATGCCGGAGGAAAGATCACAGAAGCGCTTCACAGGAGGCTCCCAAGCACTGAGGATGTCACCTAGGCAGGGGACGAAACGTCTGCAACACAAATTCCCAGCTCAGCGAACAGAACCACAACAATGAGCACCCAAGCTACAAATCTTCTCACAAACTTTGAGTGTATGTATGTCCTATATCTCTCAGCCATATTTCTGTTATAGTTGGAAAATCCCATTCTTCAGAGCCAATCCATGCTCTGAACTCGTCTCCCTCAACAGTCAGGCTTCATGCGCACCAGTCAGCCAACCACCCTCACCACCTCCACCTCCACCTCCCAGCTCCACAACTACCACCACCAAGGGATACTGGTACCCCTGTGGTTCAATTCAAACCTACCCCCAACTTGTTTAGGTAACCTCTACCCCAGAAGAGATCCCAATGATCCAAGAACTGAAAACACTTGCCCCTACACCAGCTCCTCAGCCAGACATTCATCCTGTCTATCTTTCTATTTCTATACTCACAGGCACGTGGCACTGGGAGTAATATGGAGATCACTGCCCTCAATATCCTGCTTTTTAACTTCTTACCTAATTCCCGATACTCATTTCACAGGAGCCCATACCTTTTTCTACCTCTGTCATGTGGATTGATGTGCATAATGACCTCTGGCTGTTCTCCATCCACCTTCAGAATGTTCAGCAACCGCTCAGAGACACTCTTGACCTGGAACCCCGGGAGGCAGCACACCATCCTGGGGTCTCCTCTGCAGCCACACAGTCTCCTGTCTGTCCCCCTCACAACTGAGTCTCCTATAATGAAATAGAAAACAGAGACTGTCTTGAGCTACCTCCAGACAGGACTGTATTTTGAAAGTGGAGTATTTTAAAATGATACAGTGAGGATCCATGACTAGTGTATAAAGAAAGATGGAATGACATAGGCAGCAAGACTAGTGAATACTGATCAAGTGATATCGTCAGTTTGATCGACAAAATGCAGTTCAATAAAATCAGGTGAAGCTCTTCACAAGTATAGGGAGGGCAGGGGACCTTAGAATTGAGGGGCAAGCAATGGCCATTAAATATCATTGGCAGACACTATTAAGGAAAACCTACCCGATATCTTATGACTATAGTCAGAGTCAGAGGATTCCTAGCTAAAGAGTGAGGCCTGTTGGAAAACAAAGGGACAATCAGTGCATGGAGCCAGAGGAACTAGGTGAATTATTCATTGACTATTTCCCATCAGTATTAAAACAGGAGAAAGGCCTTGTAGCCGGGGATTTCAATCTGGATGGTGAGGTTCAAGAACATCTTAAGATCAAGAAAGAGGTATTAAATGTTTTCTCAGGCATAAAGGTGGGGAAATTCCCCGTGCCCAATGAAATGTATCCCAGGCTGCCACGGGAGGTAAGGGAGGAGATTGCTGGGTCCCTGGCAGATATATTTAATACTTTGCTGACCACGGGTGAACTGCCGAATGACTGGAGGATCGCTAATGTGGTTCCTTTGTTCAAGAATGGCAGCAGGGGTAGGCCAGGTAATTACACAGCAGATATCTGACAACAGGGATGAGAGAAATCACTGGGAACAGTTCTGAGGGACAATTAGGGATAGTCAGCATGGATTTGGTAAAGGAAGATCCTGTCTGATTAATTCAGCTGACTTTTCTTTGAAATCACTATTTAAAATATTGAGGGCAGTGCAGATGATGTGGGTTCTTTGGAATTCACTGTGGCCTTTGACAAAGTCCCATATGGAAGGCTGGTCCAACAAACCAATGGGATCCAAGGCAAGTTAGCATATTGAATCCACAATTGTTGGAGGGTTGGTTTTGTGTTTGAAATTTTTTCACCAGTGGGTGTACCACAGGGAACTGTGCAGGAACCATTAATTTTCCTTATGGGCATTAATGAATCGGATGTGAAAGCAGAAGGTATCATTACTCGTTTTGCAGATGACATGAAAGGTAAGGGTGTTGTTCACAGTGAGGGGGATGGTCTCAGGCTGCAGTCTGAATGTTGAGGCTGGGACAGAATTTCAAGAGAGCCATTTAACTAGACAAGGCCTGCAAGAATACAGCAGATATAAGGGAAAACTGATCAATTAAACTACTTTATTTCAACATAACAGGCCTAACAGGTAAAGCAGATGAACTTGGTGCATGGACATGGGACTACGACACCATAGGTATGTCAGAAACACCGCTGAGGGAGGGACAGGGCTGACAACTCAATGTTCCAGGAAACGGATTCTACAGGATAGAAAGAACAGGAGGTGAGAGAGGAGGGGATTGGAGTTTTTGATCAGTGAAACATCACTGCAGCACGTAGAGAGAATATTCCTGGAGATCGGCCAGTGATGCCTTAATGGTGGAATTGAGAAATGAGAATCGGTCATCACTTTGATATAACTGCACTACAGGCCCTCAATAGTCAGTGGGAAATTGAGCATCAAATATGTCGGGAGGCCTCAGATATCTGTAAGAATGATAGCGTTACAATGGTCAGGTATTTGAACTTTCCAACCTGAGACTGGGACTGCCAGAATGTTCACAGCTTGGATGGGAGGGATTTGTTAGGCATGTTCCATAAAGCTGTCCCAGTCAAAATGTCAATGGTCGGACTGCAGGAAAGCGTAAATCCTGCCCTCCACTTGGGAAACAAGGAAGGGAAAGCGACTGAGGTGTTTGTGGGGACACACTTTGGCAAAGTCACCACAATCGTATTAGTTTGAAGGTAGTGATGGAAAAGAACATGGCTGGTTCACAAGTTATTGCTCAAAACTGGTCTTGCCTGAGTCCAGAATATATGAGTCAAGAGCAATAAACAATTGATTGTGGAGGCTACTTGCAGTAAAGTGACGTTAGGCAGGTGGGAACCTTTCAGAAGAGAGATGAAGTGAGAGTTCAGGGCCAGCATATTTCTGTTAGTGTGAACAATAATGATGATGCAAGTAAGAAAACCTGGATGACTGGAGATATTGAGGTTCTGATCAAGAGAAATGGAGCACGTGTCACATATAGCCAGCTGGATTAAGGGAATCCATTGAAAAACATTGCAGGTGGAGTAATACACTTAAGTGGGAAATCAGGAGGGCCCAAAGGGGACGAGAGAAAGCTCTGGTAGTTCAAACTGAGGAAAATACAAGTATATAAACAACAGAAGATTAAATACGGATTGAATATGGTTCCTTCATGATCAATGGGGCCAACCAAGTGTGGAACCTGATGAGATGGCTGAGATCCAAAACGAAAATGTTACGTTTCAACGTACTGTGGAGAAAGATTGGGAAAGTCAGGGAAATAAACAGTGATGTCTTCAAAAGCGTCCACATTACAGAGCAGGAGGTACTGGAGGTTTTAAAATGCATTAAAGGTAGACAAATCCCTAGGAACTAACCAGGTATATCCCTGGATATTGTGGGAAGATCAGAAAGAAATTGTGGGATCCCATAAAGAGATTTTTCTATCACTGACAGTCACGGGTGATGAGCTGAAAGCCTCACACTCACTCAGGCACCGTCACACTGTCCTCCTCACACTCACTCCGCAATCGTTTCCCTGACAGGGTCACACTCACGTAGTCAACGTCACCCTGAAACACTCACACTCAATTATGAATACCAACCTAATGGAAACATACACTCACTCCATCCCTGTCACGCTGAGACATTCAGTTTCTCTGTTCCTGTTCTCTCTGTTCCAAAGGCACTCACACAGCCTTTGTCCCAGTCACCCTGTCCCGCGCACACTTACTCTATCACCATCACCCTGACCCCCTCACACTTAGTCTATCACTGTCACACTGACTCCGTCACAATCACTCAATCTCCGTTAGCCTGTCCACCTCATATTCACTCTATCACCGTCATACTGACACCCTCACACTCATTCTGTACCGTAAGCCTGAAAAGCACGCACTCACAACCTCAGTCACACCCTGAACCCCTCACACTCACACACTCACTATCACCCTGATCCGCTCCGATTCACACTGTAACTGCCATACTGGCCCCCTCTCACTCACACCGTCAGGATCATGCTGAACCCCTCACACTCACTCCGTCCCCGTCACCCTGACCCCTTCATTCTCACTCCGTAGCACCATAAAAACAACCCCATCAAACTAAGTCTCCGTTAACCTGACCCCCTCACAATCACTAAATGGCCGTCACCCTAACCCTCTCACACTCTCTCTATCACAGTCACCCTGAGCAGCTCACACTCATTCTGTCACTACCACCATACCTCCCTGACACTCATTCTGCCATTATCACCCGGACCCCATCAGACTCCCTCCTTCACAGTCACACTGACCCCTTAATCTCACTCCATTCCCATGAACCTGACTTCCTTATACTCAATCATTGATTGTCAAGCTGAAACTCTCATGCTCACTCCATCACCATCAGTCTGATACCCTCTCTCTCCTGCGCTCACCCTGATCCAGTCACATGTGATACCTTCCTGTGTCCCTGAATGCACAATTCAAACCCTCACTGCCATTTTGAACACCTCATACCCACTCTGTCACAGTAACCGTGTCTACATGGCACCCACTCCCTCATCATGATTGTTAAACCCTCCCTCTTACTGAATCCCTGTCACCCTGACAACGTCATACACACACTCAATCATCGACACACTGATCCCCTCACACTCCCTCCATCACCATCACCCTATCCCCCTCACTCTCTCTCTCTCTATGACCGTTACGTGGTCACGCTAACCCCCTCACTCCATCACCATAACCTTGACCCCGTCTCACACATTCTGGCACTCTCACCCGAAACCCCTTAAAAACACTAGGTCACCGTCAACCTGGCGCAATCACACACACAAACTGACCCCCTCACACTCGGTCCATTTCCATCATCCTGATCCCATTACAATATTCCTGTAACTGTCACCCTGAACCACTCACACTCACTCCGCCACTATCAACCTGATACCATCACACTCATTCTATCACTGTCTGCATGACCCACACATATTTACTCCATCACCGTAGCACTGACCCACTCACACTCACTCCTTCACCGTCACCCTGATCCCTGACCCCATCACAGTTCTTCCATCATCATCACCTTATCCCTCTCACACTCTCTCCATGACCAGCACCCGGTCATCTTCAGACTCTCTCCATCGTCGTCACGCTCACCCCGCACAATCATTCCGTCAGCATCACCCTGACGCCTCACACTCACTCCATGACTTCACCCTGACCCCATCGGGTACAGTCTGTCAACGTCACCTAGAACCACTCAAAATCACTTGGCCACTATCAAACTGACCCCATCACATTCACTCCCACCCTGACCCTCTTACATTCACTATATCATTGTCATCTAGACACCTCACACTATTCTGTTACTTTCACCCTGATATCCTCACATTCACTCAGTCACTGACACCCGGAAATCTTCACACTCACTCAGTCACTGTCACCCTGGCCCCCTCGCACTCACTACGTCACTATTTTCCTGACAGGGTCACAATCACTTTGTCACGGTCACCCTAAATCACTCATAACCACTGCATCAATGTGAACCTGATGCACACAGGTGCATTCGTCCCCGTCACACTCAAACACGCACACTCACCCTGGCATGGTCAGCCCCAGCCCCTCGCAATTTCTCTGCCCCGATCAACCTGAGCCCCTCACACTCACTCCATCTCTGTTAACCGGACACTTTCATTCTTACTCCATCACCATCACCCTGAGCCCTTCAGACTCTTTTGATCACTGTCACCCTAACACCATCACACTCACTCCAGCACCATGACCCTGATCCCTGCACACACGCTCTGTCAGTGTCAACCTGACCCCCTCACAGTCACTCCACCAGCGTCACCCTGATCCCCTCACACTCGCTCTGTCACTGTCACACACACACACACAGACATTTACTCTGTCATTGTCACCCTGACCGCCTCACACTCACTCCATAACCATCAGCCAGAATACTCAATGCACTTAGTCACTATCACCCGGACCCTCTCACACTCACTAAATCACCGTCACGCCATCACCAAAACACTGATCCAGTCACACTCACTCCATCACTGTCAACCTGTGCCCCTCACAATCTCTCTGCCCCCGTTACTCTGAGGCCCTCACACTGTCTTTGTCTCCGCCATCCTGACCCAATCACACTAACTCCACCACTGTCACCAGGTACCCCTCTCACTCACTCTGTCACTGTCACCCTGGAACCTTCACATTCACTCAGTCACTGTCACCCTGTTCCCCTCACTCTGACCTTCTGGTATTCATCCGTCGTTATCATCTTATGTCCTGATATTCACTCCATGAGCGTAATCTGTCACACGATCCTACTCGCTCCATCACCATAACCCTGGCAGCATCACACTCAATCCGTCATTGTCACAATAGACAATAGACAATAGGTGCAGGAGTAAGCCATTCTGCCCTTCACGTTAGCACCACCATTCATTATGATCATGGCTGGTCATCCTCAATCAGTATACTGTTCCTGCCTTATCCCCATAACCCTTGAAGGTCTTTAACTATCATTAAGAGCTCTATGCAACCCTTTCTTGAAAGTTTCCAGAGACTTCGCTTCCACAGCCCTATCGGGCATAGCTATCCACACACCCACCACTGTCTGGGTGAAGACGTTTCTCCTCAACTCTGTTCTAAATGGCCTACCCCTTATTTTCAAACTGTCTCCTCTGGTTCGGGATTCACTCATCAGCGGAAATAGGCTTCCCACCTCCAGAGTGTCCAATCCTTTAATAATTTTACACGTCTCAATCAGATCCCCTCTCAGCGTTCTAAACTCAAGGCTATACAAGCCCAGTCGCTCCAATCTTTCAACGTAAGACAGTCTCGCCATTCCGGGAATTGACCTCATGAACCTCCGTTGCATTCCCTCAATAGCCAGAATGTCTTTCCTCAAATTTGGAGACCAAAACTGCACACAATATTCCAGGTGCCGTCTCACCAGGGCCCTGTACCACTGCAAAAGGACCCCTTTACTTCTCTACTCGATGCCTCTTGTTATGAAGGCCAGCATGCTATTAACTTTCTTCATTGCCTGCTGTACCTGCATGCTTGCTTTCATTGACTGATGTACAAAAACATCTTAATCTCGATTTACTGCCCCTTTACCTACCTTGACTCCATTTAGGTCGTACTCTGTCTACCCGTTCTTGTCACCAAACTGAATAACCATACATTTATCCACATTAAACTGCATCTGCCATGCATCTGTCTACTCACCTAGCCTGTCCAGGTCACCCTGTAATCTCCTAACATCCTCTTCACATTTCACCCTGCTTCCGAGCTTTGTATCATCAGCAAATTTGCAAATATTAGTTTTACTACGATTATCTATATTATTAATGTCTATTGTAAAAAGCTGCTGTCCCAGCACTGATCCCTGCGGTACCGGACTGGTCACCGCCTGCTATTCTGAAAGGGAGCCGTTTATCACGAATCTTTGTTTCCTGTCAGCCAACCAATTTTCAATCCAAGTCAGTATTTTGCCCCCAATACCATGGACCCTAATTGTGCTCACTAACCTCCTATGTTGGACTTTACCAAAGTCTTGCAGAAAGTCCAGGCACTCATCCACAGACGCTATCAACAACCACATCGACCTGGACCCAATATACCAGCCACTGCAGCGGACAGCTCGAACTGACAACTGGAAGCGGCAGAGACAGGCCACTATAAATGCCGGAGAAAACATCACAGAAGCGCTTCACAGGAGGCTCCCAAGCACTGAGGATGTCACCTAGACAGGGGACGAAACGTTTGCAAGACAGATTCCCAGCTCGGCGAACAGAACCACAACAACGAGCACCCGAGCTACAAATCTTCTCCCAAACTTTATCCACTGGATCTCCCTTGTTCATCTTCAGAGTTACATTCTCAAAAAATTCCAGAAGATTAGTCAAGCATGATTACCCCTTCATAAATCCATGCTGACTCTGACCTATCCTGTTACTGCTATCCAGATGTGTCATAATTTCATCCTTTATAATTGACTCCAGCATCTTGCCCACCACTGAGGTCAGGCTAACTGGTCTATAATTCCCAGCCTTCTCTCTCTCTCTCTCTCTCTCCTTTCTTGAAAAGTGGGACAACATTAGCCATCCTCCAATCTGCAGGAGCTGATCCTGAATCTATAGAACATTTGAAAATGATCACCAATGCATCCGCAATTTCTAGAGCCACGTACTTCAGTTCCTTGGGATGTAGACCATCAGGTCCCAGGGAGTTACCAGCCTTCAGACCTAACACCATTTCCTGGCAAATATAAATTCCCTTCAGTTCAGGTCCCTCAGCCACTATTACCTCTGGGAGATTGCTTGTGTCTTCCACAGTGAACGGATCTTAAGTACCAATTCAACTCTTCTGCCGTTTCTTTGTGTTCCATAATCTGTTCACCTGTTTCTGTCTTCAAGGGTCCAATTTTAGTGCTAACTATTTTTTTTCTATTCACATACCTAAAAAAGCTTTACCGTCCTCCTTTATGTTTTTGGGCAGTTTAACTTCATACCTCATTTATTTCTCTGCGTATTTCCTTCTTAGGTATCCTCTGTTGTTCTTTAAAAGTTTCCCAGTCGTTCGTTGTCCCACTCGTCTTTGCTATGTTATACTTTTTATCTTCTGACTTTATATGTTTCTTAACTTCCCTCTTCAGTCACGGCCACCCCTGCCTCCTCTTAGGATCATTCTTTCTTTTTGGAATGAACTGATCCTGCATCTTCTGCATTATATTCTGAAATACCTGGCTCCACTGTCATCCATCCCTGTTAGGTTATTGCACCATTGAACTTTTTGGCCAGCTCTTCCCTCATAGCTCCATAGTTACCTTCATTCAATTGAAATATTCTTCACTTCACTTACGTTTGTATTCTCTCCCTTTCAAATTGCAGATTAAAGCTTCTTATGTTATGGTCACTACCTCCTAATGGCTCCTTCACTTCGACGTCCCTGAGCCAATCCGCTTCGTTGCACAACACCAGATCCAGAAATGCCTTCTCCCAGTTAGGCTGCAGCACCAACTGTCCTAAGAATCCATCTCTGAGGCACTCCTCAAGCTCAATTTCTTGTGTTCCAGTACCATCCTGATTCTCCCAGTGTACTTGCATGTTGAAATCCAACATATCTTTGCGACATATCTTTGTAGTAATATCTTTGCGACAGGCCAATTTCAGCTCCTTATTCAACTTACACTCTACATCCAGACTACCGTTTGGGGGCCTGTAGATAACTCCCACGAGGGTATTTCTACCCTAAGAATTTCTCAGCTCTATCCATACTGACTCCACATCCACTGCTTATAGGTCCTCCTTTGCAAGGGACTGAATACCATTCCTGAAGAACAGGTCCACCCCACCCCCTCTACCCGTCAGTCTGTCCTTACAATAGAATATAGCATGGAATATTCATATCCCAGGCCCTGTCCATTTGAAGCCACCTCTCCATTATCCCCAAAACCTCGTAATTGCCAATTTCCAAATGAGCCACAAGCTCATCCATCTTATTTCTAATGTTTTGTGCATTCATATATAATATTCTTAATTTTTTATGCCCTCACCCTTCCTATCAATCCCTATTTCACTTGACCTTACGGCATGATCCCTTTGTGAGTATCTGCTCCATTGATTCCGTTGTCTTTCTTGACTTCTCTTGTTCTAACTTTCCCTTCAATTTCCTTCTTAAACTTCCAGTTTTCCCCCTGCCCACGCTATTTAGTTTAAACACAACTGTATTGCAGTGACAAACCTGCCTGCCAGAATGCTGGTCTCCCATCTATTCAGCCGCAAGCCGACCCTCTTGTATAATTTATCCTTACCGCAAAACATACCTCAGTGATCCAAGAATTTAAATCCTTGCTTCCTGTACCAGTTCCCCTGCCACGCATTCAAGTCAATTATATCCCTATCCCTGTCCTCTCCAACCCGAGGAACTGGAAGCAAACCAGAGATAACCACGCTAGACGTGCTGATTTTCAGCTTTCTTCCGAGTTCTCTGAATTCCCGCTGTAGAATGTCCCTCCTCCTCTTCCCGACATCATTTGTGGCGACATGTACCACCACCTCTGGATTTTCAGCTTCATCCTTGAGCACTCTGTCTGCGATATCCTTTATCCTGGCACCAGGAAGGCAACACACTATCCTCAAATCCCGCCTGTTGCCACAGAAGCCTCGTTCAGTTCCTCTCACTATGGAGTCCCCTATTACCACGGCTCTATATGATGTCTGACTCCTCGGGTCTGCCTCCAACACCAACTTTTGATTGGCAGACCTGACTGCCTCCTGGACTGGCAGTGTCATCTGTCTCTCCTGTTTCCAAAACATTCAACCTGTTCCTAACAGATGCTTCGATTAGGGCCTCTCGCACTTGTCTCCTCTCTGCCTTCCTCACCGTCTTTTCCCTTCTGGTATGCTCGGTGTAGTCACCTCATGTGTAATCTCGGTGTAATCATGCTGAAGGTTCTGTCCAGCAAAATCTCGTTGGCTTGGATGAGCATGAGGTCATCGAGTTTTTTAAAATCAGTGTGGCAATATGCTCTGGCAGGAGCTGAACGTGTACACACTTTCCACAGTTATACGAGCCAGATACACCAGAGTACTTAACCTCCAACATCATGCACATCGTCCACTGAACCAGCTTCGCAGTCAAGGAAATCTACGCAAACACGGGGAGAATGTGCAAACTCCACATGGACAGTCGCCCAAGGCAGGAACTGAACCCGGGTCTCTGGCGCTGGGAGGCAACAGTGCTACCCACCGTGCCACCATAGGACCTGGGACTGATGACACACCTACTTAAATAACAGTCGCTAAACTTTGCAAATAGCCTCTGTGCTCTGACTTCACTCCTGCCCAGCTCCCGCCACTCTCTGCTGCACCCAGACCCTGACACACTCCCTGCAATGACAGTCGTCCTGTCACCGTCAAACTCCCCCATCACCATACCAATCACCCCTCACACTTATTTTGTCACCATCTCCTTGTCGCCTCGCAGTCATCCGTCACTGTCGCACTGTCTCCCACACACTCACTCTCTCACCATCACCCTGACCCGCTCACACTGACTCCACCACAATAACCCTGATACCGTCAAACTGACCCAGGCAAACTCACTCCCTCCTTGACCTCCTTACAGTCACTCTGTCACCGTCACCCTGAGCCATTCACATTCACAACATCATTGTCACACTCACACCCTGACATTGAATCCATCATCATCACTCTGACCTACTCACACTGACTACGTAACCATTAGCATGACTCCCTCACAATCACTCCATCACTGTCACGCTGACACCCCAACACTCACTCTGTCAGTCACCCTGACATGCTCACATTCACTCAGTCATTGACACCTGCAAACCCCACAGTCAGTCACTGACACCTGGATCCCCTCACGCTCACTCAGTCACCCTTTCCCCTGACCCACTCACACTCACTCCGCCATTGTTTCCATGACCCCCCTGACGCTCACTCCGTCACTGATCCTTGGAAAGGGTCACAATCACTAAGTCACTATCACCCTAAAACCCCCGCAGTCATTGCATCAGTTACAGTCTGACAAACATACATGCACTCTGATCCTGATATGCTGAGGTACTCACCGTCACTCTGAGCTCCTCGCATTCTCTCTGTCCCCGTCACGCTGGGATCACACTTATTCTGTCACTGTTTACCTGGCGCACAAACACACATTCTGTCCCTGCCATGCTGAGGCACTCACAGTAACTCTGTCACGTTCACCCTGTGCCCCTCACAATCTGCCTGTCCCCGTCACCCTGAGGCCCTGACACTCTCTTTATCCCTGTCACCGTCCCCCCCTCACACTCACTCCATCTTTGCCACACTGACGCCGACACACACACTCTGGCTCCGTTATGCTGCCCACCTCACACTCACTCCATCACCATCGCCACCATCTGTCACACTGTCGCATTGGCCCCATTGCACTCACTCCATCAGGGTCACCCTGAACCCATCAGACCCACACCATCACCATCACGCTGACCCCCTCGCATTCACTCCATCACCATATCCCTGACCCATTCGCACACACTCAGTCACCATCACCCGGAACCCTTCTAATTCATTCGGTCACCATCAATGTGACCCCGTCACGCTCACTTCCACTTCACACTCAGTGCATCACCGTCATCTCATTAACATTATTCCAATACCGTCACACACACTTCGTCACGGTCACCCTGACACCCTGACACTCAGTCTGGCACTGTCTCCCTGAACTTATCACACTCACTACACCACTGTCACCTTGATGCCCTCACACTCATGCCGTTATTATTGCTCTGACCCTCTTACACTCACTCCGTCTCTGTTAGCCTGGCACCCTAGCACTCACCATCATTGTCACCTTGCCACCGACACATTCACTCAGTCACTGGCACCCTGGCACCGTCACACTCACTCTGTTACTGTCACCCTGATGCACTCAAACTCACTCCGTCATTGTCACCCTGGCACCTTCGCATTCACTAATTTACTGACACCCGGACACCCTCACACTCATCCAGTTACCATCACACTGTCCGCCTCATACTCACTCCGCCATTGTTTCCCTGACAGGGTCACACTCACGCAGTCACCATCACCCTGAAACGCTCACACACAATGTATGAATGTCAACCTGATGGAAACACACACTCACACCATCCCCGTCATGCTGAGGCACTCACAGTCTCTATGTCCTTGTCACGCGGAGGCACTCACACAGTGCACTCACCCGCACACTCACTCCATCAGGGTCATCTAGATCCCCTCACACTCACTGCAAACTCCTCACCATGATCTACCCACACTCACCCGTCACTGTCACCCTTACCTCCGTCCATTCACTCCATCACTGTAATCTATGATACCCACACACTGACTCCATCACAGTAAACTTGGCACCCTCACATTCACTCTGCGACCATCACAATGACCCACTCACACTCACTCCATCACCGTCACAATGAATGCAACACACTCACACCTTCAATGTCAGCTGACACGCTCACACTCCCTACATCGCAGACACTCAGACCCCCTTATTCCTTCTCCGACATTGTCACACTCTGACACTCAATCTGTCACCGTTACCATCAGCCTGACACCCTCACACTCAAGCCATTGCCCTCACCCTGATCTGATCACATTCACTCCATCACTGCTAACTATGCTCACTCTGTTGCCCTGACCCACTAATAATCACTCAACTGCCATCACAATTACCGCCTTATACTCAGAATGTCACTGGCCTATGCAAACTGTGACATGCACTCTCTCACTGTCACCCTGACCCAGTCACACTGAGTCGGTTCCATCGCGCTTTTCTCCTTAACTCACAACATCACTGTAACCTGAGCCTCTCACAATCATTCCATAACCATCACCCTGATTCCCTCACACTCATCCGTCACTGTCAACTTACCTTCACACATTTAATCCATCACCATAACCTATGACACCCTCACACTCACTCCGTTATTATTACCCTGAAACCCTCAGAATATCTCCTTCACTGTCACCCTGACGCTCTCAAGCTCAGTCACAGGCACCTTTACCCCTTCACACTCACTCAGTCACTGTCATCCTGTCCTCCTCACACACACACAGTACTGCCTCCCTGACCCACTCCCAATAACACCATCACTATCATGTTATTCCCCCACCCTCGCTCTGTCACTGTCACCCTCACTCCGAAACTCACATTGGTACCGTCAAACTAATTCCATCAGACCCACTCCCTCATTGTCACCCTGACACCCTCACACACCCTCTGTCTCTGTCACGCTGAGCCCAATAACACTCAGTCCGTCAAAGTAAACCTGGTGTCACAATCATAGGCATCCAGACCCCTCACACTCACTGAGTCACAATCACAGTGTCCCCCTCACATTCACCCTGTCACCGTTTCCCTGATCCCCTCACACTCATTCCATCACATCAGCCTGATACCTCACACTCACTCGAACACCATCAATCTCAGCCCCTCATATTCACTCACTCACTGTCACCCTGACCCCCTCACACACACACTCCTTCTCTGTCACCCTGACCTACTCGCAATCACTGCTTCATCATGAGCCCCACACAGTCACTCCGTCACTGTCACCCTGATCATCTCACACGCTCCGCCAGGGTCACCGTAACAGTCTCGCACTCACTCCATCTCCCTCACCCTGACCTCCTCACACTCATCCGTTACTATCATCCTTACCTCCTCACATTCTTTCCATCAACTTAACCTATAACACACTCACACGCACTTTGTCACTGTCACGCTGACACCCTCAAACTCAGTCACAGGCACCTTGACCCCTTCACACTCACTCAATTACTGTCATCCTGTCCTCCTCGCACACACTCAGGTACTGTCACCCTGACCCTCTCGCACTAACTCCATTACCTTCTCGCTAATCCACCTATCCTCGCTCTTTCAATGTCACACTGACTCCGGAACTCACATTGGTACCATCACACTGATCCTATGACACTCACTCCCTCACCGTTACCCTAACACTCTCACACTCACTCTGTCTCTGTTACGCTGAGCCCATCACACTCAGTCCCTCAAAGTAACCCTGTTGTCACATTCATGGGCACTCTGACCCGCACATTCACTAAGTCACAATCAGCGTATACTCCTCACATTCACCCTGTCACCGTTTCCTTGAACCCCTCACACTCATTCCATCACTGTCACCCTGATACGTCACACTCACTGGGACACAATCAACCTCACCCCCACACATTCACTTATTCACTGTCACCCTGACCCTCTCACACACACTCCTTCGCTGTCACCTTGACATCCTTGCTATAACTGCTTCATTCTGAGCCCCGCTCACTCACTCTATCACTATCACCCTGATCCACTCACACGCATTCCGACACTTTCACCCTGATCATCTCACACACACCATGTCAGGGTCACGTTGACACTCTCACACTCATTCCATCCCCCTCACCCTGACCTTCTCACACTCATCCGTCACTGTCATCCTTACCTTCTCACACTCACTATGTCACTGTCACCTTGACGCTCTCAAGTTCAGTCACAGGCACCTTGAACCCTTTCCACTCACTCAGTCACTGTCATCCTGTCCTCCTCACACACACTCAGGTATTATCACCCTTACCCACTCGCACTAACTCCATCACCTTCAAGCTGCTCCCCCTACCCTCGCTCTGTCACTGTCATCCTCACTCCGAAACTCACATTGGTACTGCCACACTAATCCCATCACACTCACTCCCTCGCCGTTACCCTAACACTCTCACACTCACTCTGTCTCTGTCACGCTGAGCCCATCACATTCAGTCCATCAAAGTAACTGTGTCGTCACAGTCATAGGCACCCAGACCCCTCACAGTCACTGAGTCACAATCAACGTATACTCCTCACATTCACCCTGTCACCGTTTCCCTGATCCCCTCACACTCATTCCATCACCATCAGCCTGATACCTCACACTCACTTGGACACAATCAACATCACCCCCTCATATTCACTCACTCACTGTCACCCTGACCCCCTCACACACACTCCTTCATCCTGACCCCATAACGCTCACTCCATCACTATCACCCAGACCCAATTACACTCAGTGCACCCCGCCACCCTGACCCTGTCACACTCAAATCCTCAATGTCATCCTGACCATCTCAAACTTACTCTGTCCCTGGGCCACCTCACACTTCTCCATCTCTGTCTCTATCACCCCCGCGCCCTCATACCTTCACTGTCAGCCTGACCTTATTACATTCATTTGTCACCCAGACTCAATCATATTCAGTCCTCCCTGACACCCTGGCCCCCCTCACTCAGTCAATCACCGTCACCCTGACTCCATCACAGTCACTCCTTCAGCAATCTTCTTACCCCCTCGCACACAGACAGTCACCGTCAACCTGAACATCTCACACTCTCTCTGTAAGTGTTCTGCTTCCCAGCCTCACAGCCATGACATTCTGTCACCCTGATCCCCTCACACTCACTATGTCACTGTCATCCTGACCCTCTCACACACACTCTGACACCACACCCTGACCCCTCACACTCATTCTGTCAACCTGACCCCCTCACACTCACTCTGTCCTTGTCACCCGGAACCCCTCACATTCTTTCCCTCACCCTCATGAATTCACACTCCTTCATCAACCTGAAACCACTTACATTCACTCCGCTGTTATCACCCTGACCCTCTAACACACATTTTGTCACCATCACACTGAAACCCTCACTCTCATTCCATCAGTTTCATACTGACGCCGTCAATCTCACTTCATCACAGTAACGCTGGCACCCTCAAACTGGCTCCATCACTGTCACACTAACAGCTTACACACATACTCCATCACCGTCACACTGATCCCCTTACACTCACTCTGTCACTGTCACACTAACACCCTCACACTCAATCTGTCATCGTCATTCTGACACCCTCGCACTCACTTCTTCACTACCAGCCTGACACCCGCACACTCACTCCATCACCGACATCCTGACCCCCTTACACTCACTCAGTTACTCTCACCGTGAATGCCCATTTCTCATTGGTCACTGTCAGACTCACTCTGTTTCTGTCACGCTCACTTGCTGACTCTCACTCTGTTCCCGTCACCGTGACCCCATCAGACTCCTGCCATCACAGTTACCTTGAGCCCATCACATTCACTCCATCACCGACAATCTGAATCGCTCACTCTCACGCCATCATTCTGACTCGGTCACACACATGCACCTTCCCTCTCACCCTGAACCCTCAAAATCAATCTGTCAGTGTCACGCTGACTCCCTCACACTCAATCACCAAGGATCCACCTAAACCCCTCACATTTCCTCTGTCACTGGCACCCGCAGCCCTCTCACACACTCCATCACACTGACCATTCCTCATAAACACCCCGTCACTGTCACCCAGGCCCCCTCACACTCACAGTCACTGTCACTATGATCCCCTCAAACTCACGCAGTCACAGGCAACCTGACCCCCTCATAAACACTCAGTCACTGTCACTGTGTCCCCATCACACTCATTCCCTCACTGTCACCCTGACCCCTCGCACTAACACAATGTCCATCACACTATACCTCCAGACCCACTCAGTCACTGTCACCCTCAACTCCCTGACAGTCACCATGTCAAGTCACACTAACTCCATTAGACTCAGTCCGCTGTTGTCACCCTGACCATCTCACACTCACTCTGTCACCATCATCCTGATCCCTACACGTTCACTTTATCACCTTCATACTGACCTCCTCACACTTAGTCCATTTCTGCCACCCTGACATCCTCAGTCCCACTCCGTCACTGTCACCCTGAACCCCTCAATCTCACTCTATCACAGTAAGACTAACATCCTCAAACTCTCTCCACCACTGTTACCCTGAAACGCTCTCACTCATTCCATAACCGTCACTGTCACATTTCCTTCCTCATACTCACTCCATCACCGTCACTCTTACACCCCGACACTCAACTGGGTCACCGTTACCCTGACCCCTCGCACTCACTTTGTCACAGGTAACCTTGACACACTTACTCCCAATTAGTCACTGTTACCCTGAACTGCTCACACTCCCTCCGTCACTGTCACCCTGATCCCCTTCCATACGACTCCGTTACTGTAACCCTGACCATTTACACTGATTCTGTCGCTGTCACGGTGACTACCTCACAGTCACTAGCTCACCATCACACTGACCCACCTCACACGCACTCCATCACCCTCACCCTGACGTGATCACAAAACCTCCATCACTTCTACCCTGGCTCCCTCACACTTCGTCAGTCACCCTCACTGGCACCCTGTCCCCCCACTGATCACTTCATCACACCTACCCCGCCCACCGTCATACTCGCACAGTCACGCTAACCCGCTCACACTCTTTTCCTCATCGTCACCCTGATCCCCTCAGAATCACATCATCGCCATAACCCTGAATCCCTCATGCTCACTCCATCTCTATCAACCTAACCTTATCAGACACCCTCCCTCACCATCCCCGTGAACCCATTCTACTCACACTGGAATTACCACCCTGAGGATCACACTCACTGTGTCGATGTCACCCTGGCTACTCACACACTCTCACTCCATCACTGTAACTTTGACCACCTCACACGTACTCTACCAAAGTCACCCTGAACCTCACACACTCATTCCGTCACTGTCAACCGGTCCACCTCACTCCATCATCGTCACCCTAACACCCTCACGCTCACTCCGAAACTGTCACCCTGACCCCTCACACTCAATTCATCAATGTCACCCTGGCCACCTCACGCTCATTCTGTCACTGTCACTCAGACCCACTCACAGGCACTTGGTCATTGTCACCCTGACCAACCCCCTGCACACACTCTGGAACTAATACCCTAACCCGTCAGACTCACTCCATTGACGTCACCCTGGCCATATCACACTTACTCCATCTTTGTCATCCTTGCCACTTCACATTCACTGCATCAACCCGATTTCATCATAACCACTCCGCCACCTTCATCACTGGGATCCCCTCACACTCACTCCGTCACTGTCAGCCTAACCTTCTTCCCCTCACACCCTCAGTCACTGTCACCAAGACACTCTCACACTCACCGCATCATTGTCACCCTGACGCCTTCAATCTACTTCATCACCTTCACCATGACCCCCTCATACTCTCTCCATCACCCTGACACACTCGCACTAAAACCATCATAGTCTCCTAGACCTTGTAACAATAACTCCTTCTCTCTCACCCTAAACTCCACACACCCACTCCATCACCGTCAGACTGACCCCTCACACTTACTGCGTCAGTGACCCACTGACTCCCTCATACTCACTCCACCTTTGTCTCCCTGACTCACCAACATTCAGTCTTTCATCATCACCCTGAAACCCTGATATTCACTTTGTCACCCTGATATCCTCACACTCACTCCATAACCGTCACCATCACCCATCACATTCTTTCTGTCACCCTGATCCCCTCACAATCTGTCATCTTGCCCGCCTCCCACTTTCTCTGTTGTCAGTCTGATGCTCTCACGCTTACTCCGTCACCATCACCCTGACCCCCTCATACACACTCTGTCACTATCACCCTTACCAACCTCACTCTCACTCCACGGCCCTCACCCTGATCTGATCACATTCACATCATCACTGAAACCCTGACCCCCTCACACTCACTCCGTTGCCTTGACCCACTAACTATCACTCCATCCCCGTCATACTTACCGCCTAACACTCAGTCTTTCACTGGTCCACGCACACACTGACACTCTCTCTGTCACTGTCACCCTGACCCAATCACACTGAGTCCGTTCCAGCACAAATTTCTCCATACACTCACTCCATCACTGTAACCCGAGCCACTCACACTCACTCCATTACTGTCACTCTAACCCGCTCACACTCACTCCATCATTGTAACCTGAGACACTCACACTCACTCCATTGCTGTCACACTAACCCGCTCACGCTCACTCCATCATTGTAACCCGAGCCACTCACACTCACTCCATTACTGTCACTCTAACCCGCTCACGCTCACTCCATCATTGTAACCCGAGCCACTCACACTCACTCCATTACTGTCACTCTAACCCGCTCACGCTGACTCCATCAGTGTAACCCGAGCCACTCACACTCACTCCATTACTGTCACTCTAACCCGCTCACGCTCACTCCATCATTGTAACCCGAGCTACTCACACTCACTCCATTCATGTCACCCTAACCGCTCACGCTCACTCCATCAGTGTAACCCGAGCCACAAACACTAACTCCATTACTGTCACTCTGACCCGCTCACGCTCACTCCATCAGTGCAACCTGAGCCACTCACACTCACTCCATTACTGTCACTCGAACCCGCTCACGCTCACCCAATTAGTGTAACCTGAGACACTCACACTCATTCCATTCCTGTCACTCTAACCCGCTCACGCTCACTCCATCATTATAACCCGAGCCACTCACACTCACTCCATTACTGTCACTCTAACCCGCTCACGCTCACTCCATCATTGTAACCTGAGACACTCACACTCACCCCATTACTGTCACTCTAACCCGCTCACGCTCACTCCATCAGTGTAACCCGAGCCACTCACACTGACTCCATTACTGTCACTCGAACCCACTCACGCTCACTCCATCATTGTAACCCGAGCCACTCACACTCACTCCATTACTGTCACACTAACCTGCTCACACTCACTCCATCAGTGTAACCCGAGCCACTCACACTCACTCCATTACTGTCACTCTAACCCGCTCACACTCACTCCATCAGTGTAACCCGAGCCACTCACACTCACTCCATTACTGTCACTCTAACCCGCTCACGCTCACTCCATCAGTGTAACCCGAGCCAATCACACTCACTCCATTACTGTCACTCTAACCCACTCACGCTCACTCCATCATTGTAACCCGAGCCACTCACACTCACTCCATTAGTGTCACTCTAACCCACTCACGCTCACTCCATCATTGTAACCCGAGCCACTCACACTCACTCCATTAGTGTCACTCTAACCCACTCACGCTCACTCCATCAGTGTAACACGAGCCACTCACACTCACTCCATTACTGTCACTATAACCCACTCATGCTCACTCCATCAGTGTAACCCGAGACACTCACACTCACTCCATTACTATCACTCTAACCCGCTCACGCTCACTCCATCATTGTAACCCGAGACACTCACACTCACTCCATTACTGTCACTCTGACCCGCTCACACTCACTCCATCAGTGTTACCCGAGCCACTCACACTCACTCCATTACTGTCACTCTTACCCGCTCACGCTCACTCCATCATTGTAACCCGAGCCACTCACACTCACTCCATTACTGTCACTCTAACCCGCTCACGCTCACTCCATCAGTGTAACCTGAGCCACTCACACTCACTCCATTACTGTCACTCTAGCCTGCTCACGCTCACTCCATCATTGTAACCCGAGCCACTCACACTCACTCCATTACTGTCACTCTAACCCGCTCACGCTCACTCCATCAGTATAACCCGAGCCACTCACACTCACTCCATTACTGTCACTCTAACCCGCTCACGCTCACTCCATCAGTGTAACCTGAGACACTCACACTCGCTCCATTACTGTCACACTAACCCGCTCACGCTCACTCCATCATTGTAACCCGAGCCACTCACACTCACTCCATTACTGTCACTCTAACCCGCTCACGCTCACTCCATCAGTGTAACCTGAGCCACTCACACTCACTCCATTACTGTCACTCTAGCCTGCTCACGCTCAAACCATCATTGTAACCCGAGCCACTCACACTCACTCCATTACTGTCACTCTAACCCGCTCACGCTCACTCCATCAGTATAACCCGAGCCACTCACACTCACTCCATTACTGTCACTCTAACCCGCTCACGCTCACTCCATCATTGTAACCTGAGACACTCACACTCACCCCATTACTGTCACTCTAACCCGCTCACGCTCACTCCATCAGTGTAACCCGAGCCACTCACACTGACTCCATTACTGTCACTCGAACCCACTCATGCTCACTCCATCATTGTAACCCGAGCCACTCACACTCACTCCATTACTGTCACACTAACCTGCTCACACTCACTCCATCAGTGTAACCCGAGCCACTCACACTCACTCCATTACTGTCACTCTAACCCGCTCACACTCACTCCATCAGTGTAACCCGAGCCACTCACACTCACTCCATTACTGTCACTCTAACCCGCTCACGCTCACTCCATCAGTGTAACCCGAGCCACTCACACTCACTCCATTAGTGTCACTCTAACCCACTCACGCTCACTCCATCATTGTAACCCGAGCCACTCACACTCACTCCATTAGTGTCACTCCATCCCACTCACGCTCACTCCATCATTGTAACCCGAGCCACTCACACTCACTCCATTAGTGTCACTCTAACCCACTCACGCTCACTCCATCAGTGTAACACGAGCCACTCACACTCACTCCATTACTGTCACTCTAACCCACTCATGCTCACTCCATCAGTGTAACCCGAGACACTCACACTCACTCCATTACTGTCACTCTAACCCGCTCACGCTCACTCCATCATTGTAACCCGAGACACTTACACTCACTCCATTACTGTCACTCTGACCCGCTCACACTCACTCCATCAGTGTTACCCGAGCCACTCACACTCACTCCATTACTGTCACTCTTACCCGCTCACGCTCACTCCATCATTGTAACCCGAGCCACTCACACTCACTCCATTACTGTCACTCTAACCCGCTCACGCTCACTCCATCAGTGTAACCTGAGCCACTCACACTCACTCCATTACTGTCACTCTAGCCTGCTCACGCTCACTCCATCATTGTAACCCGAGCCACTCACACTCACTCCATTACTGTCACTCTAACCCGCTCACGCTCACTCCATCAGTATAACCCGAGCCACTCACACTCACTCCATTACTGTCACTCTAACCCGCTCACGCTCACTCCATCAGTGTAACCTGAGACACTCACACTCGCTCCATTACTGTCACACTAACCCGCTCACGCTCACTCCATCATTGTAACCCGAGCCACTCACACTCACTCCATTACTGTCACTCTAACCCGCTCACGCTCACTCCATCAGTGTATCCCGAGCCACTCACTCACTCCCCGAGCATCTGCCTCACTCACCCCAACATCAAGCGAACTTCCCCACAATCTCTTCCATGTCACACTCACTACACTGCACACTCACCCACTATCAAACTCACTCCCCCGCACTCTCCACACTGTCACGCTTACTACCCTGCACACTGACCCACCATCATGCTCATTCTCCCACACTATTCCCACCCTCACACTATCACAACCCCACCGTAGCACTCACTTGCCCACACGCCCCTATCATCGCACCCCCACGCATGCACCCCCACCATCATGTTCACCCCCTCCACACCAAAATATTCATTCTCGCACGAAATCCCCCACCTTCACACTCACTCCCCTGCAGTCTCACCCAACGTCATTTTCACTTGCTCCCATACACTCCTACACGGTTTCACTCAGTCGAACGCACACTCTCCCGCACTCACTCTCACTCCCACACAATGAAGTTCACTCTCCCATACACTGCTCCAGTGTCACACTCAGTTAAGACCACACTCACCCACCGTCACAGTCACTCCCTATCCACCTTTGCACCATTACACAAACTCCCCCACGCACTCTCATACGCTCACACACTATCCTCACCACACACCACTTCCTTTGCACTCACTCCCCGGCATACTCCCCTCCCGTAACACTCACACCAATACAAACTCACACACCATCACACTGACCCCTGCACATAGTCATCCACCCTCATACATTCTTGCCTGCACAGTTCCCCGCCAACATGCCCACTCCCCCGCACATTCACCCACCATCACACTCAGTCACCCGCACAGTCCACTACCGTCCATCTCACTCCCGCACTTCATCTCCAGCCGTCCCACTCACTCCCCACACACTTCACCACAGTCCCTCTCACTCCCCCCACATACACCACAATGGCATGCTCATACCCCCGCAAGATATGTCACTGTTATTTTCATACTCCTCGCACACTGCCCCAATGTTGCGTTCATTCTACCGCGCACGAGCCACCATCACGCTCACGTCTCTGTGCACACGGCCGCTATCTTGCTCAACCCTATCAGATACTACCCAGTCACTCTCACCCCTACCATCACACCTACTGCTCTGCATGCTCTCCCACCGTCACACACAATCCACTACACACGCACACTCACTATCTCAATATCACAATCAGTGTCCCAGATACTTCCCGACTGTCATGCTCAATCCCCAATCAGACACACTCCCCTGCACACTGCCCCATCGTTACACTCACTCACCTCCCCTACAGAACGTTCATTACCATGTGCACCCCCCTCACACTATCACACTCACTGCCCTGCACACTGCTCTGCATTGTGGTCATTCCTCCACCACTCCACCACCATCACACTCACTTTCCCACACTATCCCCCACCGTCACACTCACTCACCTGCACACTTCAGGATCATCACACTCACGCCCCCACACACTACTACAACGTCACTCTCCCTGCCCGTGCATACTCCCCGCATCAGACTCCTGCCCGTGCACACTCTCCCACCGTCACTACCCCAAACATTCTCGCAACTTCATGCACACTCCTTACACAATTCCCACCCTGTCGTTTACTCCCTGACACACTCCTCTACCGTCATGCCTACTTCCCGCACGCTTCCTACCCCGCCCACACCAACACTGTCAGAATCAATCCCTCACACAATCCCCACTATCATACTCAGTCCCTCTTGCTTCCCGACTGATATGCCCACTCCCGCGCGCAATCCCCAACCATCACTCTCACCCATGTATTCCCCCCCCATCAAGTGCACTCTACCATAATCGTGCGGACTCCCCACAAACTCCGCCAACATTACACACATTCCCCAATGCATTCTGCCACCGTCACACTCTCTTCCTAAACACTGTTCTATAATCAAGCTTACTCTCCATGCACACCCCCACTGTCACATTTACTCACTAGCATACGCTCCCACCGTCACACTACTCCCCCGCACACTCCTCCACTGTCATGCTTACTCCCCGACACACTCTCCCATGGTCACGCTCACTGCCTCACACTCCTGCAATGTTGCACTCACTCAGCAGGAGTATCCATCAACATCACACTCACTCCCCTGCATACTCCAATATCATCATGTTCGCTCCCTGCGCTCTGTCCCATTGTCACACACATCCCCGCAATCACTCACACATCACACTCACTCCCAAATATTACAGCGCACTCTCATTCACCACCCCGCATATTTACCCACTGTCACGCTCACAATCACCCACAATCACCTTCAATGCCTTGCACACACTCCCACTTTCACACTCACTCCGACACACTCCCGCACTGTACATTCACTCTCACGTACTCTCCCCCACCATCACTGTCTCTTCACTGCACGTTCCCAAAACCATCACGCTCATTCCGCCTTCCTCTCCCTCACTGTAATGTTCTCCTCCCACACACTTCTCCACCTTCACTCTCACTCCTCTGCGCACACACCCATCATCACACTCATTCACCCTCACACTCCCTGACCATCATGTTCACTCCCTCTTATATTGCCCCACTATTACGTTCACTCCCTTGCACTCTCCACCAATGGAATGCTTGCAGCCATACACTCCCCCACTGTCACACTTACTCTGCTAGACTTTCCCCCATGGACAGGCTCGCTCATATGTGCTGATGCCAAAGTCACTTTCATTCCACCTGCAGTCACGTCGTCATGCTTACTCCCCTGCAAACTCCCATGCTCTCAAACTCACTACACTACCATTACAATTACTCCCCCATGTTTGCTCACCATCTCACTCACATCCCCAAATCCCTCCACCATAATGTTCACTCCCCCATACACTCCCCCACTGCCTTGCTCGCTCCACCACACATTGCCTTATCGACAAGTCTACTCCCGACACAAATGCCCACCATCATGCACACTCACTCCCACATGCTCCACTAAAATGCACACTCCCCTGAATGCTCCCCAGAGTCACATTCACTCCCCACACAATTCGCCATGGTCACATTTACTCCCCTGCCCACGCCCCCAAAACCACACTCACGATCAAGCATACACCCGCACCGACATGCTTACTTCCCGACACACCGCCAAACTGTAATGCTCAATAACCCGCACACTGTCCTACCGTCACACACATTCCTCAGCACTCCTTCCCACTGTCCCGCTCACACTTCCATGCACAGCCCCGCCGTCGCACCCATTCCTCAGCACTGTCTCCCACTGTCATACCATCTCCCCAGCAAACTTGATTCCTTCACACTCATTCCCAAGAAACTCCATCACCGTTACTCTCCCTCCCCTGCATATTACTGCACCATCATTGTCACTTTACTGCACACTCCCCCACCATCACACTCACTCCCTCTACACCCTTCTTCACTGTCGCCCTCTCTTCCCCGCACACGCCAAAACCATCATGTCCACACTCCTGGACACTTCCCCACAGTCAAGCTGACTCCCCCACAAGCTCTGTCACCGTCATGCTCACGCCCCGCACTCACCGACCAACGTACTGCCTCCCTCATACTCTACCCTCAACGTTTTGCTCTCTCTCCCCCCACATGCCCACGTTACCATGCTCACTCCACCGCGCAGTTCCCCAACATTATGCTCAATCCTCGTACACTTCATCCCCATAACGCCCACCCTGCTGCACACTCCCCACCATCACGCTTACTCCCCTGCACCCGTCCTCACTGTTGCACTTACTCCCCCCACACTCCCTCATGATCACTTTTACTTCCCCTACACTCTACTCCACTCTGACACGCTCTACCCTCCCATGCCAACACCATTGCCCTCACTCCCCCGCACACTCCCCGCAATCACTCTCTCTCCACACACACTCATACTGCATCACACTCTCTCCCCCGCAAGCACACACACTATCACGTTCACTCCCCCTGAATACTACTCCACCATTGTACTCAGTCTCCCACACACTACCTCACGGTCCCACTCAATCACCCCGCACAGTCTCCTACCGTCATGTTCACTCCTCGTACACTCCAGCACCGTCACACCTACTCCACTGCACAGTCCACGTCGTCACGTTCATCCGCCCGGATTCTCCCTCACCGTTGCGCTCACTCACCCGCCTATTCCCTACCCTAAGCATTGGTCATGTACAACTCCCTAGTTCATTCTCTCCAACTGGCCTTTGATCACATTCTCACTCAGATCAATGAGCATCAACAATGGGTTCCACACAGTCTCTTCTGTCTGAAACAGAAGAGTTGTCCAACTCCCATCTTTTAGCCAATGCCACAGCCAATGGTGCCTCCCCCATTATTACCTCCTTGTTACGACTAATGCTCTCACATTCATCGAGCAAAGATGTTTTTCCCACGCCCCAGACTGTTAACTGAGCAATAGGTTGACACGCCACATTCATGTTTGCTCCCCGAGCATCGGCCTGAATATCTACACCTCTCTTCTATTCCCCCAGCAAGAAATGCAAAGAGAGGGTTCGAGGATGGGAGAATTGGAGAGAGGCAAATTGGGAGGTAATGAGTGCAGAACGCAGAGAACGCAGGAGAGTGGGGAATGGATGGACCTTGAAATAGACTAAATGGAAGACGGAGTGAGGTAAACAGAGGAACAGTGTGAGCATGGGAAGGAGATATGGATGGAGAGGGAAAAGACAGAGAGGTGACTTGTGCAGAATGCCAGGTCAGAGTGGAGGGACGCAGAGGTGAAAGCAAAGACAGAGTGACTTAAACCCAACTGCTGAGTTCAGGCCCATTCCCTCCCCTTTTGTGATCCAGGATTTGGGGCTGAGTCTGTCTCTCTCCAGCCCAGCTTCTTCAAAGAAAAAGCAAACAACAGTAACATTCATTCGACTGCTTGGCGCTTTTTAATGAACACTTTGTTGTTTACAAATTGAAGTGATGGAGTACAGTCATTGGGATGTTGCCGTTGCTCATTGGCCCCGAAGTTGTGAGAAACATTCTAATGTGTCCCTGTAACCCTACTATGGGGTAATGTTGGACAGACCACAACTACCCTCAGACTGTTAATATTGAGACAGACTGCTTCATCTCTGAACTTCTGAACTGATATGAGGAAATCCTGAATGGACTAATTAATGACTGAGTTTGATGAATTTAGGTAAATGGATATTTCAGCGCATTCTTCAGAAGCTGTCTGAACTTATTCTGTGTCACTGCATAAATCGCGGTGTTTGTGCAGAAACTGAGGAGCTGCAGCATGAAGCCCAATTGACGCAGATAAGGATGGAGATGTACAGGGGTATTTACAATGTCCTGAATCCGGACCCACATAGAATGCAGCGTAGATATTGACCATAACAGGATGAAATTGGCCGAGATCAAAAACAGTAAAATGATGGATTTAATTCGATTTCTCATTTCAGTGTCCGACTGAGCGTCCCCACTGGTGGCAATTCGGAGTCTCCTGCGGGCTTTGCTAGTCACAAAAATGTGTATGCTGGTGAGACCATTGAGCAGCAGAATCAGGAGAAATGGGAGAACCGGGGTTACAGTGTAGTGGATGGAATGGATTGTGGCCCAGACATGGGAGGATTCAACACCATCTTTTTCAGAACAAATCCAGAAGCGGTTTAACAGCTGATACTGAGTTGTGAGCTTAAAATACCAGAAAATGTTCTTTAAACAGCTCAACAGAGTCACTGCCCCCAGCACCACAACCGTTGTTTTCTCACTGCAATATTTACTTTTCAGTTTCTGGCAACAAATGGCCACAAACCGATCAAAGGTGAACATGACAGTGAACCAGACAGAACAGTCAATGGCTGCATAAATCAGGACGGCGTGGATATTACACACGGGGATGAACCTGAGAAAATAAAACAACTCTCCATAAACAACGGGAATCCTTTTCAGTATCAGGTCGAAGGTAATTACCAGCAGATCTGCCGCTGCCATGGCCACGAGGTAACGTCTCACACATAGAGACAATCCACAATCTTTCTCACGCAGGACGTAGATTGTCAGTGCATTAACTGTGAGGAAGCAAAACAAGCAGATTATTCATCAGAGTGGACGCAAATTTCCTAGTCTGACTGAGGACCCAGTGAGATTATCAAAGGGAATTATTACTGAAATAATTGGAGCTGCAATAACAAATGGGAAATTCTGCATTACTGACAAACTGTCACGAGCCACAAGAAACCCTCCCTCCCCAAACACTCAGAGACCTGTCCATAAGGACAGATGGTTCCTGAAACATTCCTACACTCTCGATCACTCGAGAGCAGGCTCAGGTCACTTCTTTCCAGATCCTAATACGGAGGGTGAAAAAGTTGCTGTCCTGAAGGATTCATTCCCAGTTCCTTAAAGACAAACGGAGTTGCGAAATTTCTGTTTTTTAGTCGAAGTTGTGGTTGGTCTTGTGTCGTAAAGGAATGTAAACGCAGGGAAAACGTACTCAACCCTTTCACTGCCTGAGTGACTTCGGAACAGTGTCTCCTTCTCACTGAAACGGGATCCTTTCCCTCGGCATCTGACCATTTGTACAATTCATTGACGTCCGGCTGTTCATCAATAAAGTCCAGGCTAGAATGTTCGGGGAATGTCCATTATAAAATATTGGGTACATAATATTCTGGGAAATCTTCCGCAGCTACTTCGGCACCATTCCCCATATTTTCCTCCGCTACATTGATGACTGTACTGGAGTTATCTAGTGCTCCCACAAAGAGATTGAACAGCTCATCACCTTCGCAAATATATTCTAGCCAACCTCAAGTTCACCTGGACCATCTTTGGCACATAATCCGTTCCTAGACCTCTACATCTCCATTTCTGGCGAACAATTGACAACAGACATTTCCTACAAGCTCACTGACCTCCATAGATACTGTATCTCTTTCTACCCTGCCTCTTGTAAAAACGTGATTCCTTTATTCACAATTGCTATATCTGCGTCACAACTGCTCCCAGGAGGACCAATTACACCTCAGAAAAGAAAACCAGTTAGCCTCCTTCTTTAAAGATTACAATTTCCCTTCACACATGTTTGATAATGCCGTTCAGCGCATCTCGTCCACTTCCTGTACATGCGCCATCCAATCCCAGTGCTCCCAACGCAACAAGGACAGAAACCCTTCACCTTCCATCCCACCAACTTCTGCATGCATCGCATTATCCTTCGTCATTTACGCCACCTACAAACAGACTCCACAACTTGGAATATAGTTCCCTCCTTATCCTGATCAGAGGCCATTCCCTCCGTGAATTCCTCGTCAGATTGACGCCCGCCACCAGCCGTCATCCCAATCCTGACACTTTCCCTCGCAAGACCTGCAAAAACTGCGCCCACACCTCCTACCTCATTTCCATCTACGGTCACAAAGGGTCCTTCTGCATCCGACACAAACTTACCTGTGCCTCCGCCAATGTCATGTGCAGTATCCTTTACACCCAATTGGTTCTCCTCTAGACCGGGGATACTAGACGCCATCTTGCATATCATTTCAGACTACATCTCTGGGACACCCGCAACAATCGCCACCATCGCCCCATGTTGAACACTTCAACTCCGCCTCCCACTCCATCAGGGACATGCAGGTCCTGGCTTCTTCATCGATAAGCAATAACCAGCCGAAATCTTGAGGAAGACGCCTCATATTCCGCTATGGGACACTGCAATTGAATAGGGTCAATGTCGATTTCATCATTTTCCGCATTTCCTCCCCCCCCCCCCCCACGTTGCCTTAATCCGAATCCTCCAAAACGGCACCGCACCCTTGACTTGTCCTTCATCTTTTCCTTTGTCTGGTGCGCACTCCTCTCTGACCTATCAACTTTAACCCCACCTTCACCTGTCTATCACATTCTCAGCTACCATGCTCTCAGCCCCAACCACTTTCCATTTGTCTCTCAGTCACCCAGCTCTTCCTGATGAAGAGCTTATTTTCGAAATGTTGATTCCCCTGCTCCTCGGATGCTGCCTGACCTGTTGTGCTTTTCAATCATTACATTCCCAGTTAGAAAAGAGTCTGACACCATCCGACTCAAAGAATCAGGCCTGATGGGTAATGATTCATGAATCATTATCACCTTTCCTGGGTATATTTTGTCCCACCGGCAGGACAGACCTAAAAGTGATTGAGGTTCCCTGGGATACAGTTCGGGAAGGGAATTCCCTGCAATTCCCCAACATTGATTTCGCGACCCGGGAAATCACATGCTAACAGGTCAAAGGCGGTCAAGGAAATCGCCTGAGGATGGATATATCCTGCTCCCCTCCGCCCCACCTCTCAGTGGTAACTCAGTTCCCCTTGACTTTGAAAACAAATCAAAGGAAGCACTGTGGGTGAGAAGGAAAAAGAACATACTCTGGGTCTGGGACTTCATGGCCATCACCAAGTGTGTCTCCACACATCCGCCACTGACTGAGCAGGGAGAGACATCAAATACACAACAGACTGGGGCAAGTGATAGGGGAACCAAAATGAAGGAAACCTTCTCACCAAACTCCTTTTTCCAGATGGATCTGTCTCTAACAGTATCTGTTGGAGCAGCCAGCACACAGTCCTGGTGGAGGGAATGACTCAGCTGCCTCATCTTGAAGATCCTGCCCAATCTTTTATGTGGCATTCCCTCCTGTGAAGTAGGACATAATTCGAAAGGGCCAAGCAAATGGAAACTTGTCCTCCATGAGGCAACATGGGCTATCAGCAGCTCCAGCATCAATGGCGTTCCCTCCATCATAAAGTCAGAAGTGGACTGCTCACCGATGGTTCCAAAATGTTCAGTAACATTCATAACTGCACCTATACTGAAGCAGGCTATTCAGCCCATCAAGGGTTTTAAACAGGATCAGAATGAGGCTATTCAGCTATTCGAGCCTGTTGCTCAGCAATTGAAGCTGATCTTTTAATATCTCATTCCTGGTCCATTGGAAAGTGCAGGGAACATTCATTATTTCAAAACAGCAACAAAGGAATATGGGAGGACTGGTTATTGAGCCGGGAGAAGGGATAACTTAGGGATAAATGAGTCTTTATCAGTTGAACACAAATTAACGACTGCAGTAGCACAGTGACCAGTACTGTGACCTCAACGATTTGCAACGTTTTCGAGAAATGCAACAGATGTATTCTAACTCAGATAGTTAGAAAATTAAGTTATCAAGAGGAGGCAGCGAATCTCTAATTGGATAAGAATTGGACAGCGACTTGGCAGCTGGAATGTAACGTGGGTATACGTAAAACTATGATATTTAGTCTGTATGATAGGCTGTATATTCAATAAATGCAGGGAGATAATAGGACTTAGAGAGACAGTATGTACTGTTGGGTTCAGTCTGACCTTTTCAGACATGGGAAGTGTTGCTCCCATGTCTGCTCACTAATGTTCCCAGTGGCCCCACTGCTCTCGTTACACACGGGATATTTTGAAGTGGTTGTTTGGCGGTGTGGAATAGTAAGGGGTACTGTGTTTTGAGCCATGTTCAAAGGGGATGGCCTTTATTTGAAAGGTTATAATTTCTGGTTACGTGGAGACCTGAATACGATGGGAATGGCTGACTGCTTCTGAATAAAGAGGTTGTAGTTGCTGCCAGGACAGTGGGTATTCACCAACATGATGCACTGTACATCGGCACACTGCAACATGAATGGAGTGAGAGACGGAGGGTCCAACCACAAAATGAGAATGAAAGGTATTACAGATCAGCTGAATTGTTAGGTATAATACATTTTCAATCCATAACAGTGAAACATTAAATCAGAGGAGATATCTGTCCAGCACACAACACTGTGTCGATCCAGATCTGCTCAGTCCAACCCATCAATCTGACGAGTGCAGAAAAAGGTGCAGACCACAGCAGTGCATTGCTCTGTAAACCCAAACTAGACATCTGTCCAGCACGGGGAGCTGTGTATACCACAGCATTGCCTCGATCTTTAAACTCGGACTAGATATATGTTCATCACTGGGAGCTATGCAGACCACAGCAGTTCATTGATCCTTAAACACAGATATCAGTCCAGTTCGCCGAGCTATGCAGAGCACAAATCCACAAATCCGGACGAGATGTCTGCCAGCACCGGGAGCGATGCAGACCCAGTAGTGCATTAATCTATGAACACGAAATGGATATCAGTCCAGCACGCGGACATATGCAGAACACAGCAGTGCATTTACCTATAAAGTCAGACTAGGTATCTGTTCACAGTGTGCTGCTGCAAACGCACATCAGGCCAGGCAGCATGCAAAGAGCAAGAGAATCGAAGTTTCGGGCAGAAGCCCTGATCAGATTCTTGATGAAGGGATTATGCCAGAAACGTTGATTCTCCTTCTCCTTGGATACTGACTGGCCTGGTGTTTATTCCCAGCAGCAAACTCTCGACTCTGATTTCCAGCATCTGAGTCCTCACCTTCTCATAGGTCTCTGTCCAGCACTGGGAGCTCGGGAGGCCTCAATACTGCAGTGGTCTATAAATCTGGAAAAGATATCTGACCAGCATGGGGACCTGAGCAGACCAGCGCAGTGCATTGATCTATAGACCTGGATAATTTATCTGTCCAGCACCAGAATCTATGCAGACCAGAGCCGTGCATTTACCTACACACTGCAGGTATCTCGATATCTGTCCAACACAGGGAGCTATGCAGACCACAGCGGTTAACTTGCATCGAGGCCACCCTGAGTGAAGCAATTTACTAGCGGTTGAGTTTATTTTTATTTCGTTTTCTCCAACTTTGAATGTTTTTTGGATATACTCTTCGAAAGTATAGTGAGAATAGATTGTAAAGTCATGAAACAACCCCAATGGCAGCATACGGGCCACCAAAGCACATGTCTATCTCTGTGTGCTATTATCTCAAGGACAACGTTGCAAGGAATCATAGAAAACTGCTCTGAGTCTTCAAAGGCATTCTTTGAAAAAGGGAACAGCGTGGAATGTCGTAAAGATGGTGCCAGGGTCAGAATGTTCCAGGTTGAACGCCTATGCTCCGACCACACTTTGTGTCTTTCTTATTTATTTTATTTTCTGGAGAGTATTTTCTTGTCAAACGATTATCATTTTAACGTGACTCCTTTGGGAAAGGAGGAAGTGAGTCCCAGACCAGAGGATCGCGAGGGGAATCAAGGCTTCAAGATTTAAAGAACAGTGCTGCCTGGAGAATGTCCAAGTGCGGTCTGGATACTGGGACCAGGGCCATCTGGAGACTGTGTCTGCTGCAGTCTGGAGACTGAGCCCCGTGCAGTCTGGAGACTGGTCCAAGTGTGGCTTGGCAACTTGGCCCAGTGTCGCCTGGACAATAGGCCCGATGCAGTTTGGAGACTGGTCCCGGAATGTTCTGCAGTCTGGCCCAGTGTGTCCCAGAGACTGGGTCTGCTGCGGCCTGGAGACTGGGCCTGATGCGGTCTGGAGACTTGCCCGGTGCACTATGGACACTGGTCCTGGTGTAGTCTGGAGTCTGGGCCCTGTGCGGTCTTGAGACTGCGGTCTGGAGACTGAGCCTGGTGTGGTCGACATTCTCGAGACTAGGTCGCCAGTAATGTCGCCAGTAATATTTGGTCCAATGAAAGATAGTAGTGGGAAGTGTTAGTTGAATCTGAGGACATGGGATGCACTTATGTAATACTTTTCATCAGTATTCTCATTGGAAAATGGCAATGTTATTGAGAATACAGGGATACAGGCTACAAGATTTTATGGAATTGATGTTGACAAAGGAGTGTTTTTCACAATATTGGAAGATCCAAATATAGGTACTAACCATAGGCCAGCGGAATTTATTCTTGGGTTCTCTGGAAAGCCAGGGAGGATATTACGAAGTCTTTGAGTTCAAAATATATGTCATAATTGTCGACATGAGTAGTGCCAGAAGACTGGAGGATAGCAAATGCTATTCTCTTCTTTAAAAAGGGGTGTCGGGACAACCCTGGTAACTAAAGGGCAGTGCGCCTTATATCATTTGTAAGATGTTGGAAAACTTTGTGAGAGATAAGATTTGTATTCATCTGGAAAAGAATAATTTGATTAGAGATAGTCAAGATAGTTTTGTGAAGCGAAGGTCGTTCCTCACCAACTTTATTGAGTTCATCGATAAGGGGAGAAAACAGGTGGGTGAAGGTTGATGTGGTGTACAATGACTTCAGTAAAGTATTTGATAAGATTCCACACGATAGAGTATTGCACAAAATATGGAGTTTTAGGATTCAAGGCGATTCAGCGATTTAGATCAGATATTGGCGATCTGAAAGAAGACAGAGGGTGGTGGTTAGTGGGAAATGCTCATCCGGGAGGTCAGTTACCAGTGGTGTGCTACAAGGACCTGTTTTGGGACCACTGCGGCTTGTCATTTTTATAAATGATCTGGATGTGGACAAAGATGGATTGGTTAGCAAACTTGTGGGTGACACAAAGGGAGCCAAAGTTGTGGATCATTCTGACGAATACATAAGATGCAGCGTTCGACTGAGAAGTGGCAATTGGAATTTAATGCAGGCAAGTTTGAGGCAGTTCAATTCGGAAGAAATGACAACAATGCAGATTATTGAGCGAATGGTAAAAGCCTTGGCATTTTAGATGAACAGAGAGATCTCAGTGTCCAGGTGCATACATACCTGAAAGTTGCAACGCAGATTTATTTGGTTGTTAAGAAGGCATATGGTATGTTGGCGTTTATTCGTAGGGGGATTGAGTTTCGGAGCCAAAAGGGCAAGGTTCAACTGAGCAAGACACTGGTAAGGCCGCACCTGGATTATGGCCTGTAGCTCTGGTCAATGCATTATATGAACGATGTGGAAGCTTTGGACAGGTTCCAGATGAGATTAACGAGAATGTTGCCTGTCACGAAAGGAAGGTCTAACGAGGAAAGGGTGAATGAGGACATACACTGTATCCGTTGGAGAGAAGAAGGTTTAGAGGTGACTTCATCGAGACGTACAAGATAATCAGAGGGTTGGATAGAATGGACAGTGAGAACGTTTATCCTCTCATGGTGAAGCCAAACACGAGGAGGCATAGGTTTAAATTGAGGGGTGATAGACATAGGATTGATATTAGGTATAGTTTCTTCACTCAGAGTGCAATAGGGGCCAGGAATGACCTGCCTGCAACAGTATTATAGTCGCCAACATTGGGCGCATTTAAATGGGCCATGGATAGACATATGCATAATAATGGAATGGTGTAGGTTAAAGGTGAATCAGATTATTTTCACCGTTCGGTGGCATTCAGTGCCACAGGGCCTTTACTCCGCTGTAACTTTCTATGTTCTATGAGTGTCGGCCCAGTGCAGCCTGGAGACGAGGCATGGTGCAATCTGGAGACTGGGTCCAGTACAGTCTGGAGACTGGGCCTGGTGCGGTCTGGAGACTGGGCCCACTGCTGTCTGGATACTTATTGCTGGCTCAGACTGGATTGTTATTCGAGTCAGTTCTTTCTTTCATTTTTATTTCTCTGCTGGACTTTTGTTTATTATTCTTTCAATTTTGTACGAAATACTTCAGAATCTACACATAGATTTCTTGTACCTGTGATGTCGCGTAAGTGAAGTCATTGCAAACATTCCGCGGCAATCATTAAACTGCACGTGACAATGAAGCCAATTCAATTCAAATGTGCGACAGTCACTGTCTTTGATGCTCCTTCCAAACAAACCTGCTCCTTGTGCAGTGAAATGGAGCATCCGGAGAGAATTTTATGACTTTATTTTAAACACAAGAGGGAGAGACAGACCCCAGGAGAGTGAGGGGGAACATTTTGATTCCCATTTCAATGGATTTACTCAAAAGAACAGAAACCCAAATGCTCAGAGACGCAGCTGCAGAGATACATACATCAATACACTGAAGCACACATGTACGCCTGCGCGTGCACACACACACAAACCATATTCACGCAGATCCATGGAGATATTCAGCCCTTCATGCCTGTCGGGACATTTCGTGGCTCATCTTATCATGGCCTCTCCTTTATTTCCTCCTAGGTAACAAGGCAGGGCAAGTGGCTTTCATGTGAGAGTGAGGGCATTTTGGGACCTGTGAACATAATTCTATCAGTTTGATAATAGTCCTGAAAAAGGATATGCCTGCTCCAGAAGTTTACGTTATAATTTGGGGCAAGACCAATTGTGATGGAATTGGGCAAACACTTTCAAAAGATGATTGGGAGAAGCTGTTGAAGGTGAAAGGACGTCAGGGAAGTGGGAGTCATTCAAAAGCAAGTTAGTGAGACTTCAGGAATGACATGTTCCCGTCAGTGTAAAGGGCAATGCTAACAGGAGTAGAGCACACGATATGTCAGGGGATATTGAGGGTTTGGACAAGGAAAAAATAAGGCATACGTCAGGTGCAGGCAAGTGGTATCAAAGGTATCCGTTGAGCATACGGAGTATAGGAGAGCACTTACCAGGGAAATCACGAGGTCAAAAAGGGTGCATGAGGTAGCTTTGGCTGATAAGGTTAAGGAGATTTGAAAGAGATACTACAAATATATTAACGACAAAAGAGAAATTAGAGAGACATTAGGGCCCCATAAAAAATAATCAGCCATCTAATGTTTGGCTCCACAGGAGATGAATGAGGTTTATTAGGTCTATTGTCGCATGTACTCACGTGAGGACGGTGAAAAGTTTACAAGTCGCCACATGTGACACAATCTTAGTTACAAAACTTCCTGCCCCCAACCTCCAAGATACAAAATCTTGGTAGAAATCAGAAAAATTAAGAAAATAAAATTAAATGTAAAACATTACGGCCGTTCCTGCAGTAGTGGAAAAACAGAGAAAATCAGTTCATTGTTCAACAACAGAGTTCATAGGCATCTGGCCATGCTGGGTTCACACTCTACAAATGGACTCGACCTCCCCCATCCCGCTGAATTATAGCCTGTTTCTGCTCGAAGGGTGTGGTCCCACACAAAGACTTCATGTCGGTATTTACTCTAGAGGAAAATGCGGAAGAGTGGAAAGTCAGGGAAATAAAAATAAGTGATCTTTGAAATGAGACCATATTACAGTATGTCTTTTTAATGTCATTATAAATTTTTTAGTCCTCCTTCGTTCCAATGAATCCATAATGTCTGCCATTTTTCAGAACGACTTTCCTTGACAAAATACAATTTTTAAATTCGTCTGTTAATCATGGTTGAGTCACCTTACCCTTTTGTTCTATGCGCCTTTGAGGATATGTATATACTGTGCAACTTAGAGTGTTTCGAGAAATGAAGGGTGGCACGGTAGCTGAGTTGTTATCACTGCTGCCTCACAGCACCAGGAACCCTGGTACAATTCCCGCCTCTGGCAACTGTCTGTGTGGAGTTTGCACATTCTCCCCGTGTCTGCGTGGGTTTCCTCCAGGTGTTTCGGTTTCCTCCCACAGTCTAAATGTGTGCAGATTAGGTGAATTGGTCATTCTAAATTGTCTATAGTGTGAGGTGTAGAGGAATGGGGCTGGGTGGACTTGGGCAGAAGAGCCTGTTCCCATACTGTAGGGAATCTAATCAACAGAAAGTGCCTGTCTTCCAGTGTATCTTTCTGATGCATTTTTAAAATTGCCACCCTGCTCCTCATGTATTCATGATTCCAATTTAATGGAAAAAAGTAGTTTGTATTCAAACGTCATGTAAAATTCAATATATTAAGATGATTATTCCCAAAAGCTCCTTTTCCTCAAGGTTTTCAAATAGTTCTTCTGATCACACAACAGCAACTTCCAAACAGCCTGATCTCGAGTTCACTGTTCAACATTTTGTTCAAGGAAAGCAGCTCATACACACTCATGAAACCCATTTTCCCAGCATTAACATTAACTTTGATTCACATTGTTCAGATGCAATTTTAATGTCTCCATAATTACTGCAGTACCCAAATTCTTGCAATTCTATTTTCCTATTTTGTAACCTACACAGCATTTGTGTCACAGCATTGACGTTGATAAATACCTCGTATCAATATTTGCTTATCCTTGCTGTTTCTAAGCTCCACTTCAACAGCTGCTGTGGAATCTGAGCGACGTGGGATCGAGGAAAATTAATAGCCGTTTCAGGCGAAATGTTTGGCCAAGGCATATTTGAACATTAACATCATCTCGCCGCATCCTACACGTTCTTCACAAGTGTCATTCTGATATTTTCACAAGTTCTCCCATTATGCTCGTGAAGTATAGAAGAGCAAAATATTTCAACAATGCTGTGCATTCCCCCAGACAACTGAGACCGCTCTAACCTGGGTGGGAACATTACACCAGGCAGGTAAAGTGTTGCTGCTGCTGTCCAGAATCTTCATGCGATCATACCTGGAGGAGCGTGTACAGATTTAATCTCCACACTGAGGAAAGGATATTTGAATTAACCAAGAGATTAACTTATTTCCGCGGTGAAGATTTTAATCATTGAATCTTTACAGTGTGGAACTGTCCACTTGATCCATGGACTCCGCATTGAGCCTTAGGAGACCATCACATCCCAATCCGAAACACTGCTCTCGCCCAAACATTCCCCGCAACCCTGCATTTTCCATGATTAGTTCATCTAGGCTGCACATTCCCAGACATCCTCGTTAATTTATCATAGCAAATCCACCTATTCTGCAAATTTTGGGACTGTGGGTCAAAACTGGAATATCAAGTGGAAACCTTGACAGATACGGGGAGAATGTGCAAACTCCACACAGATAGTTAATTGAGGCGGGAATTGAACGCGGGTCTCTAGCGCTGAGAGGCAACAGTGCTAACGACCGAGCGACACTATGTCGTTCTTAGAACTTGCCTACATATTAAAGGAGCAGCACACACTTGTGTCCAACCTAGGGACTTTTCCCACGAGAGGTGAATGTGACAATTGCCTCATTTCAGAATCACAGTGTGGCTGCTGACTTTCTGAATGCTCTGCTTTGTCCCTCATCATAGATCACATTGCAAGAAACAGATCACATTTTTGACATATTCAATTGAAACATTGCTCACTCACACGAAGATTCAGCATTACACGTAATTAGTACAAATGGCAGCGATGGGATTCAAGCCCACAGTGACTTTCACAGTGAAGCTTATAAACAGTGCCTTATCTTGCTCGGCCACACCATCACGCAAAACTGAACCCATGAACAGGATTTGAATCTAGCTACTGAGGACATTACTACATTTCTGGCTACATAGCGAAGTGCAGAATCACCTCAACTGAACACAACATTGTCTGATGGGGTCAATCCCAGCCTCTAGGAGTGGGAGCGCTGTTACCTTCAAAACAGGAAGCATGTATAATAGATAATTATCAAAATTAACATTTGCTGTGTAATCCGAAAGAAATTGCTTTGCTAAATCTAACTGTTTTCAAAAAACTTAAGTAGACAGCCTAATTTTGCTGGATTCTGCAGGCAGACAGCTGACACTTACAAGTCTTGCAAAACTGTCAGAATCACCAATAGTCAGGGAAAACATAAACTTCATGTAAACAGCCGAATTTTCCCAGTTCTTGTCCTTGATAAGGATAAGCGAAATGTAGTTCAAAAATAACATGTGAAAGTTGTGTAGTCCCTCACATACGGCATCTTGCCAAGTGCATTGAGCCCCCTGCAGAGGTTACAACAAAGCTTTCTCTTTGCTCTTGCTAGCATTTGAGACGAGTCGATTTAATTTCCACGACTGCAAACTTGGGGGCTCGCTCGGGACCCCACGACTGGGTAAGAATCTGGGTATTCCCAGGAGGAGTAGGCGCCAGCGCGTTGAAGGACTTTCGCTTCATCTCGAGCGATGAATTGGCCCCTTTGCGTGCGGGGTCTGGGAATCTGTGGATCGTCCCACCGCCGGGGTTTCAATTGAATAGGACCGGGGTAACAGTCGTGGCTTAAGTAATCCTACATAGAGAATCATTCTAAGAGAATAAGTAAAGCAGGAAGAGGATCCAGTGAACCTTCGCACGGTATTCGAGCAAAACCCAAGGTAAGGGATTGCTGTCTCTACAGTGCTTTAGAGACAGCAAGTTTAAGGGTAGTTTGAGACTTGGAGTCACAACTGCCTGAGTTAGACTTACCAAAGACGTACCAGACATGTGGTTTCTTGGTTTACCAAATCCAAGGCATTGAGGCAAACGCACCCAACGCCAGAAAGCACCTCCAGAAGTGAAAGTAAGTCAAAAAGGAAAAGATAACAGTACTGAGAGAGAGAGAGAGGGACAGCTGAACACTTTTTCAGTAAAGTTGAAATGGGCTCCATCAAAACCGAACAAAACGAGGGTCCAGAGGGGACTTGGAATGGTCAACCAAAAGTGCAGTACATGTAAAATAATTACAGCCCAGAGCCTGTAAAGTAGTTAAAATTGTGGATTAAGGAATGTGGTTTTCCGGAGGGTGGGAGTTTTAGTTGAAGGCAGTTGGAAATATTGAGGTCACGGTTGGAGGTGAAAGAGAAAGAGAGACTGAAAAGAAGAATAAAATCTGTGAATTGGAGTGCTTATAAAACGTGGAAGGCTGAGGCTGACATCAGGGAAAGTAAATATCAAGTAAAGGATAGATCAGATACGCGTAGAAACACTAGCACACATGCAGACGTGTGCGGAAAATAACCTGATGAAGCTATACAGTGCCTTAAGTTTGTTCCAGATCCTGACCATGATGACTGCTCTCTCAGACCTACAACCCCTCTACGGGATCCACCTGCCGAAGGTTCCAAGTCAGTGGCCACCGTCTTAGGGTCTGCTGGATCACCTTTAGCCTATCGTACCTGCAACCAATTGAAGCAAGAAGCCTAAAATGAGGGCGGCCACTCCAAGACTGATAGCCATCCAGGGTCTGCTCACGATCAGTCCACTCTGGACGATAAGTCAGACGGCGAGAGTACTGACGTGCGATCATCTAAGCAGGTCGTTCTGAAAGCACCAATGTTTGAGGTTGCAGGTCCAGAAGGGCGCCCAGTGCTGGTCCACCGATCATGGACCATGAAGGATTTGGAAACTGCCTATGGGCAGTTGCCTGACCCACGCGAGGTTGGAGGTAATAAGTTTGCTGAAAAAGTAACAAAGTTCTGTGTCGAGTTCCGTCCCACGTCACATGAGATCAAACATCTCCTGGAACGAACACTGGTGCCGATGTCACCAAAATCAGGGATAAGTGGTCAGCCATAAAGGTCCATGCCAGATCAACCAACCTGCAAGCGTAAGTGAACAGAGATTTAAATGATTTTGCTCCACGTGGCAGCCGCCTGTAGGGAGGCATTCCCAGTGAGAATGGACATGACCAAAATTGCAATGTGTAAACAACAAGAATGTGAGACAGTCTCCCAGTACCTGACGGGCCTCAATAATGTCCAGAACGCCCATGGTGGACGGAGACCACCCGAAGACATGTTGACAGCAGAAATTACACCGCATAAAGCACACCTGAGGAACAGATTCATTAATGGAATGAAGGACGAAATAGTCAAAAAGGTAAAAGACACATGTATTACCTGGGACACGAGAAAGCTGAATTTGATATGACAACATGCGATATATGCTGAAACAAATGCTGGCATAAGGGAAGGATAAGCAGAAACTAAAGATGGAACAGCAAGCACATAAACCTCAGCTTACTATGATGCAAATGGTCAGCCGTTGGAGGGAGGTGCTGCAGGGAGAGAGGCAGGTGTGGATGTCGCGGAAGAGGAAGAGGAAGTGGTCATGGAAGAGGTGCTGGCAGAGGTAGATCTGGCGATTGTACTTTGTTTGCGGAGAATGGACCACTGGGCGAGACAGTGTCCGTCCAGAAAATCCCAATCGGCCCTGGAGGCTGGACAGCATGGTGACTGACAGGGGAAGGCTGAGTTGGAGGTGGGCAGCCCAAATGGTACAGGTAAGCTTCTTTCCCTTATGCTTTTCAACGAGTGCTCACTTATGCTAATCTCTTCTGCTAAATGTACGGGCACTGAAACAATGCCATATTAAGCACTAAGATTGCGCAGTGTGGACTATATGTTCAATATTACTATGATGAGTATAAGTCGATGCCAACCTCCATGTTATGTGTGGAAGGCACAGCAGTTTCCTTTTTGGTAGATACAGGGACAACATATTCAGTCCTTAATTTAAGCCAGTTCAAGAAACGACGGAAATAAAGATGAGTGGAAGGCCCCTGAACACAATGGGTGCATCAGAAATCGGGATATGAGAGAGGTTTTTGTTACCGCACGTTTGTGAACTGAGTACTGTGGAAGCATTCCAACGCTCATTTTTGTTATCTGAATTCTGTCCTTTACATTTGATGGCTCGGGATCTCATAGTCAGCCTGGCTTGGATTTCCTCAGTACCCCAAGTGTTTGCACGTAATTCAAAGGGAATATCTACCCGTGCAGGCTGTAAAATACGACCCACGACCCCTGATGTATGTCTATGAGTAGCGATTTAGCCAAAGAGAGATAAGTTCAGTGAGTGGTTCACTCGCCCTGGAAATAAGTAACCATGTTAATCCTATTAACACCGATTTTCTTGCTGGCAACATGCTGCACTGCACAGCACATAAATGCCACGATGGCCCGGTCGAATCATATGGAAATGATTCGTTCAGGAGATTCGTTAAACCAGATCATTTGTTATTGTGCGAAATCTATTGGAATGAACACAGATGTGCCGTCAGTGTGAACATTACTAAAACATCTAACTGCAAGCAGACACTTCCTTTTCGATGTGCACAGCTCTTTTTCCTCATGTATTATTGACAAAGGCATCCAGCGGCAGGTGACAGGAATCAGGACCATGGGTGCTAAGGGTACAAAGGTTGGGTCTTCAGGGACGATGTGGGGATCTGCTTCAATGCAGATATGCAGACATATAGGAAGAAAATAAATTGGCTCACTCAGGCAGATCGCACAGTCCAGATAACCCCCGCTAGTTATGAAGAACATAGGAGGGTAGACTAGCGTTTCCCCTAGATAGAAGTCTCGGACCCAGGATTAAAACGGCTTCTACTGAGTTGTGGACAAAAGGCTCATACGAGGCTGTGAACCCCAAAGAATAACCCCGAAGTCCGAGTATCATCCTTGCATTGCACAATAACCGTTAAGACCCGAGGCCATAGAAAGAATTACTCCAGTCTTTGAATCCCTCCTCATGGCTGGAGTGATAATCCATTGTGAAAACTCACCGTTGAGAACTCCCATTTTTCCGGTCAAAAAGGAAAGCATTCCAGTTGGACCGGAGGAATGGAGGGTTGTTCAAGACCTGCAGGCTGTCAATACCGCTGTCGTCCCGCACGCCCCAACTGTTCCCAACTCCTATACAATTGTAACCCAAGTTACACCGGACTGTAAATGGTTCTCTGTTGTGGATTTATCAATGCCTTCTTTCGTGTACCGGTACACGCAGATAGTCAATTCTGGTTCGCTTTTTCATTCAAAGGGAAATCATATAGCTTCAAGCGACTTTGTCAAGGTTATGGTGAGTCCCCCGCCATATATAATGAGGTTTTACGCAGGAGTCTGGAAACTCTAGTTTTAAACGCGGGGTCAGCGCTTCAACGGTATAATACCAGCAACTGACAGAGGAACAATGTGAGAAGGATACACTTGCATTCCATTTTCAGAACCTGAGTCCGTTGCAATGGAACCCAGAAACCGAGTGTGCAATTGTTGAATTAAAAAGGCGCTCTTTTTAATCCCCACCTACACTGGGGATTCTGAATCCAAACAAGCCTTTTGTACAAACGGTAGATGAGGAGCGTGGCTGCATGACATCTGTGCTGTTGCACGATCATGGGGGAAAATTGAAGCTGGCAGCTTATTTTTCGGCTAAGCTGGACTCCATAGCAGCAGGATTGCCTCAATACCTGCGAGCCATAACTGCTGCTGAAAAGGTTGTTGTAGCATCCAAGGACATAGTCGGCTCTGGTGAATTAACCCTACTGGTCCCACATGCAGTATCCTTACTACTTTCCGAGCAAAAGACAGCACACATGTCGGAAGCTGGAGTAATTCTGTCGGAAGCACATTGGCTCAGGTACAATACTGTGTTATTGGAAATGCCTAACATTACAATAAAGAGGTGTAACGTCGTTATCCCTGCTAGCCTTCTCCCCACAAAAGGAGGCGGAGATCCATATGCTTGTGTCGCTGTGAATAATGAATTTGCAGCCCTAGACCAGACTTACAGGATTCACCACTTCAGAATCCGCATATGGAGGTTTTGTGGATTAGTCAGCATTCAGGATTAAGGAGACAAGCCAGAATTGTAGTTGGTATGCTGTAGTGACTACCAACGAGGTAGTTAAACCGGGATCCTCCCTTCTCATCTGTTAGCTCATGCAGTGCTGATTATCTTGACTGAGACATGTAAGTTGGCTAAAGGAAGACAGTGAATATTTACACCGATTGCAGATAAGCATTTAGGGTAGTATATAAGTTTTGAAATCCTGTGGAAACACAGGGGCGTCTTGGCCTCCACTGGAAAGCTCGTCACATACCGTGGCCTGATTTCTGACCTCGTGGAAGCGGTCGTATTGCCTATATCAATCGCTGTGTGTAAATATGAAGCCCACACGAAAAATACCGACTTTATTTCTTAAGGCAATGCAAGGGCAGGGTCAGCGGTAAGGACGGCAGTGTAGCAGCCGCCAAGAGATCCATTTGATATGTGTATGACAAACATTTGTACCCGAACAGCAGATGTACAGGAGTTACAGTCACGGGCCTCACTGGTAGAAAAGCATGAGTGGACAAAAGCAGGGCCCAGCATTAGGGAAGGTGTGGCCCCAGTGGTAAACCTTGTCTACAACGATTATTATTTCCATTCTATGCAAAACTGACACACGTAAGGACCATGTGTCAAAAGGGGGATGCATGACAGTATTTCGGCACAATGGTACAAGAAGGGATTTCATCATTACTTCCAGAAATGTTGTGAACGATGTTTTATATGTGTCGAGGTGAAGGCAGATGAGTCAGGCAGCACACCCCAACCCCAAAGACTCTTCGAATATTTACAGATGGATTTTATTGAACTAACACTCAGCGATAGGGAAATGGTATTATCTGGTAAATGTTAATGTTTTCCACATGGGTGGAAGCGTTCCCTACGTCTAAACATGATGCCATTGCAGGAGGCAAGGTTTTGCTAACTTTAATAGTTCCGAGATGGGGCAACCCTGAAAGGCTGAGTAGTGAGAATGGGACACCATTTATCAATAATGCCCCACAACAAATCAGTGATTATTTGGGAATAAACATGAAACAACACTGTGCCTATCACCCAGCGAGCGGTGGGGCAGTGGAAAGAGAAAATACTATCCTAAAAAATAATGTGACAAAATGCTATGAGGAAATCGGGATGACATGAACAAAGGCACTTCCAATTATGTTAATGTTCCTGAGATATAGGAGGAGTGGGAGACCTAATTTTAGCCCGTTCGAGATTTTGTTTGGTAGGCCTCCCAATACAAGAATTAGACCAAGACCCACGGTAAGACAGATAGCAGACCACCGTGTGGGTGAAATGTTGTGTTACTGTATATAACTCTCTATACTTTTGTTTCAAATGCGGAATGAAGTGAAAGCAGCACTACCCCAACCAGCGGAAGGGAAGCTGCACGATCGAGAACCTGGAGCCTGGATAGTGTTGAATGACTTCATTAAGAAAAGGTGAAGGCGAATGGATGGCTGGGACCGTTTCAAGTGTTCCTCATGACACAGACAGCTGTTAAGATCGCTGAAAAATCTCCGTGAATACACGCCAGCCATTGCAAACGTGTAACTGCTCCTCAGGAGACATCGGACAGCACTGGAACCAATTAAGTACAAGTAGTAATTAGAAGCCTCGTACACATATGGGGATGCCCCAGTTCGCACTGTTAGCAAGCACTCTGCTAGTCCTGGCGTCTGGGATAAAGCCGCAGATGGTAATCTTAACTGACAGTGCAAGAAGCACCTTCACCATGGCCGTTTACAAACCAGGATGACAATAAATTGGATAATAAATATTTATGCAGGGATTCTGGTGGCGGCAGTGACTGGCACTTAGAAGTTGCTACCACAGCTACAGGGACACCTGACCCGGGAATTACGTATTCTGTTATCAAGGTAGGCGGTGCCAGGGCACGTGTGATAATATCCAAGACTCAGAAGATCGATGAGGGAGTCTGGTGAAATAGATAGGTCCTTCTCTGACATCTATAGGCAGGTGAATAGAGTGGCTGAGTCATCCCACACCCCGCCGAGATGTCGTGCAGAAAGTCCTCCAGTTAGTAGCACCGGGGCATGGCAACCAACCAAATCAAACATGGATCTAACCCCAAGCAGGGCAGAGGGCATGACTGTCACGCCCAAACCCGGAGGGAGTCGTCAGTGAACTCGGTAGTGGAATTGGCCCTGCAGGAAGTAAATGGCGTACATGTGACGCCAGTAGGTTGGCAGATGCAAAAGACCATTGCTAGATGTGAAGGGAACAGAGCATGTGCTTTGGCCCGAATACAACACCGGAAATTAAACGTTGGCTACGTGGATACACGCCAGCCATTGCTGGCTACACTACGCAACGGTGGACTGCTGAACGAATTACAAAGAACCTAGCGAGAAATGCTAGCTGTCTGCTTCCACGGGCGGCGACTACCCTGCAGCTGATAAGGGGAGCAATTATGGCAAACCTCGCGCCACCCATCGAAAACAAGACCAACTGCAGTCCCAACGCTGACACGTTTCCGACCACAGCCTTCCATATTGTGGAAGGCAGGGGAGAATCGTGTATTTGCACAAATGGCTCAACTCCCTCTGGGGAGGATTGGGGGTATTGGATACTACATGTTCTACTAGTTGTAGGACCGGTAATATTCATAATGTTTGTATAGGACCCTGCTTGTGTACCTGGCTATGCCGTATCCTTATGAGTGCAATGGGATTCCAAATGGTAAAACAATCAGTGGCCCCATAACAGGAGGATCAGATTACGAGGACCACACAATACCGTTACGTTGACGAGTATGACGTGTGAAAATGGGCTGTGTACAGAGCACACAAGGGCAAGTGATGACACCAACTCACAGCTGTGCTACAGGTATATGGTGTCTGAGGAAAAGCCCAGTGCTACCTAAGCAATTTTGATGTAGAACTATCTCGCTTTGTCTAGTGTTTTTGTTGTTTTTCTCATTGCTGTAAAATGCCAGCATTTTACAGGGAGAGGTGTTTTGGAAAATTAACAAATGTAGCATTTGCTGTGAAATCTGAAAGAGAATACTTTGCTAAATCTAATGCATAGATACAAATAACAATTTACTAAGATTTTAAGTAGACAGCCTAACTTTGCTCGATTCTGCAAGCAGACAGCTTGGCCTTGCAAGTCTTGCAAAACAGTCAGATTCAACAGGAGTCAGGGAAAACATACGCAATCATACCAAGAGCTGAATGTTCCCTGTTGACGTCCTTGAGCGTCTGATATTGATAAGTGAAATGTAGCATAAAAAGTATATGCACAAGTTGTTCAGTCCCTTACATGCAGCATCTTGCAAAATGTATTGGCCCCCTGCAGAGGTTACAGTAAAGCTTTTGCTTTCCTCTTGCTAGCATATGAGTAATATCTATTTAATTTCCACGACACATGTTCAACAAAAAACCATCCCCTTCTGCACCACGAAGTTGAATCAACAACCTGATGGAACAGCAACATGGTATTTGAGAAACGTTGAACAAGGAATGGTTCATGTGAGGTGCAGACGCTGCTAGGTTCTTAACCCCAGATCTATTTGTTTATTAAGGAAGAACTCCAATAAACTAAGCCACAGTGTCATGTTAATCTAGGAGGGAGGGATGAGCAGGTTGATCTAATATCACTTAAAGTTTGCAAGAATGACAATGGTCTTGTTCTCGGACTCAACAATGGAAAGCAGGTACACATTAAATTCAGGAATCCGTTTCACTTCTCGAACCTGCAACATAGGAACAGAAGAAGGAGATTATTCGAAACTGTTACAGCAGATGTAGGAGGAGGATGTTTCGTGTATGGATCCTGATATAGAGTTTCAGGAAGAGGCCAATCAGCACCTCCACACTCCAACACAGGACCCATAATAGACAATGCAGCACCTAAATCGTGTTCCCTAAAAACAGGATGAGGCCAGTCAGCCTTCTAAATGCTGCAACACAAGAATTGGAAGAGACCACAAAGTTACTGGAAATTTTCATACTAGGTTAAGGCTATTCTGCCGATTGAGTCAATTGCACAAGAATCGCAGAGGGGCATGAAACCGTTTGAGTTTTTTTATGTGAACAGGAGGGGGCAATTCATCCACATTTAAGTTCTATGCGAACAAGGGAAGACCAATCACACCCTCGTTGCGATTTCAGGGATATAGGAGGAGACTGTTCAGTTTCTCCAGCCTGTTATGAAGAAACATGAGGAGACAATTCAGCCACTTGAAATGGTGCACTGCTGCAGCAAGTCTCCATATGTTGCCAATCCTCTCATGACGAAAAAGCAGAAGGCACTCACGTCTTGAGTGGCTTGGTGAGGATCAGGAGCAGGACATTCAGCCCTTTTAGACCATAAAGTCGGAACACCAGGACGACATTCAGTGTGTCAAGTCTATAATGTAGGAACACCAAGAAGCCCATTCAACACTCGACTGTGTAAAGTACGAACAGAATGAGTCCAATCAACCACCCATGCCTCTTTCATGGCAATTGGAGCTGAACGTTTGCCACCTTGTACCTGTTACACAGGAATTGAAAGAGAACGTGGAGACTATAGAAAGGGAAGAACTTCGATTACATTCGGAAGCCAAACACCCAAGGTCAGGGAAAGACACAGAGGGACAGAAAGATTCGGGCTAGAGACAGAAAGAGACAATTAAGTTAGAAATAAAACATGTTGAAATATGGGGGAAAGCACAGGGGAGTATGTCTAATTGGAGGAGTGAGACCTTAATAGATACAATCACAAGAAAGAGAACATTGAATAAAGGCAATGCCAGATCAGCTGAAATAATTTGTTACATTATATTCTGAATCTGACTCACAGAACAAACACAGACGGTCTTAACTGAGATAGGCTGACAGCTCAGCAAGGAGAGCAATGCAGACTATGCTCCTGTAATTCATAGTAAGCTAGACTATCTGCCCAGCATGGGAATATTGAAAACCTTGGACAATATATTGCTGCTATATGTGCAATAGATATCTGTCAAGCATGACGGTAAATGGGGCTCCCAAAAAATTATGTTTCTGTATCTCCATGCATCAGCTCGATGCAAGGTTTTTTATATGTGCATGCGTGTGTTTATTACAGAGGCGATGATAGATGTGAAAATCATTGTCTGAGAGAGAACATATATGGAGAAAATCAGTTCAAATATGAACAACTGGCAGGGGTTGGGAAGATAGACAGAGAGGGACTGAGAAACAGTTCATGCACAGATGTGATATGATTGAGAGTATTAAAGTAAAGGCATTGCCAGACCCAATAACAACATAGACCAGTGCGCAAAGGAATGCCAGAACGATGGGGAAATGTTTTGAGAGTTCAAATAAGAGCTGTATGGAATCGACGCAGATTAGCTTCTGCAGGTTTGAAGCTGGGTGTTTTAGCAGCGGATTATTGGCTTCATTAAGACTGTCTATCATAGCGCAAAGTACAAATAGCAGATGGGATGAGCCAGTGAAGTATATCATACAGGTGTCAGTAATTATAATTAGGAGTGGGCAGGTTATGGTGTCAGGAATCAAATCAGGGCAAAAGGGATCACTACTGTTGTCATTTATCTGTTTCAGCCTCAGATATTGATCAGGGATGGGATGGAGTCAAATGAAGGAAATTGAGTTTGCAATTAGAATAGAAAATAGTGCACTGTGCTCCCAATATTTAAATATCAAAGACAGTGATACAATGAAACATGATTCAGTGCTGAAATTGAGTAGGTCAACATAGAGACGAATGAGTAACACTGCCCGAAGCAATGAACGAGATAGTAAATGATCAAGTTCACTGATGCAGTTAGTAGTGGTTTGTAAAGTGAATATCTGAATTCAGAGTCTCAGCAGGAACAATAGGAGCGGCAAGGATGGTAGTGTCATTGAAAAGAACAGTGTTACAGTCAAACATGATTTATAGAATAAATGACTGAACTGAACGATCCAACATGATAATTACCTTCGATCATAACATGTAGAAGGAAGCCAAATACCCCAGTATAAACTTCTGTACATTGTTGATACATTCCATCTAATGTTTTCAGATTGTAATCAATTGTTGGAACATCCTGGTGTAACGTTCTCAGATTCTGATCTCTCCACCCCATCTGTGTGGAGCTGCTGATCCCTGTTCGGACTGTTGGTGATCCTTCCGCTCATCCGATAGGGTAACACATTGAATCGAGCCGACATATGATTAAAAGATGGAAACCCTCTACTGGAACACTTAGATTACTTGGAGATTGACATTTATCACAGTCACTAAAGGAAGAGTGAAATTAACCCCTAACTTGCAGCAATTTAAGTATCACAATAAACGAACATTTCATCGATCTGGATGCAATGGACGAAGTTGGCTGACGATTAACTTTCAATATTATAAATCTTTCCTCCCTGTAAGTAGGAACACTGTCAGAACACTACAGGATTGTATACGACAGAGATAAAATAACAGACCACCTGCACAAAATCTCTGGCAGACATTTTCTCGAGACCATAAAATGGGGTAACAATATTTACTGCTAATTGCCTTTTGTAATTTCACTCCTATTGTTAAGTGTCCTTTTATAAATCATTCCAAAACCTCGTGGAATAATCCAAAGCATCTAAATTGCTGCTTAGGAACAGGAGGAGGCAATTCTGTCCCCATGCGCCATTTGCAGAAGGATAGAAGAAGACCATCAGCATCTCTTGCCTGTTATACCAGGGTAATTCAAATTCTCGAGTCTGTTACAGAGGGACAGAAGGAGGCCAATCAGCCCTTGACCCTGTCACAGAGGAACTGTAGGAAGTCATTCTACTTCTTTCGTCTGTTATGCAGAAAATATGAGTTTTAAAATACTTATGGAGAAATTAGTCCTGGCATAAACGTTAAAGGTTGAGTAAGGACAACTTTATACGTTTTAGGTTGGCACTTTAAAAAGCTGCTTGAGAGAAGCTATTGGCATGAAATTGGGAGGCCTTCACAAATGAGATAAAAGAGTCGAGCGACAGTATCTTTCTATTCATGAGGAGGGTAAGTCTGGTAGCTGTAGAGAATGCTGGGTGACAAAAAGGATGGAGGTTCTGTTCAACAAAAAGAAAGAAGCATATGATCGGTGTAGGTAGCAAAGATCCACTGAATCCGTGGAGGAGTACAAGGGCAGTAGGATAATACTCAAGAGGGAAATCAGGAGGGAAATATGGCGACATAATATAATTTTGGAAAATAGGGTAAGCAATGATCCAAAGAGTTTCTGCAAACATATTAAGGTCAAACGAGTAACTGGGAGAGAATAGACCCTCTTAAAGTTCGGCAAGGCGACCAGCATTTGGAACCACAGGATTTGGGGAGACACTAAATAGATATTTCGCGTTCGTATGTACTGTGGAGAAGGAGACGTAATGCTGGTAACTTGAAGAAATGAACAATGATATCTTGACAATTGTTCCTGTGACAGAATATGAGGAGCTGTCCATCTTAAAATGCATTACGATGAATGACTCCCTGTCATTCTTTCCTCCTTTGTTTGCAGGGTTTCTCCCCCGTGTCGTTAGAGAGTCAAGTTTCGGGAATGTGCTTTATTCTAGATGCTACTGAAATAAATCCACAGAGGCCGGCATCCCATCACCAGAGAGAGTACTTGACCCTGATCCAGCTCTCTCTGAGGCAGCTCTCAGGGTGACCGAACCACTGACACCCCTGTTTATTTTTTCGACACTCCTGTTCTTTTTGTGTGTGTGCAGCTGTGAGACAGTGAAGGACACAAGGTGTACACATCTTTATTCCATTTCCACGACCATGAAGAAAAGAAACACACAAGTGGCCAGTGACCAGCAGTGCCCTTCACACCAAAGGGCAATGCTGCGTGATCAAACCGTGAAGGGGAGGGCAGGGATTAAATCAAAATAGAGTTGGAATTCCTTGTCTTTAAAGCACACGGAACTTAGTACAATGAAAGGCATGCAGGTTAGTTTGGTTTTAGAGAAGCATGAAAGACCTGCACAATATCGAGGGCTAAACGGCCTGTACTGTTTGATGTTCTCTGACCTGATCAGGTGTTTCAGAGAACACGTTGGGAAGGTCGAACAATAATTGCTCAGCCTCTCGCCGAGATACTTGTATCATGGACAGTCACAGGTAAGCTGCCAGAATGTAAGCAGGGTGGCTTATATTGTGCGATTTTTAAAGAACAACTGGGAAGGAAAAGCCAGGAACTGTAGACCGGTCTGCCAGATGCCATTGGTGGGTAACTTGCTCCAGGGGATTCTGAGAGAATTGTTTTTGGAAAGGCAAGGACTGAGCAAGATTGTCAATATGGCTTTTTGTGTGGGAAATCATATTTCACAAATTTGATTTAGTTTCTTGAAGATGTGACGAAGTAGATTGGTGAATGGGCAGAAGTATGGGTTGGCCATATGGTCTTCAGTAAGGTGTTGAAAAAGATACCTCATGGTAAACTGGATAGCACTTGTTAGATCACATGAAATCCTGGGAGAGTTGGAGGTAATTGACCCGAAGGTAAGAGATGAAGGAAATGGTTGTGGAGAGTTTTTGTTTTGCACTGGATACCTGTTTCCAGCTGAGTGCCATAAGGATCTATTGGATTTTGTAAAGAACATAAATGATTTGGATGTGTATAAGGTAGGAATGCTTCGTGGGTGTACAGGTAACATAAACGTTCGTGATTTAGTGAACAGTGAAGATGATATTCTCAGAGTACAGCGGGGCACTGATCAGATGGGCCAAAATGTCGAAGATTTGCTCATGGAATTTATGTTCTACAAACTTAAGGTGTAACGGTGTGATGAGGCAACTGGGGGTGGAAGTTATAGGTAGGATCTTGGGATATATTGCCAGCCACACACACCAAAATATAAATCATAGAAGCTTTGTAGTGTGTAAACAGGCCATTCGGCACATTGTTTTACACTGTCCCGCCAAACAGCATCTAAACTAATGCAGCCATGTATTACCTCGCTAACCTGACATTTCCTACAGCCAATCCACCACAACCAGGATACTGCGCAGCAGTTTAGCAAGGTTACTGCGCATGTTGTACTGTGGGACGAAACCTAAAAACAACGTTGAAACCCATTCAGACCCAGGGAGAATATGCAAACACCACACATGCTGTCACCCAAGGTCGGAATCAAAGCTAGGCCTTTGTTGCCGTGAGCCAGCAGTGCTAACCAGTGAGCCACATTCTACCCCCGTGACCAGCGCAGAGTGACTGCATTCTCCCATTTTCTCTGGAACCTTCACATCTGTTCAGCTGATGTCGAGTTCCAGTGGGGTACTTCCGGCATGCCCACCTTTTCTCTCGCACGAGGATTTACGTTAACCCTATAAACCTCTGAGGGACATGGCCTTCAACTGCAATTGACCCGTGTCTTGCACTTCTGCCCTCACCCCCTCCCCCTTTCCTAGATCAAGTAAACCATTACTACTGTAGTATACATAATAATCGACTATTGAAAAATCAAACAAAGAGTGTATATGCTGGAGATCTGAAACAAAAGTTCTTCGACTGCAACGTCCTCAGATTTGAAATGTTCACTCTGCTTTCGTCCTTCAGATGTTATGAGTCCTGCTGAGTTTTGCCAGCAATTTCTTGCACATGTAATGTCCTGCTTACAACATGCACAAAATTTGCAGGTTTGACTTTGAGAGATAACTCCCACCAGTTATTGTTTCTTCTTGCTATTTCTAAGGTCCAGACAAATTGTTTCTGTATACTCTGAGCGCTGTGGGTTATGGTGAGATTAATTATAGATTAAGCGACATGTTCCCTGTGGCCTTCCTCGATGTTAAGATAAGTTCGCTGCGTCGGACTTGTCGTTCTCAACAGAAATGGTGAGATTTTTCCCAGGGCTCCCCCTGCGCTGGCTGAGTGGAGAATCACAATGACCTCCCTACAATTATGTACGTTGCTCGCGATACCTGCTCTAATCTTGGGAGTAAAGTCAAAGCAGGTAGGCATGGTCTGCACTCATGGCCCTCACTCCTGTACCTAGGGGAAGGGGAAGTCTTGTCTGTGACCCTTCTCACCCGAGACGAGCTTATTCCCATGCCCAAAAGTTTGGGAAGGGCAGCAATGTCACCCAGCCTGCCACGTACAGGCTCAATATCAGGGGCTGTCCACGTTCTCTCCACACGACCATGCTTGTCCCAGTGCACTATGGGTTTTGAAAGATGGCACAGGTTCCTTGGGATGCTGGGTAATTCCAGGCTCTCCCGTGGTGGGAATGGTGTGCAGTAAGAAGTGGGGGAAGACCGATGTGATTCTCAAGGTAGGATACAAACAACAATTAATGTAGGGAGTTTGGTGAGATCCCCTCAGCCTCATGTTCGAAATCTCTTCCCAAACCCAAATCAACAGGCACTTTGCATTAAAAAAAAACATTAATTATGAAGATGAATCCAATCGTTCATAAGGAATTGGAGCAGGAGTCTGCCACCTAGCCCCTCAAGCCTGCACTGCAATAAAGTCAGGGCGGATCTTTTCATAGAATCAGCTCCATTTACCCGTCCTCTCACCATTATCCGTGATTCCTTTACTCTTCCAAAATCTAGCTTTGTTTTAAAAGCATTCAAAAAACTAGGCACACGTATTTCACACAACAGAGTATTCTACAGAGTCATGTGAAGATGATCCTCCACAACTCTGTCCAAAATCTGGTCCCATTCATTTTGAGGATCCCCCTAGGTTTAAGTTTCACAAAAACTGTGAGGACAACCTCCCGACTACTACTGTATCTACGCCTTTCACAATTTTATGTTAGCATAAATCCCCAATCATTCTTCTAAGTCCCCATGAGTATAGTTCCAATCTACTTAATCTATCTTCATTATTCAACGCTATCAATTCTAGAATCAGCATAGTGAAACCCTTCTGCACCCACCGAGTGCGAGTACGTTCTTTCTCAAGTAAGGAGTCCAAACCCGCATACGGTACACGAGGTGTGGCGTCATCAGCACCATTTACAGCTCCAGCAAAATCTTCATGTTTTAAACTGTATCCCTTCTGCAATGATGGATAATATACCATTTGCCTTCTTAATTATCTGCAAATCAATGTTTTGTGAATCCTGCACAAGGAAAAACAGGACCCTCTGCATAGCAGCATGCTGCAATTTTTTTTACCATAATAAAGTTGTCCAGTGTACAGTTATTCCTGCCAATATGGATGAACTCACATTTACCAACATTGTACTCAATCCGGGAGACCCTTCCCCACTCACTATACCATATATACCCCTCTGCATACGTTCAGTGTCTTCTGTCCACTTCGCCAGCCTACTTATTTTCTGTCACCTGCAAACTTTGTCAGACACAAAATCATCTACGCAATACCCTGATCAATGGATTTAAGATCCTCCTTTTCAATCATACAGATGTCACTATTTGTTAGGAGATCTACCCTACCTCATCTTTAGTTTTGGATATCATCCCTTAATCTAAAATCGGGTGAAGGTTCAGTTCTCAGTGTTGGTCGTCGGATCACCATGTTTCTCTAATGGCATTAAATGATATCCATTTCTCAATCCCATTTGAGGATATGAAACGTTTTGCAAAGAGTACCTTTCATCAACTTTTTAAAATCATTATTTCCTTCTTTACTTCCGCCTTTATTTCTCATACTGACGCCATCAGGAAACAGTGTGACACCGTCAAACTCACAGAATCAGGCTTTATAGGTAATGTTTCAAGAAGCCTCATCACCAACACGAGGGATATCTGTCCATTCGACATGATAGACACACCAGTGGTGGCGACACGGTGGGATACAGTCGGGAAAGGAGATACCCTGTAATTCCCCAACATTGATTCCAGAACCCGGGAAATCTCATGGTAACAGACCAGAGATGGTCAAGGAAAGCTACGGATGATAGACACCTACTGCCCTGCACAGTATTCTTCAGTGATAACACAGTTCCTCTTGATGTTGAAAACAAATCGGAGGTAGCACTGAGGGTGCCAATGACATAAAACTTAGTCTGGGTGTGGGACTTCGAAGTCTATCACCAAGAGTGTCGCCATAGGCCCACCACTGACTGAGCAGGGAGAGGCCTCAAATATACATTAGCCAGACTGGGGGAAAGTGATGGGGGAACCAACAAGCAGAAAGCATTTTCACAAAAACAATTGTTACAGATGGATCTGCCCCGACGGTATCTGTCGGGCCAGCCAGGACACGGTCCTGGTGGAGGGAAAATCTCAGCCACATATTGAAGATGCCGCCTACTGTCTTATGTGGCACTCCCTCCTGTGCAGTAGGACATACTGCTAAAGGACCGAGCAGATGGAAACTGCACTTCCATGACGCACTGTGGGCTCGCAGTAGCTGCAGCAGTAATGGTCTTCCCTCTATCATAAAATCAGAAGTGAGCTGTTTACTGGTAGTTCCAAAATGTTCAGCACCATTCCCAACTCCACCCATACTAAAACAGGCTAATCAGACCATCAGACAATTTAAACAGAAAAAGAATGAGGCCATTCAGCTGTTCGAGTCTTTTACTCAGCAATTGAACCAGATCTTTCAATCTCTTCTGTCTGTTACATGGAAGATGGAAGGGAATATTCAGCCTTGCAAAGCTGCTACACAGAAATACTGGAAGGACTGGTTACTGAGATGGGAGCTTGGCTAAGTTAGGGATAAATCAGTCTCTATCATTTTGACAGAAATTAACGACTGCAGTGACGCAGTGACCAGTGCTGGGGCCTCAGGTACTTGCCACTAATATCACGGTTTTCGAAAGATTTGACAAATGTATTCTAACTGAGATAGGCAGGAACTTAAGTTGTCAGGAGGCGGTGCAGTATCTCCTAATTGGATAAACAATGGATGATAATTTGGAACCTAGAATATAACGTGGGTAACTGTGAACCTGTTACTTCTACACGAATAATAACAAGATATATATTAATAAATATGAAGAGATTACAGGACTTCGTGGTAAGTGTGTACTGGATGATTCACGCTGTCGTTCACAAATGGGAAGTGTTGCACCATCTCCTTGAAGATCTGCTCCCTGATGTTCTCAGTGGCCCAGTTGATCTCAGTACATACCGGATATTTTTATGTGCTTGGATGGTGGCGGGGAGCGCTGGGAGTGTGTGTTTTGTGCTGTGTATCAAGGGGAAGGCCTTTATCCGATAGGCAATCCTTTCTTTTGACGTGGAGACTCGAGGACAATGAATGAAGACGCCAGCACAATGAGTTTTCACGAGCATGATGTACTGAGCATGGCCACACTGCAACATGAATTGAGGGAGGGACGGAGGATCCAATCACAAGAATGAGAACTAAAAGCATTGCCAGATCAGCTGATATCGTTAATTCGAACTTATTCTCAATCCAACATAGAGAACCATTAATTGAGAGGAGATATCTGTTCAGCACAGTGTGAAATTCAAACTCTGTTCAGTCTAACCGAGCAATCTGCTGAGTGCGGAAAAATGTGCAGACCATGCAAGTGCATTAATCTATAAACTCGGACTAGGTATGCGTCTAACGCTGGGAGCTATCCCCACCACAGCAGTGTATTCATCCAGACACACCAGATATCTGTCCAGCACTGGCAGCTATGCAGATCACAGCAGTGCATTGATCTATAAATCCAGACGAGATATGAGTTGTGCACCACGACCACAGCAGCACAATTGTATTCAGGCTACTCTCAGTGAAGCACACTGGAAGAGGTTGAGATGGCTTTTCAGCCACTTTCTCTAACTTTCAATAATTTGCGATACACTCTTCCAATTTTTAGTGAGAATGGATTGTAAAGTCCTGAAACAAACCCAATGTCAGCATATGGGCCAGCAATGGATATGCCCATCTCCTTTTACTAAGAGACAGCATTGCGAAGAATTGGGCAAAACTGCGCTGAGGCTCCAAAGTCATTCTTTGAAGAATGAAACAAATATCCTAAAGATAGTGGCAGAGTCAGAACGTTCCATCCGGAGCTTCTCTCCTCTGCCCGCTCTTTATATATACCTTTATTATTCTGTTTTCTGAAGAGACTTCTTTGCAATCTTGTAAAATTTTAAATTTCCTCGATTTGAATGGAGGAGGTGAGTCCCAGACAAGGGGCACTTGGTGGGGATGGGGTCCTCGAGAAAGTACGGTGAAGCCTGGAGACTGGGCCGACTACAATCTGGATACTGGACTTGGTGCGGCCTGGAGACTGAGCCTGGTATGGTGTGGAAACTATGCCAGTGGCCGCCTGTAGACTGGGCTTGGTGTAGTGTGGTCCTGGGGAACTATGGAGACTAGGCCGGCATTGTCAGTTGACTAGATCAGGTACAGTATGGAGACTGGGACCCGTCCAGCCTGGGCACTGGGCCCATTACGGCCTGGAGGCTGAACACGATGTGGCCATGAGACTGTGGTCGCTGCAGTCTGGACACTTGCCCCGGTGCAGTCTGGAGACTGGGCCCGGCACTGTCTGGCTACTGAGCCCGGTGCAACCTGGAGACAGGACTGGATACTGGGTCTCGTTCGGTCTGGAAACTGGGCCTGGTATTGTATGCAGACTGGACTGGAGCCGCCGGGAAACTGGGCCGAGTGCTGTCTGGCGACTAGGCCTGTGGAACTCTGGAGACTGGGCCCCATATTGACAGAAGACTAGGGAGACTGGGCTCGATGTACTCTGGATACTGGCCCCAGTGCAGTTCGAAACGTGGCCCGGCCCAATATGGAGACTGGGCCCGATGCGGTCTGGAGACTCTTTGCTGGCAAAAACTTGTGTGTCAGGGACTTTAATTCGTGTTGGTTATTTTATTTCCCTTTTACTCTTCTTCTGAACTTTCAATTTTCATTATTTCATTTTTGGACCAAATATCTAAGAATGTGTACCTAGATTCCTTGTACCTAAGACGGCGCCATAAGTGAAGCCATTGCAATGTTCCCACTGCATTTCTTAAAGTGGACGTGACGATGAAGCCAATTCAGTTCAAATGTGAGGGATTCACTGTCTTTGATGGCTTTTCCAAACAGAGCTGCTGCTTTTGCAGTGGCACGGGGCGGACTGCAGAGGCTGGTATTACATCACTTAGAACACAAGATGGAGATACAAAGAGAGAGAGGGAGAGATTCCGGGACGCATTTTGATCCTCATTTCAATGGATTCACTCGCAAAACAACAGAAACCCGATTGCTCAGAGACACAGATGCAAAGAGAGTCACAGTAACACACTAAAGCACAAACACATCGACACAGGAGAACACACACACATACACACACACACATAGACCAATGCAGACGTTTGGCTCCGAGTTGCTGTCTTGCCATTCAATAAGTTAATGGTTGATCTGATGCTGGCATCCCCTTTATTTCCTCCTAGGAATTAAGTCAGAGCATGCGGTTCTGCTGTTAAAATGAGTGACTGTAATTCCATTCGTTTGAAAATAGTTCTGGAAAAGAATGAGCCTGGTCCAGATGTTAACATCATAAATTAGTGCAAAGCAAATTGTGATGATATTTGGCAGCAAGGTTCAAATGATGATTGGAGAAGCTATTCGCAGTTAAAAGGACATCTGGCAAGTGGATGTCTTTCAACGCAAGATAGTGAGATTTCAGGGACAGCACGTTCCTGTTCATGTGAAGAGCAATGGCAGCAGGAGTAGGGATCAGGGCATGGCAGCGGATTTGAGTTTCTCGTCAAGGGAAACAAACAAGTATATGTCAGGTATAGGCAGCAGGGATCAATGGAATCCCTTGAGCGTTATGTGTGTCGGAGTATACTTTCCAGGCAAGTCCGGAGGGCAAAAACTGGGCATGAGACAGCTGTTAAGGTTAAGGAGAATTGAAAGAGATTATATTAGTATATTAAGAGCAAAAGAAAATCTAAAGCGACAATAGGGCTCCAAAAAACTTAGACCGCCATCTGTGTGTGGACCCACACAAACCATTGCGTTTATAAGGTTTATTGTCACGTGTGCTCACATGAGGACATGGAAAACTGTGCAAGTCACCATATATGACGCAATCTTCGGCACAAAGTTCCCCTCCCCCACCAAAGTACAGGATCTTGATATAAAGCAGAAAAGTAAAGAAAACACAGTTAAAATGTAAGGAATTAGAGACATTCTGGTAAAAGTGGAAGCATAGAAACACAATTGATATTTGAACAACACACGACATATGTCTCTGACTGTGCTGGATTCACAGTCCTCACAAAGAATCGAACTCACCCCACTCCGATGCCTTAGAGCCAGTTCCTGCTCAGGGGCAAGATACACCATGACAATATCGCGTCAGCATTTACTGTGGAGGAAGACATGGAAGCTGGGGGACTTAGGGAAATAAATCAATGCAGTGATGTTTTGAAATGCGGCTACATTACAGAACAGGAAGTGCCAGAATTTTGAAAATGCAAAACGTTAGATAAACACCCAGGGCCTGTTCAAACATACGTTTTTCTTTGTGGACCTTCGTGAGATTGCACAAGATGCTACGTGGTAGCCTGTTTAATAATGTTAGATCACAGGGGATCAGCAACTGTTTCTAAATTAATTTAGGAGACAGATGGTGCAGGAAGAGATTTGTTGTGACGAGCGGTGTGATACAGGGCCAGTGCTGGGGCCACTGGTTGTTATTTTGAGAAATGATTTGGGTGAGAATATACAAAGGATGGCTGGTAACATTGTAGACGACACTAAATTGCAGTTAGATGGCAGTGAAGAAGGTCATTTAAAAGGAAAATGTGATCATGATTAACTGCGCCAGTCGGCCGAGCAGTGGCAGGTGGAGCTCTGCAGATAAATATGATGTGCTGCCATTTTCGTTAGACAAATCACAACAGGACTTACACATGTGGACCGGGTGGTGTGGAAGGCAGTAGGTACGATTACCTTCATCAGACTGAGCAGTGAATATAGTAATTGGGACATAATGCTGTGCCTGTACTAGAGGACAGTAAGGACAAATTTGGAGTACTGTGTACAATTCGTGTTGCCCTGATATACGAAGAATTTTATAAGCCGGAAAGGGTGCAAAATATTTACAATGATGTGAAAGAGACTGGAGGTCTTGAGGTATAAGGGTGGCCTGGTTAGAACAAAGAGAAAATAACAATGAAGATTTATTTGTCGCTCCAAGCTTGAGCCAATCCAAATCCACTGTGTAAATCTGTCGCCCAATTCCTAAGCATCTGCATCCCTCTGCTCCCCATGTAATCATCCATCTGTTCAGGCGCATGTGAAATGGATCTAACATGCCTGCCTCTCTACCTCTGCTGGCAACACGTTCCACACACATACCACCCTCTGTGTAAGGTGTTTGCCGCGAGTATCCCCCTTAAACTTTTCACCTCTCACCTTGAAAGCGTGACCTCTCATTACTGAATCCTTCACTCTGGGAAAACGTTTATCTCGATCTACCCTATCTATATCTTTTAGGATTTTGTACACCTCAATAAGGTCTCGCCTCAATCTCCTTTTTTCTAATGAAAACAATCCAAAGCTACTCAACCGCTCTTCATTGCTCGCACCTTCCATACCAGACAACATCCTCATAAACCTTGCCTACACCCTCTCCAAAGCCTCCACATCTGTTTGGTGATGTGGCGACCAGAAATGTACACAGTATTCCAAATTCGGCCAAACCAATGTCTTGTACAATTTTAACAGACCTGACAGTTCTTCTACTAAATACCCCATCTGATGAAGGCATGCCTTCTTGACCAATCCATCCACCTGTGAGCGACATTCAGGGTTCAATGGACTTGATCTCCCCGATCTCTCTGCTCATCAACTTTTCACAATGCCATTCCGTTTACTGTATAATTCGTTCTAAAATTGGATTTGCCAAAATGCATCAACACATATTTGCCTGGATTGAACTCCATCTACCACTTCTCTGCCAACCTTCCAGTCTATCTATATTCTCCTGTATTCTTTTACAGTGTCCTATGTTGTCTGCTCCTCCACCAATCTTCGTGTCATCTGCAAACTTGCTGATTTTACCAACAGTGCCCTTTTCCAGATCATTGATGTACAACACAAACAGCACTGGCGCCAGCACTAATCCCTGTGGAACACCACTCGTCACCTTTCTCTATTTCGAGAAACTCCCTTCAACTACTACTCTCGGTCTCCTGTTTTTCAACCAGTTCTTTATCCACCTAGCTGGAACACTCTGCACACCATGTGACTTCATTTTCTCCATTAGTTTACCATGGGACCTTATCAAACGCCTTGTCAAAGTCTATGTATATGACATCTGCAGCCCTTCCTTTATCTATCAAGGCGGTTACTTACTCAAATAATTCGAGTAAGTTGGTAAGGCACAATCTCTCCCGCACAGAATCATTTTGCCTATCACTGCTAAGTCCATTCTGTTCCAAATATAAATAGATTTTACCTTCTCCAGCAACTTTCCCACCACTGATGTCAGGCTAACTGGTCTGTACTTAACCGAAATGTTCCTAGTACCCTCTTGTACATGAGGGCAAATGAGCAATTTTCCAAATCTCCAGCACCTCACCTATGTTTAAGGATGCTACAAAGTTAGCTGACAGGGCCTAGGTGTTTTCTCTCTTGCCTCCCTTATCAACCTGGAATACATCCCACCCGGTCTTGTGGATTTGTCCATCTTAATAAGCTCTAGCCTACCAAACACATCGTACTTCCTTTGTGAACGTTATCTTCTAGCTCTAATCTCAGTATTCATCATGTCCCTCTTCTCAGTGAACACTGATGCAAAGTAATCATTCAGAATTTCACACATCTTCTCAGGTTCAAAATACAGCCTTCCTTCCTTCCTTATCATTTAGTGGACCAATCCTTTCTCCAGTTACTCGCTTGCGTCTTATATCCGAATAAAAGGCTTTGGAATACTCATTAATTGTGCTTGCAAAAGTTATTTTATGACCACTTTTAATCGAACATAGAACATAGAAACGTAGGCCCTTTGGTCCACGATATGGTAACGAGTATTAATCGTAATGTAAAATCAAATAACTTAAGCTACACAACCCTTAGTTGTCTGCTCTCCATGTGCATGCCCAGCAGTCGCTTAAATGTCCCGAATGACCCTGCTTCCACCATCACTGTTGACAACACATTCCATGCATTCACAACTCTCTGCAGGAGGAACCTTCCTCTGACATCCCATCGATACCTTTCTCCTAATATCTTAAAAACTACGAGCTCTCGTACCAGTCAATCCTGCACTGGGGAAAAGTCTCAGGCTATTGACTCTACCTATTTCGTTCTTTACCTTGCGTACCTCGATCAGGTCACGTCTCTTCCTCCTCTCCAGAGGTAAAAGTCCGAGCTTGGTCAACCTCTCTCCACAAGGCAAGCCCTCCAGTCCAGGCAGCATCCTGATAAACCTTTGCTGCACCCCTTCCAAAGCCTCTGTCCCTTTGCTACAATAGGTGACCAGAACTGGACACAATATTCCATTTGCGGTCTCACCAGTGACTTGTAGAGCTGTTACAAAACCTCGTGGCATTTAATTCGATCCCCTTGTTAATGAAAACCAAAACACCACATGCTCTTTAACACTCCTACCCACTTGGGTAGCAACTATGTGGGATCTATCTACTTGAAAACAAAGATCACTCTGTTCCTCCACACTTCCAAGAATCTTGTCTGTAATCCTATATTCAGCTATATTCAGCTTCATATTGTCAAGGTTGAACTCCATTTGTCAGTTTCAGGCCAGCAATATATTTTGCCGAAGTGACGCTGTAACTGCAGTATCCCTCGATACTATAAACAGGCCTCCAACATTTGTGTCTTCAGCAAATTTACTCACCAACCCTCAACCTCCTCGCCCAACTCATTTATAAAATGTACAAAGACTAGAGGCCCAAGAACAGAGCTCTGTGGGACCCACTCAACTTTGACCTCCAGGCAGAATTCTTTCCACCTACATGCACTCCCTGCCTTCTGTAATCCAATCAATTCTGAATCCAGATAGCCAAGTCTCCCTGTATCCCATACTTCCTGACTTTATGAGTGAGGCTATCATGGGGAACGTTAGCAAATGCCACATCTACTGAACGACATTCGTCGACCTGCTTTGTCACCTCCCCAAAGAAAAATAAAATTTGTGAGACAGGAGAGAAGAAGGGCTTGTTCCCAAAACGTTGATTCTCCTGCTCCGAGAATGCTGCCTGGCCTGCTGTGTTTTTCCAGCTCCACGTTTTTCCACTCTGGTACTCCAGCATGTGCAGTCCTCACTTTCTCCTCGTCATAAATCCTATCCCTCAGAATTCTTTCCAAATCTTTGCTGACCATAGACGTAAGACTAATTAATCTGTAATTACCAGGGATTTTCGAATTACCCTTTCTGAAAAGTGGAACAACATCCTTTCTCGCTTCCTAGAGTAGCTTAGGATAAATCTGGCCTTGACCTGATGACTCACCAATCTTAATGTTTGCTAAAGTTTTCAGCACATTAGCTTCATCGATCTTGATCGAATAAAGCCTGTATACGAGTTCCTCAAAGCTCCCATTCGAAACAAAGTCCCTTTCCTTCGTGACAACCGAAGCAAAACGACTCATTTAGAGCTTCCCCGTCTGCTAATATTCCACGCACAATTTCCCTACGCTGTCCCTGATCGGCCCTACTTTATCCCTGATCATTCTCTTATTCCTCACGTATGAGTTAAATGCCTTTTTTGTGTCCGATCCTGACTCTCCTCAGTCCATTTCCGGCCTCCTTTCTCGCAAGCCTGTGATCCTCTAAAGCTGTGGTAGATCCTTTCTTCGTCCACCTTGCATAAGCTGCCTTCTTCCTATGGATGAGAAGTTCATCTGTTCTCATCATCCCCTTCTTACCCGTCTCAGAGGAACAAATATTTGCATCACTTGCAATACCTTCTCCTTAAACATGTCTGCTATGCCCTTTCTGTGGAACAATAACTCCCATGCTGTACTTCCCACCTCCTGCCTGAGAGCGTCATCATTTCCCAAATTAAGTATCTTCCCGACCTGTAACTGCTGTCTTCCCTCTCCAAGACTTTGATAAATGTGAGGCAATTATGATGACTGTCACCAAAGTGTTATCCCATCGCGAGAACTGACACCTGTCCTGGCTCACCTCCGAGCACCAAATCCAAAATAGCCTCTCCCTTCGTCGGCCTGTCTACATACTGAATAATGAAACCCTCCTGAACAAACGTGACAAAAACGGCTCCATCCAGACAATCTTCTGGAGATTCCAGTTGATTTTGGGAAAGTTGAAATCACCCATGACAACAACTTTGCTACATCTGCATTTTCCCAGAAACTGCCCAACAATGAATTCTTCAACCTTATTAGACCGCTTAATTCCTCGATTAAGAATGGTCCTACTCTCCCGATATTCCAAGCGTGCCCATTCTGTTCTTAGCTACCTGAACTTTATGTACGCTTCCCTTTTCCTCTTGGCTACTCGTACCATTTCTCCTGTCATCCACAGTTCACGAATCTTGCCTTTCCTATCCTTTGCTTTGAACGGGACGTGCTTATCCTGCACTATCTTCACATATTTATTTTACTTCTCTCCCTGCCCTGTCTGAAGCGTTTATATCTTGGAACATTTCGTTGCTAATCAGGCCCTTCTTTCATTCATGTCTCTGTGACTGTAATAACGACATAATTCCAGGCACCAACCCAAGCCCGACCTTCATCTGCCTTCCCCAAAATACTCTTTGCATGAACGTATATGCACTTGAGACCACCAGTTCTTTGCGTTCGTCTGCTCTCTGCCTACCCTTCCCCAAAGAATGTTAACTTCATGGTTCTTATAGTCTCCAGTTTCGACATTGTTGTCTACTTCTCTGCTATTCTGGTTTCCAACCCCCTGCCACATGAGTTTAAAAGCTCCCCAACAGCAGTCACAAAAACTCTCCCAACGGCGTTAGTTCCAGTCTGGTTCAGGTGTAGACCACCAATTTTTAATAGTCCCATCTTCCGCAGAACCGGTCTAAATGTCCAACAAACCTGAAACTCCTACACCATCCCCCAAAACACGTGTTCATCCTGCCTATTCTTTCATTTTTATGTTGGCTAGCACGTGGAACCGGTAGTAATCCCGAGATCACTGCCTTTGATATTCTGGGAATTATTTTCCCTTTTGCGCAGCAACCTGAATGGTGAACTTGCAGAGTGTTATAATAATGATGGACATGGATAGGGTAAATAGTCAAGGTCTTTTCCCCAGGGAAGAGGTGACCAAAATCAAAGGTATAGGTTTAAGGTAAGAGTGGATAGATGTAAAAGAGATTGAAGAGTTAGATATTTCACACAGACTGCTGTGTACATGTAATGAGTTGCCAGAGAAAGCGGTACAGGGAAATACAATTACAACATTTAAAATACAACTCCATGGATACACGAGGAGGAAAGATTTGGGAGGCTGTATGCCAAAATGCAGACAAACAGGTTTAGTTCAGTTTAGGAAACGTGCTGAGTACGGACACGTTGGCCTGAAGGGTCTTTTTGTATATTGTGTGAATATAAGACCCTATGACATTATCAATCTCTTTCATCACCAATGCTTTGGTGCTCTCAGCTCATTTCTAGGACAAAAAGCATCTTCAAAGATCATGCTCCTCTTACTTTGAAAATAACATTCTTAACATTGATGTAGTAATGTAAGCCACAGCAGGAGCAGCAAAATGGTATTGAACCCCAACCTGCAACCTTTTGCCCGGTATAGACTCCCTCAGTCTACCATCACCAACAAGCCGATCTATAATTCAGCGATGAGTGTGTTGCACATGCCAGGGTTGGAAACGTGTGTACTGAAACCTGATCACAATCTGTTAAAGTTACTGGACTGGACTGGTTACGTTCCAAAGAGCAGAATTAACAGCTGAAAGAGAAGGCGAAATGCTTTCAAGACCAACAGATCAGATTGAAACTCTTCAATCCTGCCCCATCTAGTCATAAATGGTGATGGACGAATAAAGAACTTACTGGAGTTGATTGCTCCACAAATATCACAATTATTAGTAAAGGAATAGCCCTGTGCATCAGGGTAAAAGCAACACATGCAGTATTTGCACTATCATCTGCCAGGAGTGTTCAGTCGATGATCCACCTCACCCTCGCCAGGATACCTATAGTATCACAGATTTCCATGTTCAACCAATTCGATTCACGGCACCTGACGTGAAGAAACAACTGAACAAAATAGATATAACAAAGACAATGGGCCATGACACCATTCCTGGAATAGGACTGAAAACGTCGGTTGCATGTTGTCCTTGGTGAAACTATTTCATTCAACTCCAAATCTTACGGCTCCCCAACAATGTGGAAAATTATTTAGCTGTGTCCCATCTCCTAAGAGAAGAATAATTACAATTTGACCAATTACCACCGCTTCAGTCCCATCAAAACAGTAACATTGGTGGGAGTTCTTTTTGGTAGAGCTGTCAAGCAGCTCAGAAATAACTTGCTCAGTGTGGTCTCTGATAGGTTCCCATGTTGAAATGGCGCTGTTGTGGAAATGACATTGGATTACTAACCACGCAAGGCTAATGCTCTGACAGCTGGTGGAAGTTAAAAAACATTTAATAAAATATCGAGATCGAAAATCTAGTGTCAGAAACAGTGACCCTGAATTCAGCGTCGACTGGAGGCACCGCTTTTTTTCCCCAGTGTTCTTTGAGGAATCAAATCACGCGTGCTTTCCTGGTCTGGCCTAAACGTGACGTCAGACACGCAGAAATATGATGAACTCTTCAATAGTTTAACAAAGGGCCAAGCAAGACAATCAATTACATCACATTGTTCTGAGGTCTTCAAGAACAAACCAGATAGAACAACCATCACCAGGCTCAGAATTGGAAAAAGTATCCGGATACACAGTCATGTAGACCTGCAGAGCCCTCCTTCAGAACAAGTGACAGATTGTGACAACATTTACAGAGTTTTCCCACAGACTGCACAGGAACATCGGGAAAGGAGTAGGTCATTCAACACTTTGAGCCTCCACCCATTCTAGTTCATTTGAGAATAACCCATCAATGCACTTTGTCCACACATTGTTCATATTCCTTAATATGATTAACTATTATAAAAATATAAAATAGACTTTTGGAAGGCTATATGCCAGATGCTTCCACCGTTAATGCTTCATTGCTTCTTTGAGTTTTCTACCATAATCCATAAATGATGGCTGTTGCTCTATCTCCACAACATTAGCCTGTTCACTACCTCTAGTATATAGAGATTCTCATTTATATTCAGTGCCTTGACTTCCACAGCCTTATGTGCGAGAAAGTCCCCCAGGTTCACCAGTCTCTGGGTGAATTGTCATCTCAGTGCAGAGTAACCTGCCTGTACCTAATACGGTGGGCACTTGTTTAAGACGTTCCTGCAAGAGGAATTATCATCCCTGCTTCCAATCGGTCTCACCCTGTCAAAGAATTACATATGTCACTGAAATCTCCACTCATTTTCCTAAACCCTAAGGAATGCAGGAGTATTCGTCCCGTACTCCTCTCCTACACAATCTTTTCATCCCAGAGATCAGTCTGGCTCTCCTTTGCTGCTCTCCCTCAATGTCTGGTTTCGTTTGTTAGTTAAGTAGTCCAAAGCTTCACACAATCTTCCACAATGTTTGAGATGAGGTATCACCAAGCCCATGTACAGTTGCAGTGAGATACCATCACTGCTGGACTCAAATCCCCTGGAAATGAAGTGCAACACAACATTTCTCTTCTTAACTGTTTTCCGTTCCTGCAATATTGCTCTCAGTGACTGTAGTGAAAGGAGATCCAAATCCTTTTCAGTGTTACAGATACCCATGTGAGTCTATGTACGCTGGTCAGCGTGCCAATGCCATTCCCAGTATTGACTTTTGGTTTCAGAACTCACTGTCCCGCATAGCCGTCGGAGGGGTTTGCAGCAGGAAAAAGGAAAATCACAATAATTCACCTTATTCTAACAACGTTCTTTCACCAATGCCTTTCAAATGGTATTTTGACATTTTACGTTTCCAACCAAAGAGCACAACATCACATTGCTCTTCATCTGCCACGTATTTGGCCAGTCACTCCACTTGCCACAATCACCTTGGAGCTTTATTACATCCTCCTCACCCTCTCCCATCCAACATCGGTTAGTGCCATCAACAGACTTGGAAATATTGCATTTGATCCTCCCAATCAAATCTTTGAGATGTGCTTGGAATAGCTGAGGCCGAAGTACCACTGTCTGTCGTATCCCATGATGCTTCTTCTACAAAACAAGGATATCTTTAAACCGATACACTGCTCCCTGTCAGCTCGCCCATTCTAAAACCATGTTCATGTATTAGCCCCAGTACCACTCGGTTTGATTTTGCACTCTAGGCTTGGGACTTTATGAAAACTATTCCTAAAAACTCAAATGCACTCCATCCATTTTTTTTATCCATACTGCATCGGACAGTCATGTTAATGTTGTCGATAACTATTACTTGCAACCCAAAACCTTTCTCCCAAACCGTTTATTTACAAACATCATTGTGTTGTCGAGAATGTGTTGCGGGGAATGCACAGCAGGTCAGGCAGCAACCGGGAAGCAGCAGAATCAATGTTTCAGGCATCAGCCCTTTATCAGGAATGAGGCTTGTGAGATAAATCTGAGAGCTAAATCGGACGGGGTTGGGGGGAAGTTGGCTGAGAAGGCGATGTGTGTTTTAAGGTGAAGGAGATAGTGATAAGTCTGAGGGAGGAGGGATGGACAGTTCTGGTGGGCGGTGTCGAGTTGGAAGCTTGGAACTGGAATAATGTAGGGGGAGAAGAAGTGAGGAGGCAGTGAAAATCCACATTTATCCCGTGTGCTTCTAGTGTCCCAAAGCGAAATATGAGGCATTCTTCATTCAGGCGTCGAGTAGCAATGGTTGGCTGGACCTGCATGTCGTTGATGGAGAGGGAGCGGGCGCTGAAGAATTCAGCCACAGGGCGGTGGGGTTGTTGGGTGTTGGTGACCCAGAGATGTTCCGTGAAACGATCCACAAGAAGGGAAGACAGAGCGCCTTGTCTCCCCTTCCAGATTCCGCATGTCTCCCTGAATATCTGAGACAGCTCACAGTACAACCTCGAACATAACATCCTCAACACCTGCACTAACCTTTCAATAGCAGGAGACAGTCAGAAGTCTCTAAGCTGCAACACAGATGACTGACCCTTTAGAATAATACTTGAGGGACTTCCTCGTGTTACTGACCGCACAATCAGCTGAGAGGGACTCAGGCGGTTCAGGGTCAGGCTCAGACTAAGTTACAAAGGCATGCGTCAAGGCTGCTGATAGCGCCTCTATCCAACATAGAGCACCATATGGGACACACTGGGAAGAGAACAACGGCCCGACACACACCATTTCATTTTTTCTGATCTTCAAATGCCAACACTCGACACACTGGGGAGTCAAAAGCCGAGGTCAGGGAAAGACACAGAAAGACAAGTAATTAATCAACTGCTAACATGTTGTGAACTTATAAATAAGGAGACAGGAAAGTAGAACTAAGTGGAGAAGTGAGACAATGGTTGGCCCAATCACAAGGATGACAACATTCAATAAAGACATTGTCAGATCAGTAGAAATGGTTTGTCACATCAAGTTCTGAATCTGCCTCAGAGAACCGCCCCAGACACCATTAACGGGGCAAGGTACCAGCCAGAATGGAGAGCTGTGCAGACCGTTCTACTGCGGTACCACATAAATTGGGCTATTGCCCAGCATGGGGAACATTGCAAACCATTGCCATATATCACTCATATGCTTGCATTTGTGAAATGCGTTGCGTTGCATGGGGGGGGGGGGGGGGGGGGATATGCATCGAGTGACAGTAAGTGAACTCCCATAAATGTATGGTTCTGTATCTCATTTGCACCAGTATAAGGTAATACATTATGTGCATTTGTGTGGGTGTGTTTTTGGTCATCGATATGAAAAGCGTTTTCTGAGATAGAATACACACGGAGGAAATCATTTTAAATGTGAACAATTGGCAAAGATTTGGGTAATCAACATAGAGATACTCAGCACCGATAAACAGAGAATGTTTCTTTTTAAATTTTTTTGTGATTTACATATGAAATAAATAATCTCTGTCTATTTCAATATATAATTTCAATTATATCACACTGTAAACTTTTGCCATAAATTCTGATGGACTATAACTTGGTGATTTTTAACTTTGTACACCCCAGTCCAACACCAGCGTCTTCAAATCATGACTGAACAAATGGGTTCAGTTAACCCATTCCTTACAGAATTTTTATATCATAAAAGGGAACATTTACTCGGTCTGGATGGAATGGCCTTATCCTATCCCTCTGTAACAGGCTCAATCGGCTGAATGGTCTTCTCCTAAGCGTGTATAGCAGGCCGGCGGCATTAAATGACGCAGCAACCCATGGAAAATGAACAGCCAGTAAACAGTATTTGCTGGAGCTCTCACCCTTCTCAGTTATGGAAAAAACATACAGCACTATTTACTCCAGGTGTCCTTTCATTAACACCTCGTGCAGCTGCAGCACTACTTCTCTACGTTTTGACCAATTCCTTTTGCAAAATGTGCCAAATTTCAGCTTTCCACCTCTTTCCGTAGTATAAGGCGCGTGTAAAACCTCATATCCCTCTGTTTCAGGCACGTGGTTTCAGATTAGTTTCTCCCCGTTCCTGAGAAGCAGTCTCGGTGCTCTGAAAGATGTTTCAATGTTCTGAAAGGCCTGAATAACTGATCATTAAAACATGGAGCAGCATTGCAAAAAGTCAGCGAACAAGAAACATTTTTACGTTGCTTTGTGGCCTCTAGGCATGGCCCCATCAGACATTTTATACAGCTGGTCTGTTGTTTTATATCTGTCTTGTTTTTATAAACTGGTTGGGACATATACAACCCTGCACTGATCTGGCACTATTCACACATACAAGAATTAAAATGATTGAAAAATTTATGGTCTCTCCCTCAGCAACTGTCATCCATTCCGTTGTTGCAACACGGCAGTAAAAGCTTCTGATAATTAAAGCACGCAGAACAGCAAAGCTCATCTTGCCTCGTAATCTGTTAAAGCATGGGTGACAGAGAACGACCCCAAATATCACTGTTTAACGAAAATAACTTAACATGATTTTCTTTAACTCCAAAAGTGATCATTAAATAACAAAATATTCCAACTCCGAGCCTGCTTTGTTTTAAATATTTAGCTAACTTCTCTGTAACAATATACTGATCCAATATAGCCCCTATTAAATTTACAGCCTATAATTTTCAAAACCAACTAGCAGTGTTGATGCTCCTCTGCAAGCCCTGGGACGTCTACGGCCTTCTGCTACAGATTTTTTTTATATATGGGTAAAATGGTTCCTTTCAGAGAGAGTTACAGTCGTTCAATGGCAGAAGGTGCTCTTTTTATTGCTAACTGTCGGTAATGTTGGCGTTTATACCCCCAAAACACTGGATCGTCTCATTGGTTTAATACTGTCAATACAGTAAAATTCAAATTCGATTGCCTTTTAGAGTATTGGGGCATTATTGGGGCATAATGTAAACAGGTTGGTTGAACTCGAAATGCTGTGAAAACAAGAAGGCAACAAGGTTTCTTACGCAACAGCCAAAATGTTTCATTTTCAAATTGTTCAGGACACTTTGGGTCTGCAGTCAGCCACATGACAGCTTTTCAACTTTCTCTTGAAGGTATTCTTTCAATTTCATGCTTTCAACTTCATCACTTTATAACTTCTCCAGAGTGGGTCACCAAATGCTCTAAGCTTCTTTAATGTACACAGCTGCTTAAAACACAACTTCCACGGAAACAATCCACAGCATTTCCAGTAAATTTTCAAGAACCAAATTAAATTAGATGTCACTGAATGACAAGTTAGAATCATAGTCTGAATCAAACACAGTTGAAGGGATTCCTCATGCAACTGAGCAAATGATCACCAAATAGTGGTTATCACGGGCTTTCAGTAAATAGGCTCAGCACAAGTTACAAAGACGTTTCTGAAAGCTGCTGAAATCCCACTGTCCAACACGAAGCACCGTGTAGAGCAAAGAAACCGCAAGCTATGCTTTTAAAAAATAAACTTTTCCTCAGCTTCTTAATAGTGGAATCACGAGGGGAAGCATCACTGAAGGCCATGGAATGCTACAGGGCAGTTATTCACTTTAAAACTGAATGTCAGTTTGATTAACAACAAATATGAGGGTTTGGAAAATAGACAGCGGGAGAGACACTGGGAGAGAGCATTGTCGAAGGATGCGTTCACAGGTTTCAGTATGCTGAAATTAAGACATTTCAACAACATTTTGCAGTATTTCCAGTCATGATGCATAAACAGAATTTTGGTGCGAGCTCAGACAGAGTCAGGGAGTCATGGAGATGTATAACATTGAAATAAACCCTTCTATCCAACTGATCCCTGATGAAGAGATATTCTAAAACAATCTAGTGACACTTGCCAGCATTTTGCCTATATCGGTCTAAAACGTTTGTTGTCATATACCTATCCAAATGCGTTTTTTTTTAGATTAGATTAGATTACTTACAGTGTAGAAACAGGCCCTTCGGCCCAACAAGTCCACACCCACCCATACCCCTTCATCTACATCTACCCCTTACCTAACACTACGAGCAATTTCCCATGGCCAATTCACCTGACCTGCACATCTTTGGACTGTGGGAGGAAACCGGAGCACCCGGAGGAAACCCACGCAGACACGGGGAGAACGTGCAAACTCCATACAGTCAGTCGCCTGAGGCGGGAATTGTTTTAATTGTTGCATTTTTACCCGCCTCCACCACGTCCTGTGGCAGTTCATTCCAAACATACACCACCCACTGCACGATAAAGTTGCTCCTCAGGTCCCTGTTAATTGTTTTCCCCTCTCACCTTAGATTGTAACCCTCTAGTTTTGGGGAAAAGACCTTTGATATTCACCCTGTCCCAGCCCCTTACGGTCCAAGCAACGTAGCCCCAAACTAATCAACCTCTCTAAAGCTCAAGTCCCAGCAACATTCTTGTAAATATTTTCTAACCTCTTCAAGTTTCACAGTTCTTTCACACAGGAGGAGAGCTAGAATTGAATGCAGTATTTGAAAAGTGATGCAACTACTGTCCTGTACATGACGTCCCGATTCCTATAGTCAAAGCCCTGACCAATAAAGACAAACATACCAAAGCCTTTTCACAATTCTGTCTAACTGTGAGTGCATTTTCAAGGAGCCATGAACCTGCACTCCCATGTCTCTTTGTTTATCGACGCAGGACCTGCTCATTGAATGTATAAGTCTTGCAATGATTTGCCTCTCCAAATATAGCACTTCACATTTGACTATAGTAAACACCATCTGCCACTCCTCAGCCTATTGGCCTATGTAATCAAAATTCCGTTGTATTCTGAGAAAACCTTCTTCCCTATCCACTACACCATAAATTTTGGTTATATCTTCAACCTTACCAACTGGTCCTCCTATGCTCACATCCAATATATTCATATAAGCAATGAAAACTAGTGGAACAGCACCAATCCTTGTGGCACACCTCTGGTCACGGCCTAGCAGTTCAAAAACGACTCTACACCACAACCTTCAACTCCTACTTTCAAGTCAATTTTCTAATTAAATAGCGAGCTCTCCCTGGATTCCATACTAATCTTGTTAACCGGTCTACCATGTGGAAAGTTGTCAAATCTCTTACTGAGGTCCATTTCAACAATTTACATTTCTCTGCCTCAATGAAGCATCTTAGTCACTTGTTCAGAAATCTCAGTCAAGTTAGCGAGACGTGATTTCCCATGTTAAAATCTACGTTGACTATTCCTAATCAGTCCATGCCTTTCAAAATCGATGCAAATCCTGTGCCTCATAATCTTCTCCCAACAGCTTGTCCACCACTGGCGTCAGGCTCACCGCTTTTCCTTATCACCCTTCTTAGATTCTTTTAGTAATGACACCACGTTAGCCAAACTCGAGTCTTCAAATACCTGACCTGTGGCTATCCATGATTCATATATGTCAGCATGGGACCCAGCATTGTTTTCCCTATCTTTTCACGACTTCTAGGATACATCTGATCAGGTCCTGGAAATTTTTCCAACTTAATACGTTTTAAGAACTCATCTGTAACCCAGACACTTTCCAAGATGTCATTGATTATTTCGGAATTCTCTAGCTTCAATATTCTCCTTCACAGTCAATATGATACAAAGTGTTTTTTTACTACCTCCGTCATTTCTTGCAGTTCTGCACATCGGTAACGTTGTTGATCTCCCTAGTTGCTATTTTCTCCTTAACGCATTTCTAGAATGCCTTTGGATTCTCCTTAGCTTTACTTGCCATAGCTACCTCATGTACCCTGTTTGCCCTCCTGATTTCCTTCTGAGGTGCATTCCGACTGCCTTTAAACTCCTGTGGCGATTCACTTTAAATCTGGAATTAAGAGTCTAATGACGATGATTAATCTATTTTCAATTGTTTGGAAAATCCATCAGATACACGAATGTCCTTTAAGGAAGCAAACTGCGATACTTACCTCGTCTGGTCTACATGTGACTCCAGACACACAGCAATTTGTTTAACTCGAACTGCCCTATGGGAAATTAGAGATGGCCAATAAATTCTGCCTACCCAATGACACCTTCATCCCGTTACTGAACATTGAAAAAAACTGGATTCCAGTTGTCTATATCTGACATATGATTCCCACTTATCCAAGAACAGAACCTCAACTTCTCGAGTCATCCGGCATTTCTCACACCTCCCACCTTTACCCTTCACACTAACAGGAGCATACTGACTCGGAACTCTTGACAGCTCGTTTTTGTAGGCGTCCCTCTTCCCAGCTGGCCACTTACCTGCCACTATAAGGTCCAATCGTATTTTCAAAGTTCGTGCCTAATATCATCAAGTTTGACCTTCCTCCAATTTCGAACTTGACCTTTTAGATCTAGTTCGTCCGTTTTCACCTCTATTTTAAAACTCATAAATTTATGATGACTTGCCACAAATAGTGCCCCCCCAAAGGTAAGTCACGTTTAGCTACTTCTCTGTGATAGCGAGTAATGGTCAAGCAGCTGCAGCTTTGAAACGGGGGATGGGCTCAGCAAAGTCTAAGTTTCTTTGCACTGAATCTAACAATACTTTGTCTCAGTCACATTTTCATTGAGTGTTACAGGGAATCGTCTGCAGGAGGCCTCGCTAGTTTCCTTTCGAACTCATTTCAGTAACTACATACCCCACTCCATGGTGTCTTTCTCATTCAATGACAGTTCAATTCTCCCACCCATAATGGTTGGTGACTCTCACCATCTCCTGGATGCTCCTGGATATCCCGCAATCCCTGGCACGAGCGTTATTCTTAAAAGGACAATGGAGGTTTCTCAGTTGGGAGCTATACTGCACAGTTTACCGTGAGCATTCCAGATAAGCGGAAATTACACAACGTTTTGTTGACGGGGGCACAGAAATCCTGGTGGATGGGCTAGTATAGAAGAGGACCATTCTCTTCCCAGAGGGGGCCACACCACAAGACCCACCAAGCATGGTCTGAGCTTTCCACCCAGCCTAGTGCAGTATCTGCAGTCTGAAGAAATGCCCAGCAATACAAGGCAAGCATCAACGACCTTCACCGTATTCGCGCTGCTCCCTCATGCTCACTGTATATCTGTTATAGCACCTGCCCCGTGAACAACTCATTCTCCACCACTCTCCATTGCACACAGCATCTTTCCTATCTCTCTCTCTTTTACTCTCTTTCTCTTCAATCCCCCAAAAACCTTCTGCTATCCTCCCACATTAATAATACTGCATGGATTCAACACTGCGGATTGACTACGTACCGTCACTGTGCCAATTCATATGCCAACACAAACAGCACGGCCACCCACTCCCACCCTCACTCCCTCCTTTCCTATCTCCCATTCCAGGATAAGAAGCATGGAATAAGACGGAAAGTGCCAAGCCAAGTGTAGGAGTGCCAGATATCTGTGTCCTCACCTCCTTCCTGCCACCATGTGGAGGGGACCCTGGTACAATTTGGAGAGGATTAGGATGCCTCGTGTGGAAATTCGGCGATATCCACGCCCTAAGAGTGAGTCAGAAGCAATGTTCATTGAGGGAGAATTCTCACTTTAAACCCACGGGCAGTTCCGTTTACCCACGGCATACCTCAGAAGGTGTGGCCCTGATGCCATCTACCTTGTGTGTCTAGTTCGTACAAATGGAATCGCCACTGTCTCAGTGGGTACGAGGGTGTGCTCATAACACATTGTCCCCAAAACCTCCCAAGAAGGAAGCACGGTGTAACTCTCTTGCGCACCCTACTGTAAACAACTCAGAAACTGAAATCGAATCTGTGGTATTTACTGCTCTCCCTAACTGTCCTGGCATCTCCAATAATCTGTGCTCATATAAACCCAGGACCCTTTGCTCTTGGATCCCGTCGAAAAAGATACAGTTTGTTTTATGTTGTCGTTCAAAGTCATTCCTACCAAAGTGAACCACCTTCCATTGCTCTACTTTGATCCTCATCTGTCACATATCTGCAAGCATGGAAATTGTACTACATCGTGCTCCACGCAAAACAACAGACAGACTGACAAACTCAAACATCTGAGTAATAGTAATGCTGAGAAACCACGGTACAGCGAGTGAAATAGTGAGAAAACAACCAAAGATCAAAAGATATACTTACAGATTCCCTACGTCGGTATAAATGTCAAGGCATTATTGTGTATGCCTGTGTTTCTGTATTCCTGTTTGTGCATCTGTATCAATGTGTTTAAGTGTAGGTACATTTATGTGTGTATTTGTCTCTGCGTGAGTCTGTGTGTGGATGCAGGTCTGGCAGTCTCAGGGATGCCACAAGAGATTCAACGTCGCACACAGCGGCAGGGGCAGAGGGTGATAGGCCTTAATGATTCAGTCTGGGGTGCAGACAGGGAGGATTGCAGGTAACAGCACCATCCAACCTGACAGCACGTGCGCGTGCACAAACACACGCACATACGGAAGAATTGCAAATAGACTTGGGACTGTCAGAATAGAACTGTGCACCTCCGACTGAACCATTTTTTCAGGGGATGAGATAATTTATTGCACACTCAGTAACTTGCAGTATTTTCTAATGCTTAAACATTGTACGAGAAAGAATTGAAAAGTCTGAAAAAAGGCTCAATAGTGGTCAGAATATCGCAGGAACAACATCGCTTACTATCGGCAAAACTGCTCTGTGCTTCCAAATATACTGTTTGGAAAACCAAACAACTGTTCAACGTTTGAGATTCACATCATTTGGTGTCTTCTCGAAGAAAAAACTGCCACTCATGCAATCGTGTGGGGTCGCCAGCTGAGTGTACTGTTGTATGAATATATTAAAAAACGGACAGACAGAGAGACAGGTGGGAGACTTTGATTCCAATTTTAATGGAATTACTCAGAAAACAAGACTGCAGAGATGTTGACAGAAATACACACAAGCAGAGACACTGACACGAATACACAGAACACATGCACTAAGAGATACACACAGATATGGGCGCAGACACACAAACACATCAACCCCCCCCACCCCCATTACGCACCCCCAAACACACAGGGTATATGTATGTATATATAAATATAGATAGAAATATGCTTCTCTCTCTCTCTCTCTCTCTCTCTCTCTCTATATATATATATATATATATATAATTCCAATAGGCAGAGAATTAATTTAGTTCAGTTCGCTGAATTGTTTTAAGAGCAGAATGATGGCAACAGTATGGGATCAATTCCCGTTTCCGTTTTGAGTTCCACATGAAGGACCCTCCTTCGCCTCCGTTTCCCTCACCTGCAGTCTGGTGGCCCTTAGGTTAAATCACCATCAGTCGTTTCTTGCTAATAAAAGAGCAGACCCTATGATCTGGTAAGACTAAGAGTACACAACAATTAATAGGCAATCAATGATCAGTCGGAGAAGGCAGGTGAATAACTTGGAGAAACATTTCAGCAGTGATGAATCGAATAGTCTAATTCTGCTCCAGTTTCTCATTCTCATACGAACTTATGGTTTACAGAATTGTCTTTCTGCGAATTAAGTAGAGGCTAAATTTGGAAATTTTTGAGTGAAGAGCATTAATGGGAGTGTGGTCAGGTTTAAGGGGCTGAATGGTCTATATCTGTTCCGAATTGTTGTGTTTCAAACGGGCAGTGTATGGTTTGAAGGGAACAATCTTTGAGAATAAGGCATTGCCTTTTCAGACTGGGATAGAGATACTGCTTTCTCTTTAGGATTGTGCAATCTGTGGTGTTCTCATTTTCATTATGCTGTGAGGACTGGGTGTCTGAAAATATTCAAGGTTGGATTCCAGAGGGCTTTGATGAACAAGAAGACAAGCACAAATAGGATGTTCAGCCACATTCACATCAACAAAGAGCATTCTGAATGATGCAACAGGCACGACGGACTGAAGGGATAACTGCATCTCCTAACCCATGTGCACTTATCATGGCTGTTGAAGTGGTAGGTGAAGGTCCCTTCATCCATTCTACCCTCGACGGATTTACACAGGAATAGATTGAAATAATTCAGCCCTTGAATTGTATTACACAGTATCGTGGGGCGGGGGGGGGGGGGGGGGGGGAAACCAAAGTTTCTACTCAGCTGCCCTGCAACTGGTGAGCCCTGGTGAACTCTAAGGGAAGAAATATTCACGATATATGTTTATTTTCGTGATGTGAAGTGGTGACGTAATGGAGTGCCTCAGGAATCAGTGTGAGGCTATCAACTATTTATAATCTATACCAATGAGGTAGATGAGGGGATTTATTCGATTAGAGCTCAATTAGTTCATTCACTAAAATAGTCATTTAATTGGATATGGAGAATCTGCAATGGGCAAAAAAAGACAGGGGAGGTTAGTGAGAAAATCTTCGGAAGTAAAGATATAACGACGACTCGTGCTGTGACGGACGTACAAAATTATATTAAAATGCTTAAACGGAGAAAAAGAAAACGTAATATTCTGTGGTACTCAGGGATTTGTATGTTGCAGTACAAGAATCACTTAAACTTAGTCAGGCGATTTAGGAAGTGATTAAGAAAGTATATGCATTGATGCAGTTTCATACAAAGGCAATCAGGAATAATCTTGGGGATGTTTTATTGCATTTGTATATGGTAATGCCTCGATTATATACTGACGCATTGTGTGTAGTTATGAACCCCAATACTGTTCGAAAAATATGCAATTGATTTAGAAGCTTTTCAAAGATGTTGCACTTTACTCGTTACTAAAATGAAGGCCTGATTGATGCATAGAGTCATACAGCTAGTAAATAGTCCATTCAGTTCAGCTCATCTGCACAGACCAGATATTTCAATCTGATGTAATTCCATTTGCCGCATTAGGCACATAACCGTCTAAACCCTTCGGATTCATATATCCATCCAGATGCCTCGTAAAGTTTGCAAAAGTATCCAACGCTACCACTTCCTCTGGCAGCTCTTTCCATATGCACACTACCCTCTGCATGAAAATCTTGCTCCTATCACCTTAATTTATGCCCTCGAGTTTATAGCCTCTGAAAATAACTTTAGGTGTTAACCGTATCTACATCCCTCGTGGCCTACACAAGTCTAGGGCAGTTCAGGTATGAAAGTGGAAGATATTCGTATTGAACCATCTAACCTGAGGAGAGTGCATCAGAAGCAAAGCCGATGGATGAGAAAATGAAACTAAGGACTCAATTTTAAGAAAACAATACATTAATTTTATGACAGGTACTTTGAAGACATGCATTTATTGTGAATAAATTCATGCAGGCACATGTAAACATGCATTTTCATTTTAAATTATGAATCACTCCTAAATTGAGAAGAGACCAATGATGGAGTCATGCAGTCAGGGGAACTTTCAACGAGACTGTACTTCGTTCAGTTTGATTTTCACGTAACAGCAACATATGAGAGCCGAAATCCCATCAGACATCTTTTTCACTTATGTAGGATCCCTGTTGAGGATTCAATGGAATATCTCTACTGCCTGCAGCAAAGGGAATTCAGCTAAATCAAACTATTCCAGGAAGACACCCCAATGCTAGCAGCTTGTGTGAACAGAATAACTTCTGAGGTAGAATAACAACTGAGACAATCGCAATTTTCTTTTTGTCATGGAATTTATTATTATTTGGAGGAATCTCTTCTGAACTAATATTTTGTAGGATTGTGCACATTTCTGTGGTCAGAAAAATAAATATTGATGCACATATTATTGATGTCCAAACTGTTTCTCATTTATCTTTCCATCGTAGCTCGAGTAACTTTGTTTTAGAACTTATTTTTAAAAAAATTTAACAATCTGCATGACTTGCTCATAACATTGAACCTGACCCAGTCTGAGACCGATATCAATTGCCACAAGACACATTTGTTCACATATCGAAATTGTTGTGATCTATGGAGAAGTGGGATTAGAAAAAGAAACAGTGACTCTCCAATTACAGGAGGAATAGGAATCAGGAGAAATTCTCAAAAGGCCGGTTGATGGGACTTCTCTTCTCCACAAGTCTATGTCACCGGTGTGTGTACATTTATTCAAAGCTGTGCGTTAGTTAAATGTTTTTCGGAAAAGTGACTCGATGATATAATGAACCACAGACGGGAAAGTGAAGCCACAATCTGATCAGCCACAATCTTTGTGACAGGTGGAACATAGAACAACTCCTGCTCCTCAGTTCGACGTCACCTCATTTCAGTCAGCTCCTCAAAATTGCTAGACAGGAGCAGTTGAAGACCACTTTCTCCTTGTAACTGATGCACAGAAAAACAAGCGGAGAAAATTCAGCCCCTGCTCACTGTCAAGCATGGTTTAATATGGATTGGAAAACGTTCTTGATGGAAGAGCAGGTATTACAGTGAAATATGCCCCTCGTTTCGTTTCTTCTTGCAGAAGTTCCCCTTGTCTCCATTTATTAACCATGTTGTACACCCAGATTCACTATGAATACATGCCTGATGCCGAACCCAGTCATTACTCATAAAATCGTTCGGTCTCTCTGACTGCAAAATTCCTTCACAGGACTTCTGGGAAAATAACAACAGTGAAACCACTAACAACAGAATGAAAGAACAAGAGAAGCAGGTGTAGGTCACTCAGCCACCAAAGCCTAACTTTCCCTTCAATCAGATCATGGTTGATCAGCTTTTGGCCCCAACACCTGAACTGACTGACGTGTCAAACATCTATCAATACCCATCTTCCAAAATTCTTAGTGATCGATCTGCCATAACTCTCTGGAGAGGAGATGTCCCGTCCGTCAATAACCTCTGTAAAAACGAAGCACTCACTGCACGTACACCGTGACCTATTGACATGAATAAAATATATGCACACAAGGGAAGAGTGTCAGGTTCTTATATCAAGCAAGAGTTAACTGAGGTTGGTATCAAGAAACTTGAAGAAAATTGAACTTAATGGCAACCAGGAATAATTTCCCCACTGGTTAGAGTGATTTAGAGCACGAAGGAAATGTTTGAGATTCGTGGACATCTACCATCTCAGTCATGGGACATTTCTGCAGGCGAAATCCTCAGGATAGATTACTCAACATAAACATGTTCAGGGACAGGGGAGGTTAGTGAGAAAATCTTCGGAAGTAAAGATATGACGACGACTCGTGCTGTGACGGACGTACAAAATTATATTAAAATGCTTAAACGGAGAAAAAGAAAACGTAATATTCTGTGGTACTCAGGGATTTGTATGTTGCAGTACAAGAATCACTTAAACTTAGTCAGGAGATTTAGGAAGTGATTAAGAAAGTATATGCATTGATGCAGTTTCATACAAAGGCAATCAGGAATAATCTTGGGGATGTTTTATTGCATTTGTATATGGTAATGCCTCGATTATATACTGACGCATTGTGTGTAGTTATGAACCCCAATACTGTTCGAAAAATATGCAATTGATTTAGAAGCTTTTCAAAGATGTTGCACTTTACTCGTTACTAAAATGAAGGCCTGATTGATGCATAGAGTCATACAGCTAGTAAATAGTCCATTCAGTTCAGCTCATCTGCACAGACCAGATATTTCAATCTGATGTAATTCCATTTGCCGCATTAGGCACATAACCGTCTAAACCCTTCGGATTCATATATCCATCCAGATGCCTCGTAAAGTTTGCAAAAGTATCCAACGCTACCACTTCCTCTGGCAGCTCTTTCCATATGCACACTACCCTCTGCATGTAAATCTTGCTCCTATCACCTTAATTTATGCCCTCGAGTTTATAGCCTCTGAAAATAACTTTAGGTGTTAACCGTATCTACATCCCTCGTGGCCTACACAAGTCTAGGGCAGTTCAGGTATGAAAGTGGAAGATATTCGTATTGAACCATCTAACCTGAGGAGAGTGCATCAGAAGCAAAGCCGATGGATGAGAAAATGAAACTAAGGACTCAATTTTAAGAAAACAATACATTAATTTTATGACAGGTACTTTGAAGACATGCATTTATTGTGAATAAATTCATGCAGGCACATGTAAACATGCATTTTCATTTTAAATTATGAATCACTCCTAAATTGAGAAGAGACCAATGATGGAGTCATGCAGTCAGGGGAACTTTCAACGAGACTGTACTTCATTCAGTTTGATTTTCACGTAACAGCAACATATGAGAGCCGAAATCCCATCAGACATCTTTTTCACTTATGTAGGATCCCTGTTGCGGATTCAATGGAATATCTCTACTGCCTGCAGCAAAGGGAATTCAGCTAAATCAAACTATTCCAGGAAGACACCCCAATGCTAGCAGCTTGTGTGAACAGAATAACTTCTGAGGTAGAATAACAACTGAGACAATCGCAATTTTCTTTTTGTCATGGAATTTATTATTATTTGGAGGAATCTCTTCTGAACTAATATTTTGTAGGATTGTGCACATTTCTGTGGTCAGAAAAATAAATATTGATGCACATATTATTGATGTCCAAACTGTTTCTCATTTATCTTTCCATCGTAGCTCGAGTAACTTTGTTTTAGAACTTATTTTTAAAAAAATTTAACAATCTGCATGACTTGCTCATAACATTGAACCTGACCCAGTCTGAGACCGATATCAATTGCGACAAGACACATTTGTTCACATATCGAAATTGTTGTGATCTATGGAGAAGTGGGATTAGAAAAAGAAACAGTGACTCTCCAATTACAGGAGGAATAGGAATCAGGAGAAATTCTCAAAAGGCCGGTTGATGGGACTTCTCTTCTCCACAAGTCTATGTCACCGGTGTGTGTACATTTATTCAAAGCTGTGCGTTAGTTAAATGTTTTTCGGAAAAGTGACTCGATGATATAATGAACCACAGACGGGAAAGTGAAGCCACAATCTGATCAGCCACAATCTTTGTGACAGGTGGAACATAGAACAACTCCTGCTCCTCAGTTCGACGTCACCTCATTTCAGTCAGCTCCTCAAAATTGCTAGACAGGAGCAGTTGAAGACCACTTTCTCCTTGTAACTGATGCACAGAAAAACAAGCGGAGAAAATTCAGCCCCTGCTCACTGTCAAGCATGGTTTAATATGGATTGGAAAACGTTCTTGACGGAAGAGCAGGTATTACAGTGAAATATGCCCCTCGTTTCGTTTCTTCTTGCAGAAGTTCCCCTTGTCTCCATTTATTAACCATGTTGTACACCCAGATTCACTATGAATACATGCCTGATGCCGAACCCAGTCATTACTCATAAAATCGTTCGGTCTCTCTGACTGCAAAATTCCTTCACAGGACTTCTGGGAAAATAACAACAGTAAAACCACTAACAACAGAATGAAAGAACAAGAGAAGCAGGTGTAGGTCACTCAGCCACCAAAGCCTAACTTTCCCTTCAATCAGATCATGGTTGATCAGCTTTTGGCCCCAACACCTGAACTGACTGACGTGTCAAACATCTATCAATACCCATCTTCCAAAATTCTTAGTGATCGATCTGCCATAACTCTCTGGAGAGGAGATGTCCCGACCGTCAATAACCTCTGTAAAAACGAAGCACTCACTGCACGTACACCGTGACCTATTGACATGAATAAAATATATGCACACAAGGGAAGAGTGTCAGGTTCTTATATCAAGCAAGAGTTAACTGAGGTTGGTATCAAGAAACTTGAAGAAAATTGAACTTAATGGCAACCAGGAATAATTTCCCCACTGGTTAGAGTGATTTAGAGCACGAAGGAAATGTTTGAGATTCGTGGACATCTACCATCTCAGTCATGGGACATTTCTGCAGGCGATCCTCAGGATAGATTACTCAACATAAACATCTTCAGCTGCTTCATCAATGTGTTACGCCCATCATAAGATCAGAAGTGCGGATGGCCACTGAAGATTACACAATGTTCACAACAATGTGGCCCGCTCATCTCCTGAAGTGGTGTATGTTCACGTGCGGCAAGATTGGACAACATTCAGGCTTGTGCAGTTAAAGTGTGAATAAAATACATGTAATAGTACTGCTAGACAGTGCATATTTCCCCAGAAAAATTAAGGAGATCATTGAGCACCTCAAGATTGAAGCTAATCAGCCTCCCAAAATATTAGATAAGAGGGAGAGCCCATTCTCTCCCTCCTGCTATTTAAACAGGAAGAGAAAGAAACTAGTCAAAATGTTGAGCTGTTAAACAGAAACCAGCGGTAGCCAAATCATGTCCTTAAGCTTCTTCAATTAGATCAAGATGCTTCAGTCTTTCAGGACCCTCAAATGGGAGAATGATATTGTTGTGGTTCTGTTCGTCGAGCTGGGAATTTGACTTGCAAACGTTTCGTCCCCTGTCTAGGTGACATCCTCAGTGCTTGGGAGCCTCCTGTGTAGTGCTTCTGTGATCTTTCCTCTGGCATCTATAGCGGCCTGTCATTGCTGCTTCCGGTCGTCAGTTCCAGCTGTCCGCTGTCGTGGCCGGTATAATGGGTCCAGGTTGATGTGTTTGTTGATAGAGTCTGTGGATGAGTGCCATGCCTCTAGGAATTCCCTGGCTGTTCGCTGTTTGGCTTGCTCTATAATAGTAGTGTTGTCCCAGTCGAAATCATATACTAAGGATAGCCACACACGCAGATGACAAACAACATGAATTCGACTTGGACAACACTACCATTATTGGGCAAGCCAAACAGAGAACAGCCAGCGAATTCCAAGAGGCATGACACTCATCCACAGACTCTATCAACAAACACATCGACGTGGACCCAATATACCGGCCACGACAGCGGACAGTTGGAACTGACAACCGGAAGCGGCAGAGATAGGCCACTATAAATACCGGAAGAAACAGCACAGAAGCGCTTCACAGGAGGCTCCCAAGCACTGAGGATGTCACCTGGACAGGGGACGAAACGTTTGAAAGACAAATTCCCAGCTCGACGAACAGAACCACAACAACGAGCACCCAAGCTACAAATCTTCTCCCAAACTTTGAGGAGGATGATATCAACGCCCCAACATGACAAAACACGAAGCAAAGACTAGAGGGACAGACTGCTCCACGTTGTTCCTCCTGGCTCCAGTGTTAATGGTACACACGTGGTACTTTATAGTGGTTTGCTGATGGTGAGTTAGTGTTATGTGCAGAGTCTTCAAGTAGCAACTTCCATCTCCAATAAGACAGGCCAGTGCTCTGTTTGGAGGTCAGAAGCTGGTAGGACTTGCTACCTCTTTCAGCAATAAGGCATTTTGCCAGCTGACAGATTTATGAACAACATGATGTTCAGTGAAGGGTCACAAGCCAACTGCACATTAAGATAGTGAGAATGTATTCAGAGCCTGGAGCTCTGTCTCGCCTAATATGGGGGCCCCACAGAGATACTTAAACCATCAGGCAAGGCATTATCGCGAAAATGCAATTTCTTCTGCTATCAATGTCTTTCACTCCATATAATGAATGTTAGTCCATAATCTCCAACATTTAATACCATCATCTCTTATTCTGTCAGAGTGCTACAAATTGAATACTTATTTCCTTCACATTCTCCTGATAGTACCATCAACCCATGGATTAGTCTGGTGAATATCCTTTGCACTGTCTCTGTGATGTGGAGACTTTTGCTTATAAAGGAGAGAACCTCTGTCCAGAATACCCCAAATACTGCTTCAGGAACTCTCTACAGCTGTACGAGGGTGTCATTTTGTAATGAAAGATAGCATGCAATTCATTGTACTGATTCATGGATGGTCTGCGTGAATTCTGTTAGTGACTTATAACCAAGGGCATCAAGGTCTGTTTCGAGAAAAACGCTTCCCTACTTCTCACCTTCGAAGAAATACAAAATGAAAAGGACTGTATACGATGGTCACATCATTTGTTGTTCAAATCATTTATTTGAGTTTTGAATAGTGGCGTTTCAACGACTCACGCATGCAATACCAATGAGTAGTAGCCTTCAGAACAGAACAGGGCCCTGCTCTCAGTATTCTCACCATCATTCAATTCTAAATGCATTTAGTATATTCCCCCTTACCCTCCAGTGTTACTTTCTTCACTCATCTGTGCACAACCATGTGAAAATATCTTCTCAGATTAAAATACACCACTCTCACTGCTTCTCATTCGTCGATGACACAACCAACATCCTCTATAAACTCCAGTATTTTAGCAAAAATATTTTCCCGGTCATGAATCTCGGCTGACTCTGCTAAATCATATCATTATTCCCCAAGGGTCTGGATATCGTTAATTACAAAAAGATGCGAATATTTTCCTCATACCCGACATCAAGTTATCGATCTGTTGTTTTTCTGTTTTTCCACTTTGCGTTCAGACAGGTTACCTTGCAGTTTGCAGGATGCTTTTCCATCATCTAAAGTGTTTTGATGAAGTTTTTCTTCCCTCATAGAATTAAGTAATTGGCAGTGCAGAAGGAGATCATTGAGCACCCTCAAGATTGAAGCTAATAACCCTACCAAAATGTTAGATAAGAGGGTCTCTACCAGGTCCAAAAAGTGTTATCCATCGAGCACAACTCTCCAACACTATCTCTGTAGCCCTCTAAATTCATCACTCATCTTGTCCAGCAGCTTGCCTACCTTCATTACCATGAACTTTTCCAATACATACTTTCACATCTCTAGTTTTTTGAAGTTCCTCACTTTTGCCAGTCACCCTGTTCTGTAAAATTTCCAAAAGACTAGAACAAACAGCCCTACCAACCATCAAACCAAAAATCTGGATCCGCTACGTAGATGACACTTTGTCATCACAAAAGGAAACACGATAGAAGAGACATGTAGCATCATCAACACCCTCACAGGCATAAAGTTCACTCAGGAGGAATAAACTGACAGCAAACTCGCATTCTTGGACGTCACAGTCAAACGAAAGGACAACGGAGAACTACAAACCTGCGTGTACAGAAAACCGATAAACACTGACCAACTACTTAACTACACCAGCAACCATCCCAACACACACAAACAAAGCTGTATCAGAACACTATTCCAATGAGCCACCACACACGGCAGCACTGACAAACTTCGGAAAACAGAGGAGAACCACCTATACAACGTATTCAAAAAGAACGGATACTCAAAAAATACAGTCCGCAGATTCCACAGGAACAAACCACGACAAGCAGACGTAACACAGCCAGAAAACCTAACCACCTTACCGTACATCAAAGAAGTCTCAGAAATGACAGTCAGACTACTAAGACCTCTCGGAATCCTGATAGAACAAAAACGCACCAACGCATTCAAACAAAAGCTAACAAACTTAAAAGACTCAGTGCAACCCATCGACAAAACCAACATCATCTACAAAATTCCATGCATAAACTGCCACAAACACTACGTAGGACAAACAGGAAGAAAGTTAGCCACCAGGATACACGAACACCGGCTAGCCACAAAAATACACGACGCTCTCTCCCTCTTAGCCCTACACACGGATCAAACAAAAAGCTATTTCGACTGAGACAACACATCTATCCTGGGACAGGCTAAGCAAAGACATGCCAGAGAATTCCTAGAGGCCTGGCACTCCAACCACAACGCCATAAACAAACGCATAGATCTAAATACCATCTATCAACTCCTCAGAAAACGAACAGGAAATGACATCACCACAAACCACAGGAACCCTATCCAGGACAAACATGTAAAGAGAAAGCAGGAAACAATAGCTTTGCTTCACTTGGCGGTCGCCAATGATGATGTTACTTCGCCAGGTAATGAAACGTCTGGATACCAAACCTACAGCTCAGCGAGCAAACCTACAACCCATTTCCAAAAGATTTTCTGTTGATTCCTCTGTGGAGATACTACCAACATTTTACCTCGAACAGAGATGGCCTCTGTCATGTTGCAAACACGTGAGAGGATGACACTGTGGCATATTGGATACATCACCCGCACATGTTCGGATTGTTCTAGAATCAAAACATTTGTTGGGTATTGTCACTACAGTCTTCTATCTGGTATGGAACTACAGGTTGTGCTGAATGACGTTATAAAGCTCTGTGACCTCCACTTTGGACCTGGATAGGACACAACATTGGGAAATAGCTAAAATGAGAATGGAGTGCCTTGGCCCTCCCTGTGCGGTCTCTGCAGACCCAGACAATTTGTAATTTCAGTACCTACACCTTGTTCATTGTGGGGATACAAGACCATCAGATCACCCTGAACAATCAGAGCAACTGACAACACAAATCCAGGATTACCATCCAGTGAACTTCCTCTGAAATTCCAATAAAAGGAACAAGTAAAATCTTCATGTACATGGTACACCCGCTCATGTTAGAAATACCATCCTCTCATTAGTTTGCATTTCTGGCTAAGCACTGGCATCCTGCAGTGGTTCAAGAAAGCAGCTCACCAACTCCTTATCAAGGGCAACTGTGAAAGGGAAACATATACTGACTCAGAAATAACACTGATGCACCATTAGTGAATAAAAGAAGATGACCACACTAAAGGAATCGAAACAGAAGGAACACAACTCACTTTATACAGGGCCATATCCTGACTCAGGAATGATACTCAGGAATATGGGAAAAAGTGAGAAATCAGTGATATTAATCTCATATTTTAATTCCATCCCAGATAATTATCAACAATTCCTTTGCTGATTCCTTTTTCTTTCTCTCTATTTCTTCATATATTAGATCAAACCACCAACACACATTACACTATTTCCCAAATAATTTCAGACCTGACCCGTGATCAGTGTACTCAAAACTCTGTTTATCTGTCAACAGAGTCTGGCAAACCTGTCCGTTTCCCCAGCACTCTGCTTCTTTCTGTTTCAGATCTCCTGTATCTTTCTTTGTTTGGTTTACCCTTTATTTTGTTACTTTACGGGATTTCAGCAAGGGCAGCATTTGATGACCATCACTAATTTCCGTTGACTGTGATCGTTCCACAAGGCAGTATAGAACCAACTACATTGTTATGGGTATGAAGTCACTCTTAATCCAAACTCGGTATCAATGTCATATTTCATTACCAAAGGATATCAGTAAAACGGATATGTTACTGGACAAAATACTGGTGATTTTATGGACACAGTTCGTGCAATTTGTTTTTTTTTAACTTCGGTTCTTATTATTTGAATTTAAGTTCTGCTACCAGCTGTGGGAGGACTTAAAACAGTATCTTTCGTGAAATGACCTGTGGTTCTGATTTATCCATCCAGCGACTTTCCTACTCTGATACATTGTCCCCATTATGAAGCAAATTTGAAGACACGCACAAGTTTGTGATTGAAATATGTGGAACTGGATCAGTGACCAGAAGAGAACCGGAACTGTAAAGTCTGATGTTCACCTTGGCTTAGATAATGGTTTATTCAGCAACCACACTGACGCAGAGTTGGAGATTCGGGGTATGATGAAACAGGTAGTGGACAGGTTTGGTGATGGAAGATAATTCAATATATAACTTAGTTCAAGACAAAAACGGTGCTTGCAGTCTTGTTCTCAGTTATTTGTGAGGAAATGTTCTGAATTATGCAGATAATGAATGTAGGTTACAATGAAACGAAATACAATAGTTTATATATTTATGATATATACAAAACAGAAAAAAATCAACATGGTTTCTGTAATTAATAAATGAGCAGAATTAGAGGGACTTACCAGGAACACCAATAATAGCGAGGACTGGATAATAACCTGCCTGAATCATCAAGAGTACACATAGTACCTTTCTTGGTAAATCTGACTTAGATCTGTGGAACCAGTAAAGTCCTTCAAGAAACGCCTGTGCGTAATTGTAACATTCCAGTCCATTGTTCTCAGATTCGGATCCATTGATTCAACATTCCAGTCCATTGTTCTCAGATTCTGATCGATTGTTGGAGCATTCCAGTCGAACCTTCTCAGATTCTTGTCTCTCCTTGCCCTGTCTCTGGAGCTGCTGAACTCTGTTCATGACGGAGTTGATGCATCTCTTGCTACAATGGCATAACACATTGAATGAAGCCCCGTACTAATCGGAGAGAGAAACCCTCCAGTGACACAGTTAGGATCCATGGAGGCTAACATCAATCACAGTCTCTGAACAAACAGTCCCAGTTAACTCATTAACTACAGAACTTAGAGCTCACATTAACAACTGGACTCGATTGGATGTCAATATCAATAACTATTGAGTTAATCTCTTATCATTCAGAATGTTGTCCATATACAATGCTGTAACCGCTTGCCTCCCTAAAAATCACACATTCAAGTTGTTGTTACTGTGCTGTTCTCTCCTCCGCTGTGACAAATGCCAACCAAAAGATTGTCAAATGGCAGAGTTGCCCTGGCATTTCAGAAGGAGCTTGTATTTGTCTGGACGTTCCTCTCATTGCCCTCAGAAGGCCACGTTGTAATATCAACACAACGGTCACGATACATTTTTGAAAAAAAAATTTGTAAGCATCTTACTGCTGTATTACACGTTGTAAAACTATAATTGACTTTGCTTGACTTCAGACCAAAGTCAAACTTGGCATTAAAAACCATGGATTCATGTGTGAGGGACAGAGTGGATATACCATTAACTAGGAGACAGAAAGAAATGCGAACAGTGGCTGTGGAGATATCGCCCCAGTCACCTTCTCTCTTTCTGCCAGATATGACGTAACGCAATCTGAACCAAACAGGATAAGTTTAAAAGGAGAGAAGAGTATGTTATGTATAAACTTTAATCACTGGATATAGAAATCGATAAGGTTAAGAATATATGCATAGTATATTCGGAATTAAAAACACAGACACAGAGAACACAATGCACAGAGCCATGTGAGAATACAGAACAACAAAGTCAAGAAATAACTTATTCCGAGCTGGTGCAGAGATGATGGTCTCAGTAACTGCCGCCTTTGTTGTAATTTTCACGTGGAATCCTAAATTGTGATAGTGAGTTATTCGGCCCATCGAGCCTACACTGACCTCTGAAGAGCACTGCACCCAGAACCACCTGCTACCCTATCCACGTATCTCCTATGGCTATCCTGCCACCTCCCTTTCCATCGAAGCTGGACTTGACGGATGGTAACATCAAGGACCCTGACCACATTATGACAAATCCAATTAGAGAATATTCTGCACTAGTAATGGGAATAGTGAGAAAAAAAAAACAACTTTAGCTCAATACATGTACTGGACTAAGGATACAATTTTACCAAGGCCCATAATGCTATAAGACAGCAGCGCTAACCCTTGATCCACCGTGCCACCGTGCCATGATCCCAACTTCGTTACTGTGACAAGGAATACTGGGGAACATGGAAATCTGAAATGCAAACAGAAAATGGTGGCGAAATGCATCAGATGAGTCAGGATCGAAGAGTGAAGCAGAATTGGCATATTGTGTCTGATGTGACTCTGTTCTGAAAAGCTCATATTGGTCTCAAAACGTAAATGCTGTTTCTCGCTGCTCAGATGCTGTCAGATGTGCTAAGGTTTTCCTGCGCTTTCAACTGTCTTTTTTCTTTTGGACTGGATACATATATATATATATATATATGACCTGAAAGGAGATGGTGAAGCTCTCAAGCATTTGGTGAAGTATTTGAATGTAAATTTTTTTTAAAAAATTGTTTTTGACAAAGTTCTCAAAATCGATAACGTCATGGACTCTCATAATTCGCCATGAAAATGTTGAAATCAATGGCCCTGATGTCGCATTATCAACCGTCTGAGGATAATCGATTGAAGTATAAACCCTGATCCACATTACCTCAATGTCATGTCTTTTCCTGATGTCACTGGGGTCGCACTCATCTAGCAAGTTCTCAAACTTTATGAAACATAAAATATCTTGGCATATTTATACAGGACATATTCATCCATGAGTTTTGAACGCACTAGCATTGGAAGATTGTATTTGACAAACCAGATCATTCTGCAGAAGGTGACAGAGAGCTGTCTGAATGAATCTCTTTTCTCCAAGAGATGCACATACACACATTTCAACATGTTTTTAGGGACATTTCAACATGTTTGTAACAACTGATAGTGAATTAACAACAAATTAGTCCCGAGACAGAATGACATGTAACTTGGAAGATAACTTGCTAAAGTTGTTTTTTTTTTCTCACTATTCCCATTACTAGTGCAGAATATTCTCTAATTCGGATTTGTCATAATGTGGTCAGGGTCCTTGATGTTACCATCCGTCAAGTCCTGCTTCGATGGAAAGGGAGTTTACTCTTATCTCACCTCAAATTCCACTGGAAGATCCATTGAAACAATAAAGAGCAAAAGATGAGAAATGTTTTATTCAATAATGTCCTCAAACTTTTGAAAAGTAAATTGGGCACGGACTTTTAATTCTGTCTGAAGATTTCTGTCCTATTAGTAATAAGACTCTTTGGTTAAGCTTTGTGAAAGAGGGACGGAAAGAAGCTCCACTTTGCATCAGTATTGACCAAAATCTTCAGTTCACGGTGCAGCAGTAGTTGGAAACATATTATTGTCTGTAGCTGTTGGAAATTGATAATTCCAAACTCATCATTCACTGAAGACCTGCAGTAGCACAGAAACCAGAAACTTTCAGCAGCTAGTTGAGAGCAAAAAGCGAAAGTGATAGTCAGGGAAAGTGGGAGTAATAGGGGAAGTGGAATGACATACAGTGCAGGAAGTGTTAAGGGAAATGGTCAGTGGAAGCCTCTGTCGCAGCTAAAGGCGCGATGCAAGGGAAGTAAATGTTAAAGGAAAGTGTAGGAAGGCGAAGAGGAAGTGTGGCTGTAAAAACATCAGTGGCAAAGAAAAGCCTGGATTTGGAAAAGTGAGATTGATGGACAATCAAATAGCACTGTTCATGAAATCTGGGGTCTTGTTTCCTTTGAAACCTAAGAAAAGATTTCTCCTACTTTTAAAATTAACACTAGATTCTTGTTCATATTGTGCATTCACTCTGCATTTCTGTATGTCTGTCAAGTGCACACAACATTTTCTTTTCTCCTAAATGCATTATTTCAACATGACGTCACTTTTTAAAACAATATTCAGAACCGTGGTTGTTTCTTCTATGAATTTGCTTCCAACTCAACCTAGGAATGAGAAAGAGAAAATTGATCTTCTACAGAGTGTTTAGCTGTAGAATTTCATGCAAACTTTATTCTCATCGCTCTCGCTCTTTCAAGCACTCTTAACGAAAGAGTCTGTGTCCATCCTGTAGATGAAAAAAGATCTTCAGGTCTGACTATTGCAGTGAATGACATAAAGAATAAGCTGCAGGTGCGCATAAAACGGAAATGTTACAATGCACAGTGCCAAAAGCTTGTCTAAGAGTAATGATGTACTAGTCTTATGCACAATACATTAGATTAGATTACTTCCAGTCTGGAAACAGGCCGCTCATCCCAACAAGTGCATAACGACCATCCGAAGAGCAACCCACCAAGACCCATTCCCCAACATTTTATCCCGTCACCTAACAAAACGGGCAATTTAGCATGGCCAATTTACCTAACCTGTACATTTTTGGACTGTGGGGGGAAACCGGAGCACTCGGAGGAAACCCAAGCAGATGCGGAGAGAATGTGCAAATTCCACACAGACAGTAGCCTGTGATGGTGAATTGAACCCTTGTCTCTGGTGCTGTGAGGCAGCAGTGCTTACCACTGTGCCAACGCAGAGTAGAGTATAAAGGCAGAATTCTGCTCCATGTGCAAAATACTATTTGTGGCTCCCTCACAAAAGATCTCAACGGCAATACGCTACAAATTCAGGAAGGGAGAAAAATAAGGGAGAACGGAATTATGACTTCTTCCTCTCTAACAGCTTGTGTAGAACAGGAAGAAAATCAAGTTTTGTTTCGGATATTCATAAATGTTGATGGATAGAATGTGCGCGATGGAGAGGGTGTTGTAGGATAATAAACAATGCCGTGGATGACACGATGCTTAGCCGGGTCGGTCACAGTAAGGAGGGCGGTGTTAGGTTACAGGATGGTACAAACAGGTTGTTCAGATGGCCAGATCAATGACCCACAAAGAACTTAACGCTGGAATATGTGAATGCTGCACTTTGGAAGAAAAAAACAAGATCGACAGTACTCAACCATGAAGATAGGCCAGATTTGCTTTTTGAACAGAGAAGGTTGAAGAATGAACCTGACAGAGATCGTGAGAGGTACGGATAGAGTGAACAGACAGTAACTGTTCCACTTAGTAAATGAGTTGAAAACTAGGATTTAAGTGAAAAACAAGATATTGTGAAAGTATTTGTGGAACCTGCTTTCAACAAAGAGGATAGTATGTAGCCAGAATGCATTGCCTGGGAGGGTTGTTGAAGAAGGCAACATTACAAATCCTGTAAAGTACTGATGTCATGAGGGACATAAGGAGAAAGGATGTGTTGGGTTCGCTAAATGATAATAAGGAGGACAAATATGTCAGGAATAAAAGGATGACTAGGGTAGGTATTGGTCCAGTCAAGGATAGTAGTGGGAAGTTGTGCGTGGAGGCAGAGGAGATTGGAGAGTCACTAAAACAATACTTTATGTCAGTATTCACTCAGGAACAGGACATTGTTGCTGATGTGAATATTGAGTCACAAGTGATTAGAATGGATGGCTTTGAGGTATGTAGGGAAGAGGTCCGGGGAATACTGGAAAGCGTGAAAATAGATAAGTCCCCTGGGCCTGCTGGCATTTATCCTAGTATCCTCTGGGAAGCTAGGGAGAACATAGCGGAGCCATTGGCCTTGATTTTTATGTCGTCGTTGTCTACAGGAATAGTGCCAGAAGTCTGGAGGATAGCGAATGTGGTCCCCTTGTTCAAGAAGGGGAGTAGGGACAGCCCTAGTAACTATAGGCCAGTGAGTCTCACTTCTGTTGTGGGCAAAGTCTTAGAGAGAATTGTAAGGGATAAGATTTATGAACATCTGGATAGGAATAATGAGATCAAAAATAGTCAGCATGGTTTTGTGAAGGGCAGGTCGTGCCTCACAAACCTTATTGAGTTCTTCGAGAAGGTGACCAAGGAAGTGGAGGAGGCAAAGCAGTAGATGTGGTGTATATGGATTTTAGCAAGGCGTTCAATAAGGTCCCCCATGGTAGGGTAATGCAAAAACTACGGAGGTATGGCATTGAGGGTGCATTAGAGGTTTGGATTAGGAATTGGCTGGCTGGAAGGAGACAGAGGGCAGTAGTTGATGGTAAAGGTTCATCTTGGAGTGCAGTTACTAGCGGTGTTCCACAAGGATCTGTTTTGGGACCATTGCTGTTTGTCATTTTAATAAATGACATGGAGGAGGGGCTTGACGGCTGGGTGAGCAAGTTTGCGGACGATACGAAAGTCGGTGGAGTGGTGGATAGCGAAGAAGAATGTGACAGGTTACAGCGGGATATAGATAAGTTGCAGAGCTGGGCAGAAAGGTGGCAAATGGAGTTCAATGTAGCTAAGTGTGAAGTCATTCACTTTGGTAGGAGTAATAAAAAGATGGATTACTGGGCTAATGGTAGGCTACTTGGTAGTGTCGATGAGCAGAGGGATCTTGGTGTCCATGTACACAGATCTCTGAAAGTTGCCACCGAGGTAAATAGTGCTGTGAAGAAGGCATATGGCGTACTGGGCTTTATTGGTAGAGGAATTTAGTTCCGGAGTCCTGAGGTCATGTTGCAGTTTGATAAGACTCTGGTGCGGCCTTATCTGGAGTATTGTGTACAGTTCGGGTCGCCATACTATAGGAAGGATGTGGAGGCACTGGAACAGGTGCAGAGGAGGTTTACCAGGATGTTGTCTGGCCTGGTAGGAAGATCGTATGAGGAAAGGCTGAGGCACTTGGGGCTGTTCTCATTGGACCAAAGAAGGTTTAGGGGAGATTTGATAGAGGTATACAAGATGATTAGGGGTTTAGATAGGGTTGACAGTGAGAACCTTTTTCCGCATATGGAGTCAGCTGTTACTAGGGGACACAGGTTTAAATTAAGGGGTGGTTGGTATAGGAGAGATGTTAGGGGTAGATTCTTTACTCAGCGGGTTCTGAGTTCATGGAATGCCCTGCCAGTATCAGTGGTGGACTCTCCCTCTTTATGGTCATTCAAGCGGGCATTAGATAAGCATATGGAGTTTATTGGGCTAGTGTAGGTTAGGTAGGCTTCAGTCGGCGCAACATCGAGGGCTGAAGGGGCTGTACTGCGCTGTATTTTTCTATGTTCTATGTTCTATGTAAATCCCCAGGACTGGATGGGATCAATCCCAGGTTGCTGATGGAGGTGAGATAGGAAATAGCAGGGGCTGTGACAGAGATCTTTGTCACCTCTTTAAACACAGGTGAAGTTCCAGAGGACTGGAGCATTATTAATGTTGTTCCCCTGTTCAAGAAGTGTTCTCAGGATATTCCAGTTAAGTACAGACCTGTGTGCCTGTTAGTGGTGGGAAAGTTGGTAGAGAAGGTACGGCGGGATAGGATCCATTTCTATTTGGTAGATAATGATCTCAACAGTGATAGGCAATATGGTTATGTGCGGGGGCGTTCGTGCCTTACCAACTTATTAGAATTCTTTGAGGAAGTGACCAAGTTCATAGATGAAGGATGTGATGTCTATGTCATATACTTGGACTTTGGTAAGGAGTTTGATGAGTTTCCCCAGGGTAAACTAATGAAGAAATTGAAATCCCATGGTGCGCACTGTCTTCAACAGAGGTGAATAAAGACCTGGTTGAGCAACAGGAGATAGAGACTAGTAGTTGAAAGGAGTTTCTCGAAATGGAGAAACGTGACCAGTGGTGTTCCGCATGGATCAGTGCTGGGGCCACTTTTGTTTGTAATATAAATGAATGATATGGAAGAGGACATTGATGGTCTGATTGGTAAGTTTGCAGACGACACGAAGATTGGTGGAGTAGCAGAAACCACAGGGGAATTTTAAAAAATTCAGGAAAATATAGATAAACTGGAGATTTGAGCGGAGAAGTGGCTGATGGAGTTCAAATCCGGGCAAATGTGAGGTGCTGCATTTTGGGAGGTCTAGTTCGAGAGCGAACTACACTGTAAATGGAAGAGCTTTGGGAAAAGTCGATGAACAGAGAGATCTGGGTGATCTGATCAATTGTTACCCTGAAGGTGGCTGCGCAAGCAGATAGAGTGATCAAGAAGTCATATGGTATGCTTGCCTTCTTTGGACGTGATATTGAGTATAAGAGCTGGCACGTTATGTTTAAACTGTACAATACATTGTTTCGGCCGCATTTCAATATTGTATACAGTTCTGGTCACCATATTACCAAAATAATGTGGACGACTTGGAGAGGGTGCAGAGAAGGTTTACGAGGATGTTGCCTGGTATATCAATGAAGAAAGGTGGAGTAGGTTCGGTTATTTTCATTAGAAAAAAAAGGATTGAGGGAGGACCTGATTAAGGGATACAAAATCATGAAGAACAAAGACAGAATGGATAGAGACAAGCTTTTTCCTAGGGTGAAGGTTTCAATAACTAGAAGTCATGCTTTCAAGCTGAGAGGTAGAAGATTTAAGGGGGTTTCAAGCGGTAAGTTATTTACACAGAGTGTGGTGGGCGTTTGGAACGCGTTGCCAGCAGAGATGGCAGAGTCAGGCACGGTAGATTCATTTAAGATGGGTCTGGACAAATGCATGAGTAGGAGGGGAGCAGAGGTATACAGATACTTAGGAATTGACGACAGGTTTGGACAGTACATTTGGATCAGCTCAGGCTTGGAGAACCGAAGGGCCTGTCCCTAGGCTGTACGTTTTCTTTGTTCTTCTTTGTTCTTTGTTCTTTGAGATGTGGAGGCGTGATATTTTTGCCATCACAGAACTGTGGCTGAGGGAGAGCAGGACTGGTTACTCAGTATTCTACTGTACAGGAACCATAGCCAGGAGAGAAGAGGGGGTAAAACTGGAGGTGGATTTGTTTATTAATCATGGAGTGAGTTTCTGATTTAAGGAGGGATGATATCTTGGAAGAATCTTCAAGCGAGACTTTGTGGTTGGAGTTTAGGATTAAAACGATGACAGATGAATGAAAATACAGGAGCAGATATAAACACAAATCATTGAGGTGTGTAAGACAGTAATATGATGGTTATACTGAGATAGTTAAAATCCCAACATTTATTGGGGCCGTGATATCTTTTTTTTTCAGAGTAGCCAGATGGTTTGAAATTTATTGCAGAGAATTTCTTATATTAAAATGTAGAAGCCTCAACAAGGGATGGTGGAATACTGGGACCTCATTGTGGGGAGTGAAGCCAGTCAGTTATTCCAGGCAGGATTTGGAAACCATGAAAGGACCAGTAACCATGTCTCATACATTTTCAATTTGTCCAGGAAAAGTCAAAACAAAAGGGCTGAGAAGTAAGATGTTTTTGGATTGCGGAGGCAGATTTTATTTTTTTTAAATGACAGGAGTTGTCGAAAGTGCAGTTATATCTGTTTAACATTGCAGCAGAACAGGGTGAGATGGGATCACATGATTTAAATGGAAATGAAGTCAGTGCCGGTCCAACATGTTACATCGAAGCTGAAAGTTTGGAAAACCAGCACAGTGACCCTAGAATGTCGACAAATTTGCAAAATGGAACAGAAGATATAAATGAAAGCTTAAAGCAGGTATAATGTGAGCAGATCAGTGGAGGTACAAGAAGAGTGCAGAAAGTGTGAGGCTGAACTTAAGAAAGTGAGTAGAAAAGCAAAAAGGTGATGTGATAAAACATTAACGGGTAAAATTAACAACAATCCAACGATATTGCATCGGCTTGTGAAGCGGAAGAGGATAACACGTGAAAGAATTGGTTGTATTAAGGACCAAGGAGGCAGCATGTGCACGGAGCTAGAAAATATGTTAAACACGAAATTCATATCTGTCTTCACTTTGGAGAAGCCGTGACTGAATTCAGGGAGAATGACAGTGAGATCCTCGAACAGACTGATGCAAAAGCTCAGGAAGAATTGAAAGTTTATGCGGGATAAAGAGTAGGCAAATCCGCAGATCTGGGTGACCTGTATCTTCGGATGATGTAGGAGATGAGCGAGGAGATTACAGGTTCTTGAATTTTCTTTTCTTTTCGTTTTGCCTCTGTTCACTGAGGGGGTTTGATAGGACAGATACATCTAATGCAGGTTCAATTTTCAGATTGTGAGAAATACGCCATTGAAATAAAGACTATCAATTCTGTCATTAATTGTCGGGAAACAATTGAGAAAATTCTGAAGGCTGTTCAGTTTGAATCCCAAAGAAAAGAAAGATTACCTCGGTTGGGATTAGACAATCATGGCTGACGAGGTACTCAGGAAAAGTACCACAGAAAAAGAGCGAGCCTATAAAGTCACGAGAGCACTGGGAAATCAGAAGATTGGGAAGGCTACAAAAGCAAAGACAGGATAACAAAGACAGAAATAAGGAAGTAGAGAATCAAATGTGAAGGTAGGCTAGCCAGTAATATTAGAAATTAAATTTAAATATTCTTTCAACACATAAGAAACAAACGAAAGTGAAAAGTTGAGATTGGCCTCTCCAAATTGATGCAGGAAGTCTAGTGATGGGAGAACAGGGAATAGCTGAAGAACTGTATAAATACTTTGTGTCAGTCTTCGCAGTGGAAGACATGAGTAGTATCCCAACAATCAAGGAGAGTCAAGGGGCAGTGTTCAGTATGGTGGCCATTGCAAAGGAGAAAGTACTTATAAGCTGAAAGGTCTAAAACTGAACAATCTGCTGGCCTGGATGGGCTACGCCGTAGGGTTCTGTGAGATGTGGCTAAAGAAATAGTGGAGGCGTTGTTTTTAATCTTTCAAAAATCACTGGATTCATGGAAAGTCCCAGGTGGTTGGAAAACCTCTGTTGTAATCCTCTTGTTCAAGAAAGGATCAAGACAAAAGATGGAACATTATAGACCGATTAGAATAGTTTCGGTTGGCGATAAAAAAATCTAGAATCCATCGTTAAGGATGAGATTTCAAAATTATTGGGAGTACAGGGGCGAATTAGAACAAGTCAGCATGGATTTAGTAAGGGGAAGTCGTGCCTGACAAATCTATTAGAATTCTTTGAAGAAATAACAAAAGTAACCGAGACCAGAGAAACCCAGTGGATGTTACCTAACTGGACTTCCAAAGCGCCTTTGGTAAGATGCCTGACTGGAAGCTGCTGAATAAGGTGAGGGACCATGGTGTTCGACGTGAGCTACCCATAGGGAGGGCCTCAACTGGGACATTGGGTTGATGTCACTTTACAGGTGACAACCATTGCACTATACACACACACGGATACTCCTGCACACACACTGTCACACACACACAGGCAATCCTATAGACACGTACACACGGACATGCATACACACAGACACGCACACAGACACCCACACACACGCTTACAGACACACGCACTACCACACTCACACATGCACCCCCTCACAGACTTAAGACACTCTGCATCACGACACACACACATACACTTTCTCACAGTCACAACCCCCACCCTAGACAGACAGACAGAAAGACACACACAGACAAAGACCCACATGCACACATACATTTTGTGAGGTGTATTTGTATTTGCAGGGTTGCATTGTACTTTACTCAAAAACTGCATACATTCATGTAGATCTCTGAGCTAAAAAAAACTGCATTAATTTATGTAAAACTCCGTTATCTCACCTTTTAGATTAGAATCAATCTAAACATCATGGCATAGACAGAGAACACAGGGTCCTAACACCTTCAACATATTGTCTAGCTATCACCATTGTTAATATCTAACCTGAGAATGCAACTTGTATTAAAAAAAGGTTTTGTGATTTACACATGAAAGAAGTGAAACTATCACTGCATTCTAACAGATAAAAGGCATAACAGAAAATCAAATTTTCAATGCATGATTTCAGTTACTTTACACTGTAAATTTTTGCTATCAATTCTGTGTTAGGATTGAGCCCTCCACAATCACCCGATGAAGGAGCATTGCTCCGAAAGCTAGCGTGCTTCCAATTAAATCTGTTAGACTATAACCTGGTGCTGTATGATTTTTAACTTTGTTCACCCAGTCCAACACCGGCATCTCCAAATCCGTGCTACAAAGGTGTTTAACAGTGCTTGTATAGGATTCTCTGAAGGATGACTTGCAGGTTGAGTCCGTGGTTAAGAAAGCAAATGTAATGTTGTCATTTATTTCGTGAGGGTTGGAATGTAAAAGCAGTGAATTGCGACTGATACTTTATAAAGCTCTGGTTAGGCAGCATTTAAAATATTGTGTCCAGTTCTGGACCCCCTCAGAAAGGACATACAGGCACTGGAGCGTGTCTCGCGGAGATTCACACAGATGGTCCCTGGAATGTTAGGCCTGACACATGATGAACGACTGATGATCCGGGAGTTGTATTCGTTAGAGGGGAAATCTGATAGAAGCTTATATGATAATGCATGTCTTAGAAAGGGTGGACACTGGAAATTGATTCCGTCAGGTGAGGATACCAGGACTCGTGGGCACAGCCTTAGAATTAGAGGGGGGCAATTTAAAATGAAAATTAGGAGACATTTCTTCAGCCAGAGAGTGGTGGGCCTGGAGACGTCATGGCCACAGAGCGCAGCGGACAGTAAATGTCTTCAAGATAGAGTTTAATATAATGTTTAATCTCACAAGGGCAAGGGATACTGGGACAGTGCGAGTAAGTGGCTTTTGAAATGCCCATCAGCAATGATTGAATAGCGGAGTGGATTCGATTGGCCGAATGCCTTTCCATCTATTCCTATTTCTTATGGACTTATGGAATCATTAAATATCATCAAGGCTGAGAGAGAAATACTTTTTAAACAACGGTTCTGGGTAAAATTGCAGGGAAGTGGAAAAGGGGATTGTCAGAATAAATACAATGTTATTGAAAGGAAAGTCAGACTCAGTGAGGGGTAGGAATGCTATTGCTCCTATGTCTTTGATATCCTCTTTCCAATAGCCCTGTGTTTACTGGAATATCAACCTCTCTCCATCTGGAGTGAGACACAGTTTGGAATGCAATCAACGGATTCAAGGAATTCATAAATGCATACTAATAGCCAGAAAGGACAAGCAGAGGACTGTGATGATACAGATTGGTCTGGAAGATATCAGGCAAACAACCTCCAAGGCCAACCAGTGACATGCAGTGTGCAGAAGAACATCCTGTGCCTGTTGTTGAAGAGTGCTGAAGGTCCAAACACTACATTACTACAGTGTCTCCCTCCTTCCCAAACCAAATCTAAACGGATTGGTGGAGGAGTGGAGTTGTGGAGGGGTGGAGTGATATGCTTTTGCTAGATTTTTTGGTAACATTGTCAGAAGTAAGGGTTTGGTTCAAGAGATTTCAGATAGCGGCAGCTCAGCCAAAAGTACAGGTTAGCTCATGTAAAGTCCTTTAAACTTCCGTCTAACAGGAGTTGAGACGGCAATTAGATCAGTTGTGTGTTCCTCCTGCTGAATGTAGGAACTCAGGGAGACTGCCACTACCCCTGATGACTACATGCGTTTGAGGTTCACCCATCTGCAGGTCCGGGGAGAACGTTTTCGGGAGCTGGAGCTGGATGCATTCAGGATCATTCGAGATGCTGAGCACCTCATAGACAAGAGATTTAGTGAGGTGATCACACCCACGCTCCTCCTTTTGTAATGACTGTGGTATCCCAGTCCCACATACCAATTCATGCCCTGCATTCATAAGCCTTTCCTGTCAGCCCTCTTGCATTGAAATAGATGCAATTTAATCCACCAGGTGTTCCTTCCTACTTGTCGTGTTCCAGGCAGAGAGTAGCTGGTTCACAAACCTGAAAGGCAAAGGGAGAAGGCAGAGTGAAGGAATCCCTTGTGGCCATTCCCCTCATAAACAAGTAAATTTGTTTCAGATGATGATAGGCGGATGACTATTCAGGTGAAAGCAGCGGTAGCAAGATCGGTTTGCACTACAACTGGCTCTGGGGCAAGGCAGGAAAGGGTAAATGTAAGGGGGTTTGCTTAGAGATAGGAGACTCTATAGTTAGGGGGGCAGACAGGAAACGTTGTGGCCGCAAATGGGAATCCAGCATGGAGTGTTGCCTCCCAGGTGACAGGGTACACGTTATCTGCAAGTGGCTGCAGAACGTCCTCGGATGGTGTGGGTGTGGATGTTGGGCGTGAGCAGCCAGACGCCATTGTACATTTGGTATAAATGACATAGATAGAAATATCAATGAGGTCCTGTGGAGTTGCTGCAGATAGCGAGGGAAATCGTTAAAAACCAGGACCATGACAATGATAGTACAAGATTATTTCCAGTGTCACGTGCTAGTGAGGGCATGAACAGGAAGATATGGCAGATAAATGCGTAGCTGAAGAATTAGTGTAGTGTGCAGGGATTCAGATTGTTAGATCACTGGGATCTCTTCTGCGGCAGAGGTGACCTATTCAAGACGGACGGTCTGTACCGGGATTGGAGGGCGGGGAGGGCATATCATCGCACCGAGATTCCAAATGAGGGTTAAAACTATAATTGGTAGGAGAAGTGGAATCCTAAACAGCTGGGAAGCAAGTCCGAGGCAAGAAGGAGACATAGTAATCAAAAAATAGTAATTTGGACATACAGGTCAGGCTGGAACACAACAGTGAGCAAGGAATGTCTATTGGATTAAATTGGTTCTGTTTCAAAGCAAGACGGCTGATAGGTAAGACCGATAACCTCAGAACGTGGACAGATGCATTGGATAGGGATATCATTGCCATTACAGGAAAATGGCTAAGGGAATGACAGGACTGACAACTTAATGAACCAGTGTACAGGTGCTTAAGGAGGGCTAGACGTCTAGGAAGGAGCGGAGGAGGTGTTGCATGTTTGGTTAAGGTGAGCATCACAGCAGTGATCAGGGATAAAATAACCGAAGTGAAGCTTTGTGGGTGGAGCTAAGAAATAAGTACGGGATGGTGACGTTATCGGGTTTGTACTGTAGGTCCCCAAAGAGACAACTGGAATTAATGGAATAAATATGCAGGGTGAGAGGGGAGACGTGCAGGGACAATAGGGTTAATAATTTCCCTAAAAGAGCATTAGATGGAGTAATTAATTGTTCTCTGTTAGACATGACAAGTATTGCTAGATTTTACTTGAAACAGTAACATTTTGAATGGTTTTGGCTTCTCGAACTTTCACAGATTACGACTCTGGTTAAATAATTTCTGTGTTTCTGGTTTAAATCAGGGGGATAGGGACGGGAGTGCTTGGGGCTAACCCCATGTCTTAACTTGGGTCTCGGTGCTGGAATTTATCAGCTTGTGGTCTTTCATCTGAGATTTAAACTGGTTGAGACAGATTTGAAGGAACGACAATAATACCAGCAGATTTGAACACTTGCAAGTTAGTGCCCTGGATCTTTCAATAAAATTTAGGTGAGAGCATTTGTTTAATTTTTTGACTTGTGGTTGCTTCAATTAAAAGTGAGAGAAATGGCTCTTAAAATTGTGAAAGCAGTTCAAGAATTTGAAGATGATTCTCAAATTATTCCAGAAAGTTTAGAAATAAAGAAAAAGAACATTTTTTTTATTTAACTAAGAAGTTAGATTTGTGTTCAACTAAAGCCAAAGTAAAGTTGAAATTGTAAGTAAGTTACACAAACACTTATGTGTGTCAGAGAAAGAGACACGTGCAGTAGAGCTAGAAAAAAAACAGAAATTACAATTGAGGAAAATGGAGTTAGAAGATAAACAAAGAGAAAGAGAGGGAGAGAGATAGAGAAAAAAAGACAGAGAGAGGAAAAATACAGGGAGAGAAATGGCTCTTAGTTGGTCAGAGAGAGAAGAAAGGGAGAAATAACAAGAAAGAGAACGCGAACATGAGAAGTTGCAACTTAGTCAGCAAAGTCAAGTTAAGCGGCTGAAGATTAAAGGATGGTCATCATATATACAAATATGTCAAAACTCTGCCACATTTCGATGAGAAACACATTGAAACCTTACTTATTGCACTTGAAAAATTGGCAAGGTATATGGAGCGGTCAGAGGATTTATGAGTATTGCTAGTTCAGAATAAACTTGTCGGCTGAACGTGTGAGGTTTTTGTGGCGCTGTCAGATGAGCGGTCAAGGCATTATGAAGAGGTCAATCAAGTTATTTTAAGTGTTCTGAACTGGCAACAAAAGCATATAGACTGCGATTGAGGAACATAAAGTAAGAACCAAGTCAGACTTACGTTGAGTTGGAAGGATTTAAACATAGTCAATTTGATGGATGGGTGCGTGCTTTAAAAATACATAAGAACCTTCGAGGCTGTTCGAACGATTATACGTTGGAGGGGTTTACAATCCCACTTGCAGAGATCGAAATAATTTCAGTGGAGGAACAGAAAATTCAGGAAATGAAAACGACAGCCGAATTAGCAGATAATATATCGTAATGCACAATGCAAGTTCCTAGCCTGCATTTCATCGTGTGATGGAAAAACGTTGGGAGAAAAGGAGCGCCCTCACTGCGAACAAAGTGTGGAGAACACTGGTAAGGAGTTATCACCGGATAAAAAAAAATAAGGCTAAGACGTTGGAATGATCTCATGGTTTTCCACTGTGGTAACGTCAGACACGTAAAATCACAGTGTGGGTCGTTAAAGAAAGGCGCTGTGAGAAAAGATGTGGAAAAAATAACGTAACACAGTGGCATTAGTAAGGTAGTGAAGGAGACCCCAAGAAGAGCCGAGGAAGTGCAGGAGAGAGCACAGCCTCACACTAGTAGGTAACATTCTCAGTGGGCCTCCGGGCAAAGCACTGTTGATAATTGTTCCTTTTTATTTATAAGTTTTTCTATTTATTCTATTTGTAAGTAGATAGCAGGAATTATCAACAATGTTCGGTGTATGAAGTTAGTGCCTGATCTATACAAATATTTCCCCTCCGTGGGTAAAGTTTACTCTAAAGAACGGGGAAAATGACAAGACGTTATGATTTTGAGAGACAAAGGATCTAAAGCTGATAGTAAATGATGAGTGAATTTGCACTCTTTCTGATCTGTTGCACGAGAGTGTGGCAATTTGTGGGATAGATGGACAGATATTTAGCCCTCCCAATGTAAGGTTAGGTTGGAGTGCCAACTCAAGACTGGACAATTTACAGTATGAATCATTGACAAAGTGTCATTTCCAGGAAGTCAGTTTGTTCTTTGGAATGATTTGGCAGAATCCAAGGTGGGAGAATCAAACCCTTGCTGTCGAGAAGCCCAAGGAAGAGTACGAAACTGAGGAGTTAAAATAGAACTATCCTGGTATCTTCCCAGACTGTGTAGTAACTGGTCCCACGATCATAAGTCACAGCCCGAAGCGAAACGTGAAGAGAAAGATAAAGGACCTGAATGAGGTTTGCTCGCTGAGCTGAAAGATCCATTCTCAGATGTTTCCTCACCCTACTCGGTAATATTTTCAGTGGCACTATGGGCGAAGCACTTTCTATAATTCCGCCTTTCTATTTATATGTTTTAAATTTATTCTATTTATAAATATATAGCAGGAATTATCAACAGTGCTTCGCCCATAGGCCCAAAGAAAATTTTACCTAATAGGGTGACGAAACATTTAGAAATTAACGTTCCAGCTCCGTGAGCTAATCTATATCCAGAACCTCAATCTGAGCTACAAAGCTTCTCAAAACTAACTAAAAGATGAAGGAGTTGAGGTTCAGTTAGAGAATATCCTTTTGACATAACTGTGCAGCAAAAATGAGAACAGGCAGAGGATCAGACAGAAGTTTGTAGTCCTGAAAGGCTAAGGACTTTGCTACAGCACGACGAGATGATCAAAATTATATTTTAGGATGCGTACTTCAGAAAATTGGCAGAGAATATTCTGGAGAGTTATTATCTGAAAGATAAAATGCTAAGACAGTAATGGAGACAACAGCAGATCAGTGTAAAATAGAAATTGGGCCAAAGTGCACCAGATTATGTTGCCGGTTGGATACAGACAGGAGGTGTTACTGATAACACATACACTACCTATAGGAGATCACCTACGTACATGAAAGACTATGATTAAGTTACAAAAACATTTTTTTTGCCCTGGAATGCATAAGGCTGTGATTATCTTTTGCGTACGTGTCATACATGCCAAATGTTAGGTAAGCCACAGCCAAAGACCAGCACGTTTGTTGCCAATTCACAGATTTGAAGAACCTTTCACACGGGTGATTGCTGATTGTGTAGGTCCCCTCCAGTGAATTAGGTGAGAAAACGAACTGGAGAAACAGGTATGAGTTGCTTCTCCGCACAGTGAGGAATCAAATCCAGATGATGTGGTTGATGTGTCTCAAAATCGATTAAAAAACGAAGGAGTCCTTCAGGAGTGGGATAGGTTAGTCAAATATGTGCCTCATGAGGATAAAACGCAGTTGAAAGATCTGTGACTGCATGAGAAGGACATATGTATGAGTCAGACGGTTAAGACTAATGCTGCCATACATAAAGTAGACATCGGGAATATTGCTCTGATAAAACAAGACCACTATTAGCATATTACTTTCAAAGCTAGACAGATCCAGATGGAGGCAGAGGTCGGCACGATGAGGGTATCATTGAACCAAGCCTGAAAGAACAGAGTTCGGCAAACAGCTTCGTTCTCAGACTGGAAAAAACTCAACAAATCTGCGTGGATTATCGAAAGGTCAACACCGTCCTAAAATCAGACTCATTTCCAATTTTTAGATTGGAGGACAAACGAGCGTAGTTCTGTTAAATTTGAAATCATTATTGAGAGGGACAAAACAGGTGCCCATGTTCAAGTTTTAAATTCATGCAATGTGAACTTTGACGGAATTAGACAGGAGTAGGGGTTGATTGAAGTGTTTGCTTGCAGGCAAAGGGCACTCGCGCGAGGGAGGCATTTAAAAGTGAGATAGCGGGAGTTCAAGGTTTATATGTTCCCGTGAGAGCGAACGGCAATGTTGGGAAGATTAGAGAACCATGGGTGACACGACGAATTGAGGCTTTGACCAGAATAAAGAAGGCATGGCTCAAGTACAGGCAGTTGAGATAAAGGGGAGATGTACAGGAGATACTGGAGTTTACTGAAGAAGGAAATCAGGAGGGCGATAAGGGGGCACAAAGTAGTATTGGGTGAGAAGATTGGGTGATCCAAATAGGTACTTTAAGTATATTAAAGAAATGAAACCTAGAGAGAGTAGAAGGTTAAAAATCACACAACAACAGGTTATCGTCCAACAGTTTCTATTGGAACCACACTAGTTTTTGGAGCGTCCCTCCTTCATCAGGTGATAGTGGAGGACTCAATACTAAGACACAGAATGTATAGCAAAAATGTACAGTACGATGTAACTGAAATTATACGTTGAAAAATACCTTGATTGTCTGTTGAGTCTTTCATCTGTTTGAATATCATGATAGTTTCACTTCTTTCATGTTTACTTCAAACAACCTTTCTTTAAAATTTGCATTCTCAGGTTAGCTGTAAAAATAGGTGATAGCTAAACAATATGTTGACGGTATTAGCCCTCTGTGTTCTCTGTCTATGCCATGATGTTTAGATTGATTTTAATCTAAAAAGTGAGATAACAGAGGATTACATGAATTCATGCAGTTTTTGAGCAAAGTATAACGTACCTCTGCAAGTACAAATTCACCCCACAAAATATATGTGTGCATGTGGGTCTTTGTCTGTGTGTATGTGTGGCGGGGTGGGGGGCTGGGGGTTGTAAGCGTGAGAGAGAGTATGTGTGTTTGTGTAGTGATTGAAGAGTGAATAAGTGGCCGAGCAGATGCTGACAGGTAAGTTTGATACCCATAGAGAGGGCCTCAACCGGGACACACACGCATTCTCTCTCTCTCTAACACACACACACACACGCATCCTCTCAGAGACGTAGACCACTCTACACTCACTACACACACACATACACTCTCTCTCACATTCACAACATCCAACCCGGAAGACACACATTTACAAAGACCCACATGGACACATAAATTTTGTGGGTTGAATTTGTACTTACAGAGTTACATTGCACTTTGTTCAGAAACTGCATGAATTCATGTAATCTTCTGTTATCTCACTTTTTAGATTAGAATAAATCTGAACATCATGGCATAGACAGAGAACACAGGGGGCGAACACCTTCAACATACTGGTCTAGCTCTCACACATTGTAACAGCTAACCTGACAATGCAACTTTTAAAAAAAGGTTTTGTGATTTACACATGAAATAAGTGAAACTGTCATGATATTCAAACAGATGAAAGACTTAACGGACAATCAATTTATTTTTCAATGTATAATTTAAGTTGTATCACACTGTTATTTTTTGCTATACATTCTTTTTCTCAGGATTGAGTCCTCCACTATCACCTGATGAAGGAGCGACGCTCGAATGCTAGTGTGCTTCCAAATAACCCTGTTGGACTATAACCTGGTGTTGTGTGATTTGTGACCTTGTACACCCCAGTCCAACACCAGCATCTCCAAATAGAGAGAATAGGACCTCTCAAGGATCAAAGAGAATATGTATTTGTAGTACTGCAGGAGATGGGTGAAGTCCTCAATGCCTATTTCTTCCCTGTGTATACTATGCAGAAAAACATGAAGATTTTCAAAGTTTGGGAGAAGATTTTTAGCTCGGGTACTCGTTGTTGTGGTTCTGTTCACCGAGCTGGGAATTTGTCTTGAAAACGTTTCGTCCCCTGTCTAGGTGACATCCTCAGTGCTTGGGAGCCTCCTGTGAAGCGCTTCTGTGCTGTTTCCTCCGGCATTTATAATGGCCTGTCTCTGCCGCTTCTGGTTGTCAGTTCCAGCTGTCCGCTGCAGTGGTGGGTATATTGGGTCCAGGTCGATGTGTTTGTTGATAGAGTCTGTGGATGAGTGCCATGCCTCTGGCAATTCCCTGGCAGTTCTCTGTTTGGCTTGCCCTATCATGGTAGTGTTGTCCCAGTCGAATTCATGTTGCTAGTCATCTCTGTGTGTGGCTACTAAGGATAGCTGGTCGCGTCGTTTCGTGGCTAGTTGGTGTTCATGGATACGGATCGTTAGCTGTCTTCCTGTTTGTCCTATGTAGTGTTTTGTGCAGTCCTTGCATGGGATTTTGTACACTACATTGGTTTTGCTCATGTTGGGTATCGGGTCCTTCGTTCTCGTGAGTTGTTGTCTGAGAGTGGCTCTTGGTTTGTGTGCTGTTATGAGTCCTAGTGGTCGCAGTTGTTTGGCTGTCAGTTCGGAAATGCTCCTGATGTATCGTAGTGTGGCTAGTCCTTTGGGTTGCCGCATGTCCTCGTTCCATTGTCTTTCCCTCAGACATCTGTTGATGAAATTGCGACCCCACCCCACAGCTCACCAATAGGATAAACAACACACTGAGGAATCTACAAGAAAAACCGTCAGATAACCAGGTCTGACCGACAAAGAATGAAACCTGAAAGCAACAACACCCCCAGATTCTACGGACAACCCAAAGTGCACAAACCAGACATCCCACTCAGGCCCGTAGTATCACTACCTGGGACACCATCACACAAACTGGCTAAAGAACTACAGCAGAAACTGAAACATCTGATCAGCAGATCCATACAATCCATACAATCGACACAGGAATTCTTGGACATATTCAGAAATATACACATAGACAAGGAAGAAACTATGGTCTCATCCGATGTAACGGCACTGTTCACCTCTATCGACAAAACCCTATTCAGAGAAACAATAGCCAACCTTCTAGACAGACATAACAGACAACAACACGTTAGAGAACATAGAACAATACAGCACAGAACAGGCCCTTCGGCCCACGATGTTGTGCCGAACTTCTATCCTAGATTAAGCACCCATCCATGTACCTATCCAAATGCCGCTTAAAGGACGCCAATGAATCTGACTCTACCACTCCCACGGGCAGCGCATTCCATGCCCCCACCACTCTCTGGGTGAAGAACCCACCCCTGACATCTCCCCTATACCTTCCACCCTTCACCTTAAATTTATGTCCCCTTGTAACACTCTGTTGTACCCGGGGAAAAAGTTTCTGACTGTCTACTCTATCTATTCCTCTGATCATCTTATAAACCTCTATCAAGTCACCCCTCATCCTTCGCCGTTCCAACGAGAAAAGGCCGAGAACTCTCAACCTATCCTCGTATGACCTACTCTCCATTCCAGGCAACATCCTGGTAAATCTTCTCTGCACCCTCTCCAAAGCTTCCACATCTTTCCTAAAGTGAGGCGACCAGAACTGCACACAGTACTCCAAATGTGGCCTAACCAAAGTCCTGTACAGCTGCAACATCACCTCACGACTCTTGAATTCAATCCCCAGAATTGAACCTATCAGCAAAGACGGCATACTTAAACTACTGGACTTGTGCCTCACAACACACCTCACATTCAACAACCAGATATACGAACAAATCAACGGAACTCCCATGGGCTCACCGATCTCTGGACTCATAGCAGAAGCAGTAATGCAAAAGTTAGAACAAACAGTCTTACCGCAAATTCAACCCAAACTCTGGGTCAGATATGTGGATTACACCTTTGTAATAATTACAAAACACAGAAATAGAGAATGCACACCAGATCATCAACGCCACACTCACAGGAATCCGATTCACTAGAGAAGAAGAAAAGGACAACCAACTCCCATTCCTAGACGTGATGGTACAGAGAACACCGAACGGAGAATTCACCACAAAGGTTTACAGGAAAGCCACACACACAGACGAAGCCCTAAACTATGAAAGCAACCACCCCAACACACACAAACGAAGTTGCATCAAGACACTGTTCAAAAGGGCCACATCACATTACAGCACATAAGGACTGCAAAAAGAGGAAGAGGAACACCTATACAAGGTATTCGCCAAAAACGGTTACCGTCGCAATTTCATCAACAGATGCCTAAGGGAAAGACAACGGAATGATGACATGCCGCAACCCAAAGGACTAGCCACACTACCATACATCAGGAGCATTTCCGAACTGACAGCCAGACTACTGCGACCACTAGGACTCATAACAGCACACAAACCATCAGCCACTCTTAGACAACAACTCACGAGAATGAAGGACCCGATACCCAACATGAGCAAAACAAATGTAGTGTACAAAATCCCATGCAAGGACTGCACAAAACACTACATAGGACAAACAGGAAGACAGCTAACGATCCGTATTCATGAACACCAACGAGCCACGAAACGACACGACCAGCTATCCTAAGTAGCCACACACAGAGATGACTAGCAACATGAATTCGACTGGGACAACACTACCATGATAGGGCAAGCCAAACAGAGAACAGCCAGGGAATTGCTAGAGGCATGGCCCTCATCCACAGACTCTATCAACAATCACATCGACCTGGACCCAATATACCCGCTACTGCACCGGACAGCTGGAACTGACAACCGGAAGCGGCAGAGACAGGCCATTATAAATGCCGGAGGAAACAGCACAGAAGCGCTTCACAGGAGGCTCCCAAGCACTGAGGATGTCACCTAGACAGGGGACGAAACGTTATGCAAGACAAATTCCCAGCTCGGCGAACAGAACCACAACAAAACATGAAGACTTCGGAACTTGAGGATGTCCATGGTGCTATATTGGTGACAGTACATATTACAGTAGAGGAGGTGCTGAAATGCATGAAGTTAGATAAATCTCCTGGCCTTGATCAGATAAATGCAAGGTACACACTGCAAGTAGATAAATAAGAATTTGCAGTAGCCCTGGCTGATATTTTTGCATCACTATTAATAACAGGTGAGGTCCACGGTGAGTGCAGGGTAGCAAATGTTATTCTATTTTTCATGAAGGGCTGTAAAAGGAAAAAACAGCCTGGGAACCGTAGACTGTTAAGCTTAACATTGATGGTAGGTACACTACTTGAGAAGATTATGAGCGATAAGAGATATATGCATTTGGGAAGACAGGATTTGTTTAGGAATCACTGGCATGGCTTTGTGCATGGGAGTATATGCCTGACAAATTTGTTCAAGTTAGTTGATGAAGTAAACAGGAAGGTTGACCAGTTAGAAGTCAAAAAGTGTAGCGCTGGTAAAGCACAGTAGGTCAGATAGCATGCGAGGATCAGGAGAATCGATGTTTCAGACATTTCTGATGAAGCGTGGATACCTGAAATGACAATTCTCCTGCTCCTCAGATGCTTCTTGACAGGCTGTGCTTTTCTAGTGCCACATGTTTCGGGTCTGACCTCCAGCATCTGCCGTCCTCACTTTCTCCGAGCGTCGTAGAGTTAGTCTATACGGAATTCAGTTACACCAGAACAGGATGAGGCCGTTCACCCCTGAAATCTGATATGCAATCACATTCACAGGCCAATCAGCACCTCAAACCGATAACACTGTACCCAGATTAGGCCATTCAGCACCACTACTCATGGACACAGGAACAAGATCAGTCCATTCAGCTCTTCAAGTCTGTTCGACAAGAACAGAAAGAGCCAACAAATAAATTGGCATATGTGGTATGCTGAATTAACAGGAGACCCTTTCGCCCCTCAACCCTGCTTTCATATTCAGTAACGTCAAGGCTGATTTGCTGTAGGCCTCGATTTCTGTTTTATCCCAGTTCATTGTCGCCTTCAACTCTCTGACGCGTCAAAAAACCATTGACACCCTCTTCACGCTATCCCACCAAACATTTCAGTGATACAGCTCCTGTAACTGTCTGGGATAGGGAGACCCCATCAGTTACTAACCTCTGAGAGAAGGGCATGTTCTCCACACATATACCTTGGTGTATTGACATGAACAAAGATATGAACACTGTGTAAGAATAACTGGCAATTACATCACAGCAGGATTTGACTGAGAAAGGTGTCAAGGGACCTGAGCAAAAAAATGAACTTAATGGGAAATAGGTGTAAACTGGTTGGGTAATTCAGAACACAATGTGGCTGGTGGAGGTCAATCCTCTCAGTCCCTGGATATTGCTGTGGGCGATCCTCAGAGTAGCTTGTTTGGCACAAACATCTTCAGCTGCTTCGGCAATGTCTTTCCCTGCATCAGACAATCAGAGATGAGCATGTTCAGTGACTATCACACAATATTCAGAACAATTTATCACGACACCGGTGCTAAAGTGTCAAAACCTGGACAACATTCAAACGTGTGCTGTTAACGTGTAGCAAATATGCATGTAACAGTACCGTTAACTCTGCACATTTCCACAGAAAATAAAGAGAAGCACATGCAGCATCTCAAGCTGATTTCACAGGAATGTGAGAAAGCCTTACAGCCCATCGAAACTATTGGATAAGAAGAGGCATAACCCATTCACTATTTCCTGCCGAACACACAAGAAGTTTTTTTTAAAAAACTGCAAATGTTTAATCCAAAGGAAACAGGCAGGAGACTGGAAGAACACAACAAGCCAGGTAGCAGCAGGAGGTGAAGAAGTCAACGCCAATCTTCAAGAGTGGGGGGGGGGGGCGGAGGGAGTAAGGGAGCTACAGATCAAGAGGCGGGTGAGAGAGGAGGAGGCAGTGTGGTGAGGTGTGGATGGCTGAACACAGGTAGATGGTACAATCAGGCTTGTCGACGGGAGGTCTGAATCTGGTTGGTAGCTGGAAAAAGGTTTGATCAGAGGAATGGAAGTAATGGAACGGGCTGGGAAAGGAGTTGGGGGATTGGAAGGGAGACTATTTGAAGTTGGCGAACTCACCGTCGATTCCTCCAGGCTGTAGGCTTCACAGGAGGAAGATGGAGTGCTGTTCCTCCAATTTGCAGTTTGGTTCGTTCTGGCATGGAGGAGGCCAAGGAAGGCAGTGGTGTTGGAAAGGGATTGGGAGGGAGAATTGAAATAGGCAGTGAATGGGATGCCAGGTCAGTGCTGATGGGTCCAGCTGAGATGTGCAGCAAAACATTCCCTTCGTTTACGTTTGGTCTCCTCGATGTAGAGAAGACCACATCCTGAGCACCAGATACAGTAAATTAGGTTGGATCTTACCACTTGGCACATATTCCACAAGGGCCATTCGCTTCGCTAATATTTGTGCCACACTTCCCACCTATTCCTCCAGTTACCCCCACCCGAAACATCCGCTGCAATGGAATAGATGCATCACCTGTCAGCACACCACTCCCCTTACCTCCCTACAGAGCTCTCCGTGTCGATCCAGATGAAACAGAGTTTCACCTGCCTGTCTTCTATCCTACTTTATTACATCCTGCTCTCCTGATATGATCTTCTCACGACCCAATTCAATTCCCCTTCCCAATCACTTTCTGACATTACCATCCTTGGGCTCCACTGTTGCCACAGTGAGTCAGACGGCAAATTGGAGGAACAACAATTCATCGTCCGCCTGGGCAGCCTACAGCTGGAAGGACACAACAATGAGTTCTGCAATTTGAAATAGCCTTCCCAGCCATGAACCTGTACCATTTCAAGTCCACCTCCCTTCCATTCCGCCTAACGACCCTTCGTTTCATTTACCAACCGGATTCTCTCTCATCGACCAACCATATTGCATCTATCACTTGTGTCCACCTATCCCTACTTCAGCAACCTGTTGTTCTTCCCACCACAAACAGCTCCTTCTCTCTTTATCTGCAGATCCCCCAACTCTCACCCTCAGTCAGGAAGAACGGTTAGACCCAAAATGTTGACTTCTCCACCTCCTGATGCCGCCAAGCTACTGGTTTTCTTACACCCTCCGGTTTGTCTGCTCATACACAGGAAGATGAGGAGACTACTCAGCACATCCCGCTGGTCGGCAGGAACCACGAGTCAGCCAATAAAGTATACCGTTTTGGATACTGCTGGTGGGGACAGCCAACCAGGAAAAATCCATAGTTATCAGGTCTCTGGCACTGAGCATGTCACTTTGATCAGAAGGGGAGGGGGGTTGGGAGCAAGAGGAAAACTCTATTGGTATGGGACTAACTAGTTAGACGGATTGACAGTAGAATTTGTGGTCAGGAACAGGACTCCTGGAAGGTATGTTACCTTCCTGGTGCCAGGGTCAGGAATGTCGCCGATCGAGTTTACAAGATTCTGAAGAGGGAGGGTGAGCAGCTAGAAATAGTGGTACATTTTGGCACCAATGATATAGCAAGGAAAGGGAATGAGAATCTTAAACGTGACGACAGAGAATTAGTTTGCAAGTTGAAGAGCACAACGAGTAGAATAGGGATCTCAGGTTTGCTACCGGTGCCACGAGAAAGTGAGACGAAGAACAATCAGCCAATGCAGCTTAACACGTGGCTGCACGACTGGTGCAGGAGGGAGGACGACAGATACGTAGACCATTGGGATAACTTCTGAGGAAGGTGGGACCTGTACATGGAGGAAGGGTTACATCTGAACTGGATGGAAACAAATGTCCTCGGTGGGAGATTTGCTCTTCCGATTCGGGAGGGTTTAAACTAGATTGACAGGGGCGTGGGAATCGGAGCCACATGTCTGAGAGGGGGTCAGTTGCAGACAGGAAGGTGACAGGATATCTTGAATCCATCGGAAGGTTTCTTACGCAATGAAACAAAGGGATCGGTTAAAGTGTGTCTGCTTTATTGCAAGGAGTGTCCGGCATGAGACTGATGAACTTCGAGCATGGATCTGGACTTGGGGCTACAATGCTGTGGCCATTACAGAAACGTGGGTTTAACAGGGGCAGGGATGTTTGCTTGATATTTCAGGGTTTAGTGCACTTTTAAAAAGAAAAGAGGGAACAGCCACCGCATTGGAGTTTTCTCGAGACGACATGATAGCAGGAGAGAGACTGAAGATCTCATAGGTGGGTAGATTCTGTAAAAATGCAAAGTAGCAGGATTGTTGTTATGGGTGATTTCAACTTTCCCAATATCAAGTGGAACCTCCTCAGTGCAGATGGATCGTATGGAGCTTTTTTGTCAGCTGTGTTCAGGAGGGATTCCTTATTCAGTGTGTAGACAGTCCGACGAGGGGAGAGGCCATTTTGAATTTGGTGATCGGCAACGAGCCAGGAGAGGTTTCAGATCTCGCGGTGGGAGAGCACTTTTGGTGAAAGTGATCGCAACTGCCTTACATTTAGCATAGTCTGGGAGAGTGAAAGGTGCAATTACCGAGGAAATGTATTTAATTGTGGAAAAGGAATTTATGACCCTATCAGGCAGGAGTTGGGAAGTACAGACTGGGAGCAATTTTTTTCACAGAAAGGACATAGCAGACATGTGGAGACTATTTAAGGAGCCGCTTTTGCGAGTGATGCACAAATCAGTTCCTCTGAGAAAAGTAAGAAATGGTAAGATGAAGGAACCTTGGATGACGAGAACAGAGGAGCTTCTCATCAAAAGGAAGAAGGCAGCTTACGTAAGTTGGAGGAAGCAAGGATCTAGCACAAGTTTAGAGATTACAGGCTGGCTTGAAAGGAGCTCAAATATGGACTGAGGAGAACCAGGAGGCGGCACGAAAACAGCTTGGCAAGAAGAATTAGGGATGATCCAAAGGCGTTTCACTCCTACGTGAGGAATACCAGAATGATTAGGGAGAAGGTAGGGCTGATCAGGGATAGTGGTGGAAACTTATGCATGGAGTCTGAGCAGAATTGAGAAGCCCGATAAGAGGATTTTTTGCTTCGGTTTTCACCAATGAAAGATAATTTGTTGCAAATGAAAACTTAGAGGAGCTGGGATACAATCTTGACCAGATCAATTTTGATGAAAATGATGTGCTAACATCTTTGAAAACATTAAGATTGATAACTCCCCAGGGCCAGACCAGATTTATCCAAGGCTGCTCCAGGAAGCGAGAAGGCAGTTGCTAAGCTGCTGGCAAGGAGTTGTGCCTCCTAACTCTCCACGGGAGTCGTACTGGAAGATGGGAAGGAGGCAAATGTTGTTCCACTTTTCAAGAAAGGTAATAGGTAAATCTTTGGCAATCACAGACCAGTCAGTCTCACATCTGTGGTCAGCGAAGTTAGGCAAATAATTCTCAGGGATCGTATTGATGACTATTTGGCAAAGCATAGTGAGATTAAAGGCAGTCAGCATGGCTTTGTGAGGGGCAAGTCATGCCTCACAAATATTATTATGTTCTTAGAGGAGGTAACAAGACGGGTCGTCATAGGTCGAGCAGTGGATGCACTGTAAATGCATTTCTGCAAGGTATTTTACAGGGTTCCCCATAGTAAGTTCATTCAAAAAAGTCAGGAAGTATGGGATTCAGGAAGATTTCGCTATTTGGATTCAGAATTAGATGGTGGACAGAAGGAAGAGAGTGGTTGTACATGGAAAGTATTCCGCCTGGAGGTCAGTGTTGAGTAGGGTCCCGCAGGGCTCTGTTCTTGTGCCTCAGCTCTTTGTAGTTTTTATAAATGACTTGGATGAAGAGGTTGAGGGCTTGATTAGTAAATTAGCAGATGACATAAAGGTTGGAGGTGTCACCGACAGTATAGAGAAATACTGCAGGCTGCAGCACGACATAGACAGGTTGTAGAGTCGGGCTGAGAAATGCAGATGGAGTTCAACCTGGATAAATGTGAAATGATACATTTTGGAATGTCTACTTCGAATGCTGAATATAGGATTGAAGACAGAATTCTTGACAATGTGGTGGAACAGAGGGATGTGGGTGTGAAAGTACAGAGATCCCTCAAAGTTGCCATCCACGTGGATGGGATTGTTAAGAAAGCATATGGTGTTTTGGCTTTCATTCACATGGATATCGAGTTTAAGAGCCACGAGGCTTTGCTGCAGTCCCGAGTGAGACCACACTTGTTAGATTGTGTCCAGTTCTTGTCGCTCTACTGTAGGAAAGACACAGAGGCTTTGGAGAGGGTGCAAAGAAGGTTTACTCGGATGCTGCCTGGACTTCTGGGCTTGCCTTATGAAGAAAGTTTAATAAGCTCAAACTTTTATCTCTGGAGAGGCGGACGAAGAGAGGAGACCTAATCGAGGTGTACAAAATAATGAGAACAATAGATCGAGTCAATAGCCAAAGACTTTTCCGCAGGGCAGGATTGACAAATACGAGAAGTTATTGTTTGATGATGTTAGGAGGGAAGTGTAAAGGAGACATCAGATGTAAGTTCATTACACATAGAGTTGTAAGTGCATGCAATGCGTTGCCAGCTAAGGTGGTGGAAGCAATGTCATTGGAGACATTAGTAGCAGTGATCTGAGGGATGCGTAGGTTAGGTTACTATATTTTACATTACGATTAGGTCTCAGCACATCATCGTGGGCCTAAGGGTCTGTTCTGTGCTGTACCTTTCTATATTCTACGTTCTAAAGTGATCAGCACTTTCTTATTACCTAGTTCCATCCAAATGACTTCACTGGACGTACTGTCATGAATATCCTCCCTCAGCACAACCATAATGCTATCCCTAATCAAAAACGCCACTCAGCTTCGTCTCTGATTTCCCCCTTTCTATCCTTCCTCTTACATCTGTACTCTGGAACATTACGCTGCCAGTCTTATCCATCCCTGAGCCACGTTTCTGTTATGCCCATGATATCGCAGTTCCATAATTAAAACCATACCATGAGCTCATTTGCCTTCCCTGTCAGGCCTCTTGCATTGAAATAAATGCAGTGTAACTGGTCAGTTGTACCTCATTCTGTGACTTACCCCTGCCTGCTTTGACTGTTTGATTTCTGGACAGTATCAGGCTCAGACTTCTCTCTTTTCAAAATATGTCTTTGGATTTAACCCCACTCTCTCACTGGTTTAATGCCTCCCGAGTACCATCAGAAAATCTTTGATTCCAATTTAGATACAATCCGTCCTTCTTATGCAGGTCAATTCTATCACTGCAGAGATTCCAGTGATCCAAAAGCAGGAAACCTTCTCCCTCGCACAAGATCCTTCGCTACACGTTCATTTTCTCTATCCTGATATTCCTATTCTCACGAGTATGTGGCACTGGGACCAATCCAGATATTATTACTCACATGGAACTACTTTTTGTGTTCCAGGCTAATTTGCTATATTTTCTCATCAGGACTTCATCCTTTTTTCCTTCCTGTCTCATAGGTATCAATGTACAATGATCTCCTATGAGTTATTCTTCCCTTTTCAGAATATTCTGCATCCTCTGTGTGGCATACTTCACTCTGGTTCTAAGGCCCCACCCCATTCTGATGTGTCACTCTCAGCTACATAAACTGCAGTCAACTCTCCTGACCAGACAGTCTCCTATCACGATTGATTACCTGGAACCTTATATACCACTTATTGCACTCGGGTCAGTCTCAGTACTAGTAACTTGGCTGTCAGTGCTACAATCTCCTGAGAGTCTGTGACCCCGACGTTTTCCCAAACAGGATAAATGTTTGAGATGGAGATAGCCATAGGAGAATCCTGCACTAACTGCCCTCTACTCCTATCGTTCAGAGAGTTTACCCATCTAACTGACTGGATGCGAAGTTTTCCTACCTTTCTGAAATTGCCACTATGAAATCCCCGATTCCTGTAAATTCTTCATTACATTTAACGACCGCTCCCTCTGATCCATGAAATCCAATTTGATTTGCACGCTCACTTCCTGCAGACAATCATCAGGATCATTAAAACTCTCCCTAATCTCCCAATCCGACAGAAAGGACACATCACTCTATGAATGGCCGTCTACGTACACTAACATTCCACAGATCCCAGAAAAAGGCAGTCTTGCTGCTTCACAAAATATTCCTCTAGAATATATTAGAACAAATATTTTATATTTTAGAGATTTAATCAAAATATCATAAGATGTGTATTTGAAGAAATAAACCCTCACTGCACTGAATATTATAGCTTTACTAAAATAAAACAGATGAAGGTTTATCTTTTAAGAGACTGAAACCCACTGAGCTGTGAGTCACAGAGGTGAACAGCACGTTATGGAATCTTCTGTCAAATGTGTCCATGCCGAGCAGATATCCTCACCTCATCCAATCCCTTTTGTCAGCACCTGGGCCATATTCTTCTAAAATGTTTCATATAAGTATCCAGGTGCCTTTAAAATGTACTAATTGTACGAGCCTCCACCACTTCCTTCGGCAGCTCATTCCATACACCCACCATCCTCTGCGTCAAAAAGTTGTTCCTTCATTCCCGTTTATATCTTTCCCCTCTCAACCAAACCTACACCCTCTATTTCTGGATTACCTTACCCCAGAAAAAAGAACTTTGTCTGATAATGCTATGCAAGCCCCTCATGATTTTATACCCCTCTCTGTGGTCACCCCTCAGCCTCTGATGCTCCAGGGAAAACGTCCCAGCCTATTCTGCCACTTCCTACAGCTGAAACCCTCTAACCATGCCAATATCCTTGTAATTCTTTTTTGAACCCTTTCAAGTTTCAGAACATCCTTCCGATAGGCCGAGAACAGAATTGCCCACAATTTTCCAAACGTATCCTAACCATTGTAACGCACAAGTGCAACATGACGTTCCAACGACTATACTCAATGCTCTGATCAATACAGGGAAGCAGACCAAACAGCTTCTTCGATATTCCATCTACCTGCGATTCCACTTCAAAAGAAATATGACCCTGCACTGCAACGTCTATTTGTTCAGCAACAACACCTAGGAATTTTCTATTAAATATAAATATAAGATAATCAGAGGCTGGGAAAGGGTGGACAGAGCTTTTTTTTTTCAAATATGGTGACGGCGAGCATGAGGGGGCAAATCTTTAAATCGAGGGATGATAGTTACAGGACAGATGTCAGAGGTAGCTTCATCACGCAGAGAGAAGTAGGGGTATGAAATTCTTTGTCTGAAACGGTAGTAGATTCGCCAACTTTAAGTACATTGAAGTCATCATTGGACAAGCATATGGACGTACATGGAATAGTGTAGGTTAGATGGGCATCAGATTGGTATGACAGGTCTGCGCAACATCGAGTGCCGAAGGGCCTGTACTGCGCTGTGTTGTTTTATGTTCCATGTATCAGTCCAGCTAAGATTGCTTTTCCAAAATGCAGCACCTCTCATTTACCTAAATTGAACATCATCTGCCACTGTTCAGTTCATTGGTCCATCCAATTAATTGTAATCCGAAGTAAACTTCTTCACTGTCCACTACACCTCCAATTTTGGTTACGTCTGCACACTTACTAAGTATACCTCGTATGTTCACATCCAAATCATTTGTAAGTACGATGAAAAGTAGTGAACCCAGCACCGATTCTTGTGGCACTTCACTGGTCTCAGAACTCCAATCTGAAAAGCAACCCTCCACCACCATCCTCTGTCTTCTAACTTTGAGCCAGCTCTGTTATCAAATCGCTAAATCTCCCTGTATTCAATGAGATCTAACCATGCTAACCAGTCTCCTATCGGGAACCTTGTCAATCGTCTTACTGAAGTCCATATAGATCATGTCCACAAATCGGCCTACATCAATCCTCTTTGTTACTTCTCCAAAAAAACCTCAAGTTTTTGAGACATGATTTCCCACACATGAAGCCATACTATCACTAATCAGTCCTTCCCTTTGCAAATACTGTATATCCTCTCCCTCAGGATTCGCTCCAACAACTTGCACTGCACCTACATCTGGCTCACCATTCGATAGTTCCATGGCTTGTCCTTAGAACCTTTCTTAACCAACTACTAGTCTACTGGTATCTCACCTTTGGCTATCAATGAGGCAAATATCTCAGCAAGGGGCCCAGCAATCACATTCCCAGCTTCCCACAGAATTCAAGGGTACACCTGATCATGTCCTGGGAATTTACCAAACTTTATGCCTTACAACACACCCGACATCTCTTATATGTTGGATATTTTCAAATTGTCACCATCTAGTTCCGCAAATCCATATCTTCCATCTCCTTCTCCACAGTAAACACTGATGCCAAATATTCAGTTAGTATCTCCTTCATCTCCTGTGGCTCCACATATAGGCTGCCTCGCTGATCTTTGAGGGATCCAGTTCTGTCTCTAGTTACCGTTTTGTTCTTAAGCCATTTATATCAAAGAAATTCCTTTGGATTATTCTTACCTATTTGACAAAGTTATCTCATGTCCCCTTTTTGCCGTCTTGACTTCCCTCTTATGTTGCTTCTACTGTCTTTGTAATCAGGATCTTTTGGATTTTGGATTTCAATACATGCAAACTTTTACATCCTGATAAAGCAAACGAGGGCAGTCAAGCCTTGATTAGTGATAGAGAACAAAGACACCAGGGGTTTCAGGTCTTTTAAATTTGCGTCACATGTCGACAGGGTGGTTAGAAAGGTGTTGAAACACATACCTCCATTTTTGAGATCTTTGAGTATAGGAAGTCGTTTTGCTGGCTATATACAGAATGTTGGTGAGGCTTCTTCTGAAATTCTGTGTCCAATTCTGGTTGTGCTGTTATCGGGTGGATATTATTAAATTGGAGCTGTTTCAGAAGAGATTTACCAGGATGTTGATGGGAATGGATGATTTGAATTATAAGCAGAGGCTGGAGAGATTGGAACTACTTTCACTGGAGTGAAGGAGTCTGAGGAGTGATCGTATTAGAGTTCTATAAACTCAAGAGGGTGACGGATAATGTCAATAGTTGGTTTCCTTTCAATGGATTGGTTGGATTACCGGGTCTGTTTTTGTGCTGTATATCTTTATGACTAACTCTCGCTGTCTGTGAATTCCTCGATCTTCACAACTCTATCACTGTCACCTCATCCAGGAGGATGCGCGATTCAAGACTGGGTAAATACTTTTTAAGGTGAGAGGAGAATGGCTTTAAGAAGACGTTCAGGATGTTTTTTCTATTTTGTGCAGACAGTAGTTCATGTGTGAAATGATCTTCCAGAGGAAGTGGTAGTTGTGAATACAATTACAATTGTAGGATTGCACAGCGTCTCAGTGGTTAGCATTGCTGCCACAGCGCCAGGGTCCAAGGTTCGATTCCAGACTTAGGTGACTGTGTCTGTGGGATTTCCACATTCTTCCCGTGTCTGCGTGGGTTTCTTCCAGGTTCAGGGATGTGTAGATTAGGTGAATTAGTCATGGGTGGATATAGAGGAGGGGAATGGGATTCTTTGAGAACGACCTTTGGACAGCGACGTTGTTTGCATGGATTTGGACAAAGCGGAGGCACGTGGGAATAGTTCAGTTTGAAGTGATTGTTGACGTGCATTGGTTGGATGACCAGGTCTGTTGTGGTTCTGTATATCTCTACGACTAACTCTCAATATCTGTGAATTCCGCTTTCTTCACAAGTCTATCACTGTCACATCAACCAGCCTCAGAACTCCTCCTTATCTCTAATTCTTCTGCAGGCTCAAAACCAACACTAGCTCTGCTGTCACAACCATCTCCATCGCTGTGACTTTCTCGAACCTCACAGTCCTCCCGAACTCTAATCTCTTCCAGCCTCATTATCCTCCCGATCTCTAATCTCTTAGAATCTCTCAATGCGCTGCTATATGTGCAATTCCAACCTTGAGAATACCCTCTTCTTACTTTGCATTTGCCGATGGCATATCAGATTCCTTTACCCTCTCCCCAGGCTCCAGAACTTCCTCCTTAACCCCTCTATCTCACTTTACTCCCAAAATCGTCAAACAATCATTTGTCATCTTATCTAATATCACCTCTCTGACCTGAAATTCAAATGCGGCTTGTCATATTCCTCTGTCAATCATCTCAGTGGTCAACAAGACAGAAAAGGACTGTGTGGTCTATTGTATCTGTGACAAAGAAAACTACTGCCAACCTATCCAAATATATTTTCCAGTAGTTGGTCCAAAGTGTTATCTGTCCTGGCATCGCCAGTGTACACCTAAATACATATTGAATGTTTTCTGGATTCCTGTGTCTCCCACCCTAACAGACAATGAGGTTTAGTGCAATTGTTGCTCTATGATGGCTTAACCCAGAAGAATACGGAGCAGCTGGGTCTTTCCATCCAGAGATCATTCACACGTTGGTAAATTTGGCAGGATCCCAGAGAGAGTGCATAGGAGATTTACCAGGATGGTTCAAAGAATGGGGAATTTTAGTTGCAGAGACATGGGTCTTGATGATACACATCAACTATATACATCTGCAAGAGATGGACTCTCCTTCTTCAACCTCTGATGGCCTGGGCTGGTATGACCTTCAGGTTAAAATACCACCAGTCATCTCTCCCTAATGAAAGAGCAGCCTTACGGTCTGCTAAGGCAATGTTGTCTTTACCTTTTAAACAGTGATGCCACAGTGCCTCGGGGGTGGAGAGGGGAAATGCTGAAGGTGGTGGATAGGATACTATTCAGGCACAGTGCTTTGTCCTGGAGGATGTTCACTTTCTTTCATATTGTTGGGAGCTGCACTGATGCAGATAAGTTGAGAATCGTCCAACACCACCTGTTGTGACCTTATAGATAGCAAAGAGACATTGGGGAATCAGGGGTTTGGAGAAACTGAAATTGTTCTCCTTGTAGCAAAGGAAATTGTGGAGAGCTGTGAGATAGGCATTTACAAAAGATATACATCAAGTTGATAAACTTAACACTCACCAGCTCATCATAAAAGGACGACAGGACGGATATTGAAGATTTCGGGGAGATCTATTTAGAAAATAGTTCTATTCAAAGGTAAACTTTTATGCAACAAATGAGAACGAACTGGAAAACAATACTCATATACAATTCAAATATCCAGGTCCTGATGAATTGTGTAATTCTGTTAGTGTTTGGCGTTGCAATTACTGTGATTGCCATCTGAATGTCCACCTGTAATATCCTGTAATACAAGTTTATAAAACCCGTGCCTGTCAGTTAAGATTGGAAACTCAAACCAACCCTTCCTCCTGCCGCAGGATGACTGGAGACATTACCCCTTGTGGACATCAGCAGTCAATAGAGAGGAAAATCTATGTGGGTTTCTATGAGTTTGCACCTTGAATCTTCATGTGACTGAACAGAACAGATTTTTGACACATGGAACAGAATAATCTAAGAGTTGGTGAGATGCAATGAGCAGGATTTGCTTCATTTCATTCCTTCCGAGCTGCCGCTGCACCTCACGAAGAAGACATTGGGTGTGAAAGGCGAATGCATCTTGATGGGGAGGTTATCGCCATTCTGAAGAATGGTCAGCAATGCCCTTGCAGTCATTCCATAGAGTATCCCGAAAAGGATAACAACTAATCATGCTGCTCACTGCCCAGAGCTCCCAGGAAATGTTTAGAAGAATGAGGTGGGAAATCTCCGAGAAAAGGATAACATGAATGTTCCAAGGGGATTATAATACAGAGAGATATTCACAGGAGAAGTGAACAACAAGTTCGAAAATGGAATATAACTTTGGAAGTTGTGAAGTTGTTCATTTTCGGGAGATAATAAAAGAACAGCGTACTATTTAAATGGTGTAAACTTTAGAAAGCTACAGGTAATTGTGCAGAAAACACAGAAAGCTAGCACGCAGTTACAACAGGTCATCAAGAAGGGGAATACGAATGTTGTTCCTTATTTTAAAGGGTTTGCAGAGTAAGTGTTCGGAGTAAATACTTAGGGCAACTGTCCAAAATGCGAATCAGACTGCATCTGGAGTAATGTAAAATGTTTTGGTCCGTTTATTTGATGAATTGCATCACTTCATTGGAGGCATTTCAGAGAACATTGTCTGGGATATTCCCTAATTTGGAGGGATTATCATTTAAGCAATGGCTGTTGAAGTTGGGAATTTTGGATTTTGGGACAATGAAAAGTGATCCGATTGAAAAAATATGTGATTCTTAAGGGGTTTGAAAGGGTAAATACTCAGAAAATGTTTCCAAACATGTTGGTGTCCAGAACCAGATTCTGCGTCATTTACAGAATCAGTGTTTCTGTTTCGGATTCATCAGGCTTATGGCAACACAGACATGGGTAGGGGATTTCTGTAGCAATGGAGCTGGGGTGAGGAGGAGATTAGCAACATTTAATAGATTGTAATTTCTGGTGGTTGTGATTGTGTAGAAGTCTGATCAGAAGCTTACGAAGGGGTCAGAATTTCGAGCAATATTGTGCAGAGCGTAGTTCTGCCTCAGAGATATCCCAGTCAGAGGGAGGGGCTCAGCTGTAAGGGAAATGAATTTGTAATAGCAACTGAACGCATTAGGTTCAAACATTGCAACGTTTCATTGGAAGAACTTGCACTGAATCAGGTAGATAAAAGCGTGGTAGGCAATTTGATAACTGTAACAGTGCAGCAATGGAGAGAGATTCGAACAGATCAAATTACATACAGTGTGAAAACAGGACCTTCGCCCCAACGAGTGCACACCGCCCTCCGAAGACTAACCCAGTCAGACCGATTTCCATCTGACTAATGTACCGAACACTACGGGCAATTTAACACGGCCAATTCACCTGACCTGCACATCTTTGGACTGTGGGAGGAAACTGGATCACCCGGAGGAAGCCCACGCAGACACGAGGCAAATGTACAAATTCCACATCGACAGTCACCCAAGGCTGGATTCGAACCAGGACCCTTTGCTGTGATGCAGCAGTGCTAAACACAGTGCCATTCTGCCACCTGGTGAGGATGATGATGCGGTAGAGCGGGGCATTGTTAAAGTACGTGTGAAACCCAACACGATATTTTGAACGATGTCACCTCCTGGAAGTATGTCATCGAGAAACAGGAGGGACTTAGGATTATTCCTGGAGGGACACCATATAAAGGAATTCAGAAAGGAAAGGGAGAGTGGAGATGGAGCAAGAGTTTCCAACGACAGTGGGGTCAAATACTAGATTTCGCAGAATGGGTGAGAAGGATATAACTAGAAAAGACAGAGAGACAGAACAAAGAACAGTATCTGTGATATGGTGAGGGAGACTGATGAGGAGGAGGAGAAGACAAAGTTGTAGTGTCTGTAGTTTAGTGAGGCTGGGGGAAAGGGTCAAGATGAGCTCTAATTAAGCTTGACAAGAAAATGGAGAAAGCTGTTAGTTTAAGACTAAAACGAAGAGCATCACATGAGGCAGTTTGGCTTAGTAGGCCAATGGAAGGAATGGAAGCAGCAGAGGCAGCTGATCGGATTGTCTCAATATTAGTGACAGAGGAACTGCATGTGCTCCTCACTTGTTGGAGAGAATGGAGAAGACAGGATGATGGACAGTATTTAACAAAGAAACAAATCCTGGGTTAGTGATATTTAAAATGAGTGAAGAAACCTGATGTATTTAGCTTCTATCCAGAATATTAAAATGTACAACTGAAGTCCTGATTTTAATCCCACCTCGGTTGATTGTGGAATCTGAATTCAATAAAAAAAACAACTGAAATTAAGAACCGACTGATCTCCATTGAACAATTCCCATGGCAGAATAAATCCCTCATGCCCTCCCGGAAAAGATAACTGCCAATATAGCAGTGGCCCAGCAAGCTACTCATTGTCGTCACCACTGTAATGTCTCAGCAAAGAAAATGAACTGGATGGACCACATGACATCTTCCAAGGCTCCAGAAAATGCAACCACCGAATCAACCCTCTCGACACTGCAAATTTCTCTTCACTAACATCTGGTGCAATTGCGAATATGTGGACAGGTGTCTCACAGACTAGTCATGGAACAGCTTGACATTGTCTTACTCAAGGAATCATAAATTACTGACAATAACATCACCATTCCTAGATATGTCCTATCCCACCTGCAGGACAGATCAGACAGAGGTGGTGGCACAGTGGTGTACAGACAGGAAGGACTTGCCCAGGGAGTACTCAGCATTAACAGAAGACAGCAGAATCGGTACTCCTTCGTGTTGAGCAACACTTGTAGGAAGCACTGAGGGTGTAAATGGTGCCAACCATACTCTGCGTATGGGTTTTCAATATGCACCACTAACAGTCTCTGCAACAGGAATAGTGACTCAGCTGGTTGGGTCCTAAAGGACGTACCTGCTCAACTTGGCCTGCAGCAAGTGGTGAGAGAACCAAGACGAGGGAAAAACATACTTGATCTCATTGTTGTACATTGATCAGCTACAGATAAATCTGTCCATAACAGCAGCAGTAAAAAGGACCATCACACAGTCCTTTGGAGACAATGCCTTGCATTCAAGTGGAGAGTAGTCTCCAGTGTGTTTACAGACACTATCACTTTGCTGAATGGGATATAATTCGAGCAGATGGCGGACTGCAAAACGGGGCATCTGTGAGGCACTGTGGTACAACAATAGCAGAATTGCACTCCAGCACAGCCTGAAATCTCATGGCCTGCCATACACCCACTTAACCATTACCATCAGAATAGCGGATCAATCCTGTTTCAGTGCAAAGTGCAGGATGGTATGTCAGGAGGACCGTCAGGCATACCTAAAAGAGGTAGGTGAAAGTGAGGACTGCAGGTGATGCAGATCAGACAAAATTAGAGTGTGCTGGAAAAGCACAGCGGGTCAGGCAGCATCTGAGGAGCAGGAAAATCGATGTTCTGGGCAGGATCCTTTCAACAGGATGAAAGGATCCTGCCAAAAACTTCGATTTTCCCTCTCCTCAGATGCTGCCTGACGCGCTGTGCTTTTCCAGCACCACTGTAATCTTGTATCATACCTAAAAGACCGACCAAACCAGCATGCCAAACAGCACAAGTGACAAGAAATAGAACTAGGCGATCCCACAACCAATGGATTAAATCCGAGCTCTGCAATTCTGCAACACTCAGTCATGAATGGTGATGGACAATTAAACAACTCATTGGAGGAAGAATCACAGAACATCCCCACCCTTACTGATGGAGGGGCCTCACACATTCATGCAACAGATAAGACGACAGCTTTTGCAGCAATTTCCATCTCAGCCTTCTCCAGTGGTCCCCATCACAGATGCTCAACCAATCGTTTCAGTTCAAATAATATCAAGAAATGGACAAAGAGTGTAAGGGGTATGATCCCTGCCAACATTCGGGCTATGGTACTGATGGCTTGTGCTCCAGAACTTTCCAACCACAAACCCCAGCATCGACTGACAATGTTGAACGCTGCCTTGGTATGTTTAATGCAGAAACACAGGAAACAGCCAACCCAGCCAATTTCCCTCCATCAGTCCACACTCGATCAGTAGTAAAGTAATGGAAGGTGACGCCAACAGTGCTCTCAAGCAGCAGCTGCTCAGCAATAACCTGCTCAGTGATGCCCAGTTTAGGTCCTGCCAGGGCCATTCAGTTCCTGAGCTTTTTGCAGATATGATTCAAAAAACGGACAAACAGCTGAATTCCAGAGATGAGCTGAGGGTGACAGCCTAATCCCACTCCAAAACCACTATTTCTCCATCAGTGACTTCGCCCAACTCCACCCCAGTCTCAGCTCATTTGGTGAATTTCTTATCCATCCCAATGCTATCTCCAGACTTTATTATCCAAATACACTCCTGGCCAGACTCTCACATTCAACTTACATGTAACCTCAAGGATATCGTTAACTCAGCTGCCCAAGTGCTCACTTGTACCAAAACTTGTTGATCCATCAAAAGGTTCCTATTCAGAAGCAACAAGAACTTAAAATTCTCACCCTTGATTTAATTCTTGGCTGTGAACATTGCGATCTACCTGCACCACACAACATTTGAGATCTCTACAACTTATTTTCTTTCAGATTCCCAACCATGTTGATGCATTGCTTCACCTGCCTGGCTCTTTCTACTGTTGTCAAGGCAACACGGTCTGGAATTCCCACCCTCACGCTCTCAGGTGTGCTTTCCTCCTTGAAGCTGATCCTGAAGTCCTGCTTATTTGGCAATGTGTTTGATCACCTGGCCTAATATCTCTTGTGTCAGAAGTTATAAAAATAGTAAAAGTACGAACTGTTTTGATTTGCACACATGTTGTCACCTCTTCTGAGTGAATAATCTGTAACATCTCTGAGCGAACTAAATTTTGGGAACACCTTCACCACAGGAACTGCAGCAGTACAAAGAAGTCAAACATCATATTCTCCACAGGCAAGCGTGGCATTGATCATTGGTATCTGTGGAGGGAGAAACACAGCTGATATTTAAGGGAGTGCAAAATGAATTACAGTGAATGAAAATGGTGCAGAATTTGACAGTCAGAAATGGAAGGAAAATCCACTTATTTTGGAAAAAACGAATTATTTATCGTTACAGATATTGTTGAAAATGAAATCCGTTAAGATAGCAGCAAATGCTCAGAGGCTGAGCAGCAGTGTAAGACTCATTTATACAAGTTCTGTGAAAGTAACGGTAAAGCACTAAACAAGCCAACACGTTGCGTCCGAAGACTCTAACAACCACTCGCACATCACCAAGGACATTTAGCTCCCAGGCCTCCTCCACACCCAAATCCAAATCATATGATGCCTGAAGGAAGAATGCCTCATCTTCCGCCCTTGGTATCCTCCAATAACATGGGATCAATGTGGATTTGAGCAGTTTCTACATTTCCCCTCCCCCCACTTCATCTTCGACACAAATTTCAAACTTGGCACCGCCCTCTTGACATGTCTTTCCAGTTCATTTTCCTTCCCACTGATCGGCTGCTGCCTGACCTGCTGTGCTTTCCAGTATCACGCTCTTGGACTTTGAAAACATCCTGACTCTGGCACATTGTGAAAGTCCTGCACTATCACTCCCTGTAAGGGAAGGCTGTGCATCCGTCCTGCTGCAGCTTGCCCCTCACAATCTTGACAGCCGAGGATCACTACCCTCCAATAAAGATTCCGGCGCTCACTCGGGCCTTTTGCCATCTGAGGTAAACACAGGCCTGGGAATTTCAAATTTTTGTTTTCCGATGTGCTCTAAGTTGCTGTAAAACTTCTGAGCACATACCAACACCATTTCCCTTCCTCTTCCTGCTGTTCATTTCTTACCTTTCGCGTGTTCTGCACATTCACATTCCCAATGCCTTGTTCACAACAATACTGTGCTGCTCGCGAGGCTGATCACGTGGTCAAGTATAGCCCCGCCCCTCATTCACTCCGATTGTTTGGTGCTCTAATCCTGCGCCCTGTCCTCTTCGTGGTCCCACGCTGACATCAATCACCCGTGGACCATTGTTGGCTGTTGCATGCACAGCGCTTCTGCTTTACTCCTGCTCATCAGATAAAAGACAGAATGTTAATTCCTGTTTCTCCCATTGTCAGAAAATAACAACAACTACTTGCATTGTACGGAGCTTCAGACATTGACAAATCTCCTAAAGTGCTTCAGGAATGATGGAAACTTTGATTAAAGAGAACGATTTAAAATTCATCTTAAAGGAGGTCAGAGCGGTTAGGGAGGATATCCCAGAAGATTGTGTCTTTGGCAGCTCCAATCTTGGAGTGATGTAGGTTTGGAGCAGTTTACAATGGAGGCAGTGAGTGGCTAACCGTAGGTTAACAACCCCACGTCCTCGCCTACTACCCACACACTACACCTTCTTATCGCAGCCTGCCATTATACACTACCAATGGTTAGCCACTAACACTCTCCATTAACAGCTATTCACCCTCCCCGCCACATCATTATCCATTCCTTTACACAAGCATTCTTATCGCTCTATCCCCACCGATCCTTTATTCCTTATATCGGCCCCCACCCCACCCTACCTTCTGCATATAAACTATTTTTTTTCCGGTAACATCAACTCAGGATCACTGAGATCTGAAACTTTATCTATGATTTCTCTTCACATATGTTGCTAGAACTGCTGACCTTTTCCAGAACCTCCTGGTTGTTGTTTCTGATTGCAGCATTTACATTTCATTTGGTTTTAATTTACCGGGAGTTAGTAATTCATGTGTAGCAGTGTCCGTCACAGTCTCTGCAGTCTCTCCCACTCCCTTCACACTCACTGAGTGCCCACTCACAGTGGCTCTGCGCCTGGACAGATCATGGTCACGTGTCATGCTGCTGTTCACTCTCATTGACTGCAGGGCCACACCAACTCTCCTTCTCTGAGTTGATGAGCTGCTGTCAATTAGGCGGGTACAGTTATGAGGTGAGTGGTGGGATCGTCCTTCTCTCTGCCCTGCGATGAGCTTCGTTATTGAAATGGGGCAGTAGGACAGAGCACAGGGGGTAGGGGCTATACAACCCATTGGGGCTGTTGTCTCTCCGTCTGGAGTTGCTGAAGATCTGTCGCAATTCCCTTGTCATTTGCCCATAGTCCTCCAAATCGTTCCTTAAAAATGAGAATTCCAAATCTATTTGAGAATAACTGCTGAATCTGTCTCCAGCTGCCATCAGACTGTTCCAGATGCTCACAACTTACTGAGTAAAATAATCGTCACATTTTAAACCTGTAATATTTGTCAATTATTTTTAGAAAGTAGTTTCTAAAAATTGTGTCAGTGTTAACAATTCCTCTCTGTCTGCAAATTAAATAGCCTGGAAACAAATCTGCACCTGGTCGAAATCTCTGCCTAACCTACTCAGCTCTAAGGACAATTATCTGCGCTTCTGCTGACTGTACATTAAAGAGGAATGAAGATTATTTTAAATTATTAGTGTCATACAGAAGTACAGCACAATTCGTTCAAGACAACTAGAAATCCTAAGCAAATGGAGTACCATTTGCCAGCTATTGGTTCATATCCCTCGAACCCCTTCATATTCATGAACCCAGTCGGATGCCTTTTGAATATTGTAATTGTATCTGCCTCCACTACTTGATCTGGCAGCTCACTCCATACATAGACCACACTCAGCTTGAAAGCGATGCCCCTTGAATTCCTTTTAAATCTTTGCCCTCTCAACTTTAACCCATTTGCTCTTGTTTGGACCCACCTAACCTGGGGAGAAAATACCCCGGCAGTTCACCTTATCCGTGCCCCTCATGAATTTATAAATCTCCATTAGGTCACTTTTCAGTCTTTGACTCTCCAGAGAAAATAGACCCAGGTTATTCAGTCTTTCCCTGTCGCCCAAATCTTCCAACCCTGGCAATGTCTCGTCTGATCCCTTTCGCATTTCACACCATCCTTCCGAGAACTGGAAAATTCAAACTTAACATAGAATTCCAGAAGTGGCTTAATCAATGTTCTCTTCAGCCTCAGTATGACGTCACAGCTTCTGTATTCAATGTATTGACCAATATGTATAAGGGTACCAAATGCTGCCTTGAATCCCATGCATACCTGCAACTCTACTTTCAAGAAAAAAATGAATCTGCACTCCATGGTCGTTTTGTTCAGCAGAACTCGCCAGGACCTTACCATTGATCGCGTAAATCCTATCCTGATTTGCCTTTCCAAAATGTTCAGCCCACATTTATCTAAACTGAGCTCCGTCATCCATTTCACAGGCCATTGGCCCATCTGATCAATATCCTGTTGTATCTGAACTAACTTTCATCACTGTCCACTACACCTCCAATTTTGATATAATCTGTAACCTACTGATCATACCACATATATTCACATCCAAGTCATGTATATAAGTCATTCTCTAATGTCGCTCAGGGAAGGAATCTGCCATCTTTATCTAATCTGGCTTACATGTGACTCCTGACCTATAGCAACGTGGTCGTCTCCTAACTGCCTTCTTGATAATTAGGGATGGGCAATAAATGCTGACCCAGCCAGTGACGTCCTCATCCTGTGACAAATGAAAAAACAAGGTTAAGTTTTGTTCCTTCTCTAGTAGGTACATCCTACAATATGAATCAAACATTTTCTCGTATAGACTGAACAAACACCTGTCCATCCAAGCTCTTCACAGGATTCTGAGGATCAGTTTGGAGAGTTAAAACTCCTTATCATTTCAACCACATTATTCTTTCATATAACTGAGATCTTCCAGTAAATTGGTTTGTCAATTCCCCGCTGACTGTTGGGTGGGGGGTGGGGGGTGGTGGTGTCGATCGCACAATCCCAATAAGGAGATCATCACTTTTTTTATTTCTCCGTTCCAATCTGATAACGTACCTGGATGGGCTCCCAGGAATGTCCTCCCGAATCCCAGCCGTAATGTTATCCCTAAGAAAAAACGCCACTCCCCCTGCTCTGTTCTCCCTTTCTATCCTTGCTATAACATTTATATCTTGGAACATTGATCTGCTAGTCCTATCCACCCCTGAGTCATGCCTTTGTAGTTGCGATATATGCGATACAGTGCCATGTTCAAAACCATTACCTGCGCTCATCTGCCAACTGGTCAAGACTCTTGCATTGAAATAAAAGCACTGTAACTGGTCAGTCTCACCTCATTCTGTGGCTTGCTCTTGCTTGTATGACCTCTGAACAGTACCAGCCTCACATGTATGTCTTTTTCCTCTGTCTCTTTGGGTTTAATGCCTCGTAAGCAGCACGAGCAAATCTCCCTGCATGGATTTTAGTCCCCTTCCAATGCAGGTGCAATCTGTCCTTGCTATGTTGGTCAGATATACCCCAGAAGAAATTCCCATGATCCAAATATGTCATTCCTTTTCCCCTGCAACAGCTCCTTCGCCACACATTCATCTCCTCCATCCTGCTATTCCTACTCTCACTAGCATGTTGTACCAGGAGTAATCTATATATTACTATCCTTGAGAACCCGTTTTTTAAACTCCTACATAACATCTTGTATTCTCTCATCAGGACCCCCTTCATCTGTCATTGGAACCATTGTGCAATGACCTCCCACTAATGATTCTCCGCCTTGAATATATTTTGCTCCCAATCTGAGGCATCCTTGATCTTGGCATGAGGGAGGCACCTTCTGATGTCTCACTACCAGCTTCAGAAACGGCACTCTGTGCCGCTTATTAGAGAGTCCCCAATCACAATTGATTATCTGGAACCTGATATATGTCACATTAGAGTAGAGCCAGTCTCAGCACCAGTAACTTGGCTTCTCGTGCTACATTTCCCTGAACGTCTATTAACCACAACATTTTCCAAACCAGAATACTTTTTTGAGGTGGGGACAGGCACAGGAGACTGCTGCATTACCTGCCTAGCCCTTGTACCTTTCGTGGAGGTAACCCATCTAACTGACTGTATCTGTAGTATCCTACCATCCTGAGACTGCCACCTCTGACACCCCCTGGCTCTTGTCAATTCCTAACTGCTTGCAATCACTCCACAATCATCTGATGAAGGAACAGCGCAACGAAAGCTAGTTCTTCAAAATAAATCTGTTGAACTATATCCTGGTGTTGTCTGATTTTTAACTCTATCTACCACAGCCTAACATCAGCGTCTCCAAATCATTTAAATCCTCCCCAACCAATCCATGAAATCCGATAGGACTGGCAATCACACCTCCTTCAAATATAATCATCAAGATCATTGAAACTTTCCTTAATCTCACACATCCGACAGGAGCAACACGTCACTCGAAACAGGCCATCTCTCCGTGTTAACAATCTACAAATCCAGAAAAAGACACAGTCTTACTGATCTACAAAATACTGCCCCCGAATAACTTAATGCCTATGTTTTAAATTTTAAAAATGTAATCTAGAAACCGTAAGACATATTAATAAGAAGCCATCACTTTACTCACTACTGTAGATGGATCAAACTAAAACAGAATAAGATTGATGTTTTAAGAGATTGATACCCACTGAGATGATCCCAGGCTGGAAGTAGTTCTGAGATTGAGGTCTTTCTGAGAGCAGTTGTTAAACGTCACTTTGTGTCTCTTTTCTCCCAGCTCCATTTCCAGAGAGGTTTCTAACTTCATAGCCAGTCAGCTGAGAGAGTTCACTGCTGTCGTGTTATTCGCTGAGTTTTGCCTCTGCTGCACAGACCAGTATTAATTGGCCATTTTTATTTGACTTGGAGAAAGGTGGTGGAAACTGCCTTCCTGAAATGCGGGAGACCATGTACAAAGGCGATGTTTGGGCAATGATCCCCCTCTAGCCTCACAGCACTCTCACTATATGTAATGCCCCTCCAGTCTCACATCCCTCCCTATCTCTGTAATCCCCCCTCCCGTTTCAGCGATTATATGTCTGTGATATAAGATTTTTATTTCGATTCATTTTTTGTTTCTTTTATCTCAAAAATATAAAATAAAAATCCAAAAAAGTAAAATATATTCTCCCCCCATATAGACTTCTGTGAGATGATCTTTTGGAGAGGCCAATACATGGACGTTTCAGTGCGTAATCTCAAATTGTACACGTAGAATGACTGACCTTTTTGTTTTGAACCTTCGTAAAAAGGGAGGCAATGGCCGAATGGTATTCTTGACAGACGAGTAGTATGTGTAATGTTCCGCGGATTAGGGTTCGAATCCTAACATGGCTGATGGTGTTATCTGAATTCAAATAAAATCGAGAATGAAAAGTCTAATGATGACCATGAAACCATTGTCGATTGTTAGAAGAAAAAAGAAATCATTTGGTTCACTAATGTCCTTTAGGGAGGGAAACTATCAACCTCACCTGGTCTAGCCAACATATGACTCCAGACCCACAGCAATGTGACTGACTCTCAACTGCCTTCTGGGAAATTACCAACATTATCGGGGAGAATAAACAAAAAAGATCTATTTTTAAATTGTGGATGAGAGCTTTTTTCAAAAGAAATTGTGTTTTTAAAGTAATAAAAAAATCACCTCAGTTGAATAGCACTATAGACGCTGCAATATTTAGAGAGAACTCAAGGAACAAATAGACAGAGCGATCTCTGATATAAAGTCATAATAATGTTGCAATAGTGGGTGATTCAGTTTTTTCAAACATTGATTAAGAATACCATCGTGTGAAAGGTTTGATTGGTTCAAAGTTTGAGAAATGAGTTCAAGTCAATATTCTTTACCAAATGCAATATTTCTGTCAGAAATCGAGCAACACCTGAAATTACCTTGGCACATAAGATACGGAAAGGAACTAAAGTGATAGTACGGGAACAGTTTGGGTTGGAGGACATTGGGAGCACCATAGAGAAATACCTGTACAACTGACAACAACGGGTGAGCTGCCTGATGACTGGAGAGTGGCTAATGTTGCACTTTGTTAAAGAAGGGACATCAGGAGAAATCTGGGAACTGTAGACCTCTGAGCCTGACTTCAGAGGTGTGGAAGCTGTTGGAGGTGATTCTGAAGATTAGGATTTGCATATATTTGGAGAACTAAGGAATGATTAGGGATATACAGTATGGTTATGTAAGAGGGTGTCTCACAAACTTGATTGAGTTTTTTAAGTTAGTCACCAAGAAATCAATGACGGCAGGACATTAGACATTGTTTATTTTTTTTACAAAAGCCTTTGAAAAGGTTCTGCATGGGAAACGAATTTGTAAAGTTCGATCACATGGGATTCAGGTACAGCTTGCCAACTGGATAGGAAATTAGCTGAAAAGCAGGAGACAGAGCAATAGTGGAGGGTTGCTTTTCAGACTGGATGTCTGTGACCAGCAGTGCTCCACTGCAATCGGTGCTGTGTCCATTTTTATTTGCCATGTATATAGATGACTTGGGGATAAGAATACACACAGTATGGTTCGTTTGTGTGACATAAAAAATGTTAAAGTGGATCCTAACAAAGATTATCTGTGATTGGAAAGGGATCTTGATCAATTGGGAGAATGGGCTGAAGAGAGGCAAATGGAGTTTAATTTGATTTACCTCGACAGTTCAAGGAATCACGTTTTTTGTTCCATGATTTTTTTTCTACATTAGCCATTCCTGTGACCGAGGAGTAGCTAATACACATCAAGCATATAATAACATCAAACGGATAAATGGTGTAATGGTTTTAGGCCCTGCAAATATTCAATAAGTAGTGTGCAATGGCAGGCTATGTGGTATCAAGACCTGGTGTGTTGGGTAAGGGGCTAGGAGAAAGGTCTAATCTTATTCAACATGATATTGAGTCTGTAAGGCTGCACAGTCTCCAAGCACAATATTAGGTTCTGCGTTTCCAGCTTGTGCTGAGCTTCACTGGAATGCTGGAGCAAGCCTGAAACAGAGATGTTTGCCAGGGAACAGAGTAGTGTGCTAAAAAGACAGACAACTCGATGGTGTGTTGTGGCTCTTGGATACTGAGGAAGAAGAAAGTCAATAGGCACGTGTTATACCTTGGGCGGTTATAGGGGAATGTGCTGGATTGGCGGTGGGTCCTGTTTGGAGTGAATGAGGAGTGGATCAGGATGTCTGAGAGGGAACTCTCCCTGCAAAAGGTGGACAAGGGATGGAAGGGAATGTTTGATGGCGGCATCTTGGAGTTGACAGAAATGACGTCAGATGATCTGTACACTGTCTGCAAGTAACCCCGAGCTTTTAGTTGCTGCCACTTTAACACCCTACCCTGTTCTCTCGCTAACAAATGACTCAGGCGTCCTGCAATCTTCCAGTGGAGATCAGCATAAGCTGGAAGAATACTTCATTTTGTGCTTGGGAACGCTGCAGCACTCCGGACATAACACTGAATTCACTAGTTATCTGGCCTGAATTTCCTCATGTCATATGCCCCTAACTCAGACACCAGGTCTTGTCATTACATAATTCGCCATTACACAATACCTATGGTTAGCCACTAACATTCTCCATGAAGAGCTATTCACCCTCCCAGCCAGATATTTATCTACTCCTTGATCCAAATGTTCTTCTCGCTGTGTATAATATACCTTCCGCATAGAAAACGACATTTTCACACCATCAGTTCTGAGGAAGTTTCACTGGATCCGAAACGTTAACACTGATTTCTTTTCACAGATGCTGCCAGACCTGCTGACCTTTTCTAGTATCTTCTGATTGTTGTTTCTGATTTAAATCATCCACAGTTCATTTGGTTCTAATTTACCTGGAGTTTCTAATTCAGGTCCAGTGACCTGCACCATGTGTTTATAAACCCTCCCAGTTAACACTAACGCTATTTTTACACAGTGTCAGCTGTCTCTACCACTCCCTTCACATTCACTGAGCTCCCCCTCACAGTGACATTGTGCCTGCACAGCCCTTGGTCACGTGTTATCCACACCAACTCACCTCCTATTGGTCTGGCGCTGCCGTCAATCAGCCGGGCGCCATTGTGAGGTGAGTGGTGGGATCCTTTCTCTCTCTGCCCTGGGATGAGCTTCATCATTCACAATGAATGGGGCAGTATCACAGATGACAGGACTAGCGGCTATTCAGCCCATTGGGCCTATACTCTCTCCCTCTGGAGATGTTTCAAATCTGTCCCAACTCCCCTTCCATTTGTTCATAGCTGTCCAAATCTGTCCTTCAAAAATTACATTCCAAATCTGTTTCAGAATGACTGCTGAATCTGTGGATGAACTGTGGATGCTGTAAATCAGAAACAACAATCAGACGATGCAGAACCGTTCCCGATGCTCAGACTTTACTGAGTAAAATAATCTTCACCTTTCAACCTTGCATGATTTGCCAAGTTTAATAGTTCCTAAAAATTGTGACAACGTTATGATTTCTCTCTCTGACTTTGTAAATTAAATAGCCTGGAAACAAATCTGCTCCTGGTTGAAATCACTGCTTAAACGTTTCAGCTCCAAGGAAATTATCTCCACTTCTGCTACCTCTCAATAAAAGAGCTGCATATTATAATTTATTAGTATAATAGAGATTTACAGCACAGAAACAGACCATTTTGTCCAAAACGCCCCTGCCAACTGGGGATACTAAATCAATGGAGCCCCATTCGCCAGCTGTTCGCCCATAACCCTCTAACCCTTTCCTATGCATATCCCCAATCATAGTGAATGGGGCATCATCTCAGAGCACAGGGGTTGGGAGCTGTTGAACCAATTGCGGCTGTCCCTCTGGAGATGTTGCCATTCTATCCCAACCCCTCTCCTATTCGTCCATAGCTCTCTACACGTTTCTTTCAAAAGTAAAATTCTAAATCTGTTTGAGAATAACTGCTGAATCTGTGTCCAGCTGCCATTCAGACAGTTCCAGATGCTCAGAACTTACTGAGTAAAATAATATTCACATTTGCAACCTTCATTATTTGCCAATTACCTGATAGTAGTTACTGAAAATTATGACAACGTTAATAATTTGTCTCTGCCTCTCTGTCAATTAAATCTCTCTGAAAAAAAACTGTTCCTTGTCAAAATCATTGCTTAATCTTCTCATCTCCAAGGAGAATTATCTAAAGTTGTACTACTTGTCCAAAAAAGAGAAACCTATCACAATTATAATTTATTAATGTCATAGAGATGTACAACACTGAAACAGACCGTACAGTCCAACTCGTGCATGCCAACCAGAAATCCTAAACTAATGGACTCCCATTTACCAGGTGGCTGGCTCATGTCCCTCTAAATGTTCCTCTTCATGTACACAATCAGATGCTTTTAAATGTTACAACTGTACTAGCCTCCACCCCTTCCTCAAGCAGTTCATTCCAAGCACGAACCACACTCGACGTGCAAATGTTACCCCCTTAGATCCCTTTTTATCTTTACCCCCTCCCTTAAGCATGTGCCCTCTAGTTTGGACCACCTAACATGAGAAAAAGACACAGACTGTTCAGCTGACCCATGCCACTCATGATTATAAACCTTAATAAGGTCACCTCTCAGGCTCTAAATCTACAGCGAAAATAGAGCAAGACTATTCAGGCTTTCCCAATAGTTCAAACCGTCCAACTCTATCAAAGTCCTTGAAAATACTTTCTGACCCTTTTCAAGTTTCACAACATCATTGCTCTAACAGGGAGTTTGAAACTGAAAACAGAATTCCAGATGAGCTTTAATCAATGTCCTATAGAGCCATAATTTGACGTCGCAACCTCTGAATTCAATGCATTGACCAATAACAGAAAGTGTACCAAACGCTGCCTTCACTACCCTGCCTACCTGCGACTTTTCGCATTCCACTATACCTCCAATTTCGGTCTATTTTGTAAACCTACTGACCATACCTCACATATTCACATCAAAACCCATCTGTCATCAGATGATTATCCTATCTCGACCCCTCTCCTTTCATTCTGCTCTGTAATTTTATTTCATTTATTTTATTTGCCTTTGAAAAATGTTTTTCACTGTTCTGTACCTCTTATTTCTTGATTGTCTCTCTTTCCCTCTCTCCCCACTCTCTCTTCACCTTTTGTCCTCTCCTCTTCCTCCTTTGCTACCCTTCTCCACTATTTTCCATTTTGCATCTGCTTCACCCATCCCCCCATCAACCACATATTTTGTCACAGAACACTGGCTTCAGCCTTGGTCATTCTCAGCTCCTAATCTCCGTATAATCTCTCTCTGCACACTCATTATCACCTCTTTATTGCTACCTTTACTTCTAGAGCCAAGACTCCCCTTCTGTCAGCCTATTCACATTCAAGTCATTTACATAAAAAGACCTAGCATCTGTCCCTGCAGCACACTCCTGATCACAGGTCTCCAGTCCATAAAGCAACCCTCCATCACCAGTCTCAGTCTCCTAAATTCAATCCAACTTTCTTTCCGAATGGTTAGTTCTCAATGTATTGCATGTTATCTAACCTTGCTAACCAGTCTACTTTGTGGAGCCTCGTTGAATATCTTTCCGAAGTACATATTGACAACGTCCACAGTCTGCCTTCAATCTTCTTGGTAATTTCTTCAAAAGATACAACCAAGTTAGTGAGACAATCTCCCATGCACAAAGTCATGTTGACTATCCATAACCATTTCATGCCTTTGCAATCACATGTCAATCCTATTCCTCAGGGTCCCTTCCAACAACTTGCCTGCGCTGGCATTAAGCTCACAGTTCCATTGTTCCGCGGCCTTTACTAACAACCTTTCTTAAAATCATTGCACCTCCCGTCTTCCAGAATATCACCTGTGACTATCTTTGATATAAATATCTCTTTGATGGGCCCAACAATCACCTCACTGGCTTTCCACACAATTCTGAGATACACCTGATTAGGCCCCATTGATTTATCCACTTTGATGCGATTTAAAACAACTGGTACTAACACCTCTGCAATATGAACATTTATCAAGTTATCACTATTTAGTTCTCCAAACTCTTTAACTTCCATGTCACTCTCAAGTAATAAAAATGATATGTGAAATACTCGCAAGATATCTCTACCACCTTCTGTGGTTCCATAGATGTCCTTGTTAATCTTTAAGGGGTCCTATTCTCTAACTGGTTAGTCTTTTATCTGCGATGAATTTGCATCAGCTCTATGGATTCTGTTTCAACCATTTCCTCGAGCTATTTCCTGTCCCATTATTTGCTCTCCTGATTCACACTCGAGTATCCTCCCGTAAGAAGGTGACCCTGTGCACATAACCCCTCCGATTCTGCCATAGTTTCACCCAGGAGAAGCAATTCCCCTTCAAAACATCTCAGAAAGTTTTCCGAATTCAAGAATCGCAATTTTCTTCTAACGTGTTCAACAATGTCCTCCAACGCATATCGCCCAATTCCCACACGGCCACCTTTACCCCACCGCTTCAACTACAATAGGAATTTTACCACAGGCCTCACCTTTCACCTCAGTAATCGCCAGATACAGCACATTAAAGTCTGCCAATTCTACTAACTGCTGTCAGACCACACCACCAGCGACATATTTCCTTTCCCACCCGTATCTGCATTCTGCAGAGACCATTCCCACTGCAACTCCCTTGTAGTTACGGTGGTGGGGTCCGTTTGGAGGTGGCGGAAATGTTGTCATATAATGTGATATATGCGATGTTGGGAGAGTGGAAGGTGAGCACCGGGGGGTTCTGTCCTTGTTACGGTTGGAGAGGTGGGACTTGAGGTGGAGAGGTGGAATATGCACGAGATGTGTCGGAGGGCAACTTTAACCAAGTGAGAAGGGAAAATGCGGTCTCTAAGGAATGAGGCCATGATGTGCTATGTGATGGAACTGGTCTTCCTGGGAGCAGATACAGCAAAGGTGGAGGAATTGGGAATATGCGATGGGATTTTTGCAGGCGGTAGGATGGACAGAGTTGAAATCCAGGTAGCTGTGGGAATCGGTGGGTTTGTAAAAAATGTCAGTGTCAAGTCGGTCGTTCTTTAATGAAGATGGACAGGTCCAGGAAGTGGAGGGAGAGGGAGGTGTCATAGATGGTCCAGGTGAACCAGGAAGGGGAGAGAGTTGTCAGAGATGGTCCAAACGGACCCCACCACCAATGTCCGTCCTCTCAAGTTAAAAATGTAGCCCCTAGTCTTGAAAATGCCATGTTCACAGGAAAGGATAACGAATATTAACTCTATCTATACCTTCAGTATTTTATTCACTTCTATCAGATCGCCTCTCAGCTTTCAGCTTTCAATGAAAATTTACAACAAATCCCACATTTCCTCATAACTGAGACATTCCGTACCTAGCAACATCCAGGTTAATCTCATCTGAAAGCTATCCAGCTTAATAATATTCTTCCTATAACTGGGCGACCAGAACTGGATGCTGTATTGCAAAAGAACGTTCACCAATGGCCTGTATTATTTCAGCGTGACTTCCAACTCGTATATCCAAAGTACTGAGCAATGAAAGCAAGTGTGACACGCACATTTCAAACCATTTTGTCTATCCACGTTTGAAACTTCAAAGATTAATGTACCTGAACCCCGAGGTCTCCCTGTTCTACAGCACTGGAAAAGGTCCTACCATTTATTGTATAAGCCCTACCTTCTTTGTTGACCCAAATTTATTCAGATTGAATTCCATCTCCGGTTTTTCAGCCATTCAGCCATATCATCGAGATTCCTTTGTAATCTTAAAAAATCTCCTTCACTGCCCACGATGCCATCCTTCAGTCTTCCATCCCATCACACATGGCTCTATGTGGTACAAATATCTCTGATAGGGGCCCCAAAGTTTCTTCTCTAGCTTTTCGCTATCCCCTGAAATACATTTGATTAGGTACTGGGGATTTATCTAACTCTGTGGTTTAAGACCTCCGCCACCTCCTCTTCTATAGCGGGTTCCATTTAAGATATAGAATACAAGATATGCACAGCATGGAAATAGATCCTTCGGTTCAACTCTTGCATGATGTTTCTGGTCTCATTTGCTAGAACTTTGTCAATATTCTTCTCAACCCTTCCTATTTATATACCCATTCAGATGTCTGTTAAATGAATTTCTATAAGCCTCTGCTCAGATCCCTTCGGTACACCCAATGGTGGAAGGCTTCCAATCACAAAAACAACCCTTCAACAATAGTGGATCCAAATTGATAACTTGGCATGAATCCCATTGGGTTCTTCCCTTTTGGAACAGCCTTCCATGTGGGATCTTATCAAAGTCGTTAATATACTCCATGTAAACCACGTCATCAGCACTGACCTCATCAGTACTTTCACACACCATTTCAAAACTCTCATTTGGATTAATCAGACAGGATCTTCCTGTACCAAATCTGTGCTGACTATACTTGATCGATTTCTGCCTTTCCAAAATGTTGATTCATCCTTTTTATCAGAATTATTTCAAACAATTTCCCTCCCACTAATGTCAAACTATATGCTCTGGAATTACTTGGCCTATCCCTGCTGCCATTCTTGAACGAATGAACCACATTTGCAACATCCAGTAATGTGGCACTTCACCTGTGTACAGAAAAGCATGAAGTGTATTTCCAGCAATCTCCTGCATCACCTCTCATAGCAGCCTGGGATGCATTTCATTGGGCGGTAGGGAGTTCTCCACCTTTATGTCTGTGAAAGCATTTAATACCTCCTCCTTATTGATCTTAACAAGTTCTCGAACCTCACCATCATAACTGAAGTCCCCGGCGACAATGTCTTTCTCGTGTGTGAATATAGATGGGAAGTCTTCATTCAAGACCTCACCTATTTCTTCTGGTTCCATGCACAGATTGTCTCTTTGGTTTCTAACAAGCCCCACTGTTTTGCTGGGAGTCCTCTTACCCTAACTGTACTGATAAAATACCTCATGGCTTTTCTTGAATATTATTTTCCAAATATATTTCCTGACCATTGCTTTCCCCTCATGTTTTCACAATCCCATTGTCCTCTCTGTGTTTCGCCAGTTTTATTGCACTTCATTTGTTTTGTCAAACTCATGATATTGCTTGCTCAATATTCGCTGGGAGTGTTGCATTTGCCTTACACTCCTATGGGAACACGCTGGACCTGAATTCACACTGCATCACTTTAAAATACTCCTACTTTCTGAATATAGACTCAGGTGCAAGCAGTGTCTCCTAGTTTGCGCTTGTCAGATCCTGTTTATTGATAGTGATAATATCCATTAATAATGATAATCTAATGGTAAGTGTACTTCCTCAAATTTGGACACTTCAGTTTTGCACTATTATTGTCTCTTGGAGGTGGCACGGTGGTTCAGTGGGAGCACTACTGCTTCACAGCACCAGGGAGCCGTTTCGATTCCAATCTCAGGCAGCTGTCAGTGTGGAGTTTGCACATTCTCTCCGAATCTGCGTGGGTTTCCTTTGGGTGCTACGGCTTTCACCCACAATCCGAAGATGTGCTAATTATGTAGTGTTCTGAAGCTGCTTGAACCCTGCCTATGTCTGTAACCTGGCCTCCTTAATATCTCCGTGACTTCCTCCCGTCCTAAATCATCTTAACTCCTCTATCTTCCATTACACTCTTCATAACAATACCTGTATCAGCGTAACCTTAGCCAGGAAATACAACTTTCCCTAGCTCAAGAAACCCTACTGCAATCCCTATCTCTGAAGATCAATTTATCAATACCACCCTCTAGGTCTGCGTTTTCATTCTCAATGCCCACGTCCCTCACAATGTGTGTTATCCTTTCCATGAAAAAATGCTTCATGTCTTCAATTTACCTTATCAACGTAATCTCTTCGACACGCGAAAACTCTCAATTACCTTTAATTTTCTCAAGCCAAACCATCATCACGATCTGTAACCTACTCCTGTCAAGAAAACTCCCGCTCTCAGTAAAATACTGCATCCCCTCAACACTCTATTAGCTTCGGCAGCACCTACAACCCTCCCTTTCGACATAACCTCTTCCAGTCTCTAAATCACTCTCAGTCTGTGAAGACCCTACAATTGCCCCTATCTGTGTGATCCTCTAAGGTCCCTGCAGCACTGTCGATCTGACGAACCCAATCAAATGTTTGTAACTCTCTTGATCCAGTTCTTACAAGACTCACTATCGAAGTAACATCCTCCTGTTGCTCTCACTAACACAGTAAATGTAATATCCTCCATTCTCTCCATCCATCTCCACATCTCCATAAACTTCTCCGGCTCTTATACCCATATCTGTATAAACATCTCCCCTTCTCCCAAAACCCTCCCTTCTGCAGGAACCTCCTCCAGTTTGTACAATCTTTCCTTAACAGTCTCAAACAAAGCTGCTGTTCCTATCTCTGCTAAAATGTTCTATTCCACACCCTCCATATTTAAATAACCTGCAGAACCTAAATAACTTGCAAGAACCGTAAAAAAAACACTACATTTGACAAACAACAACTAACCACAGAAATGCATGACCCAATCTCATGAGTTTCCTCACTACGGATGAAGAAGTACACCACGATAACTGGGAGAACACATCCATGCAAGGACAAGGCAAATAGAGATACGCACGATATTTCCGAGAAGCATGATATTCCAACCAAAACTCTATCAACACACACATTGACTTGAATCCCAATTACCACCCTCAGCGACAACAATGACAGGAAATGACTCTCCATGGGGAATAACGTCATCAACCCAAGGAAACCTCAACACAGAAAATGAAAGCAGATCAATAAAACCAGTGCTTCACTGGAGTCTCATTGATGTTACCTAGTATGACGACGAAACGTCTGAAAACGAACCTTCCAGCTCATCGAGTAAACCTACATCTTTTGAGTATAAGAGTTGGGCGGTCATGTTGCAGCTGCACAGGACATTGGCTAGGCCACTTTGGAATGTGAAAATCTGATCTCCTTCCTTTCGGAAGGAAGTTGTGAATCTTGATAAGGTTCAGAAAAGATGAATAAAGATGTTGCCAAGGTTGGAGGATTTGAGGTTTAGGGAGAGGTTGAATAGGCTGGAGGTGTGTTCCCTGTAGCGTCGGAGCATGAGGGTGACCTTATAGAGATTTATAATTTCATCATAGGCATGGATAGAATGAACAGACAACGTCGTTCCCTTGGGTTTGGGTGAGTCCAGAACTAGAGGGCATAGGCTCAGGGTGAGAGGGCAAATATATTAAATGGACCTGAGGCACAATCTTTTCACACAGAGGATGGTGAGAACAAAGAACAAAGAATATTCTAGCACAGGAACAGGCCCTTTATTCCTCCTAGCCTGGGCCAATCAAGATCCTCTGTCTAAACCTGACGCCTATTTTCTAAGGATCTGTATCCCTCTGCTCCCTGTCCATTCACGTATCTGTCTGCAGACATCTTAAACATCGTTCCCATTCCACCCGCCTCCTCCGCTGGCAATGCAGAACAGGCACCCACTACCCTCAGTGGGATGAACTTCCCAAGTATAACTCCACGAAACATTTCTTCTCTCACTTTGAAATCATAACCACGAGTAATTGGGTCTTCCACCCTGTCTCCGGCTTTCGTGATTTTCTGGGCCTCAATCAAGTTCCCCTCAATTGCCTTCTTTCCAATGAAAATAATCCAAATTTACCGAACTTTGCACCCCGTCCATACCAGACAATATCCTAGTGAACCTTTTGTGCACCCTCTCCAAAGCATCCATATTGTCACAAAGATCGTCCTTTTTACCGAAAAGCTGTTCCTTTTCTCAAGGATGCCGTGCCCTTGTTTTCTTTTCCAGAGGGGTCATGAACAGGCCGGGCTCGAAGACGGCTGAGTATGGGACAGAGATGAAAGGCTTTTTTATTTTTATATGAACCGATGAGACTTTAGGCATTTATGTTTTTCGAAGTTACCTGTATAAGTCAAGGGGATGTGGCCAGCTCTCTAGCGGAACAGAGCAAACAGAACACAGCGCATTTTAAGGGCTTAAAATATCGGCCCACAAGACATGGCACAGAAACAGTGCTGAAGGGGAAACATAGAGCATGAAGTTCACGGGCTCAATCCCCACCCTCTTGTGGGAGGATTATTTTCTACTCTGCTGTACTGAGCCAGCATGAAACATCAAAGGGAGTGTCACAGTTATCAGTCCAGGCCTGTGCTCATCTGCGCCAGTGCCTTCAATTCTTCTAACTCTGAGAACAGTTCCTATCTCTGTAAACTCCTCCAATGCCTACAATCCCCTATATATATGAAACCTAGTCCAATTCTGACTACAGTCCCAACCTTTGTATATTGCTCCAATGTGGATGACATGGCCAATCTCAGCCATCTCCACCTTCAGTCAATGTCATGATGCTCATTTCTGCCATCCTGCACAGTACTGAGAGTCCGCCTTGTTTCTGTAACATCTTCCACCCCTTACCAAACTCCCTGTCTGCCTACCTTCTTCCACCCCTATCGCACATGATATCACTGTACCCTTCTCCTGACCCAAACCACTCCTGCCTTACGTCCTATCGCGCCAGACCACCTTTGTAACCATCTAATATCCCTACAGATGTCCTTATCTGGATGAACTACTGCAGTCACTATAGCCATTCCTGCCTTATAATCTGCTCCAATCCTTACAGGCCTTCCTGTGTAGAGCCGTCAGAAGCTGTTAGTGGGCGGCACGGTGGCACAGTGGTTAGCACTGCTGCCTCACAGCGCCAGAGACCCGCGTTCAATTCCCGCCTCAGGCGACTGACTGTGTGGAGTTTGCACATTCTCCCCGTGTCTGCGTGGGTTTCCTCTGGGTGCTCCGGTTTCCTCCCACAGTCCAAAGATGTGCAGGTCAGGTGAATTAGTCATGCTAAATTGCCCCTAGTGTTAGGTAAGGGGTAGATGTAGGGGTATGGTTGGTTTGCGCTTCGGCGGGGCGGTGTGGGCTTGTTGGGCCGAAGGGCCTGTTTCCACACTGTAAGTAATCTAATCTAATCTAAGCCACTTTAACCCTCCCCATGCCTTCAACCGCTTCCAGTGTCTGCAATCTCGTCTATCGCTGTGACCTTCTCCAATCACCACAATGATCCTTAACTCTACCTACTCACATCACTACTAGCCTTACTATGTTTGTTACCACCTGAAGCCACTAAAACCATCCAAGTATCTAAAACGTCCTCTTTATTGCTGTATCCACCCCAATCTGTCACTTTCTTAAATATCCTTCAGTCTGAAGAACCATCCAAAGTCTTCATCCCTCTGTATTACAATCTTCATCTCATCACGACAATCATCACCACAAACCTCACTATCGCAGTAACCTCTTCCAGCTCCTTCCTATCCCTGTATACCATCCTGTCCCTACTACACTCGCATTGCATCATTTTCTCTCAACAACCGTCACGATTACAATGAGCATGTTTTTCTATCTCTACAACCCAGACCACCCCTCAGTAATCTCTTCCTCTTTCTACTCCCCTCCCTGTGCAAGCAAACCTAAAGAGTCATTAGAAACGTTTGTGTATTACCTCCTCCAGAAACAAAGACGATTTTATTTCGACAACCAACAGCACCTCCTATAATTTTTACTGTCACAGTAACCTTCTCCAACCCATGTATATCTGTACCTCCCTTTTAAGTCATTTAGTTCAACGTCCAAATCCCGGCCTATTTCCATCATCTTCTCCAGACTGAATGATCTTCCCCAGGTCATTAATCTCGATCAGAATCCACGGGCCTCCTCCAATCAATCCCACCCTCCCTAACAATGTAATCACCTCCACGAAATCCAACCCTCCCTAACTAGGTTATCTGCCCCAGTTCTGACAATCTTTGTATGGGGGTGAAAACAGGAACAGGGCACCGAGTTAGATGGTCAACTATGATCATATTGAATCGTGAGGCAAGATGTTAGGGCTGAATGGCTTACACCTGCCCTTGTTTCTGTGTTACAATCCCTGTCTCAGTACCTTGTTCACTCACTACAACTCTCAATATCTATGTCACACTCCCTGTCTCTCTACCTCCTTCAGGCCCTACTAGCCTGCCTATCTGTGGAGGACTCCCTATCTCCGTATTTCCTCCATTCTCTACTACCCTCACGACCTGTGTAACACTCCCTGTCTCTCTACCTCCTTCAGGCCGCACAACCTCCTTATCTGTGCAACACTCCCTGTCTCCGTATCTCCTTCAGTCCCTAATAACCTCCCTATCTGTGTAAAAACCCCTCTCTCCGTATGTCCTTCAGTCCCGACTTTCCCAATCTTGTTACCCTGCCTGTATCCGTATCTCTTTCAGTCCCTAACAGCCTCCCTATCTGGGTAACACTCCCTGTCTCCGTATCTCCTTCAGTCCCCTACTACCCTCCCTATTGTGTAAACGTTTCTGTCTGAATATCTCCTCCAGTCACCAATACCCTCACTATCTGTGTAACATTCCCTGTCTCCGAATCTCCATCAGTCTCTCCTCGCCTCCCAATCTGAGTAAAACTCATGTTCCCGTATCTCCTTCAATCCCTGCTACCCCCATCTGTGTAAACCTTTTTGTCTCCCTATCTCCGTATCTCACTCTGTTCCTACTACCCTCACTTTCTGTGTAATAATCCCTGTCTCGATATCTCCTTTGTTCCCTGCTGCCTTCCCTATCTATGTAATACTCCCTGTCTCGGAATCTCCTTCAGTCTTGACCTTCCCAATCTGTATAACACTCCCTGTCTCCGTATCTCCTTCAGTTCCAACTACCCTCACTATCTGTGTAACTCTCCCTGTCTCTGTACCTCCGTCAGTCCCTGCTACCCTCCCTATGTGTGTTACTTTCCCTATCTCGGTATGTCCTTCAGTATCGACCTTCCCTCTCTGTGTTACACTCCCTGTCTCCGTATCTCCTTCAGTCTCTACTAGCGTCCCTACCTGTGTTACACTCCCTGTCTCCTTAGCTCCTTCAGTCCCTACAACCCTCCTCATCTGTGTACACTCACAGTCTCCGTATCTCCTTCAGTCCCTGCTACCCTCCCTATCTGTGTAACACTCCCTGTCTCCGTTTAGCCTCAGTCCCTACTACCCTCCCTATCCGTGTCAGACTCCCGGTCTCCGTATCTCCTTCGGTCCTGACCTTCCCTATCTGTGTAACACTCGCTGTGTCTGTATCTCCTTCAGTCTCTTCGCGCTTCCCTAACTGTGTAACACTCCATGTCTCTGTATCTCCTTCAGTACCACTGCCCTCACTATCTTATAACACTCCCTGGTCTCTGTATCTCCTTCAATCCATGCTACTCTCACTGTCTTTGTAGCACTCAATGTCTCCGTATCACCTTCAATCCCGACCTTCCCTATTTGCGTAAAACTCCCTGTCTCCATATCTCCTTCAGTCCCGGCTATCCTACTTACATGCTCCAGCAACTACAATGCTCACCTTTTGTCAGGCCTACACTGTTATTGCTTCAGCAGCTTTATCACTCCCCATCTCTCAGGCCTACTCTTTAACTGCTCCAGCTTCTGTTTTACTCCCCATCTGTCAGCCCGAATCCGTAACTGTTCCGACAGCTATATCACTCCCCTTCTAGCAGGCCTACTCTGTAACTGATGCAATAGCTATTCACGCCCCATTGAATCTGGCCTTTTTTCTAACTGTTCCAGTAGCTACATCACTCTCCATCTGCCAGACCTACTCGTAACTGCTCCAGCATGAGTAACACTCCCCATCTATCAGGCAGAATCAGTAACTATCCAGCCACTATATCACTTCCAATCCAACAGACCGACTCTGCAACTGTTCCATCAACGATGCCATTCCCTGTCTGTCAGGCCTCCTCTGAAACTGTTCCAGCAGCTTTATCAGTTCCCATCTGCCATGCCACCTCTGTGACTGTTCGAGCAGCTACATCACTCCCCATCTGTCAGGCCGACTCTGTATCTGCTCCAGCAGCAATATCACTCACCACTTGTCAGGCCAACTCTATAACTGCTCCATCAGTTGTATAACTTCCCATCTGTCAGGCTTACTACGTAACTAATCCAGCAGCAATGCAACTCTCTATCTGCCAGGACAACTTGCAACTGCTCCAGGAGCTATATCACAGCACATCTGTCAGGCTGACTCTGTAACTACATCCAGCAGATACATCACTCCCCATCTGTCTGGCCTACTCTGTAATTGCTCCAGCAGCTATGTCACTCGTCATCTGTCAGACCTATTCTTTAAATTCCCCAGCTTCATATCACTCCTCGTCTGTCAGGCCGACTCTGTAAGTGTTCCAGCATCGACTTTTCTCCCCATCCTCCGACCGAATTTGTAATTGCTCCAGCAGCTATATTCCTCCCAAACTGTCAGGCCTACTCTGTAATTACTCTAGCATCTCTATCACTCTCCATCTGTCAGGCCTACTCTGTAACTGTTCCAGCATGTGTAACACTCCCCATCTGTCAGGCCCAATCAGTAACTGGTCCAACCACTATATCACTCCCACCTGAAAAATGTGTTGCTGGAAAAGAATAGCAGGTGAGGCAGCATCCAAGGAGCAGGATAATCGACGTTTCGGGCATAAACCCTTCTTCAGGAATGAGGAAGGTGTGCCAAGCAGGCTACGATAAAAGGTAGGGAGGCGGGACTTGGGGGAGGGGAAAGCGATAGGTGGAAGAAGGTGAAGGTGAGGATGATAGGCCAGAGGCCGGGTGGGGTGGACAGGTCGGGAAGAAGATTGCAGGTCAAGAGGCGGTGTTCAGTCCAAGGGTAGGGACTGAGATAAGGTGGGGGTAGGTAAAATGTGGAAGCTAGAGAAATCTGATTCATCCCTTGTGGTTGGAGGGTTCCTAGGCGGAAGATGAGGCGCTCATCCTCCAGGCGTCGTGTTGCCATGGTCTGGCGATGGAGGAGGTCAAGGACCTGCATGTGCTTGTCGGAATGCGAGGGGGAGTTATAGAGTTCTGCCACGGGGCGGTTGGGTTGGTTGGTTGGTGCGACTTTCTTAGAGGCGTTCTCTGAAACATTCCACAAGTAGGTGGCCTGTCTTCCCAATGTAGAGGAGGCCACATCGTGTACTGCGGATGCAGTAAATGATGTGTGAGGAGGTTCAGGTGAATTTGAGACCGATATGGTTGGATCTCTTGGGGCCTTGGAGGGAAGTGAGGGGGGAGGTCTGGGCGCAAGTTTTGCATTCCTTGCGGTTGCAGGGGAAGGTGCCGGGAGTGGAGTTTGGGTTGGTAGGGATGTGGAACTGACGAGGGAGTCGCGGAGGGAGTGGTCTTTCCGGAACGCTGATAGGAGTGGGGAGGGAAATATATCCTTGGTGGTGTCGGTTTGGAGGTGGCGGAAATGACGAAGGATGACACGATGTATCTAGAGGTTGCTGGGGTAGTAGGTGAGGACCAGTGGTGTTCTGTCCTGGTGGCGAATGGAGGGGCGGGGCTCAAGGGCGGAGGAGCAGGAAGTGGAGGAATTTCGGTGGAGAGCATTGTCAACCACTTCTGAGGGGATATTGCGGTCTTTGAAGAAGGAGGCCATCTTGGTTGTTCGGTATTGGAATTGGTCCACCTGGGAGCAGATTCGGCGGAAGTGAAGAAATCGGGAATATGGGATGGCGTTTTTGCAGGGGCAGGGTGGGAGGAGGTGTAATGTAAGTAGCTGTGGGAGTCAGTCGGTTTATAGTAAATGTCCTTGTTGAGTCGGTGGCCTTCCAACCACAAGGGATGAATGCAGCTCACTCATTCTCCCTCCCCCCACCTTATCTTAGTCCCAAGCCTTGCACGCAGCGCCGCCTTCTTGACCTGAAATCTTCTTCTCGACCTCTCCGCCCCACTGACTGTCCGGCCTATCACCCTCATCTTAATCTCCTTCCATCTATCGTATTCCCAACGCCTCTCTCCCAAGTCTCTCCTCCCTGCCTTTTATCTTAGGCTGCTTGGTACACCTTCCTCAGTTCTGAAGAAGGGCTTATGCCCGAAACGTCGATTCTCCTGCTGCTTGGATGCTGCCTGACCTGCTACGCTTTTCCAGCAGCACATGTTTCAGCTCTGATCTCCAACATCTGCGGTCCTCACTTTCTCCTCGTTGACTAGATCACACCCAGTCTAGCAGACCGACTCTGGAACTGTTCCATCACCTATATCATTCCCTGTCTGTCAGGACTACTCCGTAACTGCTCCAGCAGCTTTATCACTCCCCAAATGTCAGGCCTACTCTGTAATACCACCAGCGGGTTTATCACTCTGCAAATGTCAGGCCTACTCTGTAATTCTTTCCGGCGGGTTTGTCACTCCCCATTTGTCAGGCCTACTCTGTATCTACTCCAACAACACTGTTACTCCCCAGCTGTCAGGCCTTCCCCATAACTGTTCTCGAAGCTACATCACTCCCCATCCAACAGGGCAACTCTGCGACTGCTCCAGCAGCTGTATTTCTGTCCATCTCTCAGGCCTACTATATAACTGCTCCACCAGCGATCTCACTCAACATTGGTCACGCCTACTCTGTAACTGCTCTGGCAGCTATATCACTCCAGATGTCTGTGGCCTACTTTGTAACTGCTCCAGCAGCTGTCTACTCCCCGGTGGATCGGCATACTGTGCAACTGCTCCTGCAGCTATATCACTCCCCTTCAGTCAGGTCTACTATCTAACTGTTCCTGCATGAGTATCACTCCCCATTTATCAGGCCTAATCTGTAACTGCTCCAGCATATATTCCTCTCCCCATCTCTCAGGGCTGCTCTCTAACTGTTCCAACATGTCTACCCCCCCCCCCCATCTGTCAGGCCTACTCTGCAACTGCTTGAGCAGATAATCACTCCCCATCTCTGAATCCTACACTGAAACTGCTCCAGCTTCTAAAGCACATCCCATCTGTCAGGCCAAAACAGTAACTGGTTCAGCAGCTTTATTTCTCCGCATCCAGCAGGCCTGCTCTATAACTGTTCTGGAAGCTATATCACTCCCTGTCTCTCCGTCCTCCTCTGTAACTGTACCAGCAGCAAGACCACGCCCCATCTGTCAGGACTATTCTGTAATTGTTATAGCAGATATATTACCCACATTTGTCATGTCTACTCTCTAATTTCTCAAGCAGCTATGTCAGCCCACATTCGGCAGGCCATCTCTGTAATTGTTACAGCAGCTATATCACTCCACGTCTGTCCGAACTCCTGTGTAACTGTTCCAGCAGCTATACTCAGCCCATCTGTATGGTCTACGCTGTAATTGCTCCAGCAGTGACAACACTCCCAATCTGTCAGGCTTACTCTGTAACTGCTTCCGCAGCTGTATCACTCCCCATCTGTCAGGCTTACTCAGTAATTGCTCCAGCAGCAATAACACTCCCCATCTGTTTGACCTTCTTTGTAACTGTTCCAGCAGCTACATCACTCCCCATCTGTCAGGCCAACTCTGTAATTGCGACATTCCCCGTTTCTCAATCCCAGCGATAATCCCCATTTCTCAATCCTGCATAGAACATAGAACATAGAAATGTACCTCACAGAACAGGCCCTTAGGCCCACGATGTTGTGCCGAGACTTAATCCTAATGCAAAATAGAGTAACTTAACCGACGCACCCCTCGACTACACTGTAACTGCTCCAGCAGCTATATCTCAGCCCATCTGTCAGGCCTATTCTTTAACTGCTCCAGCAGCTATATCACTCCCCATCTGTCAGTCCGAAACAGCAACTGGTCCAGCAGCTTTATTTCTCCTCATCCAGCAGGCCTACTCTGTAACTCTTCCAGCAGCTATAACACGCCCCATCTGTCAGACCTACTCTGTAATCGCTGCAGCATCTGTATCACTTCCATCTGTCAGGGCTACGCTTTAATTGCTCAAGTCGTGATATCACTCAACATCTGTCAGGCCTACTCTGTAACTGCTCCAGCAGCTCTACAACTCCCCATTTGTCATGCCTTCTCACTAACTGCTCCAGCAGCTAGATCACTCCCCATCTGTCAGGCCGAGTATGTAATTGCTCCAGCAGCTATATATCTCCCCATCTGTCAGATCTTTTGTGTAACTGCTCTTGCACGTTTCTCACTGCCCATCTGTCAGGCGTACTCTGTAATTGCACCAGCAGCGATATTGCTCCCTCTCTGGCTGGCCTACTCCGTAAATGCACCAGAAAATATATCACTCCACAAATCTCAGGCCTACTCTGTAACTGCTCCAGCAGCGGTATCACATCTCATCCGTTAGGCCTCCTCTCTAACTGCTCCAGCAGCAATATCACTCTCAATCTATCAGGCCTACTCTACAACTGTTCAAGCAGCTACGTCACACCCCATATGTGACGTCAACTCCATAACTACTCCAGCAGCGACATCACACCCAATCTGTCAGCCCGACCCTGTACCTGCTCCAGCAGCTAGATCACTCTACATCAGTCAGGCCCTCACTGTAACTGCTCCAGCATATGCATCACTCCTCATTTGTCTGGCCTCCTCTGTAACTGCTCCAGCAGCTATATTAATCCCCATCTGCCAGGCCTACTGTGGAACCGCTCCAACAGGTATATGAATCCCTATTTTTGGTGCCTATTCTATGACAGATCTACCAGATATTTCACTCCTCCTTTATATGTCCTACACTGTAACTGCTCCAGCAGTAATATCACTCCGCTTCTCATCAGCATAGTAAATAAATGCCACTGCAGCAATATATTAATCAGTCAGGCCTACTCTGTAACTGCTCAAACAGCGATATCATTCCCCATCTCTCAGGCCTACTCTGTATCATCTCCAGAAGCTCGGTCACTCCCCATCACTCAGGCCTTCTCTGTAAGTGCTTCAGGAGCTGTATCACACCCTCTCAGTCAGGCCTACTCTGTAAATACTCCAGCTGCTAGATCACTCCCCATCTGTCAGGCCTATCATCCTAACACCCACAAACGAAGCTGCATCAGAACATTATTTCAACGAGCCAACATACACTGCAACGCACAGGAACTACGCAGAGCAGAGGAAAATTACCTATACCATGGATTCAAAAAGAATAGGCACCCAATGAACACAGTCCCCCGATTGCTCAGCAACAAACCCAATCAAGCAGACAAATCACATCGAGAAACCCGAGCCACTCTCCCCGACATCAAAGACATCTCGGAAATGACTGCCAGACTACTCAGCCCACTAGGCATCATGGTAGACCACAAACCCACTAATACAGAAAAACAGCAGCTAATGAGCTTGAAAGACCATATACGGAAAATAAGCAAAATGCACAAAATACCGTGCAAGGACTTGAACAAAAACTACATTGGACAAACAGGGAGAAAACAAGCCACCAGGATACATGAACACCAATTATCCACAAAAATACATGACCCTCTCTCACTCTAGTATCCTCACATACGGATGAAGAAGAAAACCACTTCAACTGGAACAATACATCCATCCGAGGACAAGCCAAACAAAGACATGCACGAGAATTCCTAAAAGCATGGCATTCCAACCAGAACTCTATCAACAAACACATCGAGTTAGACCCCCTCTACTAGACCCTGAGAAAAGGATCAGGTTGTGACTTCACCACAGGAAATAACATCACTACCGGAAATGACATCACCAACATAATGAAACACAAACATATAAATAAAAATCAGGAATGTTCAGCATTGCTTCGCGTGACGTCCACTGAAGATGTTATCTAGTAGGGTAACGAAGCGTCCGGAAATTAACCTTTCAGCCCCGCGAACAAATCTATAACAAATACCTCAACCTGAGCGACACATCTTCTCAAAACCCGCTATCTGTAAGTGCATCAGCAGTTGTATCACTTCCCAAATATCCAGCCTACTCTGTAACTATTCCAGCAGCTATATCATTCCCCATCTATCAGGCACACTCTGCAACTGCTCAAGCAGCCATATCACTCCCCATCTCTCAGGCCTACTCTAAATTTTCCAACAGCTATATCAATCCACATCGGCCAGGTCTACTCCGTAACTGCTCCAGTAGTTATAACACTCCCCTTCTGTCAGGCCTACTCTGTAACTGCTCCAGCAGCTATAACACTCCCTATCCCGCAGGGCTACTCTGTGACTGCTCCAGCAGCGATATCACTCCCCATTTGTCAGGCCTGCTCTCTCACTGCTGCAGCAGCTTTATCACTCACCATCTGTGAGGCCTCCTCTGTTACTGCTCCTGCAGCTTCAATACTCCCCATCTTTCAGGCCGATTCTGTGACTGCTCCAGCAGCAATATCACTCTCCGTCAATCAGGGGAATTCTGTTCCTCCTCCAGCAGCGATATCACTCTCCATATGTCCGGCCTTTTCTGTAACTGATCCAGCAGGTATATGACTCCCCATCTCTCATGCCTACTCTATTGACACTCCACCGTCCGCATCACTCCCCATCTGTCAGGCCTACTGCTCCAGCAGCTATATCAGTCACGATCTGTCAGGCCATCTCTACCACTGCTTCAGTAGCGATAACACTCTCCATCTGTCAGACCTACTGCGTAGGTGCACCAGCAGCTATATCGCTCCCCTTCTGTATTACCTACCCTTTAACTGCTCCTGCAGCGACACCACTTCCATCCGTGTAGCCTGTTCTGTAACTGGTTCAGCAGGTATATCAATCCCCATTTGTAAGGCCTACTTTTTAACTGCTCCATCAGCGATATCACTCACCATCTGTGTGTCCTGCCGTGTAACCGGTCCAGCAGGTGTATGACTCCCCATCTGTTATGCCTACTCTGTAAATCCTCCCGCAGCAATAGCTCTGCCCATCTGTCTTTCCTTCTCTGTATTTGCTCCGGCAGCCATATCACTCTGATTCTGTCACGCCTACTCTGTAATTGCTCCAGCAGCTGTATTACTCTCCATTTGTTTCTCCGACTCTGTAACTGCTATCGCAGCTGAATCACTGCCCATCAGTCTGGCCTATTCTGTAACAGCTTTAGCAAATATATCACGCCACATCTGTCGCACCTATTCTGTAACAGCTAAGCGGCTAGATCACTCCCCATCTGTCAGACCCACTCTGTAACTGCTCCAGCAAATATATCAGTACACATCTGTCAGGCCTACTCTCTAATTGCTCCAGCGGCGACATCACTCCCAATCTGTCAGGCTTACTCTGGAAATGCTCCAGCAGCTATATCACTTCCCATTTGTCAGGCCTATTAACCTGCTCCAGCAGCTATGTCAAACCCCATACCTGACGTCTTCTCGATAACTGCTCCCATAGCTATATCACTCCACATCTGTCAGGCCTACTGTTGAACTGCTCCAGCAGCGACATCACTCCCCATCTGTCAGGACTGCACTGCACCTGCTCCAGCAGCAACATCGCTCCTCATCTGCTATGCCTACTCCGTACCTGCTCCACCAGCTCGATCATTATGCATCAGTCAGGCCTACACTGTTACTGCTCCGGCACATACATCACTCCATATTTGTCTGTCCGACTCTGTAACTGATCCAGTAGCGACATCAATCCCCATCTGTTAGGCCAACTCTGGAATTGCTCCAGCAGGTATATGACTCCCCATCAGTCTACACTGTAACTGCTCCACCAGATATGCTAATCTCCCTTTATCTCCCTTTATCTGTCCTACACTGTAACTACTCCAGCAGCTATATAACTCCCATTCTCTCAGGCCTCCACTGTAACTGCTCCAGCAGCAATATCACTCCCCTACTCTTTGGCATAGTGTATAAATGCAATTGCAGCGATCTCACTCCCTATCTGTCACTCCTACTATGTAACTTCTCCAGCAGCTATGCCACTTCCCATCTGTCAGACTTTCTATGTAACTGCTCCTGCACCTATCTCACTCCCCATCTGTCAGTCCTAATAATTAACTGCTCCAGCAGCGACATCACTCCCCATCGATCAGGCCTGCTCGGTTACTCTTCCTGCAGCGATATCGATCCCTATCTGGCAGGCCTACTGTTGTAACTGCTCCAGACACTAGAACACTCCTCATCACTCATGCCTATTCTCTAAGTAACTGCTTCAACAGCTGTATCACTCCCTATCTGTCAGGCCTACTCTGTAACTGCTCCAGCAGCTAAATCATTCCCCATCTGAAAGGCCTACTCTTCAACTGCTCCAGCAAAGACACCACTCTCAATCGGTATAACCTACTTTGCAACTGCTCCAGCAACTATTACACTTCACATCTGTCAGGCCTACTGTGTAACTGCTCCAGCAGCAGTATCACTCCCCTACTCACTGACTTCAGCAGCTATTACACTCCACATCTGTCGGGCCTACTGTGTAGCCGCTCCTTCATCGACCTCACTCCCAATCTATCAGACTGACTCTGTAACTGTTCCAGCAGCAATATCACTCCCCATCTGTCCAACATAGTATGGGAATGCCCCTGCAGCGATACCATTCCTCATCAGTCAGGCCGACTCGGTAACTCCTCCAGCAGCTATATCAATCACCGTCTGTAAAGCCTACTCTGTAACAGATCCAGCAACGATATCACTCCCAATCTGTCAGGCCGACTCAGTAACTGCTCCAGGAGCGATATCACTCTCCATATGAGACGCTTACTCTGTAACTGTTCTGGCAGCTGTATCAATCCTCGTCTGTCACGTCTACGCTGTAGCTGCTCCAGAAAATACATAATTTCTCATTTGTCATGCTGACTCTGTAACTACTACAGCACGTGTATCACTCTCCATCTCTCACGTTGACTCTGTAACACCTCCAGGAGCGATATCACTCCCAATTTGTCCGGCCTAATCTGCAATTGCTCCAGCAGCGATATCATTCACCATCTGTCAGGCCATCCCTGTCACAGCTACAGCAGCAATATCACTCCCCATCCGTCACAGTGACTCTGTAACAGCTCCAGCAGTGGTATCAAACCCCATGTGTCAGGCCTACTCTGCAATTGCTCCAGCGCAGCTATCTAATTCCCCATCTGTCAGGCCGAGTATGTAACTGATCCAGCAACGATATCACTCCCTATCTGTCAGTTGTACTCTGGAACTGCCCCTGCAGCGATATCAATCCCCATCATTAAGGCCTACTCTTTAACTTCTCAGCAGCGACATCACCCTGCATCTGGAAGGCGCATTCTTTAACTGGTCCTCCAGCGTTATCACTCCCCTTCTGTCTGGCATGTAGTGATATCACTCCCCATCAGTCAGGCCTACTGTGTAAGTTCCCCTGCAGCTATATCATTCCCCATCTGTCAGTCCTACTGTGTAACTGCCCCTGCATCTATATCCCGCCCCATCTGTCCGGCCCACCCCGTAACGGCTCCAGCAGCAATATTATTCCCCATCTGTAAGGCCTACTTTTCAATTGCTTCAGCAATGATATCACTCGCAATCTGCCAAGCCGACTCAGTAACTGCTGCAGCAGCTATATCACTCCCTATTTGTCGATTCTGCTCTGTAACTGCTCTGGGAGATATATCACTTCTCATCTGTCATTTCTGCACGAACTGTTCGAGCAGCGATATCACTCTCCATCAGTCAGGCCTACTATGTAACTGCTCTAGCAGCTATGTCACTCCCCATCTGTCAGACCTTCTGTGTAACTGCTCCTGCACCTGTATTACTTCTTATCTGTCAGTCCTACTCTAACTGCACCAGCAGCGATATCGCTCTCCATTTGTCAGGTTACTCTGTAGGGTGTGGTATAACTCCCCATCTATCAGGCCTACTCTGCAACTTTTCCAGCAGCCACATCACTCCCCTCTGTCAGGCCCACTCTGTTACAGCTCCAGCAGAGATATCACTCCCCGTCTATCAGGCCTACTGTCTACCTGGTTCGGCAGCTCTATCACTCTCCATCTGTCCGACCTGCTCTGTAACTGCTCGACCAGCTATATCACTCCTCCTTTATCTTGCCAACTCTCTGACTGCTCCAGCAACTATATCACTCACCATCTGTCAGGCTCTCTCTGTAAATGCTCCAGCCGCAATATCAATCTCCACCTCTCCGGCATAGTATATAAATGCCCCTGCAGTGACATCACTCTCAATCAGAGAGGCCTACTCTGTGACTGCTCCAGCAATGATATCACTCCCCATCTGTCAGGCCTACGATGTAACTACTTCCGATCTATGCAGCTCACCATTTGTCAGCACTAATATGTATCTGCTCATGCAGAGCACTCCTCATCTGTCAGGCCTACTTCTTAACTGATGCACCAGCGATATCACTCCCCATCTGTAAGTCCACCTGTGTAACTGCTCCAACAGCGATATCTCTCCCCATCTGCCAGGCCAACTCAGTAACGGCTCCAGCAACTATATCACTCCTCATTTGTCATTCCTCCTTTGTAAATGCTCCAGCGGCTATATCACTCTCAATTGGTCACGCCGAATGTGTACCTGCTCCAGCATCTATATCACTCCCGATCTGTAAGGCCAACCCTTTAACTGCTCCCGTAGCTATATCACTTCCCATCTGTCAGTCCTGCTCTGTAAGTGCTGCAGCAACTCTACCACTCCCCATCTGTCGGGCCTACTCATTAATGTTCCAGCAGCCACATCTCTCCACAACTATAACTTCTCCAGCAGCGATATCACTCGCCATCGTTCGGGCTTACTCCAGTCCTGACTGAGTCTGAGGGCTATTGTCAATGTCACCACATTCAGGCCTTCAAAGTCCCCCTATATTCAGAGTACTTTTCCAGGCACAACAACACTCCTCAACTCTGTTTGTTCCTCCACTCCCTACAATACACCCCACATCTCAGACGCTCAACCTTTGTGTAACTCGTTGTGAAATACATAAAGGAAGTCTAACGAGGTGTACTTTGCCTCATTAACATGTTTGAAGTTGACACTAAGATTGGAGAATTAGCAGATTGTGAAGAGGACTGTCCGAGAATTCAGCCAAATAAAGATAAATTGGCGATTTGGACAGAGAAGTTGCAGATGGAGTTCAGTCCGGACAAATGCAATTTGCTGCATTCTGGAAGATGCAATCAGAAAATGAACTATACAGTAAATGGAAAAGTCCTGGGAAAAGTGAAGTGCAGAGAGATCTGGGTGTTCGGTTCCATTGTTCCCTGAATGTATCAATGGAGGTCGATAGAATGGTCAAGAAGTCATATGGCATGCTTTCCTTAATTGGACTGGGTAATTAGTACAAGAGTTGTCAGGTCATGTTACAGTTGTGTGTGCCTTCAATTCGGCCACATTTGGAATACTGCATACAGTTCTGTTGGCCACATTACCAAAAAGATGTGTATGTTTTGGTGAGGTTGCAGAGGAGGTTCACCAGGACGTTGCCTGGAATGGCGGGGGCTAGCTATGAGCTGAGATTAAGTTGATTAGGATTATTTTCATTAGAAAGAAAGAGGTTGGCGGGGACCTGACTGATGCTGACAAAATCATGAAAGTTGTAGATAGGGTGAATAACAATATTTGTTTTGCCAGAGTGGGGGACACAATTACTAGGGTCACGAGTTCAAAGTGAGACGGGAAACATTTACAGCAGATATACGTGGGAAGTTCTTTACGCAGAAGGTAGTGATTGCCGAGAACAGTTTGCTACCTGAGGTGGTAGTGGCGGGAACAATAGCATCATTAAGGATGTATCTAGACAGATACATGTATGGGCAGAAAGCAAAAGGATCTCCATTCTTAGAAAATAGGCGGTCAGTTTAGATACAGAACCTTGATCAGCACAGACTTGAGGACTGAAGGGCATGTTCCTGCGTGGTGATGTTCTTTGTTTTGCAACTCTCCACCTGTGTTCCATATTACTGTCTCTAAAAATATCCCTCTGTGCATAAAAATCCTCCAATCTTCCCCATCTCTGTACGCTCCTACAGTTCCAACATCAGTTTTTATCTGTGCAACGAACTCCAGTCATTAAACTCTCTCAAAATGTGGAGTCCCTATAATCCTCCCTAGGTGTGTTATCCTATGATGTCTCTGCAACACCCCAATCTGTAGAATCCAGTGCAATTCCTTTTATAACGTCCTGATCCAGTTCCTGGATCACTAACTATTTAAGCTCGTCCAGTATCTTCATTCAGCTCCTCATCTCCATATTCTCCTTCTGCTGTTACACTCCTATCTGTGTAAACGTCACCCTGGCCTACAACCCTCCATATCGCAAGAATCTCCTCCAGTTTGTGCAATGCTCACTATCTGTTTGTCTCCAGGCTTTATTGCTGTTCGTGTGTCTGTAAGCTCAGCAAGTCTCTCCAGCCTCCCCATCGATATAACCCCCAGACCGCCTCATCCAATATCAGCAAATGTCTTCATTCACTGTGGCCTTCCGTATGTCTGTTAGTTCCTCAATTCTATTCAATTCACTTAGTTTCTATAAATAGCACTTTTCCATAAAATACTCCTCATCTGTGTAAATTAACCCCATTCTATCCTGAGAAACCTCACTGTCCTTTTTTATGACCTGCAGTCCCTTCAGATCTCCCTGTGTCTTTCCTAAAGCCATTTCTCTCACCAACATTGTCGAAGGCTTGTAACTATGAGTTTCTTTATAACTTCCTCGATCCCCTGAATGCCTCCCTCACTCTGTGACCTCTATCCATACAGAGAAACATTCACAATCACTGTAATACCTTTGGGATTGTGTCCAGGGAAATGGAATGACGGCATTAACTGAAGTGAATAGATATGTTCAAAATGTCATTATGGAGATGTGGCTTCAGAATTGCTTGGCTATGAAGTGAATATCGAAGGGTTGTCGGGATTTCAGCAGGATAGGCAAAACGAGAAACAAGGTTCATTAACGTTGTAAATAAAGGATGTGTTGAGTGCATTGGTAAGACAGCCATATGGATCTGAAAATCAAACTTTAGATTCTATTTGGGTTGAACTGAGAAACAACAAGGACAGCAAGCATTAGCAGGGATTAATTTATAGGCAGTGAACAGTGATGGTAATGTAAATATGGTTACAATCAGGACACTAAATGTAGTTGTAGCAAGGGCAGGACAGGAACTGCGTGTGACAGTAGTCTCCATCCCGGCTGGATAACTAATGTGTATCAGAGCTGTAATGAATATAATCCTGGATTGTATACAAATAGTTTTCTGTAATACCATGTCAGGAGCCATCAAGAAAATTCCCTACTCTAGATCAAATGTTAGATAATAAGAAATGTCAAATAATCTCATTTTCCAGAAGATTTGTGAGCAGAGAACCATAATACTATATAATCTTTTATTGATCTTCAGTTTGATTAAGTGAAGACCATGAGAATTAGAGGTGCAACTAGGACATTTGACCCATTGAGAGTTTCCGGCATTCAGTGAGATCATGGCTGATCCAATGACCCCCTAATTCTGCTTCACTGTCTTTCCCACGACACACTTGCAACACTGATTAATTAAAATCTGACCATCTCTGCTCTCAATATTCTTAATAATCCAGCCCAGACAGCCCTCTGTAGTCAGGAACCTCACAGAGTCACTCCCATCCAAGTAAATATTTTCCATCTCATCTACATCTTGAATGATGAGCCCTTTCTGGGATTTGATGCCCCCTAGTTAACGATTCTCACACAAGGGAAACCAAAGGAATTGGCAAAGGTAATTACGGCAGACAACAAGAAAATTAGTGGAGTTGTGGACAATGTGGAAGGAAAATAAATGTTGCAGGAGGATATAGATCAGCTGGAAAGTTGGGGTGGAGAAATGGCAAAAGGAGTTTAAATTGACCAGTGTGAGATGAAACATTTGTGTGGTCAACGGCAAGAAAGTCAGGATGCTGAGGGATATGGGTTAACAGTGGGATCTTGGTGCATATCCAATGCTCCATGTAAGTGGCAATGCAAGTGGTTGAGATGAAAAGAAAGTACACAGTATGCTTGCCTCCATTACTCACTGCTTTGAGTATGGCTGTTTGCATGTCATGTTGTAACTTGTGTAACTTTGGTTTGGCCACATTGGAATACTGTGTGCAACTCTCATCGCCACATGGCAGCAAGAATCAGGAGTATTTGTGAACGGGAAAAAAGCAGGTTACAAACATTCTGCATGTATTATGTCTTTTAAGAGTCTGTTAGCAATAAGGTGAGATTGAGAAAACTTGTATTGTTTTGCGAGTATCATAGGCTGAGCCGTGAAATGGTACAGAAATATAAAATTAGGAGAGGCAAGTATAATGTGGATGTCAGAATATATTTTCCAGTGTAGGCGAATCAAATTCAAATATGCATAGGATTAAGCGGAGATGGGGAAAGTTTAAAAGAAATGTTCGATACAAGTGTTGTTTTACAGAGAGAGTGAAAGATATGAAGGGAGTTAGTAGAAGCGGAAAAGTGAGCAAAGTTTTGACGTGGCATTTAGACAGAAATGTGACCAGGTAAGGATAGAGGGATATGGACCGTGTGCAGGCAAATGGGATTACTTTAGAATAGCATCATGGACAGCACAGCCATGGTTGGCTGAAGGGCCTGTTGCTATGCTGTACCGTTCTATTTTCTAACGCACCAGCAACCATACTGGCAAAGCCACTCAGGATGTTGGATGTTTCAATCAATTTCTTCCTCATTCTTCGAAATTCCAATGAAGTCAAGCTCAATCAATCCATCTCTTCTCTTTTAAAATCCGCCCGTTCTAACTTCAGCCGAATCAATATTTTCTGGCCTCTCGTCCAATGCAGGAATATCTTTCCTTATGGCACTCATGCTGTTCATAATATTCTACGTGTGGTATGTCTTATACTTTGTATATTTTTAGCAACACCTCCCTATTTCTACGTTCCATTCCCTTTGTAATAAATGTCAGCATTTGATTTGCATTCTTTATTGCCTGCTGACCCTATAATCTACCTTTTTCAGGTTGATCGACAAGGATTCCATTACTCTTTGTGCAGTCAGTCAGAAACCAAACGATTTAGCCTGTTTCATGTAGTGATGAGCAATAAAATGCTGTTAGGTGGCTAAAACTGTTCTGCTGCTTGTGTCCTTGGCAAGTAGTATGCAGAAGTTACATTCAGGCTGACTCTATTTCATGATGTGAGGTTAAAGGCTTTCTCGTTAATGCCTTTGTTACCCATTACTGTCAGCGTTACCCAAACGCTGTTTTCCTATTCTGCCTTAGATGCTGCAGGATTGTGTCCCGTTGCATAGTATTGTCCCACCTCTTTTTCGCCCCGTACCCATTTCTCTCTGGTGTCTCAACTCCATTTATGTCTGTGTCACAAATTCAGTTACGTTAGTGAGATACTTTGTCCATTCCAAAAAAATACATAATTTAACCTTTCCCACAATTTCCTGTCACAAACCGATTCCCTGATGTATAGGTTTAGTTAAACTCTGTCCATTCCTGTTTCTTTCTAATTGTCTTCAGTCCCATCCCTGTGCTGTTCCAATGCTTCACCTTTTCTGTTTGGATTTGGAAAGCACCTGAACCCTGTCTGTACATCCTCCATGTCAGCTTAAAACTCTGACTTGAACGTACTGACGTGATTGGCCAAGGTACCGTACCTAACAAATTCCATTAGTCCTAGTCCAATGGTATTATTATTATTTACTCGTGGGTTGTGTGTGTCTCTGGCTGACCAGATTTCTTGCCTAGTCCTAGTTGTGCTTGAATTAATGGCTTGCTCTGCCATCTCAGAGGGCAATTAAAAGGGTAACACTTTGCTGTTGGCATGTCATGCAGACCACTTCAAAATGGCAGATGTCTTTCTCTGAAGGACAAGTGTTGTATTGATGTACAAAGGACTTTTTAGTACATCTGCAATGGTTTCGTACTTATTTATGGATTGTTGATTCCATTTTTTAAAATTATTGATTTGAAATTCCACCATTTCAAACCTGTCTCCCCTGAACGTTAGCTGAAGTTTTGGATATATGGTCTCGCAATGATACCACGAGGCCATTACCTCGCATACTCACAGGTTGCTCATTCCTGACCAGTTATACCAAAGTAGCATGAAGCAAATCTCTCTCTCTCACTCTCTCTCTCTCTGTCTCGCTGAAGCATAGAAACGGTTCCTTAAATCCAACTAGACCATGTTAACCAGAGACTCTGAACAACTCGCATTTACCTGAATTTGATCCCATATCCCTTCAAACCTTCTCCACGCCATGTACCTGCACAAATGTCTTTTACATGTTGTTATTGTGCTTTTCTCTACCACTTCCCCGGATGTTCATTCCATACGTGAATTATGCACTATGTGAAAAATGTTCTCCTACAATCCCTTTTATGTCTTTCCTCTCCCACCTCATATTTATTGCCGTCGAGAACATAGACTATGACAGCGTAGTTCAGGCCCTTCTGCCATCAATGTTGCGCGAACCTATGGAAACAACCTGAAGCCCAGCTAATCAACACTATTCAGTTCTCGTCCATATGCTTATCTAATGACCATTTAAATGCCCATAAATTTGGCGAGTCCACGACTGTTGCAAGCAATCGATTCTATGCCCCTACAACCATGAGTAAAGAAACTACCTCTGCCATCTGTTCTATATCTATTACCCCTCCAGCTCGGCATCGCTATCCGAGGGAAAAAGGTCTCACTGTACAAATGATCTAAGCCTCTGAACATCTTATTTGTCTCAACTAATTGGCCTGTTAACTTCCTGAACTATGGCGATATCACTCAATATCTCTCCAAGAGATATCCATCACTGCTTATGTCTATTTGTTGGCTCTTTCTGCGCCTTTCGCTCTTGTAGCTACTCCACATCCTGAGCCAACAGAAATCTCTACTCCAGAGAGACGAGGCAGTACACGCCAGGGATGGAGACTGGGATTTTCCAGATCTCTGTTGGACTCAGTGCTACTGTACATGAGTCATCCTCACTGCGTCAGTCCATTTTCCCATTCTGACTATTTCTCCGTCTCCTGCAGGTAATCAGGATGTTCCTGACTCAGCTGAATTCCTGACTCCTGTATCGTCCATAACCACATCAGAGACAGTTGGTCACCCTGAGAGTGATGGAGATGGAACATAGAACATAGAACATAGAAGAATACAGCGCAGTACAGGCCCTTCAGCCCTCGATGTTGCGCCGATCAAAGCCCACCTAACCTACACTAACCCACTATCCTCCATATACCTATCCAATGCCCGCTTAAATACCCATAAAGAGGGAGAGTCCACCACTGCTACTGGCAGGGCATTCCATGAACTTACGACTCGCTGAGTGAAGAACCTACCCCTAACATCAGTCCTATATCTACCCCCCCCCCTTAATTTAAAGCTATGCCCCCTTGTCATAGCTGACTCCATACGTGGAAAAAGGTTCTCACTGTCAACCCTATCTAACCCCCTAATCATCTTGTACACCTCTATCAAATCACCCCTAAACCTTCTTTTCTCCAATGAAAACAACCCCAAGTGCCTCAGCCTTTCCTCATAGGATCTTCCTACCATACCAGGCAACATCCTGGTAAACTTCCTCTGCACCCGTTCCAGTGCCTCCACATCCTTCCTATAGTATGGCGACCAAAACTGCACACAATATTCCAGATGCGGCCGCACCAGAGTCTTATACAACTGCAGCATGACCTCAGGACTCTGGAACTCAATTCCTCTATCAATAAAAGCCAGTACGCCATATGCCTTCTTCACTGCACTATTTACCTGGGTGGCAACTTTCAGAGATCTGTGTACATGGACACCAAGATCCCTCTGCTCTTCCACACTACCAAGTAGTCTACCATTAGCCCAGTAATCCATCTTTTTATTACTCTTACCAAAGTGAATCACTTCACACTTAGCTACATTGAACTCCATTTGCCACCTTTCTGCCCAGCTCTGCAGCTTCTCTATATCCCGCTGTAACCTGCCATATCCTTCCTCACTGTCTACAACTCCTCCGACTTTCGTATCATCCGCAAACTTGCTCACCCAACCTTCTAACCTTTCCTCCAGGTCATTTATAAAAATGACAAACAGCAATGGTCCCAAAACAGATCCTTGCGGAACACCGCTAGTGACGGCACTCCAAGATGAACCTTTGCCATCAATAACTACCCTCTGTCTTCTTCCAGAGAGCCAATTCCTAATCCAAACCTCCAACTCACCCTCAATGCCATATCTCTGTATTTTCTGCAGTAGCCTACCATGGGGGACCTTATCAAACGCCTTACTAAAATCCATATATACCACATCTACCGCTTTCCCCTCATCTACCTCCTTAGTCACCTTCTCAAAGAATTCAATAAGGTTTGTGAGGCACGACCTGCCCTTCACAAAACCATGCTGACTATCCTTGATCACATCATTCTTATCCAGATGTGCATAAATCCTATCCCTTACAATTCTCTCTAAGACTTTGCCCACAACAGAAGTGAGACTCACTGGTCTATAGTTACTAGGATTATCCCTACTCCCCTTCTTGAACAAGGGAACCACGTTTGCTAGCCTCCAGTCCTCTGGCACTACTCCTGTCGACAAAGAGGACACAAAAATCAAGGCCAATGGCTCTGCAATCTCCTCCCTTGCTTCCCAGAGAATCCTAGGATAAATGCCATCAGGCCCAGGGGACATATCTATTTTCACCCTTGCCAGAATTTCCAACACCTCTTCTCTACATATCTCAAAGCCATCCATTCTACTTATTCGTGCCTCAGTATTCATATCGACAACAATGTCCTGTTCCTGAGTGAATACTGACGAAAAGTATTCATTCAGCGCCTCCCCAATCTCTTCAGCCTCCACACGCAACTTCCCATTACTATCCTTGATTGGACCTATTCCTTCCCTAGTCATTCTTTTATTACTAACATACCTATAGAAAGCCTTAGGGTTTTCCCTAATCCTACCAACTAAGGACCTTTCATGTCCCCTCCTTGCTGCTCTTAGCTCTCTCTTCAGGTCCTTCCGGGCTACCTTATAACTCTCAATTGCCCCTATTTAACCTTCACACCTCATCTTTACAAAGGCCGCCCTCTTCCATTTAACAACCTTCAGTAAATCCTGCAACCCACGAAAGAAACATCACAGTAAACAGCATAGGGAGGATTTAGTCGACTTCAATATCCGTACCAGGAAGATAAGGTACACTGCTGGGCAATGAACAGCGACATTCCAGGCTTCATTACCACCATCTTATCAGGGTCCTGCGCTCACCTCTGCTGTATTGATCCTCGCTGAGACAGCGCAGGAAGTCCCAGGCATCGATCCTGCCTCATGCTCTATTAGTGATCTCTGTATTATCCTCCAGTTCCGATAATCCTTCCTCTGTTTGGAATCTCCTATATTCCACACAATGCTCTCTGTCTCTGTCAGGTTCTCCGATCACTAACACCCTAATCCCGAAACTTCTTCAGTAGATAATAAATTGCATCATACTTGTAAACCCCGACAAGCCAGCCTCTCCCTGTATGCTCCACCTACCAATACTACCCTCCATGTCAATGTATTTGGCTTTAACCTCTACATCCGTCCCTATCTGGGTAAACTTCTCCAATTCCTACAACCCTGCCGTACCTGTGACAATTTCTTCAGACCATTGAGCTGTCCCGTCCCGTGTAATTCCTTCCAGATGTGAAATACCTCCCTGTCTTTGCAACTGTGTCAGGCTACTACATGAGAATCTCAATATCTTCCAAGGAACTCCTGACCTTAGGAACTCCCTCTACCTGTTAACATGCTCCATGTCTGTGTATCCCATCCAGTTCTGCCGTCCATATGACGGAAATTAGTTTCTACAATCCTAATGATGATGATAAGCTCTTCCTCTCTGAAACGGTCTCAATCGCTGAAAACTCTGCTGGTCCCCACTACCTTCCCTGTGGATTTAATCACTTTCAGTCACCAAAAATGTTTATACCTTTAACGTCATCCCCATATGAATACACTATTTTTTTTTCATTACCTTTATGAGCTGCCGTAATTCTCACTGACTCTCACCACGTTCCATCCCGACATACTTCAGTCTCTTTGAAAAGCCCTTCTTATTCTTAAAACTATCCCTATGTATGTTACCTGATCCAGACTCCAGAACTCTCCCTATCTCTGTAGGAACTAGACAGTCAAAGCTGCTCCAATAACTTCAAATCTTCCTGATCTTGCTAACTCTCTTCCGTTGTGAAGCTCTCCCCATCTCTGTAACGTAATATCCTACAGGGTCGAAAGCCCTACCTATCTTGTATGCTCATCCAATCCCGACAGCTGTCCTTATTTTTGCAACATTGTCCTGAGTCTTGAAACCTGTTTGTTAACCCTCTTCATACACTGCACTTTCTATGTTTCTGTTACTTTCCCCTGCTCTTAGAAATCTCCCTATCCCTATGATCCCCTGCAGTGTCTGCAGCCCTCCTTATCTCGAACTACCAACTGCCTGCACAACCCTCCCTACATCATTCACCTCTTCCAGTCCCTTCAGCACATTCTATATCTGCAAACTTCTTATGTTCCAAGGCTACTCCAGTTCCCACAAGGTCTGTCAGAATTTGAAGCTCATACTCTGTCTAATCTGCAGCTCTCTCTATAATCTGTTAACATCTGCAGCCACCACGACTGTCCGTGCCTTCCTTTGGTCATCCAGTCCCATTCAGCTTCTATAGAGCCCCTTTAATCTTCCTTTCTTGGGTAATCCCTGGAAATACCTACTAATTTCCCGATCGTGGCACCAACCCCAATCTTTGTGACTCTCCAGTTCAGATATGACTCACATTAAATGCCAGCTCATGTAGTCTCCACGTCCATCTGTAATCGCCTTATTCTTCTCAAATTCTTAGAAATTATTCTATTTTAAATTCACCCCCCAACCGCCTCACAACTGGAAGCTCTTTCAATTTGTCCAACGCTCCCAATTTTCGAAATGTCTCAAAACCAGCAACATGGCATCCTCCATTGCCTTTTTATCCAAACAGTCTCCAGAACCAAAAAGCCTTCTTATATCAGTGAACATCTTCAGTCACTACATTCTTCCCTATTCAATAGTGTGTACAATACTCTTCGCCCTGAAGCACCCTTCTATGTGCCACTCAGTTTGCCTGCTTCTCCCTATAACCATCCCTATACCTATGTGTGGAATTTAATACAGCTCCCTCTACATCTGTAAATTCCTCTCGTCCCCAGACTCCTTTGTCCACTGACATTCTTGACTAGATATAACTCTGCTTAATGATAGCATCCTCGAGGCCCTGTAAGCCTCCCTATCCCTGTAACCTTTATTCACCGTTCATTTCCAATCCCCCAACTAAGGAATGACTCCCTACATTTGCCAAAAGGCAGATTCCTTTATAGGCAACAGACAGTGATGGTAATGTAAATATGGTTACAGTCAGGACACTGAATGGACTTGCAGCAAGGGCAGTACTGTAACGATGCATGACAGTGGTCTCCATGCCGACTGGATAACTATTGAATGTGACTGCTGTAATGGATAGAATCCTGGATTGTATACGAGATGGTTTTCTCATTAATATCAGGAAGCCATGAGATTTCAGGCCATGAGATGTAGGAGTAGAATTACGCCATTTGGCCCATTGTGTATGCTCTGCCTTTCAATGGGATCATGGCTGATCTGATGATCCTCAACTCTACATTTCTGCCTTTTCCACAAAACTATTGTTCCGCTGATTTATTAAAATCTGACCATCTCTGCTGTAAATATTTTCAATGACCCTGCCTTGAAAGCCGTCTGCCAAAAGGAATTCCTACTTGGTCACTACCCTCTGAGTGAAGACGATCCTTCTCTTCTTCATCTTAAATAGGTGAGCACTTCCTGGGATTTCATGTCCTCTGGTGACAGATTCTCCCAAACGTGAAATAAAAAGCAGTCACAACCATAATTATTGCAGATGACATGAAAATTGGTGGAGTTTGGTTGAATGTGCAAGGATACCAAAGTTGCAGGAGGTTACAGTTTAGTTGGAAAGATGTGCAGGGAAATGGCGAATTGAGTTTAATCTGGACATGTGTCAGATGATGGAGTGAAGGATGACAAATTCAAGAAAAAATAGGATACTGCGGGACATTGATGTGCAGAATTATCTTGATGCAAGTCAGTAATTCATTGAAAATGGCAACGGAAGTGTTCCAGTTGGGAAAGAAAGCAAATGGAACACTCCCTTTCGTCGATCACAACGTTGGGTATAGTGGTTTGCACTTTATTTTATAATTGTATAAAATGTTTGTTTGGGCACATTTGGGGTACTGTGTGCAGTTCTCATCTCCACACAATAGGAAGGATGTGGAGTGTTGGAGAAGATGAAAAAAGGGGTTGATCAGCATTGTACGTATGTTCGGTTTTTTTCAGTGTATGTTAGGTGTGAGAGGAAATTCAACAACGTTAGATTGCTTTGCGAGAGGATCAGATGATTAGAGGCGACCAGGTACAGGGATACAACATTAGGACATGGACAGATAACGTGGATAGTCAGAATCTGTTTTCCAATGTGTATGCTTCAAATACTGGAGGGTATCGTTTTAAGGTGAGAAAGAGAAATTTTAAACGAGATATGCGTGGCAATTTTTTTTTAAAAACAGAGACAGTGAAATTTACTGAGAGAGGTCAGAGAAGCAGAAATGTGAGTAACGTTTTGAAGTGACATTTAGACGGAAACATAAGCAGGCAGATAATAGAGGGATATGGATCATGAACAGGCAGATGGTATCAGTTGAGTCATGGTCATGGTCGGTAAAGCCATAGGGAGCCAAAGGGCCGATTGCTGTGCTGTAGTGTTCGGTTTTCTAACTTCGCAGCATCTACCCTGAATCGTGGGTGCTTCATTCAATTTCTCTCTCATTTTATCTAAAATTCAATGCTTTCAACCTCAATCTACACCAACTCTTCTCATTTAAAGAATCCTTCCATTCCCAGGATCAGCCGAATGAAACTTCTCTGGCCTATTTCCAATGCGACAATATCTTTCCTGATGGTACTCATAGAGTTTATAACATTCTGGGTGTGGTCTGACTCGTACCTTGCATAGTTGTGGCAAGACCTCCATCTGTTTGAACTCCATTCCCTTTGTAATTACCTGCTGACTCTGAAAGCTACCTTTTTCAGATTGATAAACAAGAACTCCCACAACCCTTTCTTCTGCAAATCTGAAATCAAACAGTGTTAGCCTGACAGTAAGTCGGGAGCTGAAATGTGTTAGAAAGGATATGTCAATAAACAATAAGTAGAAACTTAGGAAGACTTTTTTTTATAAACGAGAAATTGTTATTGAGCCTGTTGGATTTTGTTTGTTGGTGTGAATATAAATGGCAGAATAGATAAGGCTGAAGAGGGGTGTAGTGGTATGGGGCATATGCTTTATTTGAATTTTCAGAAGCCTTTATTCATGTTTCAATCATGCCTAAAGAGAAAATTGGTCGAGAATAGGACTCCTTCATTATCAGTAATTTCCTCTATGCGTGGAAGCAGAGGAGGTGGGTGCGATATTAAACAAGAAGTCATCATTAGAATTTACTGTGGAGAACGACGTGGAAGCTCGGGAACTTGGGGAAATAGATAGTGATGTCTTGGAAATAATTCTCCACAGAAAAGAGAAAGCGCTGGGATCTTAAAACAAATAAAGGCAGATCAATTCTCCGTGGCTCATTCGGTCTATCCTAGAATATTGTGGGAAGCTCGGGAAGAGATTGCAGTGTCCCTAACAGAAATATATATGGCATTAACAGAAACAGTGAGGTGCCGGAGGACTGGAGCGCGGCTAATGCTGTTCCATCACTTAAGGGCTGCAGAGAAAAGCCAGGAAATTACAGACCAGTGAGACTGGTTCCAGGACCTCTGCTCCTTGCGATTTTTAGAAATGACTTGGATATGGGTGTGGAAGAGTGGGTTAGTAAGTTTGCAAATGAAACGAATGTTGGTGGAGTGGTGGCCAGTGTGGAGATCCGTTGCTAGTTGCAACGGGATATTGACAGAATGCGGAACTGGGCTGAGAAGTGGCAGATGGAGTTCAAATTGCAAAAGTGTGAAACCATTCATTTTGGAATGTCGAACTTGAATTCAGAATACACTGTAGTATGGCTTAACAGATGGACATTGGGGTCCATATCCATAGATCCCTCAAGGTTGCCACGCGAGCTGACATGGTTGTTGAGAAGGACTAGGTTGAACTGGCTTTCATTAGCTGGGAAATTGAGTTTTAAAGCCGTGAGGTCATGCTGCAACTCTATCGAATTCTGGTTACACCACACTTAGACACTGTGTTCAGTTCTGGTCCTCTCATTACAGGACGGACATGAACGCTTTAGAGGGGGTACAGAGGAGATTTGGAGAGCTGCTGCCTGTTCTAGAGAGCGTGACTTATGAAGAAAGGTTGAGGAGGCTAGGCTTTTCTGATTGGAGAGAAGAAGGGTGAGGGGCGACTTGGTTGAGGTGAACAAGACGATGTGATGATTCGAAGATGATGTATGGCATAGATAGAGTGAATAGTGAGAGACTTTTTTTCCCCATAGCATAAATGGCTATTATGAGGGTGCAAATTTTTAAGGTGATTGGACGATGGTTAAGGGGAGATTTCAGTGGTAGGTTCTTTACGCAGAGCGTGCCAGGTGCGTGCAATGCACTGGCAGTGGTGGTAGGAGATTCAAATACATGTGGGACATTTAATGCACGCTTGGATAGGCACATGGATGATAGTAAAATGCAGGAAATATAGGGTAGTTTGATCATACAGTCGGATAAAAGGTTTGCATGATGTGAGGGGCTGAAGGGTCTTGGGCTGTAGTGTTCTGTGTTCTACGTTCCGAATAATGAGTTCTGGATAATGAGTTCTGATCAACATGAAAGGATATGGCATTCAGGTGGAGCTAGTGAACTGGATTCAAAATGCAACATGAGCTGAGGTTTTGGAACCATGCTCTGGCGATCAGACCACTAGATCATCACTTCGCCTGCTCACTGTTTGCTCATCCCCGAGCGCTGATACCAGTGCACCAAAAGCAAAACCCGTTCTTCATACCCAATTGCTTGATTGTAATATCATGCTGAAATCTGGTACTATAACTCAGTATCTCTCCATGTGGTATCTCTCACTGTGAGGGTCTAATTGCCGCCTCTGTCAGCGCCTCTCGCTCTTGTAGCTACTCCAGATCCTGGGCCAACAGGATTCTCCACTCCAGAGAGACGAGGCAACACAGGATAGGGATGAGGACTGGGATTTTCCAGAACTCTGTCGGACACAGTACCATTATTCATGTGCAACGCTCACTACATCAGTCTAATTTGCCATTCTGTCTATTTCTCTGTCTCCTGTCGGTACTCAGGAAGTGCGTGACTGAATAAACTTCCAAACTGCTGGGTGTCTTGTCCATCGCCACATTGAAGAAGGTTGGTCAGCCAGGGAGACAAAGTGCAGGGAGATCAGGAGCCTTTAATATATCCTGGAGCGAGTTAAGATCGCTCACGTTGAACAGAGCGGAAAGCAATGAAAGGGCTCCAAACATCAGCTAACAAGATATGCAGTAGATACAGTGCTGGAGGGGAAGCACAGTACAAACCCACCCGAGGCTAAATCACCACCACTACTGGAAGTTATTGTGGCACTGTTACACCATTGGGAGCTCTACACTTACCAATCCAAGCCTATTCTGTCTTCGTGAACATCAGGACAACAAAGGGGAAAGCAGGCATCCCACGAGAGGGTTGGAATGCTGCCTGGGATCTTTCTGTTCTGTGTTCTCTGTTCAACACTGTGTCTCTACATGTCTTGCAGACCAGAGTCTTCATGTTCTTTTAATTTCCTCTAACAATTCCTGTCCCTGTAATCTACTTTATTCCCGATAGGGCCTTCACAACGTTTTAAACAAAATCTTTACAGTGTGAAAACCGGCCCTTCAGCCCAACAATTCCACATGACACTCGGAAGACTAACCCTCCAAGACACATCCCGCCGAACTTACATTTACCCCGACTAATGCACCTCACTTACATATCTTGGGCAACCTACCAATTCACAGCCAATTCATCGAACTTGCACATCTTTGGGTTGTGGGAGGAAACCGGAGCAATGCCACACAGACCCAGGAAGCAAGTGCAAACTCTACAGAGGCAGTCACCCGAGGCTGGTATCAAACCCGGGTCCCTCGCACTGTTAGGCCACCATGTCGCCCCCACGAAACGTACCGCAAACCAGATTACCATCTCTATTGCTTTAACATGCTTCACTGTCTACACTCCTCCAATAACTAACGACAGAGTTATACAGCACAGAAACAACGCATCCAACTTGGCCGTGCCAACCACTGTTCCTCAACTGAACGAGTCGCATTTGGCTGCATCTGGCCCATATCCCTTTAACCTTCTCCTTTCCATGTGTCTGCCCTAATGTCCTTTACTGTTGGCACAGTAGTTTTCTCTACCACTTCCCCTGGCAGCTCATTCAGTACGTGCACCATTCTCTGTGTGGAAAATGTTCTCCTCCAATCCCGTTTACCAATCTCCTCGCTCACCTCATATTCATACCCACCAGCTATGGACTCCCAAAACTGGAGTAAAGTCTTTGGTTGTTCAACTTACTCATTCTCCTCATGGCAGTATAAGCCTTTATAAGGACAACCCTCGGCTATCGTTGCCCAATGCAAATGAGAAGGACAACCATATACGTATCTCTGCTCGGGTCCCCGCCACGACTTTGCCACAATGTTCAATACAGATACACTTGTTCAATACCTTGGGCTTTCTCTACTTTTATGTTGTAAAACCTGCAGCACCACCTCTTTCGTAATGGGGACCCTTTTTAAAGACATCGCTGTTTCTTTGCGTTTGTTTCCAAGTCTTGGTCCATTGGACGTTCTGACATAAAATATTCATTTAGGCTTTCGCCCATCTGCTGTCGTTGCACACATGGATGGCGTCAGTGATCGTCGAGGGGCCTGTTGTCTCTCTAGCGACTTGTTTGTACATGTATGCCGTAGAATCTCTTTGGATTTTCCTTAACCTTATCTGCCAAAGCTGTCTCATCCCCCCGTTTTGCTTTCCAGTTTTTCCAGCCGCTCCTTGTTCGTCAAACCCTCCTGTATCAGTAACATCTTTGTCAATCTTTGCTCCATTTACCGTTCCAGAATAAAGTCTTCCTAAAGCAGGATGATCAGAAGTCTACACAATAATCCGAATTTGACCACTCAATGTCTTGTTCAGCCGTAACATGATTTACCAACTCATGTACTAAAAATGTCTGACCCATGAGGGCAGGTGTACCATATGTTTCTTTCACCATCCTGTCCGCTTGCGATGCCACTTCCAAGGAACAATAAAACTGCACCCCTTGGTCTCTCTCTGTTCAACAACACTGTCCAGGGCCCAACCATGAACTGTGTTAGTCCTCCCTGTTTTGTCTTAACAAAATCCAACAACTGAATTCAACTCCTTTAATCATTGCTTATCCCACTGATCACTCTCGATAACTGCACTGCTCACTATAACACTAATTCTGTTATCCACAATATGATTAACAATGAATCGTTCATTTAAATGATGCACAACAGTGGACATAGCACTGCTCCTTATGGCACACGGCTGGATACAGGCCTCTCCTCTCACCATCCTCTGTCTCCTGTTCTCAAGCCAATTTTGTACCCACTTTGCTCGGTCTCCCTGATCCCATGTGATCTAACCATACTAACCAACCTACACAACAACACACTGTCAAAGGGCTTGCTGTAAACAGTATAGGCAACGTTTACTGCTCTGTCTTCATCAATCATTTTGGTCATCACCTCAACAAAATCAGTCAAGTCAGAGAGACACTATTTTTACGCACAAAGTTGTGCTGACTCTCCCTGATCAATCATTGCCTTTTCAAATGCATGCAACTTCTGTATCTCAGAATCGCTTCCAACAACATTCACACGACTGTCATCAAGCTAATTGGTGTTTCTGAAGTCGCTTTCGCTCAAAGCCTTTCTTAAATACTGGCACGTTAGTCACCCTCCAGGCTTCCAGGTCACCACCCGTGGTGGTAAGTGATTCCCTAGCATCACACAATGTCCTTGAACACACTTGATAAGTTCCCAGGTGTTCGTCTATTTTGAATGCGTTTTAAAACATCCAACACCTCCTGTCCTCCAATGTAAACTGCTTTGAATACATCACTGTTTATATCCACATTCACCAGTTTTTCGGCACAGAACGTTCTGACGTGAAATTTTCTTTTAGGATCTTACCCATTAATAGTCGTTCCCATTGGTCTTTCAGGGGTCACATTCGGTGCCAAGTTCATCTTCTGTTGTTCATATTCATGCAGAATCCCTTTGGATTTTGTTTAGGCATATCTGCCAACGCTCTCTCAGGTCCCCTTTGGGCCCTCCTGATTTCCGTGTATTACTACACCAGTAAATCTTCAAGGGATTCACTTAACCCAGCTGGCAATATATGACATTTGCCCCTTTTTTTCTTGGCCGGAGCCTCGGTATCACTATTCAGTCAGTGTTTCCTACTTGTGTCAGCATTGTCTTTCTCACTAACAGGAATATGCTGGCCCTGAACTCTCATTTTATCTCTCTTTTGAAAGCATACCACTTGCCAGACGTCCTTTACCTGCTTATAGCCTCCATGAATCAATGTTTGCATGTCTTGTCTTCTGGATTGAAGCAAGGCCAAATTTGATCTTTCACTTGTGGAGCACACCAGTCCCTTTCCATAGCTATTTTCCCCACTAACATCTCAGACCCTTTCCCTACCTTGTTACTTGAATACACTGAACAAATCCAACCCATCCAAGCTCTGAACACGCTGGCAGTGCCAGTGGACGTTTGGAAAGTTACAATCCCCGACCATTACAATCCTATCATACTTACACATACCTGAGATCTCAAGACATATTTGCTGCTCAATTTCCCGCTGACTGTTGCGGGCCTGTAGTACAGTCATATCAGAGTGATGACTCATGCTTATTTCTCCGTTTCATTAACATAGCTTCACTGGATGGTCCACAGGAATATCCCCTCGAAGTGCGGCAGTGATGTTTTCACTGATCAAAAACTCCACTCCACCTCCTCTCTTATCTTCTCTTCTTTTCCTTCAGGTAGTAGATTTATGCCGGAACATTGAGCTGCTTGGCTGTCCCTACCTCAGCTGTAGTTCTGTAATTCCTTTGATATTCCAGTCCCATGTTCCCATCAATGTGGTGACTTAATCTGGCTGAATTGCAAACATTTTACATCTAAGTAAATGCAGTTTAATTGATGAGTTTTCCTCGTTTTCTGCCGTGTTCTTGTCTGCCTTGTCTATATAAATTATTCCCTTGAAGTTCTGCACCAGCCTCAACAATCAGGCTGTATCCTGACACCATCCGCCTCACTGTGGACAACACCCTCACTTTTCACGTCATCTGCAAACCTGCTAACGATACCTTGTGGTTAGCATCCAATTTATTAATGCATATAATAAACAGCAATGGTTCCTGAATAGATGCCAGACGAACAGCAATTGGTGAAAGAATTTCAACACATAAACATCCCTCCACTAATTTTGGATCCAATTTACCAACATGACTTGGATCCCATCGGCTCTTCCCTTTTGGAGAAGCCTTCCAAGTGGGACATTGTCAAAGGCCGTACTGGAGTCGCTGTCGTCGTCAATATTTTCAATTGTAATTTCAAAGATGTCTCAGCTAAATTTATCAGACAGGACCTTCCTCTGTCAAATTCATGCTGACTATCTCTAACCGACCCCTACCATTCCAAATGTTGATTCATCCTGCACCGCAGAATTATTTACACTACTTTCCCTCCCACTGCTGTCAGACTATCTGCTGTATAATTACCTGGCCTATCCCTGCTGCCTTTCTTGAACAAAACAACCACATTAGCTGTCATCCAGTCATTTGGCACTTCACCTGTGGCCAGCAAAGTATTACATATACCCACCTTTGCCCCAGAAAAGTCCTCCCTTTCGTCCCATAGCATTCTGGATACATTTCATTGTGCACTGGGGATATTTCCAGATTTATGCCTGTGAAAACATTTAATACCACCTCCTTATTGATATTAACATGTTCTAGAACCTCCCCATCCCGACTGAAATCCCGACTACAATGTCTTTCGCCTGTGTGAATACAGATAGGAAGTATTCATTGAGAATCTCACCTTCTTCCCCTGGCTCCATGCAGATTGTCCCTTTTGTTTCTAACAGGCTCCACTCTTCATCTAGGCATCCTCCTCCTTTAATTATACTGATAAAATACCTTGTGGCATTTCTGCAATCGTGTCTGTAAAGTGTACTTCATGGCCATTGTTTGCCCCGCATTTTCCACAGTCCTCTTGCACTCTCTATACTTGTGAAGGGCTTCACCTGTTTTTTACTGCACTCAAATTTATTCATCAAACTCACGATATCGATTGATCAGTATTCACTGGACATGTTGCCTTTACGGTTCCCTTGTGCACCACAAGCACCTGGTGAACATGCGCGCCCCAAAAGCTCATGCCTCCAAATAAATCTGTTGGACTGTAACCTGGTGTCCTTTAACTTTTAACTTTTCCGACTCCAGTCCAATACCAGCAACTCCACATTATAAACTGCCATCGGTTGGCTGAATCATTTTGAAAGAAATAGAACGACTGGCAAATAGCACCCTCTCGACAGTGTTCATATTTTCCTCACAATGGGGCAACCAGAACTGAACCCAATATTCCAAACGTGGTCTAACCAGTGCTCTATAGAGCTGGAGCATAACCTCGCAGCTCGTAGACACAATTCTCTTGTTAAGGAAAGTCAACCCTATCAGCTTGAGTGATCGATGGATGTGGACCCCGATATCTGTTTGTTCCTCCACACTGCCAAGAATCCTAACTCTAACACTGTAAAGGTTTCTTGCAGAATCCTTCAATCTTAAACCCTCCCTATTTGGTAAATTCGTCCAGTCCCAAAACACTCATGAACTGTGTAACCTCCTCAGGTCCCTACCTTCCTCCTTCCTCCTTTATTGGCAGCAACCCTCAAAATCATTGAAGTCTCTTTTGCCACTTCAATATTCCTAATACCTGCAAAATCCTTCCATTCTGATATCTCTCCCTATCTCTGTAGCCCCCAACACTCTCCAGTCCCCTTCTAGAGAATATTGCAGTGGAAGGAAGAGTTGCAGAATGCGGACCATGTTATGGAGGTAAGAAGGGAGAATGATACAAATGCTGGAAAGGACGTGGATTCTCAGAAGGTTAAAGGTAACAGAATTCTTAGAACCTTCAAGGTGAGACTGGGCATAGATTGTGGAACGTGAAGGATGTCACAATTTGAACAGAGATCTTTTTGGATCGGATCGTTCAGCCTATCTTGTTGTCCTAAATCTGGAGATCTTTATTGGAATGGGTGAGCACAGCTACAGATTCCAGGCTGGGATATGTGAGTTCAGATGTGAATCTATTTGCCCATACTATCTGTGTGCCTGATACTAACCTGGTACTTCTATATGACTTCCTGATCTGCATGACTTACCAGAGCTCACCTCATAAAAAGAGCAGTCGGAATGCTCTTTACTTTTTCATTATTTTCAATTGACAGTTTTGTGAGATGCAGGAATGTGGAGTTTCCGTTTTTGAGAGAATGAAACTTTTATCATTGACTCTGACACATGCAGAGGAATTTCGTGGATTCTGCTGTTCGAGGAAGACTATCACTCAGAGGAATATCCACGGAGTGCCGATGGTCTTTGGTTGGTAGAGTGTGAATTTACCAGTTTATGTCGGCTAGGGCGCAGTGTTTCTGGAGAATGTATATATTTGACCTTATGCCATATGGTTACCTCCCTCTCATGAGTGACCGTGTCATGTTCTCCACTCCTGACAGTATCCACTTCCTGTAAACCCTTCTAGCTGTTGAACATCTCCCTTTCCTCTCACTCCCCCTTGGCTTTCCAACCTGGCCTTCGCCTCATATCTCCAACTGTCCCAAACGACCTTGCTCTTTGATATATCATTGTATTCCATTGAACTATGTGTGAACAAACCTGAAGTCGGTTTGAGCCACTGAAAACAAGATGACTTTTCCCCTCTCTACCTCTGTCAAAAGGAGTCTTCTGTTTGTCTCTCTCCCATAAGAGGAAGGAAACATCCCTTCAGCATCCACCCAGCCCATCCCCCTGAGGATCTGCACAGGTTAATGGGGACAAATATCTTCCTGATGACCCTCATTGGCACAGCATCGGAGTGACATGTTTGTGTTCCTCTATTTTCTGCAACCTTTTCCAGTTTCTCAGCGCCTCTCCCATTCTGAAATCTCCCCCAGTCTGGACAGTACTCCGAACCACTAATTACTGCGAATGCTCCAATTTCCCTACCTCTGTAAATTCCTCACATTCTTGCAATCCACCTTGGTTGTGTACACTTCCAGCATCTACAGGCCTTCCAATTTCTAGTATCTCCTACAGGCCCCACCATCTCTGTATCGTCCAATTGCTATATTTCTCACTGCCTCTGTAAAAGGCTCCAACCCCTTCAAACCTCCCTATCTCTGGCATGGTTTGCAGTTCCAATAAAAATCCCTCTAATAGGAACTTCAAACCACCACCCTCCATGTCTCCGTAACCCCCCACAGTTCTCTCTATTTCTGTTCCCATCTTCAGTCCCAACAAACGTACTTGCATATACAACCTCATCAAGTCCCTATATCTCTCCCAGCTGTGTAGTCTCCACCAGACCATCCAACTCTCTCGCCGTCCCTGATGATTCCAGTGATTTCAAACCTCCCCAATTCTATTACATCTCGTGTCTCTGTGTCCCTCCCTTTCATGGTTAGCTGCTCCAATTGCCACGACATTCCTGCCTGTGTACACCATCAAGTTGATACAACACTTCTCATTTCTGCAGGGTCTTGCAGCCCCTACAATCCTTTACATGTTTGTTAATTCTGCCTACCGCTAGTACTTTCTTTATTTGAGTAAATTCCTCCAGTCATTACAATCTCCTTTAGATTCTACAGCTATTGCTATCTATGTAACCTCAGTCGGGCCCACATCATCCATTGTGCTGAAACCTGCATTGCCATTGCAGATCCCTTATTGCTTAACATTGTTCAGCCTCTAAAACAATCCCTATGAGTGTAATCTCCTCCAGTCCCTACATCACTCCCGATCTGTGTAACCTCTTCAAATCCCAACAATCCTCCCTATCTGTTTAAAAGTTCCTATATGCCTTACTATTGGTTTAACTGTTTTGAGTCCATTATATCCTGACTAAATAACTGATGAGTATCAGTGCTGTAATGGAATCTTGGACTGTATACGAGGTTGCTTAAGTCATACCATGTCAATGAGCCATTAAGAGAATGGACCATTCTATATCAAATTTTGTGTATTGAGAAATACCTAATAATCTACTTGAAAAGGAGCTTTGTTTAAAGAGAAGCAGAATATTGTGCATTTTTTTTTCGAGGTGAAACATGATTTAGATCACTCAGATGTGAGAGTGGAATTTGACGTTAAGGCCCAACAATTATATTTCACTATTCAACGAGATCATTGCTGATCAGGTAATCCCCAACTCTACTTTGCTGAATTTTCCAGGTAGCCCTTGTTTCCCTGATGAATTAAACTCTGACCATCGTTATTCTAAATATACTTAATGACCCAGCCTCACCAGCCTTCTGCAGTAAGAAATTCCCACAGATTCACTATTCTTTGAGAGAAGAAATTCCGCTCACCTCTATTGAATAAGTGTCCCCTTGCTGGGAATTTATGCCCTTTGGTTGCAGATCTTCATACAAGGAAAACAAAAGGAAGTGGCAAAGATAATTATTGAGTGTAAGGCTATGGATAGTGCCTACATGGGCTTTACTAAACCTTATGCCACGGTAGTGTGTCCCGAAAGATCAAATCACAATCCATGAAATCCATGGTTGTTGGTAAGTTGGATACAAAATGTTGTTGGTCGTAATAGGCAGCAGAACCTGGAGGGCTGTATTTCTGATTGGAATTTATATCTGTGACTAAGATGAATTTCTCAGCAGTCAGATGAGCACTTTTGCAGAAGACATTTGAATAGGCATGTACTAATTATGGATAGTTGGTGAAATTGTGGGAAGTGAGGAAATATTTAAAGGATGCAGCAATGTGTAGATCAAATGGAACATTGGATGTAGAAACAGAAAATTGAATCTCATCGTGACAATTGTGAGGTGATGTATATTTTAAGTCAAATGCAAGAGAAAATTACACTGTAAATAACCAGACCGTTGGGAACATTGATATGCAGAGGGATCTTGAAAGGAAATCCATAGCTCCCTGAACATAACAACACAACAGGATGTACTGATTAAAAAGGAGTGTGGAAGCATCGAGTAGACACATTGGCATTTCATGTTGTAATTTAATAAAAAATCGGATTGGCCACGTTTGGAATGTTGCGTATAGTTCTCATCGCCACACAATAGGAAGCATATGGAGCTTTAGAAGGGGTGCAGTAGTGGTTTATCAGAATGTTGCCTTGATGAGAATGTGCTTAAGATAAGGAGATTGGACACAAGTCGATTGTTTTGCGAGAATGTTGGAGGCTGTGGGGCAAACTAGTGCAGGCATATAGCATTAGGTTTGGCGTGGATAGTGTGGATAGTCGTAACCTTTTTTACAATGTGGCAATGTCAAATACTAGGCCGCCTTGGTTTAAGTTTGCGAGTGAAAACATTTAAATGAGATGGATGAGGCAAGTTTTTTTTCCATAGAGGGTGGAAGCTGCTCAGGTCGTGGTAGAAGCTGAAATGTTTGCAAAGGTTTGAAGTGGCAGTCAGACAGACACATGAACAGGAAGAGAGGAAAGGGGTACGGACCATGTGCAGAAGATGAGATTAGTTTAGAATAGCATCAGAGTCAGCACAGCCATGTTGGGCTGAGGGCCGATTGCTGGACTGTACTGTTGTATTTTCGCACTTCCCAGCATCTACCCTGGCAAAGCCCCTTTGAATCTTGCAATTTGCATAAAATTTCTCGCCCGTTCTTCGAAATACTAATGGGTTCAAACTGAACTTACTCCGACTCATTTCATTAGAAAATCGCTCCATCTCCAAGATCAGACGAGTGAACCTTCTTTGGGCTCCATCCAATACAAGAATATCTTTCTTTAGGACACTCACACTCTTCAGAAAATTGTCGGTGCGCTCTGACTCGTATTTTGCACAGTTTTAGCAAGACCTTCCTACTTTTAGACACCATTCCCTTTGTACTGAATTTCAGCATTTGGTTTATCTTCTCTATTACCTACTGAACCTGTAAGCTACCTTTTTCGAATTGATACACAAGGACTCCCAAAACCCTTTGTGCAGTTAGTCTGAAAGCAAACAGTGTTAGCCTGACAGTAAGTTGGGAACGTGCAGAGTATATTATAAAGGATATGACAATGAACATACCTGGTCCCTTAGAAACAATGAGAGATTCATGGTTTTATAACGGGGGAATATTTTAAAATCTGTTGGATTTTATATGTTAGTGTGACCTCCAATGTTAGAATAGATAAGGGTGGAGAAGAGAATGACGGAATGGGGATATTTGGAGATTCAGAAGCATGTTGGCAAGTTTCAACAAGAGCTAAAGGTTAGCTAGGGAGAGGATAGGGCCGCTGAAAGGTCAATGAGGCCGTCTGTGTGGAATCACTGTTTCATGGGCGAGATCAGAAACAAATGTTTTGCATTAGGTTTTACTGTGGAGAAAGACATGGGAACTCGGGAACTTGGGAAAATAAATAGTGATGTCTTAAACAGAATTCACATTGGAGAACTGGAGGCGTTGAATATCTTTAAATGCAAAAAGGTAGCTAAAACATCGGGCCATGGTCAGATGTATCGTAGCACCTTGTGAGAAGCTAGGGAGGAAATTACCGGCCTCATCGTAAATAAATTTGGATCATCGACGGCCACTACAGACCAGTGGAATGGGTAAGTTGTTGAAGGAGATCCTGAAATTGGATCTTCATACATTTGGAGTGGCAAGGACAGAGATGCGATAGTCAGCATGGCTTTGTGGGAAAAATGTCTCTCAAACCTGATTGAGTTTTTGAGGTCATAGCCAAATAATACGGCAAGGCAGAACAGTAGTCGTTATGTACATTAATTTGAGCAAGACCTTTGACAAGGATCTGCATTGCAGACTGATTAACAAGTCTAGATCACACATAACCAGGAAGCACTCACCACCTGGGTACAAAATTGGATTGACGGTAGGAGACAGGGCATGTTCATAGAGGGTTGATACCCAAACTGCAGGCCTGTGATAAACAGTGTGCCATGGGGTTTGGTGCTAGGTCCACTGTTGTGCATCATTCATATAAACGATTTGGATAAGAATACAGATGTCGTACTGATCACATTTGTGAGTGAAACTGAAACTGGTGGTAATGTGGGCAGTGAAGATGATTATCTAAGAGTACGTGATCAACAGTGCTCCTGGGCCAGTGAGTTTCAGAATAGCAGGTGGAGAAATGCATGTTTTGAAAACAACCCGGGGAGGGAGGGGGAGCTTGTCCAGTTAATGTTAGGTCCCTGGGTAGTTTTGTAAAACAGAGAGACTGAGGGATGCAGGTACACAGTTCTTTGAAAGTTGTGTCACATGTGGACAGTCTGGTGAAACAGGTGTTTGGGTGCTTACCTTCATTGTTATGAGCATTGAGAATAAGACTTGGGACGTCATGTTGTGGCTGCACAGGGCATTGGTGACGCCACCATAACAGCATTGTTCATTATCTGAAAAAAAATAGAAGCTGGCTCACGTACGTCCCTTTGGAAGGGCATCTGACATTCTTACCTGGTCTGGTTCACATGTCACTCCAGACCCACAGAAATATGGCTGACTCTGAGCCACATCTGGACTATTTTCTGTGGGCAAAGAATCCTGGTCCAGCCAGTAGACTCTTCAATCCATGAATGAACAAGTATAAATACGTATTTTCTTTGGTGCCTATTCAAATACTTGCAGCTGCAGCAATTCATTCTGGCTTTGTGACACTGTTTTGGTCATTACCACACTCCTCCTGAGAGAACACCCCTTGAAGTCCGTTTAAGAAATATTTCCATGGTTCCTTCAGAATTGTTAGGTTATTTGTCTTCTAAACATTTCAGAAGCACAGGTGGGAATGTCCGGCTGAGATTTTGTCATTTTGTTTAAATTTAAATATTTAACTGTTAATATTTAACAGTTCCTTCAATTCTTTTCCACAGTTCATTTAAAGCCAGTTGTATCGATCTGTTTCCCCTGTTTAGCTTGGTCAGTTCCTTTCTCAAACTTCAGGGGATTGGCATTGTTTCTGATCGTCGGGTGCGATCAGTGGTCACTTAAAAATTCACAATCTCTTTGAATTCCACTGCATTGCAATTTCCCGTCGGTTCGCTGAGTGCGACATCACTCCTTCACTCAGCTTCATCACCCAACGGTCGATCTGAAATAGTTCTGTTCTTAGCTAGTTGCAGAAACCCTGATAAAAATATTCTTTGAACTCCTCCCCGAGGATCGCTCTTGCCGGTGTGATTGTCCTAGATTATACAAAGTTTGATGTCTCCCAAATTATCATACTATCTTTATTTAAAATTCCAACCGATTCCAGTTTAATCCAGCGATGGGAAATTAAATCCTGCACGGCACCATTAAAAAAAAACTGTTCTTCTGCTTGTGTTTTTGACACGTAGTAGCCAGAATTTACACTGATTCTATTGCAAAATCTGAGGCCAAATATTATCTCTGTCATGATTTTGTTACCCACTACTATCAGGTTACCCTTCCTGCTTTCCCATTTTGCCTGAGTTCCCGCTAGGTTGTGTACCATTGAATTGAAATGTTCATTTTTTTTTTCACTCTGTAACCGTATCTCTCTGGTGTCTAAATCTCTTTCATATCTGTACCACAAGTCCATCTACCTTATTGCAGAGAATTTTTCCATTAAAAAAACATTATAATTTATATTTTTCAAATCTTTCCTGTCACAAACCTATTCGCTGATGTACAGTGAGAAGTAAACTCTGTTCCTTCCTATTATTTCTGCTTGTCTTCATTCACATCCTCATGCTGTTCCGATGCTTGACATGTTGTGTTTGAATTTGGAAATCTTATTTTACCTGAACACTGTCTCAGAATCCTCTCAGTGAGTTTAAAGCCCTGGCTATAATCCTACCGACATGATTGGCCAGCACTATGGCCCCAGCAGATTTAGGTTTTAATTCATACGTGGAATGTGGGCATTTCTGGCTGGCCAGCATTTCATGCCAACCCATAGCTGTCCTTGAGCTGGGCAGCTTGCTCGATTAATTGAGAGTGCAGTTGAGATTCAACCACTTGATCAGGACGTGGAGTCATACGTAGGCCAGACTAACTGACTATAACAGATTTCCATCTTTAAAGGATATTGAGCTTTCAGATGGGTATCCCTGACATTGGTATTAAATTCTGGATGAACAGTCTAATGAGAGTCAGACGAGGCCATCGCCTATCCCACTGATAGCTGCCTCATTCCTGAGTACTGATCCCAGTGCACAATGAATCAAACCCCTCCTTCCTGACTGTGGTTTGATACTGTTACCTTCCTGCAAATGGATATATAAATCAATATCTCTTCATGTAGGATCCTTCAATGTGATGGTCTAATTGCTATCTCTATCTGCAGCTTTTTGCAGCTACTCCAGACCCTGAGCAAACAGAATTCTTCACCTTGAAGAGACGAGGCATCACAGGCCAGGGATGAAGACTGTGATTTTCCAGATCTCAGTTCGACTCAGTGCTGTTCTCCATGTGTAACCCTCACTGCCTTAGTCTAATTTCACATTCTGTCTATCTCTCTGTCTACTGTCGTTACTCAGGAAGTTCCTGACACTCAATTTCTAATTCCTGTATTGCCCATCACCTCATCGAACGCTGTTTGTCAGCCAGAAGGCAAGGAGATATGGAGACTGCAATAAATCCTGCAGCGAGGTAAGATCACTCACATTCAACAGGGCAGAGCGCATTTATAGCGCTCGAAACATCTATCCACAAGACATGACGTAGACACAGTGCTGAAGGATGAGAACAGAGCAGTAAGAACCCAGGCTCAACCTCCACCCACTTGTGAGAGGACGACGATCAGCTCTGCTGTACTGAGCCTTCCTGAGACAGCACATGGAGTTCCCACGAATTGATCGAGGCCTCTGATGTCTTAATGAGGATCAGTGCAACAGAGCTGAAGGCAGTACTCTCATGACAGACTGGTAATGCTGCCTGGGATTTTCCTGTTTTGTATTCCCTCTCCAAGACTCTATCAATTTCATGTCATAGAACCATACAGCAAGGAAACAGGCGAACACATCTGTTTATGTGCCTTAAATCCTTCTAAATCCTAAAACTGTTCTTATCCCTTTAAACTATTCTTTCCAACTCTTCATGGCATCGTCTCCCTGTAATCGCCTCAAATACTACCACGCCCTGTCTTTGTAATATTTTACAGCATCTGCCACCTTCTCGATTTCCGTATCCTCCTCCAGAACAGCGCTCCACATCTCTGTGTAACTGATGGAAATACTGCAAACCTGCCTTCACAGCCCTCATTAACCGTCTGAAATCCTGCCGCCCTACTATCGACAGCATCTCTGGTCCTCCAATTCCTCCAATTTTCCCTGGCTCTGTGAACTGATCAAGCCCCTTTAAACCTCCCTACCTCAGTAAACTCTTGTCCCTACAACTAACATGACAACTGTGTCGTGCCCAGCCACTACACCCTCCCTATCTCTGTAAACTCGTTGGTAAGCTCCAAATACCAACCCTATCAGTGTAATCCCCGTTCTCTATAATTCCCCCGATCTCTGTAACTCTTCAGGACTGATAAGCCTGTACCTGTCCCGACAACCTATCTGACCTCTAAACAACATCAGTGATCTCACAATATCTGAACTCTGTAGCATCCTCCAGTCTGTACAGTCCTGCGTTTCAGTGTTAGCTTCTCGTGTGCCTGCATTCCCCTTTATCTCTGGTTGTAGACCTTTGCTCAGGAGAACAACATCTCATTATCCACCCTGTGAGAACACAAGAATCTTTGGTGTATCAACACATTTGCCTTGTTTTCTCAATAAATTGTAACCAGTTGAAAGTACAATTTTCTCCGCCTCTTCTCATCAATATCCCTCCTTTTTGAGCATCAATCTGGTGAATCTTGTCTGAACTGCCTCCACTGCAAGAACATTTTCCCTTTAGATAGGGGACTAAGTATTGTCGGGTGTGAGCTGATTCCTGCCTTCTATAGTTGTTGCATGCCTTCGCTATTATTATTTTCCATTCTCTTTGGAATCAATGCCAGCATTACATTTGCCTTCTCTATGACCGGCTGATCCTGTATGCCACGTTTCTGAGATTTATACACAATGATTCCCAAGTTTTTTTTCTGTGGTGGAGCTTTCTCCAATCGATCTGAAACCAAGAGGTGACAGTAATAAGAAGGTACGTGTCGGAATTCATGATGAACATGATGCCGAAAATGATAATTCACACTTCAAACCAATGGAAAAAGGACAGTCCATAAGTCCATAAGATATAGGAGTAGAAGGAGACCATTCAGACCATTGAGTATGCTCCACCATTCGATTATAGCTGAATTGTTTCCCAACCCCATTCTCTCTTCTAGTCCCTGAAAGCCTTGCTCCCCTCAGTCATCACGAACTAATTTATCTCTGAGTTAGATATGCATAATTACTTACCTCCACAGCCCCGTGAGGCAGTGAGTTCCACAGATTGATCATCCTCTAGCTGAATAAATTCCTCCATATCTGCATTCTAACGGATCATTCCTTCGCTCTGAAACTGTGTCCCTAGTCTCTCTTACTCGTGGAAACATCTCCATGTTCAGTCCATTCAGGCCCCTCACCTACATGCGGATGTAAGAACCTAAGAACGTAGGAGCAGGAGTAGGCTATCTGGGCATAAAAGAGTCTGCTCTGCCATTCAATCAGATCATGGCTAATGTTTTCATGGAGTCAGCTCCACTTGCTCACCCTCTCAACGTGTCCCTTAATTCTTTTCTTGTTAGAAAAGCAATCGATCTTCACTTCATACTTCTACCCAACTTTGAAACGCGTTCAACCTTCAACCTACCCATGTCTGTCACCTTCTCTGGTCGCCTTCAACCTCCCAGTTCTGTCACCTTATCCATCCGGTTCAACCCTCCACATCTCTGTCACCTTCTCTAGCCCGTTCAACTCTCCGTATCTGTGTAACCTACTCCACCCCCTTCAACCCTTCCTATCTCTGTAAACTTCCCAAGATTCTTCAACCGTCCACATCTCTGTAACCTTCTCCAGCCGCTTCAACTGTCCGTATGTCTGTAGCCTTCAAAGGCCTCTTCAACCCTCCATATCTCTGTAAGCTTCTCCATCCCCTTCAAGCTTCCATATCTCTGTGTACTTCTTAAGACGCTTCAACTTTTCATATCTCTGTAACACTCTCCAGCCCCTACAACGCTCCCTATGCCTGTAATCCTCTCCAGCCCATTTGACCATCCATATGTCTGTCACCCTCTCCAGCCTCTTCAGCCCTCCCCATCTAGGTAACCTTCGCAAGCTTCTTCAACCTGACATCCCTCCTTATCACTGTAACATTCCCAGGACCTACACCCCTCCCTGTCCCTGAAACATTCTCCAGCACCTACACCCTCCTTATCACTGTAACATTCCCAGCACCTACACCCCTCTCTATCCCTGAAACATTCTCCAGCACCTACACCCTCCATATCTCTGTAACATTCTCCAGCACCTGCAACCCCTTTCTATCTGTGTACCATTCTGCAGTGCCAACACTCCTCCCTATCCCCGTAATCTAATCCAGCACCTCTACCCCTCCCATTTCCTGTAACATTCACCAGCACCTACATATTCTCCCTATGCCTGTAACACTCTTTAGGACGTAGGCCATCCCTATCCATGTAACGTTGTCCAGCACCTACACCTCTCCCAATCCCTGTAACCTAATCCAGCACCTGCAACTATGCACTAACCCTGTAACGTTCACCAAAGCGTGTCCCCTTCTTAGCACTGTTACCTTATCCAACACCTCCCACCCTGCCTGTGTATGCTTCTTCAGAACCAATAACTCTTCCGATTTCTGATACCTACCACAGCATGTAAATGTCTCTTTATTCTCTGCAACGTCCTCCAAACACTAATATCTTCTGATCTATGTTGCCTTCTCCACACTTCACTCTGATCTCTCTTTGTAATCTCGTCAAGTCCGTATACTCCAAGTGGGCATTCAGAGGAATAGAGCAATGCAGCAGTTGTTGATAGCTTGATGTTTCGACTGTGTGTATACAGAAAATACACTGAGAGTTTCCCACATTGTCAGGTAGATGTCAGTGCTGTAGCCCGGCAGGAACAGCTTGAATGGAATGTAATCAGAGCACACACACTTCGCATAATCCAAAACCACCAGCCATTTGTTGATACCACACAAAATGAACCGAATTAGCTGAAGACTGACATCTAGAGGAAACGAAAGCAGATTATCCCATCGACCCTTCTTTCTGTACATTGTTGGGAATGGTCCAACCTTATCTTCTCTTGTTGTGCTGGGCTCTTTCATTATTGAGAAGGCGACAGTTATGGATCCTCCAGCAGTAAGTTGTTTGATTGCCCACCAGCATTCACCCAGACTCTATTCGAGAGGATTGCAGAGATTAGGTCTGATTTGTTGGTTCAATCTGTCTATCACTTGCAGCTTACACTCTTTGGTGTGTAAGTGATCCAGTTTGTTAATGTTACCTCATTTTCAGATATACCTCTGCAGGCCCTCATGTGTTCCTCACTGCACAAGGGTTCATTCCCCCTGGCCTGATGGTCAATGTAACGTGGAGGATACGCCAGGCAGTGTCAGTGAAAATTGTGCTGGAGTACAATTCTGCTGCTCTTGGTAATGACCTGAATTACCTCCCCCAACCCAGTGCTTAGTTACTAGATCGATTCAAAATCTCTTCCGTTTATCAGGGTGACAGTGTGACACACACAGAGTGAAATCGCAACGTAAAAGTGAGCCTTTGTCACCAGAAATACTGTATGCAGTATTCACTGTTATTAAAATGATCATCGATCAATGTGTCTGCAGCCTGTCGATTGGTGAGGTTGAGGTCAAGCATGTTTCCCCTCTCAGTCGTTCCCTCTCCACCCACTACAAACCCAGTCCAGCAACCATGTCCTTTTGGAACCAACCGTTTCGATCAGCAATCCTGCTGCTGAGCCCCTCGAGTTGTTGGTTTTGAAATGACCCACCCATTATATATTCTCCAGAATTGTCACTCTCTCACTGCTTCCTCCAAGTGTTGTTCAATGTGGAGGACCACTGATACATCAGCTGTGGGAGGGGATTCAGGAAATATCTGTGTCAGTGTTTGATTTGACCCAGGGAGGCTGGCAAAGTGGGGTCAGCAGGAGGTTTCCGTATCAGTGTTTGAACTGACACTGTGAGCTTCTAGTCAAGACGAGAGCGATGCTGGAAAAGAAAGGGGAAGCAGGATTCCAGATGAAGGGCTTTTTCCCGAAACCTCCGTTTTCCTGCTCCTCTCATGCTGCCTGACTAGCTGTGCTATTAGAGCATAATTCTAATCTATAACATTTAAAGCCTCCCTTTCCCCTTCTGTCACATCTCCAGCTTTGCTTTCCTGTCTCTGAAAAATTTCCAGCCTTGCTTTCTTATCCCTGAAAAATTTCCAGTCTTACTTTCCTTTCTGTTTAACAAATCCAGCCGTGCTTTCCTACCTCTGTTACATCTCCTGTTTTGCTTTCCTAACTCTGTAACATCCCCAGCCTTGAATTTCTATCTCAGTATCTCTCCAGCCTTGCTTTCATATCTCTGTAACAGCTCCAGCCTGGCATTCCACTCTTTGTAACCACTCCAGCCTTTCTTCCATATCTCTGTAACATCTCAAGTCTTTCTTCCCTAACTCTGTAACCTCTTTAGCATTGCATTTCTATCACTATTAAACTTCTAGACTTGCTTTCCTATCTCTGTAAAATTGCCCAGCCTTTCGTTCTTATCACTGTAACATCTCTAGCCTTGCTGTTCCATTCCTTTTAAACCTCCAGCCTTGCTTTCCTATCCCTGTAATATCTGCAGCCTTGCCTTTCTGTCTCTTTTAACGTCTCCAGCTTTGCTTTCCTGTTTCTGTAACATATACAGCCTCGCTTCCCTGTCTCTGTAAAGTTTATAGCCTTGTTCTCTAATATCTGTAACGCCTCCAGCCTTGTATTCCTATCTCCGTAATATCTCCAGCCTTGCTTTCCAAACTCTGTAGCATCCACAGACTTGCCTTCGTATCTCTGGAACATCTCCATCCTTGCTTTCCAGTCACGGTAACATGTCCAGCCCTGCCTTCCTCTCTCTGTAAAATTTCAAGTCTTTCTTTCCTATCTCTGTAACATCTCCAGCCTTGTTTTCTTATTTCTAAAATCTTAGAGGTACACTTAGTAAGTTTGCAGATTACACCAAAATTGGATTTATAATGGACAGCAAAGATGGTTACCTCAGATTACAACAGGATCTGGACCAGACGGGTTGAGAAGTGGCAGATGGAGTTTAATTCAGATAAATGCGTGGTGCTGCATTTTGGTAAAGCAAATCTTAGCAGGACTTATACACTTAATCGTAAGGTCCTAGGGAGTGCTGCTGGAAAAAGAGACCTTGGAGTGCAGGATCATAGCTCCTTGAAAGTGGTGACGCAGCTGGATGGGATAGTGAAGAAGACGTTTGTTATGCTTTCTCTTGTTACTCAGAGTATTGAGTACAGGAGTTGGGAGCTGAAAATGTGTTGCTGGAAAAGCGCAGCAGGTCCGGCAGCCTCCAAGTAGCAGGAGACTCGAGGTTTTAGGCATGAGCCCTTCTTCATGAATGAGCCCTTCTTCGTGCTCATGCCCGAAACGTCGATTCTCCTGCTCCTTGAATGCTGCCTGACCTGCTGCGCTTTTCCAGCAGCATATTTTCAATTCTGATCTCCAGCATCTGAGTCCTCAATTTCTCCTACAGGAGTTGGGAGGACATGTTGTGGCCATGACATCGGTTAGGCCACTGTTGGAATATTGCATGCAATTCTGGTCTTCTTTCCTATCCGAACGATGTTGTGAAACTTGAAAGGGTTCAGAAAGGTTGAACAAGGATGTTGCCCGGTTTTGAGGATCTGAGCAACAGGGAGAGTCTGAACAGTCTGGGGCTGTTTTTCTAGGAGCGTCGGAGGCTGATTGGTGAGCTTATCGAGGTTTAAATATTGATTAGGTGCATGGATAAGATACATAAACTAAGTATTTTCCCTGGGGTCTGGAGTCCAGAACTAGAGGCATAGGTTTAGGGTGAGAGGGGAAAAATATAAAAGAGACATAAGGGGCAATGTTTTCACGCAGAGGGTGGTCGGTGCATGGAATGAGCTGCCAGATGATGTGGTGAAGGCTGCAAGAAGTATTGAAACATTTAAGAGGCATTTGGCTGGGTATATGAGCAGGAAGGCTTTGGAGGGATATGGGCCGGGTGCTGGCAAGTGGGACTAGATTGGGTTAGGATATCTGGTCGGCACGACGGGATGGACCGAAGGGTCTGTTTCCATGCTGTGCATCTCTATGACATTCTGACTCTATCTCCAGCCTTGCTTTCCTATCTCTGTAATATATCCAGCCTTGTTTTCCGATCTCTGTAACATCTCCAGCCTTGCTTTCCTACCACTGTAATATCTGAAGCCTTGCTTTTCTCTCCCTTTTAACATTTCCAGCCTTGCTTTCCTGTTTCTGTGAAATCTCCAGACTTGTTTTCCTCTCTGTAACCACTCCAACCTTGCTTCCAATCTCTTTAATATCTGCGGACTTGCTTCCCTATCTCTGTAACATCTCCAGCATTGCATTCCTATCACTGTAACATCTCCAGCCTTGTTTTCCTATCTCTGTAAAATTTTAAGCCTTGATTTCTCATCTCTGAAACAACGCAAGACTTGCTTGTCTATCTCTGTAACAATTCCGACCTTGTTTCCCTTTCTCTGGAGTATATGGATAAAGAACTAATTGAGCGACAGGAGACCGAGAGTGGTAGCTGAATGGAGTTTCTCGAAACGGGGAAAGGTGACCAGTGGTGTTCCACAAGGATCAGTATTGGGGCCACTGTTGTTTGTAATATACATAAATTATCTACAAAGTGCGCTGTTGGTGTGATCACCAAGATTGCAAATGTCACAAAGTTTGATGGAGTGGCAGAAAGCATAAGGGACTGTCAGAAAATACAGGACGATATACATAGACAGGAGATTTGGTCAGAAAAGTGGCAGATAGCTTTCAATCTAGGCAAATGTGAGGTGATTCACTTAGGCAAGGCTAATTCTAAAGAGAATTATAGAATGATTGGAAGAGCCTTGGGAAAGGTTGATGGGCAGATAAATCTGGGAGCTCAGGTACATTGTATCCTGAAGGTTGCTGCACAAGTGGATAGTGTGGTCAAGAGGTTATATATTATGCTTGCCTTCATCGGACTGGATATTGAGTATACGAGATGGCAAGTCATGTTAAAATTGTTCAAGACATTGGTTCGGTCGCATTTAGAATATTGTGAATAGTTCTGGGTTCCACATTACGAAAAGGATCGAACGCTTTGGAGAGAGTGCAGACAAGATTTACGAGGATGTTGCCTGGTTTGGAAGGTGCGAGCTATGAAGAGAGGTTGAGTTGGTTCGGTTTATTTTCATTAGAAAAAAGTACATTGAGGTGGAACTGATTGAGGTTTGCAAATTCATGCAGGGTATAGACAAGGTTGATAGAGATAAGGTTTTTCCAGCTTGAAGGATTCAGTAGCGAGAGGTCATGCTTTCAAACTGAGAGGTGGAAAGTTTAAGGGGGATACAGGCGGCAAGTACTTCACACAGAGGATGGTGGGCTTTTGGAACGCGTTGCTAGCAGACGTGGTAGAGGCAGGCACGGTAGATTCATTTAAGATGCGTCTGGACAGATGACTGAGTAGGTGGGGAGCAGAGAGACACAGATGCTTAGGAATTGACCGACAGGTTTAGTCAGTATATTTGGATCGGCTCAGGGGATCGAAGGGCCTGTTCCGGGGCTGTAAATTATCTTTGTTCTTGCTTTCCTCACTCTTTGACATCACCATCATTGCGTTCCTATCACTGTAAGGTTTCCATCCATGCTTTCCTATCTCTATACAATTTACAGCTTTGATTTCCTACCTCGAGAGACTGTCCAGCCTAGCCTTCTTGTCTCTGTAACATGGCCAGCCTTGCCTCCCTATCTCTGTAACATATCCAGCATTGAACTCCTATCACTGCAATATTTCCACCCTTTCTTTCCAGTTTCAGTAAAATTTTCAGTCTTGCTTTCTTATCTTTGCAACATCTCCCAATTTGCTTTGCTTTCGCTGTAACATCTCCAGCGTTGCGTTCTGGTCACGGTATCATCTCCAGCTTTGCTGATCTCTCTCTGTAACATCTCCAAACCTAATTTCTTACCTCTAAAACATCACCAGCCTTCCTCTCCTCTCTCTGTAACATCTCCAGACTTGCTTTCCGATCTGTGTATCATCTCCAACCTTGCTGTCCTATCTTTGTGACATTTCTAGACGTGCTTTCCTGTCCCTCCAGCTTGTCTATCTCTGTAACATGACCAGACTTGTTTCTCTCCCTCTAACATCTCGAGCCGTGCGTTCCTGTCACTATAACATCTCCAGCCTTGCTTTCCAGTCTCAGTAAAATCGCCAGCCTTGCTTTCCTATTCCTGTAATATTTGCAGCCTTGCTTTTCTTTCTCTTTTAACATGTCCAGTCTTCCTTTCCTGTTTCTCTAACATCTCAGCCTTGCTTTCCTCTCTCTGTAACATCTCCAGACTTTCTCTTCTATCCCTGTCATACCTGCAGTCTTGCTTTTCTTTCTCTTTTAACATTTCCAGTCTTCCTTTCCTGTTTCTATAACATCTCCAGCCGAGCTTTCCTCTCTCTGTAGCATCTCCAGACTTGTTTTCTTATTTCTCTAACATCTCCAGCCTTGCTTTACGATCTCTGTAACATCAGCAGCTTTGTTTTCCTATGTCTGTAACATCTCCGGCCTTGCTTTCCTTACTCTGTAACATCTCCAGCCTTGCTTTCATGTCTATATAACATCCACAGCCTTACCTTCGCATCTCTGTAACATCTCTAGCCTTGTTTACATTTTTCTGCAAAATCTGTTGAATTGCTTTCCTGTATCTGTAACATTCCCAGTCGTGCCTTCCTCACTCGATAAAATCTCCAGCCTTGTTTCTTATTTCTATAACATCGCCAGACTTCCTTTCTGGTCTCTGTGACATCTCCAACCGTGTTTTCCTATCTCCAGAGCCTGTGCAGCCTTGCTTTCCTTGTCTGTAACATGTCCATGATTGCTTTCCTGTCTCTGCAACATCTCCAGCCTTGAATTCCAGTCTCTGTAACCACTACAGCCTTGGTTTCCTATTTCTGTAACATCTGCAGCCTTCCTTTCATTTCTATGTACCATCTCCAGTCTTGTATTCCTATCTCTGTAATATCTCCAGCCTTACAACCCTGTCTGTGTAACATCTCCAGCCCTGCTTTCCTATCTCTCTCTATAAGATCTCCAGCCTTGCTTTCCTATCACTGTAATATCGACATCCTTGTTTTTATCTCTCTTTTAACAGTTCCAGCCTTGTTTTCCTGTTTCTGTAACATCTCCAGTCTTACTTTCCCCTATCTGTGGACACTCCAGCCTTGCTTTCCTATCTCTTCAACATTTCCAGCCTTGCTTTCCTACCTCTGTGATATCTTCAGCCTTGCATTCCCATCTCTAGTACCTGTCAAGCCTTGCTTTCCTGACTCTGTAACATGGCCAGCATTGCTTTACTATCTCTGTGACATTTCCGGCTTTGCTTTCCTCTCACTACAACATTTCCAGCCTTTATATCTTATTTCTGTAAATTTTCCAGCCTTGCTTTCTTATCTTTGCAACATCTCCAATTTTGCTTTCCTTTCTCTGTAACATCTCCAGCCTTGCTTTATTTTCTCCGTGTGAGATATAGGCAAAGTAGTGTTACTTCTGCAATCATAATTGCTTATGCAAGGTAAATGAACTCACACCAATGTATAATTGTTTCAATCAAGTGCTGAGTCAACAAGAATGAAACCTATATGAAGGAAATATATAATTGTTTTTGCATTAGTTAAAATGTGCATACAAGAATGAAACGTGCCTGTAGACAATGATAGATGTCACAGAGAAATAGATGAGGTGCTGTGAGGATGTAGATTAAGCCAGATATATTTGTACAAGCAGTAGTTATAAGCATCTGTTTCGCACTTCAGCAAAAACAAAAAAAAACAACAATTAAAAGGCCATAAGGATCAATATGATTGGGGAAAGGGAGGAAATGTCACAAGTGGTGGAAATAGATAGAAGTGAAGGAGGATATACCTCACAATGGACCATAGCAGGATGTGGTGAAATGGCCAAGTAAAACTTGTAATTTCTTATGCACAAGGCCGGATAAGGCAAGAGATAAACAAGAGCAATGGGCACCGGGTTTGGAGTAGTGAATCCTATATAAGATATGTACTTGCTAAACTCTAGGTGTCTATTTCAGGAACCACGCTTGCAAGCGGATAATAAACACACTGATTACTTCAGATCTTGTCTCAGACTGGAATTATTGAAGTGAGTGGGCTTCGTTTCTCACAATTGTAGGCCGTCCGGGATATCCTTCCATCGCCAGTGGGAGCGGCTGGCCTTGGACACAGGGAAGATGTGTCCCGTTCCCAGTTGAGCAGTCTCGTGTCCCGGTTTGGTCCGCTGCCTTAGGAGACTGGTACGAATCCCACAAGAGAGACATCTGAATCAGACAATGAAAGAAGGTCATCAGAAAATACGGCTGAAAGGGGTCAGACAATTCTGTGCACAGACCAAGGTAAGAAAACTGACTTTCAAGTATTGCCTTGGTGGCTGGGAAAAGGAGTATGTAATCGCTGTGGGACTGGGGAGAGCCCCGAGAAACGGGTGGTAGGAAGAGAAAGTCGAACTGTCACGGAGTACAGGAGGGAAAAGTCGCTGGTAATATTCCTCCTGAAAGTCCGTTGGGGAGGATGTTGCGGGAATGGACAAGTTACACTTGTACAAGGGAAAAATATAAAAAGAAAGTGATTAAATATTGTTGTTTCGTATGGACCAAAGAACCAATCCTTCGTCTGGCTGTCTTCTGGTGAAAGTATGGTTCGGACGAGGATGGGTATGTCAGTACTTAGATTTGTATATGAATGAGAAACAACCTTTTAATCAAGAAGAGGCAGACTATTGGAAGGGCAGTTTGGGAATGATGGTAGTAAAGACAAAGTATTCCCCCTCTGCCCCACCCTGTACCTGGGATCTTCTTGGCTGCTTCCCTCTACCCCCAACCCCGCCGTACCATAAAATCAGATTAGGGGACAAAGAGATTGGGTTTTAAAGTGCCCCCCTCACCAGTGGGGAGGTCAGAACAATTAAGAAGGAGATAAAGATCCTGTTTGAGGATCCGGTAGGGTTGTCTGCACAAATTGATCATTCTTGGGGACCAGTCTTTATACGTTGACTGAGTTAAAGTCTATTTTGAATATACTATTTACTTTGGAAGAAAGGGGACTTATACGAGGAGCAGCCATTGAAACATGGAACAGGAAACATCCCATTGCGGATGGGGATTCTGGACAGAGAGAGAAGAAGTTTCTCCTCAGAGAGCCCAGTGGGAAAATCAAAACCCGGAGCATAAAGAATAAATGAGGGAATTGAAAGTCTTGTTTCAAAAAGGAATAAGAGAAGTAGTTCCAAGTCGCAGAATTTGACTAAAGCCTTTGAAGTTAGACAGGGGAAAGGTGAGACTCCCCCAGCTTTCTTGCAAGGCTTAAGAGACTCAATGCGGAAATACTCTGGAATGAACCCTGAGGACCCATTGGCACAGGGTCTTTTGAAAGTACATTTTGTGACAAAGACATGGCCAGACATAAAGAGAAAGATACAGAAGATAGAAGGTAGGAGCGAAAAACCATTGGATGAATTGTTAAGAGAGGCACAGAAAGTGTTTGTAAAGAGAGAGGATGAGAGACAAAAACAGAAGGTGAAAATGATGGTAGCTACGGTTGACGAGGTAGTTAACAAAAGAATGGAGCCAATAGTGAGCAACCGGAGTGGCGAGTGGCAGCATGTAGGACAGAGAGGAAGAGGGAGTTGACAACGGGGGCGTTTGATAGCGGGTTCGGGGGACAGGGGCAGAGACGGAAGTCTCCACAGTCAGGATGCTATTATTGCGGAATGATAGGATATTTTTAGAGGGAGTTTTCTTCCCTACTCAGGGAAGAAAGGGCAATTCCGCTAATGAATTTTGATAAAGAAGAGGGGTGTCAGGGGTTCCTGCCCCCGGGGCCCACCGGGAACCCTTGATGAACTTGAAGGTGGGACCTGTAGGGAAGAGGTAGTCTTCCTAGTAGATACGGGGGCAGCACGGACATCGCTGAATTTTAAACCAAAGAAAGTAGGAATGTCGACACGGTCAATTACTGTTTCCGGGGTAAAAGGGGAAGGATTTCTGTTCCAGTATTTGAACCTATGATGATAGAAGGTCCTTAGGATTTGAGTCACAGAGAACCTGTTGTACATCCCTGATATAGGAAGTAACTTACTTTGGAGAGATTTAATTACCCTTTTAGGACTGGAGACTTGAGTTCAGGAAAAAGCATAAGTTGTACAAATGGCAATGTTGTATGGGCTAGAGAAGGGAATCGTGGAAAAATACATATCCCTCCCCTAGAAATAAGTTTGAAAAAGAAAGGGAACGTTTTCTATGAGCTACAGTATCCCATTTCCATAGAAGGTAAACGAGGAGTGCAGCCAGGCACTACGGGACTACAGATGGACTGTTGGAGCCATGTATGTCTCCTTATAATATCCGAATATCCGAATTCTACCATATAATATCCGAATTCTACCAGTGCGAAAATCCGATGGAACTTATCGTTTGGTGGAGGATTTGAGAACATTGAATCAAATAGAACAGAATCAAATAGAACAAATCCCTATTATGTTATTAAGTAAGATCCCTCATGACCACAAATGGTTTAGTGTGATAGATTTAAAGGATGCCTTTTGGGCTTGTACCTTGGTGGAGGAAAGTAGGAATTTGTTTGTATTTGAATGGGAAGAACCCAAGACAGGACGGAAACAGCAATACCGGTGGATCGTGGTCCCCCAGGGGTTTACGGAATCCCCGAATGTATTTGGACATTTGTTAGAACAAATATTGGATAAATTTAGCAGCTTCAAGGGAACTAACCTGTTGCAGTATGTACACGACCTCATAGTAACAGGAAAAAGAATAGAAAGAGTAGTAGAAGTCACTAAAAAATTATTGTGTTTCCTGGGTCTGCAGGGACTGCGAATATCTAAAAACAAACTCCAACATGTGGAGCGAGACGTGAAATACTTGGGAGGTTCCGTTAGTGAGGGAAAGCGAAAGATAAGCCCAGAATGGTCAGAAGGAATAGGGGGATGCCGCTGCCCAGGACTAAACGGGAATTAAGTATTATTTTGGGTTTAACGGGATATTGCAGATTGTGGATTGATTCTTATGCTCAAAAGACGAATAAATTATATCTCAAACTATTGGAGGAGGAACCAAAGTGTCTGATATGGAAAGATGAAGAAAAAGAACTATTGAGGAATGCATAAGAGATCTGATCCATGCTCTCGTGTTAGCCTTACCTTCTCTCGATAAACCTTTACACCTCTTTGCTACCGTAGATAAGGGAGCGTCTCTGGGAGCATTAACCCAGAGGTGGGGAGGAATGAAACAGCCAGTAGCATATCTTTCAAAGCTATTGGATCCAGTATCCGGTGGCCTGAGTGTGTGCAGGCTGCCACCGCACTATTGGTGGAGGAAAGCAGGAAGCTTACATTTAGGGGAGCCCTAATAGTAAGCACCCCACACCAAGTGAGAAAGATCCTTAACCAAAAAGCTGGGCGATTGTTGACAGACTCGCGGGTTTGAAATATGAGGGAATATTAACAGAAAAGGATGATCTAGTGTTGGTCACGGACAATTGTTTAAATGCATCTGCCTTTCTTTGGAAAGGGAAGGAGACTCTCCTCAAAATCCAGAGCACAACTGCCTTGACATTATAGAATACCAAACTGAGGTCCGCATGGACCTGAGAGATGTTCCGCTTCATGCAGGAGCCTGACTTTTTAAAGACGGATCTTCCCATGTGACTGAAGGGAAAAGACATAATGGGTATGCAGTGGAAGACGGGACGAAATGTAGTGTGGTAGAGGCAGGAAGGTTGCCGAATGAGTGGTCAGCTCAGGCCTGCAAACTTTATGCATTCAGAAGTGCACTGCGGGCGTTAGAAAATAAAGAGGGAACAGGATACATTAACTGTAAATATGCATTTGGTGTTGTGCACACTTTTGGAAAGATATGGCAGGACAGAGGATTGTTCAATTGCCGGGGGAAGGAATTAGCACATGAGGAGTTGAACTTCCACTTCTGTTGAGACCCTAATAGCTTCTGATGTTACTGAGAAACCAAAACCCTTCCTGTAATGTGGCACCCAGAACTGCACACAGTATTCTATCTATGGCCTAACCAATCGCATATTTAGTTCATATTATTTTGCCTCGATGAATAAACTCTGTGCCTACAATTCCATGTGTTTTTTTAACTAGCTATTACACTGTCCAGTCACATTCAGTGATATGTGGAGAAACATCCTCTGAGCTTCCTAGTGTGCGGCCTTTCATTGAGTACTCCCATATGAGATTCCTTCTTCCACACTGCATCACCTCATATTTATCAGGTTTGCATCCGTCTGCCATTGATCTGCCCATCTGACAATTCCATTTGTGTCTTCCTGTAAAATATAGCCTTCCTCCTCACTGCCAACAATCTGGCTAATCTTTGTATCAAACACAAAATTACTTATTACAGTTGGCCCCCCATCCCCCACTCCCCCCTCCACCCTCCAAATTCACATCTGAATCATTTATGAATACCACAAATAATAAGATACACTGCACTGCTCGCTGTGGTACACCACCGGACACTGGTCCAACTCCACCACCTTTCCAGTAACTTGGGAACACATCGCTGTTCTCTAGTCCTCTGGCATTTTCTTTGCTTCAGATTCGACTTAAACATTTAGGTCAGATCATTTCCTCTCTTGTCTCCAACAGCATTCCGAGATACAACTCATCTGGACTTTACATGATCCAAAACCATCAATCCCAACTTGCATATTACATCAATCTGTTCGAGAGCTTAAAAATGCATCTTCTTGATTCTCTACATGCCTCCTCCTTCTCCCAAGTAAAGAAGATGTGAAGCTGTTGTGTCACAATCGATCAATGTTCACCAGCTTCAGACACAGATAGCCCTCTTGGTTTCGAAATTGCTTCCTGATTATTCTGTTCTGATTGATCTTTTTGTAGAATATCTTGGGATTCCCCCAATATTTCCTGCTGCACTTCTCCATGCCCCTGTATTCGTCAATCTGCTGTGCGTGAATTATCTAAGATCCCCTGACATCACCTCTCAATCTTTGAAACAGTACATAACACAGGTATAATCTCATCCGCACTGCATGCAGTCTGTGCAGAACGCCTTTACTTCGATATTCCAATTTCCTTTAAATGAAGGCCAACTTCACTTTTACCTTTCCATTTCCAAATGTCCCTCCTGATCTGCGTTGGTTTAATTTTATTTACTATTTACGTTATGAATTCTTAAACATCCAGCTGAATATCCAACTATATCACATCCAATAGTTGTCCATTGTCTCCATCTACAAGAAACATCTTCAAACCATTTCAGAAACACTTTGTTAACAGTGATTATTCCGGGGAGATACAAGATGGCGGCGATCCAGTCGGTCTGCCCTGCTGAGCTCTGCACCAGAACCCAGACAAAGTGGTGCATTCATCCTCTATTTCTTCCCTATTGTGGTAAACATCGGTCGCTTTTGATCCCCAGTATTGCTCTCTGCCATTTTAATTGAGTAAGGAAGATGACGAAGGGAAAATGTCCACGAGGATCACAACCAGCAGGGCACTGCAGCAATGTATACGCCTGCGGCTGTGATCTTGGCCTCCCCGAGCACCCCAGGGAACTTATTTGTGGAGCAGAGCCTGGTCTCGGAGTGCAGGAGCCTGCGAGAGAAGATTGATTCAGCAATGGGGGAGAACTGAACCATGCTCGAACTGATCTCAGCCAAGCTGCAGAAGCATGACCAGGAGATCCAGCATCTCGGGCCACACGTCGTGGAGGTGGAAAAGGTAAGCACGGCTTTAGAAACCATGGCAAATCCTCAGCGGGTCGGGTCCAAGCGCTGGAATATTAGGTACAGGCCTTAGTACAGCAGGTCGAGGACCTCGAAAATCAGAGCCATCAGAAGAACATCAGCTTGGTCGGACTGCCGGAACGAGAACAAGGAAGCCCGCTTGTCAGCTTCTTGGAACAATGGCTCACACAATGTTTGAAACTGGAAGTCAGGGCAGACTGGGTGCGGGTCGAGAGGGCCCACTGGGTCACAGTTTGCAGGCCCGAATTGAACTAGCATCCTTGCCCAGTCCTAGTGCCACTCCAGCACGACAGAGAAAACAGGTGCTGGAAGCTTCTCGAGCTTTGCAGAAGGACCTATAGGCTCTGATCTACAAAGGATCACGAATTATGTTTTTTCCAAGACCTTTCTATGACTGTGATCCGCAAGAGGCAAACCTTTGATAAGGCAAAAAAGAGCCTGAGGGACGTGATTATTCTGTACTTGGTAAGATATCCAGCAATATTACTTTTCAGGCATGGAGGGTCTGTGTTTAATTTTGACTCACTAGAAAACGCAAAGGACTTCATGTACACAGTAAAATAGACTGGCTGGTTCAAATAATATGGAAAATTGTGTTCTTTTTGTTTTCTATCGGGTTTGCCTGATTTACCTCGTTTTGGTTCTTTTTTAGTATGTGGAGGTTCCATTTTCCCTTTTTCTCTCTCCTCCTGTCTTCCTCCCCTCCCAATATCCTTTGTTTTTTCTATCATTTGCTTTTCGATTCTCTCTCTTAGTAAGGAGTGGGAAAGGGGGTTGGGGAGGTGGGGGGGGGGGATAACATTTTGTTTCACCAGGACTGCCTTGGGTGAAAGTATGGATGGGACGGGGTTCAATGCCCACTTTTAATTTTCTTGCAGGACCCGTGTAACGTTTTTTAACTTTGTTTTGTCCGGGTTGGGAGTGGCTTCAGCTAGGACGAGCCATGGGGGATTAGTGGGTAGTATGAGCGTCCGCTGTGAGCAAGGTGGGGGGGGGGGGCGAAGTCTCGGCTTATTTGTGTTGGTTCATGGTAGAAGTAGTTGTTAGAGGTTTTGATTTGGTTGTTTTTGTCGTTAGATTTTCAAGTTTATACGAACTGTTTCCTGCTTTCATTCGGCGCGCTATAAATGGGGTTCTTCTCCCAGTGGGTCATGGGTTGCTTCAGATGGTTATGGCTAACCGCTCGTTTAAGTGGTGCACCTGGAATGTTAAAGGGAGTCATTCACTGATTAAGAGAAAAACATATAGAAAAAAAGGAAATGGCTGATGTAGCCTTGCTGCAGGAAACACATCTAACCGATAAGGAGCACTTAAAGTTCCAGCAGGGAAGGTTCAGACGGGTGTTTTCTCATCCTGTAATTCAACATGTTGAGGAGTAGCTATACCCATTCATAAGAACCTTCCACTTCAGTTGTTTGACCAAATTAATAATGAATGTGGGTGGTCTCTGATCCTTAAAGCTTTAATACATCGAGAGGAATACTGGACCTTGAATAATATTGCCCCCAGCACAGCCCCTCAAATTTCACTTAGATGCGCTCACAAGGTCGATGAACCTTGGGGCACGTCATACAATTAAGGGGAGATTTTAATTGATGTATAGACCCCGAGGTAGATAGGATGTCGAGGGGTCTTGCGGGTATTTCCCTGCCACCCAGGCAGCTGGTGGACCTGAACAGGTAGCTGGGTTGGTGGATGTGTGAGATGTCTTCACCCTGAAGATCGGGGCTTCACCTTTTTTTCTAATCTACATAAATGCTATACTAGGATTGACATGTTGTTTGCCCTATTGTCTTTTTAAATTCGGTGCTGTCCTGTAGAATTGGGAACGTATCCATTTCTGATCATTTGTCAGTGTACATGAAGGTCAAGGATGGTGGCGATGGGACAGGCTCAAGGCACTGGCACGTGGATCCTCTCCTCCTGAAGGATAGCAAATTCATTGAGTATTTTTCGGGGGAATTTGAATATTTTGGAACATTAACTTGTGTACGGCCAGTAATCTGACGGTGCTCGAGGAGACTGCTAAAGCCTATACAAGTGATTTGATTATTTCTTACACAGCGACTCAGAAGCGGCAGAAGAGAGAGCAGCAGCGTATGCTTGAGGCTCGGCTGAAGAGAGCTGAGACACCATATTTTGTCAGACCGTCTGTAACTTAATTGCAGCAGATTACAGCCCTCCGGACTGCTCTGAATGCTGCACTCGCACAGACAGCAAAGAGAGAGATTTCCTTTGCGAAACAGAAGTTATTCGAGCATGGTGATAACCAGGTAGATATTAGGCATACTTGGCCAGAAAGAAGATTGCTGCTATTATCACCCACGATCCCAAAAAGTTTAATGCACAGTTCAGGAAATTCTATTCAGGTTTGTTCCAGTCAGCGGGCTGGGAGGACAGATTGGCGATGATGGAGTCCTTTATTAAGACCTTGGACATCCCAGGTGTAAGTTCAGAGCAGACGTCTCTTTACATTTCCCCTCTGACAATCCGAGAGATGCAGGACTCAGTGAGGCAGCTCCAGAGTGGTAAAGCCACCGGCCCAGATGGATGTTCGGAGTGAGATTTAGAAGGAGTTCATAGACATGCTGGCTGGGCCTATGTTGGTTATGTACAATTATGCGTACAGTCAGGACTGCCTCCCATCCTCTCCGAGAGAAGGAAATATTCTCAATAGAGGGAAAGTCCCAGAGGATTGCACTTTGTATATGCTTATATCATTATTAAACGTGGAATTTAACATTTTGTCGAAACTTTGAATGTCCATTGTGAAAGAGCTGAAAATGTGTTGCTCGAAAAATGCAGCAGGCCAGGCAGCATCCAAGGAGCAGGAGAATCGACGTTTCGGGCATGAGCCCTTCTTCACGAAGAAGGGCTCATGCCTGAAACATCGATTCTTCTGCTCCTTGGATGCTGGCTGACCTGCTGCGCTTTTCCAGCAACACATTTTCAGCTCTGATCTCCAGCATCTGCAGTCCTCACTTTCTCCTTTGTGAAAGAGGACCATTTTCATTAGCGGCCGTAGGTCCAGATCAGATGGCGTTCCTCTCTTTCTAACTAACCCAATGGTATCTGTGTCCTGTTTAATATGAATGATTTTTTTTTTATCTTTCTCAGGGTATAAAATCAATTTTATGAAATCGGAGGCCATCCCTGTTTGGGGTCTTATTGGAGTACCCGACCTTGGGCTGGAATCTGATTCCCTTCCGGATGGTCACAAGGAGGTTTAGGTATTTTTTATCATCCAAGCCTTCGATCAATTACATAAAGCTAACTTCGTGCAGTTGATAGAGAAGATAAGACAGAATCATCCAATATCCTGTTTGGGTTAGCTCTGGTTAAAATGAATGCCCTTCCTTGTTTGCGATGCTCCATGCCAATGCTCCCTTTGACGCTGCCTAGGCAGGCGCTATGGAGGCTTAACAGTTGGCTTTGATCTTGCGTCACAGATGGCCTCCTATTAAGCTGGACAAATTGCAGCTTCCACAGTGAATAGGGGCATGTCGATTTTCCACACATTAAAAAATACCAACTAAGTTCTTTGCTATCCGATGTGCCTGATTGGGCTTGTCAGGACCAATGGTCAATTTGGTTGGATATCCAGGCCTTCCAGGCAAAACGTCCCCTCATTAATCTGTTGTTCATGGACAAGATGAGGACTGTTATGGAGAATTACAGAAACCAATTGGCCTTAACACAGTGAAAGCATGGAGAATGATGGGACAAGTTGAGGGCACTTTACAAAACAAACACTTCGGCTTTCACTCCCATTGTAGGATTGGTAGGATTCGAGATGGGATTTATGGATTCTGGCTTTAGGCTCTGGGAGTCCAGATGAGTTTCCTGTTTGGGAGAATATTTTGACAGGGAGGTCACGAAGAATTTTGAGCAGCTGAGCCAGGAATATGAGGTATCTGGGAGGGACCTCTTTTGTTACTTTCAGCTTCAGGACTTTACACAGAAAAAAGTCCATATTATTGGTTCGTGTCTGTACATCAGGTATGGAGACAAGAGTGCTTCAGATTACGGGAACTCTCTCGGTCAGCGCCTTCTGTCACTTATTAGGAGGTAGTGTCTCGAAGGGCATTGACCCTGTTACACCAGAATAGAGAGAGACTATTCAACACCTCGAGCCTGATATACAGTTACCGGAGGTGGCCAGTCAGCTCCTCGAGTCGATAACACTGGGCCCAGAGTCGGCCATGCAGCACCAGTACCCTGTTATGCAGCAATAGGATCAGTCTATTCAGCCTCCTCAAGTCTGTAACAAAGGAACTGGAAGAGGTCACACAGGGACTGGAGATTGGTGCACTAGGATACCAGGAGGATATTCAGTCCCATCGAGCCTGTTGCACGGGAATTGGAGAAGGATGCAAACTATAAGATTTCTTATGGGAAAGGAGGGAGAAGTTTACCTCACGTGTCTCATGTATGGGAACAGAAGAAGACCAATCATTCCCTCAGTCCTATATCAGAGATGCAGGAGAGACCATTCAGTATCTCCATCCTGTGGTGGAGTAATATGAGAAGGTTTTTTCAGCTCCTCAAACTGTTACACAGCAACAGGAAGATTGCATAAGCCCTCACGACTCTTACGCATCAACAGGAGGACAGGCAGACCATCGAGATGGTGATGTGGAACACCAGAAAGACATCAGCCCATCGATGTTGTGCACAACGAAGAGAATGAGTCCATTCAGCGACTCCGACCTCTTACAGAGCAATCAGAGCAGGTCATTTCACGCCATGTGCCAATTAGACAGGATTGGAGCAAACAAAGAGATTATAGAGAGGTAAGAATTTAGAATTATCACCTTCACAGTGGACTATATAGTAGTGAGAAAGCTGTTGAAATTTAAGAAATATTGCTAAAGTGGATTAGAATCAACATGCTTTAGATCATGGGGATCCTCGAGATGAAATATTTGGACTTTCAGGAAAAATTGAAGAGATCTGCACAAATGATTAATCTGCAGAATAAGATCGTTTATGATTAAAAATAATTTTTAAGCTTGGATACAGGCTTGGTGAAGCAACAAAATGCAGTGAGATGGAAAAAATATGGGTCATTTTCTGTTTGGCAAAATTCAACTTTTAGGAAACCATATGTTTTGGTCTCCAGGCTCCAACTATTTACAATCTATAGTCTTATGTAGTTGAGAGGATAAAACATCTTATAAACAAATTAACAGATGACACTAACTCAGGTGAGAAAATGCAATGAAGATACAAGAAGTTAGAAAATGTATATGGATAGGTTGGGGCAACATTTGACAGAAGCAACTGAACAACGAGAAGTATGAGTGTATCCGTTTGGATCAGTGTAGCAGAAAGGCAAATTATTCTCCAAATGGAGAGAGACTTCCGAATGATTAGGTACAGAGGGATGTGGCTGTCCGCGTCCATACTACAGAATACTCCGATGTAGGTACAGCAGATAATGAGAAAGGCAAGTGCAACTTTGGCACTTATTTCTAAAACAATGGATTATAAAGGGAGGGAGATGTGAGATTGCAACTGAGTACTGTGTGCAGTTTTGTTGTCCTGACTGTAGGAAGGATGTATTTGCCATGGAGGCAGTTCAGAAGTGGTTTACTCGATTTACTCCAGAGATGAGGAGATTGCCTCTGAAGAGAGATTGAGCAGTTCAGGCCAACACTGCCTGCAGTATCGAAAAATGAGAGGAGATGTCAGAGGTCTGGACGATGTTAAAGGTGATTTACAATGTAGATGTGAAGTGGATATTTCCTCATGTGGGACAATCTCGAACGACCCTAAAACCATAGCTTTAGGATGAAGTAGGGGAGAACCTAAACAAGGGTGAGGAGAACATACTTCTGTCTCAGGGTTAGGAATCTCTGTAATTCACTGCCCCAGAGTGCAGTAGGTGCTGGGATATTGAGTAAGTGAAGGAATATGAAAGCGGACAGGAACGTGGAACTGAGGCCGCAATGACATCAGCTATGATTGTATTCAATGTTGGAAAAGGCCTGAGGGGCTGGATTACCGAACTGATGCTCCTCGTTCCTTTTAGCGCTTTGAATGTGTTACACATAAATGGGGGAGGACTGGTTATCAGACAGGAAGCAGGCACTCTGGATAATTCAGCCTTAGTCAGTTTGATGGAACGTCACTAGTGGAGTCACACAGTGACCAGTGCTGGGTCCACAGCTCTTTCCAATCTGTATCAATGATCAGGAGGAGTGGAACAAATGTACTGTAACTATATATGCCGATCAAACTAAGATAAATAGGAAACTAAATTATCAAGGGAAGGTGGAGAGTCTGTAATTGGATATTGACAGGTGACGTCAATGGATAAAAATTTAGCAAATGGGATTAAAGATATTACATAGTCTGTCATTTTCTTTCGGAAGAATGGTTGGTCGAATGTTACTGAAATGGAAAAATACTACAGGACTTAGTGATGCAGTGTGTACTGGAGGGTTCATTCTGACCCGATCAGACACGGGAAGTGTTGCTACATCTCCCTGATGTTCCCAGGGACCCCATTGCTCTCAACCACCAAATATATACTCCGTCTCCAAATGGTGATGTTGACGTCGGCATACTGGGAGATGATGGATCTGTCACCCACTCCTGCCTGGAAAGTTGGGGATCATAGAAGCTGAGTGAAACAGTGATCCTGGCAGCACCGTCCTTCCCCTGGTGTGAAGATGCAGATCGTGTTGAAGGAAGTGACACCACTCTGTGACCAGTTCTTTGTTCAATCAGTGTCCGTGCACACTCTGCTCCTGAGTTAAATGTAACTTGGGAAGCTGTTCCTGGAAAACCCGGTGTGGATACAGCAGATCCCATTCCCCAAGCACACTCACTCTGTGGTTTCAGATCTTCCTCTCTGTGCAGCCTCTGCTCCATTTGTTGTTCATCTTACAGGCGCAAGTGTTGTAACTACAGTCCCGATGTTCCATCCCGAGTTGGGTTACCAAATCCTCAGGTCTCCCTGAATGTCTGAGGCGGGTTACAGCACAACCTCTAGCAAACCATCCATTAACCTCCACTAATGTTTCAAAAACCGGAGTCAGTCAGAAGCCCCTCAACTACAAGTTACAATTATACTCGAGAGGTTTCCTCGTGTTACCGACTACACAATCATCTGACAGGGACAAGCACAGGGGTTCGTGGACACGCACAGTCCAAGGTTCAAAGGCGTGTCTAAAGCTGCCGGAACCCCTGTCCAACATGGAGCACCACATGGGGCACACCGGGAAGTGAACAGCAGACAAACACACACACCACTGCCCATGGAGCACCACATGGGGCACACCGGGAAGTGAACAGCAGCAAAAAACATACACCACTGGCCATGGGGTACCACATGGGACAGACCGGAAAGTGAACAACAGTCCAGCACACACACACCCCTGTCCATGGAGCACCACATGGAACACACCGGGAAGTGAACAGCAGTCTGACACATACCATTTCATTGTTTCTGAGCTTCGCAATGCCAGCTCTCGATACACTAGGGATCCAAATGGGACCCACAGCCGGGACATACAGGAGACCACGAGCCATACGTTTTGCACATTGTTTCTGAGCTTCATAATGATTTCCCCGGGATTCGAGGGACATGAGCACCAACGGCCAGGTTAAGGTATAGAAGGACGGATATTCATGTTATAATTGGATGATTACTTGATCGACAAGTTCAGTAAACATGGCTCTTCTCAGACAAATGGGATTAACTGGATGAGTAGTACTTTCTTAGGTCCAATAACAAAAACAAGAATATATAGTAAATGTGCTGACAAATCAGCTGAAATCCACGTCACAGAATCAGACACCATAATCCAGATGACACATCTGTGCAGCATGTAGCAGTGTTCAGACCAGGCTAGTGTACTGCTCAATACAACCCAGCAATCTGTGCAGACCACACCCGTCCATGAACTGCCTCTCCAGCACTGGGAGCTATGCAGTGAACAGCAGTGAATTGTCATGTAAATCAGGAGCATTTACCCTCCCAGCATGTAGAGCAGTGTACGCCACCCCAGGGCATGGATCTGTAAATTAGGAGCAGTTATCCTCCCAGCATGTAGCGCTGTGTACATCACCCCAGGCATGGATCTGTAAACCAAGAGCAGTTACCGTACCAGCATGTCGAGCTGTGTACACTGCCCCAGTGCATTGTTCAGTAACACTGTGTTAGATCACTGCCCAGCGAGGGGAAACCTGCAGCCCATGCTGGAAGTGACAGGATGTGCAGCTCCAATCCATTTGCAGCTCCATATCTCCATTGTATCAATGGATGTAGAATATCTCAAGAGGAAGGAGGAAAATTACTTAGGGTTAAGTCGGCAAGGATCAGACAAGGCTCTAGAGGGTTACAAGGTAGTCAGGAAGGATGTGAAGAATAATCTCAGGAGAGCGAGAAGCGGGCATGAAAAAGACTAGGTGAGTAGGATTAAAGTAAAACTTAAGATGGTCTATACTTTTGTGAGGAACAAGATGATTGCTTTAGTGAGGGTAGTACTCATCAGGATAGTGGAGGGAACTTGCGCCAGGAGTCGGAGGAGGTAGGGGAACTTAGAACATAGAACACTACAGCGCAGTACAGGCCCTTCAGCCCTCGATGTTGTGCCAACGTGTCATACCAATCTGAAGCCTATCTAACTTACACTATTCCATATACGTCCATATGCCTGTCCAATGACGACTTAAATGTGCTTAAAGTTGGCGAATCTACTACTGTTGCAGGCAAAGCATTGCAAAGCTCTCTCTTTAGGTCTTTCCTGGCTACCTTGTAACCCTCATCAAGGGCCCTAACTGAGCCTTCACATCTCATCTTAACATAAGTCACCGTCTTCCTCTTGACCAGAGATTCCACTTCATTCGCTCCCGCTCCCGCACTCTACAGCTTCCTCCCTGCCTGACAGGTATATACATATCAAGGACACACAGTAGCTTTTCCTTGAATAAGCTCCACATTTCTAATGTGCCCTACCCCAGCACTTTCCTTCCCCATCATATGCCTCCTAAATCTTGCCTAATGGCATCGTAATTGCCTTTCCCTCAGAAGTAACTCTTACCCAGTGGTATACACCTATCCCTTTCTATCACTAAAGTAATAGTAACAGCATTGTGATTGCTATCACCAAAGTGCTCACCTACTTCCAAGTCTAACACCTGACCAGGCTCATTACCCAGTATCAAAACTAATGTGGCTTCGCCCCTTGTTGGCCTGTCTATATATTGTGTCAGGAAGACCTCCTGCACACACTGGACACAATCTGACAAAGCACTATAGTGTTCCCGTGCAATATTTCAAAATTTGAAGTTCCCCATTACATCTACCCTGTCTCTGTCACTCCTATCGAGAATCATCTTTGCTATCCTTTCCTCTACATATCTGGAAATATTCGGAAGCCGATAGAAAATTCCCAACGGGGTGACCTCTCCTTTCCTGTTTCTCACTTCAGCCCACACCACCTCAGTTGACGAGTCCTCAAACATCCTTTCTGCAACTGCAATACTATCCTTGACTAACAATGTAACATCTCCCCCTCTTTTACCATTTTCTCTGTTCTTACTGAAACATCTAAATTCTGGAACCTGCAACAACTATTCCTGTCACTGCTCTAAGCATGTCTCCAAAACGGCCACAACATTGAAGTCCCAGGTACCAACCCATGCTACAAGTTCACCCACCTTATTCCGGATGCTCCTGGCGTTGAAGTGGACACACTTCAAACCAACTTCTTGCTTGCCGGTGCCATCTTGCGTCTCTGAAACTTGATTTTAGACCTCCCTACTCTCAACCCTTTCTATGCTTGAACCACAATTTTGGTTCCCATCTGCTGGATTAGTTTAAACCCACCCCAATAGTCTTACCGAATTCCACTCCCCTCCAGGATATTGGTACCCGTCTAGTTCTGATGAAGCCAATCCTGCTTGTGGAGGTCCCATCTACCCCAGAAAGAGCCCCAGTTATCCAAGAATCCAAAACCCTCCCTCCTGCACAATCCCTGCAGCCACGTGTTCACCTTCACTCTCTCCCTATTCCTTGCCTCACTAGCACGTGGCACGGGCAAGAAACCAGAGACAATAACTCTGTTCGTCCTAGCTCTAAGCTTCCACCCTAGCACCCTGAAATTCTGCCTTTAATCCCCATCTCTCTTCCTACCTATGTCGTTGGTGCCTATGTGGAGCACGACTTGGGACTGCTCCCTCTCCCCCTTAAGGATCCCAAAAACACGATCAGTGACATCACGAACTCTGGCACCTGGGAGGCAACACACCAACCATGAGTCTCTCTCGTCCCCACAGACCCTCCTATCTGTCCCCCAAACTATGGAGTCCCCAGTGAATACTGCTCTGCTCCCTTTCCCCTTTCCCTTCTGAGCAACAGGGACAGACGCTTTGCCAGATCCCTCTACCCCACTGCTTTCCCCTGGTAAGTCCCCCCCATAGTATCCAAACTAGTATATTTATTGTTGAGGTGAATGGCCACAGGGGATCCCTGCACTGCCTGCCGGTTCCCTTTCTGTCTCCTGATTGTAACCCATTTACCTTTTTCTAGTACCTGAGGAGTGATTACCTCCCTGTAACTCCTCTCAATAACCCCTCTGCCTCCCGAATGATCCGAAGTTCTTGCAGCTCCAGCTCCAATTCCCTAACGCGGTTTTCAAGGAGCTGGAGTCAGGTGCACTTACAGCAGATGTAGGCAGCAGGGACATTGGTGGTGACCCTTACCTCCCAAATTCTGCAGGAGGAACATTCAATTGCCCTCACCTCCATTCCCACTAGTCGAAGTTCCCAAAGAGACTGTTGAAAAAAAAAGAATAAAAAAACTTGTTAACTTTCCAAACTGTGGCATAGGTACTTTGTTTTTGGTTAGAGAAGGAGAGTGGATGCTTTAACAGATTATAAGGCAAGGTTAGCTTTTCTGGGTGTTTGGTTTAATTCACAAACGGGTTCATTGCTGTGTCGTAACAGCACACTTGGAACATTGTGTTCAGTTCTGGTCGCCTTGTTATAGGAAAGGTGTAGAAGCAAAAATGAGGATGCAGAGGAATCCCAAGGGATCAAAAGAAATTTTGGCACACAACACACGATCGAGTGAAATATTGAGGAAGACACAACGCGAAAAATAAATACTGGCAGATTCTGCATGTCTGTATAAAAGTCAATGTGTCAGTGTTTGTGGTGTGTCTGTTCTGATGTCTGTATATCTGCGTGTGCATGTGCATCAGTGTATTGGCATTTCTCTCTGTGTGCTTTAGCATTTGTGTGACTGCACCAATTTCTATGTGTGCCTGTGTAACTATATGCATATCTTTGTGTATCTGCGCTCTGAGCATATCCGTGTGCACAGCGGATCTGCCAGCCTCTGTGGTGTTTAAAGTTATGCAATGTCCGCTTCTGCTGGCCTTCACACTCTACTGCATTGATGGCAGTGGAGGGAGAAAACCATAAGGGATTCAGTCTAGGAAGTGGGGAGAGGGAGGTAGATCACAGCACCATCCAAACTGACAGCACCATCTGCACATGCACACAGACACACAGTTGGTTATAGGGAGGATCATAATTCTACTGAGGACACTCAGAGTGGCGAATGCTCCTGAGTAATATATTTACTGTCTCTGCAATGTGAAAGTGATTTGCCTTTGAAGATTATTCCTTACACAGAGTGTACACCTTAAAGAATATTTCCACTGCAACTGCATCCAAGAAACTCTGACCAAGTCATTTGTAAGGTGATGCCATGAATTTATTACATGTTATTTAAATTGAAATATTTTATAATTCACCCCTACAATGTATTAGTGAGAAATGTTTGAAAAGTCCTGAAACTGACCCCGTGGTGATGGTAATATATCTAGGTATCAGACAAAACTGTTCTGTGCATCCAAAGATATTTGCAAAACCAAACAGTCATGCAATGTGAGAGATTCACAATATTTGATGGACTCTGATAGAAAAAAAACTGACACTTGTGCAGTGGCATGGGGAGACCAGCAGAGGGTGGCATTGTATGACTATAAACTTAACAGGGACAGACGTAGAGGTGGAAGAGGGGAGTAAGGGTTTATCTCAATTTCAATGGATTTACCCCCAAAATCACAGAGCCATCATTTCACAGAGATGCACGCAAACATACATAGACACATTAAACACACAACACACATACATACCGATATGGACACTTACACACAAACGCATGCACATTCCTGCACACAGACACCGAGTTTTCTTTAAGATAGGGATAAGTATGTTTTTCCTGACTAAGGGAATCAATGGTCAGTTGGTGAAGGCAGGAGAATGTGGCTGAGAAATATCTTAACTGTGATCAAACGGCACAGCAGATCCAAGGGGATAAATGGCCTAATTCTCTTCCAATTTCCTATTTTGTGAAGGGATTCATTTTGGAAGTCGAAGTTGAATGCAGATTTCTTGGTCAAATGAAGGATTCATAGCAGTGTGGAGGAAAAAACGAATCTTGGAGTCCATGTCTGCAGGTCTCTCATTTGCCACCGAGGTTGATAGGGTTGTTAAGAAGGCGTATGTTGTGTTGGTTTTCATTAGCAGGGGGACTGAGTTGAAGAGCCGCAAGATTATGCTGCAGGTCTACAAAGTTCTGGTGACACCACATTGGAAATGTTCTATTCGCCTCATTATAGAAAGGATGTGGAAGCTTTAGAGCGGGTGCAGAGGAGATTTACCAGAATGCTGCCTGGACTAGAGGGCTTGTCTTATGAAGAAAAGTTGAGGCAGCTATGGCTTTTCTCATTGGAGTAAAGAAGGATGAGAGGTAACTTGATAGAGCTGAACAAGATAGTGAGAGTTACAGACAGAGTAAATAGCCAGAGACTTCTTCCCAGGGCGGAAATGATTGTCACGAGGTGAGCATAATTTTAAGATGTTTGGAGAAAGGTTTTGGAAGATGTCAAAGACAGTGAGACACCAGCCCCCCTCCCTCTCCCCACAAACCGGGTCCCAGGTGCAGTGAGACAGCTGTGCTAACCACTGAGACATCATGCCCCACTCCCCCTCCCCCCCAAATGGGGTCGCTGGTACTGTGAGACAGCCGTGCTAACCACTGAGACACCATATCCTCCTCCCCCTCCCCCAAAACCAGGTCCCTGGTACTGTGAGACAGCAGTGCTAATCACTGAGACATCATGCCCCACTCCACCTCCCCAAACCGGGTCCCTGGTACTGTGAGACAGCCGTGCTAGCCACTGAGACACCATGCCCCCCTCCCCATCCCCCCCAAACCGTGTCCCTGGTGCTGTGAGACAGCCATGATAATCACTGAGACAACATGCCCCTCACCCCATCCCCCCAAAACCGGGTCCCTGGTACTGTGAGACAGCCGTACTAACCAATGAGACACCATGCCCCTTCCCCCCCCCCCCAAACCGGGTCTCTGGGACTGTGAGACAGCCGTACTAACCACTGAGACACCATGCATCGCCTCTGCCTCCCCCCAAACCAGGTCCCTAGTACTATGAGAGAGCCGTGCTAAGCACTGAGACACCAAGCCCCCTTCCCCCTCTCCTCAAACCGGGTTCCTGGTACTGTGAGACAGCCGTGCTCACCTCTGAGACACCATGCCCCCCTCCCCTCCCCCCAAACCGATTCCCTGGTACTTTGAGACAGCCGTGTTAACCACTAAGACACCATGTCCCAATTCCCCACCCCCATCCCTCCAACCGGTCCCTGGTACTGTGAGACAGCCGTGCTTACCACTGAGACACTATGTCCCCTCCCCCTCCCACCAAACCAGGTCCCCGGTACTGTGAGACAGCCGTGTTAACCGCTGAGACACCATGACCCCCTCCCCCTCTCCTCCACTCCGGGTCCCAGGTACTGTGAGACAGCCGTGCTAACCACTAAGATACAATGCCCCCTCCCCATCCCCCACAAACCAGATCCCTAGTACTGTGAGACAGCCGTGCTAAGCACTGAGACACAAAGCCCCCTTCCCCCTCCCCCCAAACCGGGTCCCTGGTACTGTGGGACAGCCGTGCTAACCACTGAGACACCAGGACCCCCTCCTCGAAAACCAGGTCCCTGGTACTGAGATATCATGCCCCCTCTCCCCCACAAACCGGGTCCCTGGTACTGTGAGACAGCCGTGCAAACCACTGAGACACCATGCCCCCCTCACCCACCCCCCAAACTGGGTCCCTGGTATTGAGAGACAGCCGTGCTAACCACTGAGACACCATGCACCCTCCCCCTCCTCCTGTCCACCAATCCGGGTGCCTGGTACTTTGAAACAACCATGCTAACCACTGAGACACAATTCCCCATCACCGTCCCCTCCCCCAAAACGGAGTGACTGTGCTCGGTAATACTGGGGAAATGTACATAAAAGTGATGAGCTTAGAGCTATTATGTTGTGGCCATAACAGAGACATGGGTTTCTCAGGGGCAGAAATGGTTGCTGGATGTTCCAGGGTTTAGAACATTTAAAAAGAATAGGGAGGAGGTAAAAAGTGGAGGGGGTGTAGTAATGCTAATCAGAGTGGGTTTCACAGCTACAGAAGTTAACATTATCGAGGAAGGTCTGCCTACTGAGTCAGTATGGGTGGAGATTAGGAACAGTAAGGCAGCAATCACCTCAGTAGGGGTTAAATACAGGCCCCCCAATAGAAGCAGGGAGATTGAAGAAAGCATAGGTCAGCAGATTTTGGAAAAGTGTGAATGGAATAGGGTAGTTGTAATGGGTGACTAACTTTCCCAATATTGATTGGAACCTCCTTCCAGCAGATGATTTAGAAGGAGCTGTTTTTGTAAGGTGTGTTCAAGAGGGTTTCCTAACTCAGTACGTTGACAGGCCGACGAGGGGAGAGAGCATTTTGGATTTGGTGCTCGGCAATGAGTTGGGGCAGGTGTCATAACTTGCGGTGGGAGACCATTTTGGTGATAGTGACCACAAATGCCTCATCTTCTACATAGCTATGGAGAAGGAGAGAAGCAGGCACAATGGGAGGATATTTAATTGGGGAAAAGGAAACTATGATACTATCAGACTGTGTTGCGAAGCATGGACTGGGAGCAATTGTTCCATGGAAAGGCCACTATGGACATGTGGAGACTGTTTAAGGAACAGTTGTTGCGAGTGATGCACAAATGTGTTCCTTTGAGTCAGGCAAGAAGGGGTAAGATAAAGGAACCTTGGATGACGAGAGCGGACGAGCTTCTCGTCAAAAGAAAGAAGGCAGCTTACGTAAGGTGGAGGAAGCAAGGGTTTTGCTCAGCTCTAGAGGAATACAGGCAGGCGAGGAAGGAGCTCAAAAATGGTCTGAGGAGAGCCAGGAGGGGGCAGGAAAAAGGCGTGGCAGGAATGATTAGGGAGAATCTAAAGGCATTTGCACATATATGAGGAATAAGAGAATGATCAAACAAAGAGTATGGCCGATCAGGGATAGCTTAGGGAACTTGTGGATAGAGTCTGAGGAGGTAGAGAAAGCTCTAAATGAGTTTTTTGCTTCTGTCTTTACGAAAGAACAGGACTTTGTAGTGAATGAAACCATTGAGGAGCAGGTAACCCTGCTGCAACAGATAGATTGAGGAAGCTGATGTGTTGAAAATTTTGACAAACATTAATATGAACAAGTCGCCAGGGCCAGACCAGATTTGACCGCTCTGAGAAGCGAGAAATGTGATTGCTTCGCCGCTTGCGAAGCTCTTTGCATCCTCGCTCTCCACCGGATTCGTACCTGAGGACTGGAGGGAGGCAAATGTAATTCCTCTCTTCAAGAAAAGAAATAGGGAAATCCCCGGAAATTACAGACCAGTCAGTCTCACGTCTGTCATCTGCAAGGTGTTAGAAAGGATTCTGCGGGATAGGATTTATGACCATCTGGAAGAGCATGGCTTGATTAAATGCAGTCAGCACGGCTTTGTGCGGGGTAGGTCATGCCTCACGAATCTTATTGAGTTCTTTGAGGATGTTACTAGGAATGTTTATGAGGGTCGAGCGGTGGATGTTGTGTATCTGGACTTCAGCAAGGCATTTGATAAGATTCCCCATGGTAAGCTCGTTCAGAATGTCAGGAGGAATGGGATACAGGGAAATTTAGCTGTCTAGATATAGAATTGGCTGGTCGACAGAAGACAGCGAGTGGTTGTGGAACGAAGATATTCGGCCTGGAAGTCAGTGGTAAATGGTGTTCCACGGGCTGTGTTCTTGGGCCTCTACTCATTGTAATTTTTATTAATGACTTGGATGAGGAGATTGAAGGATGGGTTAGCAAGTTTGCAGAGGGCACAAAGGTTGGAGGTATCATTGACAGTATGCAGGACTGTTGCTGGCTGCAGCACGACATTGCCAGGATGCAGAGATGGGCTGAAAGGTGGTAGATGGAATCCAAACTGGATAAATGCGAGGTGATGCATTTTGGAAGATCGAACTTGAAAGTTGAGTACAGGACTAAAGGCAGCATTCTTTGCAGTGTGGAGGAACAGCGGGATCTTGGTGTGCAGGTACATAGATCCCTTAAAACTTCCACCCAGGTGGACAGGGTTGTTAAGAAAGCATATGGTGTTATTGGCTTTCATGAACAGGGGGATTGAGTTTCAGAGCCGTGAGATCTTTTTGCTCCATTTACTCATACCCCTATACTTATTCTCCCATTTCCTCATACTCCGACACTGAAATCTCCTGCTTTTTCATATAACGATACTAATTCTGCCATTTCCTCACATCCCAGTATGATTCTTTCATTTTCTGATGCCCAAGTTGAAATCTCGCATTTAGGAGTGCCCTACTCGAATTCTACATTTTAATGGTGACTTGCACCAAATATCTAATTTAGGTCCACTCCGCACCACTTCTTCCATTAACTATGTAGCTGCAATGATTCTCCCATGTCGTGATCCACTGCTGTAATTCTCCAATTTTGGCGTTTACTGCATCAAATTCTCAAATTGCCAATTCTGCACTAATCCACCCTTTCGTCATGAACTGAAGAAACTCTCCAACTGAGTATTGCCTTGCCCCAACTCTTCTGTTTTGCTGTTTCCTGACAAACATCTTCCACATAATGGTGCACTGCTCAAAGATTTTTTCATTATTGGCGCCCTGCATCGAATGGCCACTTTCCTGCACTTTACAACATTTCTCCGACTTACTGATTCCTGCCCGTGTTCTCCCATTTAACGATGCTCTGTTCCAACTCTGCATGCTTTAAGCACCCCACACCAATTCTCGAATACAATATTGCCCTGAAACAATTCTCATGTTCATTGATATCCAAACCAACTTCTCCCAGAGTGGGGAACGCGACTCTGACTCTCTGAGATAGTGGTGCCATACCCCAATTCGCTGTTAAAGTTCCACTGTGCAATTTTTCCATTTTGTGGTTCGTGCAACAATTGTCCCAAACACAGCTTCACCTCCGTGCACCACTCTCCCAGTTTCGAATCCTGCAAGAATCTTCTTTTCATCAGCAACTGCACCTCCACCACATTTAATATTATTCAGCACCAGTTCTCCCACGTCTTCCATCAATTCTCGACTTTTGTGACATCGGCACCAACTCTCCCATTATTGATGCCCTGCGTCAATTTTCCCATTGCGTTGTTTCCTGATACACTTCCTCCACGTATTGGCTTCCCTGCTCCAAAGTTTTTTTTTCATTTCTTGGTGGGAGAACTCGAATCTCGACTTTAATGCTGCTTGCAAAATTGTTCATACTCATTGATTCCCTGCCCCTATTCTTCCATTTAAAGGTGTTCTGCTAAAATTCTTTAATGAATTGGCAATTTGTACTAATTTTCCAATGTAATGGCACTGTGCAACAATTCTCACATTTACTGATACCCAACAATTCTCCCACTGCCTGACACCCTGACACCTGTCGTGGAAATTTAATCGGCTCGAATCAACTGCTAGCAAGAGCAAAGGAAAGGCTTTACTTTTCAACCTCTGCATGCAGAGCAGCCAATACACTTGGCAAAAGTGCTTTATGTAAGGGCTGCGAACAAAATTCACATATTCGTGTTCTACTATTCTTATCACATGCTCAAGGACAAGTGTTGGGAAACATTCGAGCTCATATTTTCTCATTCCCATGCCTTGGACATAATTGTCTTTTTGTTTTCCGAAGCTTTTTTTCTGAACTCGGCTGCTCGCAAGGCCAGGTGAAATGTTTGCAAAGTTCCACAAAGACAAGCTGACTCCTCGACGCAGAATTCAGCAAAGTATTTGCATATTTCAGCGAAGTATTAAATTTTGCAAAACATTCTCTGACAGATTTCACAGTAAATGTTAATTTTGTTAATTTTCCATTGAATATTTCAAATTTTTGTCATTTTACAACAAGGACAACAAGCAAATAAAAAGCCAGATTGCTATATATCAAAAATAATTTATGAACACCAGGCATTTCTTCAGACACCACCTAACTCTAACAAAGCTTTGTGGTGGTTTTTCCATTTCCCTGGTTTGCCCGATACACAGCCCATCTTCACACGTCACATTCGTCAACGTAGGTGTAGGGTGTGGACAAGCAATCGGATCTTCCTTTTTTGGGACCACTGATAGTTTAACATTTCGTATCCTACTGCATTCATAAGCAAGTGGTGTAGGCAGGTACACAACTAGGCTGTTATTCAAAGCAGTATGAGTAAGACCAGTCCTACAACTAATAGAACGATATGGGTCCATTACCCCCATCCTCCAGAAGGGACCTGAGCCATCAGGAGGAGGAGTCACCTGCTTGTGGAGGCGTTCATTTAGCTGCCTTCATACCATTTATTAAACCAGTTATATCTTGGTACTCATCAGGAACATTAATACAGCACGAGGTACCTAACGTTTTGCAGACAGCCCCTCTCTCGGCCGTCAGGATGTCTAGTACGAATCGATTTTGTGCCACTGCTTCCTAACCGCTATTAACTCAGTGTTAATGAGTGCTAGGCCTTCCACTGTCTCATTTGCGAATACACCATATGCGAGGATGTTCTGCGAGTGTGTACCCATTCCAATGCAGAGGGATGCCCCTCCGATTTCGGCAATTGCTGCCTTTTAGGGCGAACACTGTTGTGTTGGTGGACAGTATCGCGGTGTAGCAGCACCCCTTTCTCCCCGGGGGAGTGGTGGTACCCTTTCTCGCCACCTGCCCATATTATAACTGCCATCCTGATTAGATTAGATTACTTACAGCGTGGAAACAGGCTTTTCCGACCAACAAGTCCACACACACCAGCCGAAGAACAACCCACCCATACATTTACCTCACACCTAACACTGCAGGCAATTTAGCATGGCCCATTCACCCTACCTGAACATCTGGTGACTGTGGGAGGAAACTCACGCGACACAGGGAGAATGTGCAAACTGCACACTGTCAGTCGCCTGAGGCGGGAATTAAACCGGGGTCCCTGGCGCTGTGAGGCAGCAATGCTAACCACTGTGCCACCATGCCGCTCATTGTCTGAACATTGATAAAGGAACAAGCAATGATTATGGTCGTATCATTCGTGTATGTTCGTGTACAAGAGTCATTGTTCAAGTACAGCATCAAGGTACACTGGGAGATACCCAAAAGGAGTCTCCCCCGATTGGTGCAAATACACATTTCTCCCCTGCAATCCACTATCTGGAATGCTTTGGACGGTAGCGTGTCAGGCTTGGGGCTGTAGTTAGCCTGGAGTTCGAGTGGTGACACGAGATTTGCCCAAATTGCCCCCCCACTATCATGGTCAGGCTAGTCGCCTCCCGTGGAAGCAGACAGCTGGCATTTCTCGCCTGGCCATCAGTAATTTGCTGGGCAGTCTACCTTTGGGCTGTGTGCAAACATATCCAACAAGTGTAGCCTACGTCTAATGTCTCGTTTTGTCTTATGACCAAAGCACATGCTCTATTCCCTTCACATCTAACAATGGCCCTTCGCAGCTCCCAACCTACTGGCGTCGCATTTACGCCATTTATATCCAGCAGGCAAATTCCCCCTCATGCTTTAAATTCGCTCTCTCGCCGCGGCCGTCTCCCTTCGGGTTCGGGTGTGTCATTAATGACCTTTGCCCGGCTTGGGGTTAGGTCCATGATCTGGTTTGATTGGTTGTCATGCCCCATTGCCCCTATCGTCTGTAGTACATTCTGCACTGCATCTCGGAGGGCGGGGGTGGGGCGACTGCACCACTATATTCACCTGTCTACAGATGTCAGAGAAGGATCTATCTATATTCCACATCACGATACTCCCTCATTGCTCTTCTGAGTTTTACTTTGATTATAGAATATCTATTTCCCATGTCAGGTGCCCCTTTTGCTGTGGTGCCTACTACTAAATGCCAGTCACCGGCGCGGCATGGATCCCTGCATAAATCTTAATTATCCAATTTATAGTCGACCTTGTTACTGAACGGCTATGGACCGCATTTAAAGATCCACTTCGTCCTATCAGTTAAGATTACCGTCAGGTGCTGCATCCCAGACACCCCTGCCCTTATGAATAGTCCTACTAGGGCGCTTGCCAACAGTGTGAACTGGGGCAGCCCCACATTTGCTGAAGTCTTCTAATAAATACTTGCTCTAAACTGGCTTTGGTGTTGTGCGATGTCTCCTTAGTCCCACCTGCAAGTTTGTAAGGGCTGGCGTGTATCCACGTGGCTGTTCCGGCGACCTTAACAGATATCTGTGCTGTAAGGCGTACTTGAAACTGTCCCAGCCACATCTTCTCCTTCCTGTTTTCCCTCCTGAAGTCTTTCGCCACTATTCAGGCTCCAGGTTATAGATCGTACATCTTCCCTTCTGCTGATTGGGGTAGTGCTGTCTTCACTTGATTCTGTATTTGGGACAGAAGTGTAGAGAGTTTCATGCAGTAACACAACGCCTCATCCTCACAGTGGCCTGTTATCTGGCTTCCCTTACGTCTCGGGACAATTCCTGTGTTTGGCGGCCTACCAACCAAAATTTCAAACGGGCTAAGTTTAGCTCTCCCTCTCCTCCTAGATCTCATACACATTAGCACAATTGGAAGTGCCTTTGTCCATGTCATCCCTAGTTCCTCACAGCATTTTCTCAATATATTTTTTGAGGTAGAATTTTCTCTTTCCGCTGCCCTCCCGCTCATTTGGTGGTAGGCATAGTGTTATCCCATGTTTATTCCCAATTACTCACTAATCTGCTGTAGGGCATTATGGACAAATGGTGTCCCACTGTCACTACTAAGCCTAGAGTGTAGGTTTGCTCGCTGAGCTTTAGGTTTGATATCTAGACGTTTCACTACCTGGCACATGGAGGTTAGTGCGCTCGTGTAGGTTAAGTGGGCTTGGATCGGCGAAACATCGAGGGCCAAAGGGCCTGTACAGCCCTGTATTTTTCTATGTTCTATGTTCTAGGTAACATCATCAGTGACGACCGCCAAGTGAAGAGAAACTGTTGTCTCCTGCTTTCTAGATATATGTTTGTCTAGGATGGGGTTCCTGGGGTTTGTGGTGATGCCATTTCCTGTTCGTTTTCTGAGGGGTTGATCGATGCTATCTAGATATATGTCTTTTTTTATGGCGTTGTGGTTGGAGTGCTAGGCCTCAAGGAATTATCTGACATGTCTTTGCTTAGCCTGTCCCAGGATATATGTGTTGTCCCAGTCGAAATGGTGTTTAAATTTCATCCGTGTGAAGGGCTACGAGGGAGAGAGGGTCGTGTCTTTTTGTGGCTGGCTGGTGTTCTGTATCTTGGTGGCTAACTTTCTTCCTGTTTGTCCGATGTATTGTTTGTGGCAGTCCTTGCATGGAATTTTGTATATGACGTTGGTTTTGTCCATGGGTTGTACTGGGTCTTTTAAATTAGTTAGTTTGTTTGAGACTGTTGGTGGGATTCCGAGGGGTCTTAGTAGTCTGACTGCCACATCTGAGACTTCATTGATGTATGAAAAGGTCGATAGGGTTTCTGGCTCTGTTAGGTCTACTTGTCATGGTTTGTTCCTGAGGAATCTGTGGACTGTATTTTTTAAGTATCCGTTCTTCTTGAATACGTTTTATAGGTGGTTCTCATCTGTTTTCCGAAGTTCGTCTGTGCTGAAGTGTGTGGTGATTCGTTGGAATAGTGTTCTGATACAGCTTCCTTTATACGAGTTGGGATGGTTGCTGGTGTAGTTAAGTATTTGGTCAGTGTTTGTCGGTTTGCTCTATATGCAGACACACCAGAGAATTCCGAGAGACCTCGCACTCCAATCACAACGCCATAAACAAACACATAGATCGATTTACCATCTGTCAACCCCTCAGAAAACGAACAGGAAATGATATCACCACAAACCCCAGGAACCCCATCCATAACAAACATATAAATAGAAAGCAGGAGACAACATCTTCACTTCACTTGGAGGTCGCCACTGATGATGTTACCTAACCAGGTAATGAAACGTCTGGATATCAAACCTACAGCTCAGAGAGCAAACCTACACCCTAAACCTCAACCGGAGCTATACACCTTCTCAAACCTTGGGACTACTATGCCTCTCAGGGATGCTCCATCTCGGAATTATTTCAGTTAGGAAAGCTTTGGTTATGGCACTGGCATTCTGTTTTGCTGTGGAACGCTTGCACCCATTTGGAAAACATATCACCTATTACCAGACAATACCTTTTTCCTTCACAGTGTGTTAGTTCGGTAAAGTCCATTGCAAATGTTCAAATTGTTATTGGGGTTTCGGAAGTGCTACATGACTCAACTGTATTCCCCTCCCCACATTATTGTGGCACAGATAACACATCGTTCACAATATTTCTGGAAGTAATGAGCAAATCCCTCAGTGTACCACTGTGCTGAAATGCTGTCATATCTCCCCTCTTTTGACACATGTTCCTTACCGTGTGTCAGTTTGGCATAGAATGGAAATAATGATCGTGGTAGAAAAGGTTTAACATTGGGCCCACACCATACCCCTTAACTCAAACTGCACTCTGCTTTTTCCTACTCAAACGTGTCTTCAAACCTGGACTTCGACTGTGACTCCCGTACGTCTGCTGTTGGGGTAAGGATTTTTGTCATTCCCATGTCAAACTGATCATTTACTGGCAGCTGGGCTGCCGTCCTTGCCGCTGAGTCTGCCCTTGCATTTCCTTGAGAAATGGAATCGTTATTTTTCGTGTGGGTTTCATATTTACACACAGTGATTGATTTAGGCAATCGGACCGCTTCCAAGAGGTCAGAAATCTGATCAAGGTGTGTGATGGGCTTTCCGGTGAAGGTCAAGAAGTCCCTGTATTTCCATAGGGTTCTAACATCATCTGCAACTCCGAATGTGTATCTGCTATCGATTAAATATTCTCTGTCTTTCCCTTAGCCAATGTACATGCCTCAGTCAATGCAACCAGCTCCGCTGCTTGCGCTGACAGTTGAGAAGGGAGTGATCCCATGGGTGGTTACTACAGCATCCCCAATACAATTCTGGCCTATCTCCTTGCTCCGGAATGCTGACCCATCCACAAAAAACCCGCCATATTTGGATTCTGAAGTGACGAATTCTGCAAGTCTTGTCGAGGCAGCCCATTTCATTAATTACAGCGATACAATCATGTGGGTCTCCGTCTCCTTCTCTAGTGAGAGGACTAGCAGCATTAAGGACGTTACATCGTTTTATTGCAATGTTAGGCTTCTCCAAGAACACAGTATTGTATCTGAGTCAACGTGCTGCCGACGTATGTGCTGTCTTTTGCTCGGAAAGCAGAAAGGATACTTGCTGTGCGATCAGTTTGGTTAAGTCGCCATAGCCGATTATATAGCAACCACAGCTCGCAGGCATTTACGCAATCCTGCCGCTACGAGGTCAAGCTTAGCCGAAAAATAAGCTGCCAGCCGGAATTTTCCCCCATGATCCTGCAACAATACAGATGTCATGCAGCCATATTTTTCATCTACCATTTGAATGGTAGATGAACATTTGTTTGTATTCGGAATTCCCAGTGTAGGTGTACTTTGAAACGTCTTTTTCAATTCAACTCATCCGCTGGGATCTATTGCAACGGACCTTGGTTCTGCTACTCTTTTCCATGGGCCATGTCACTTCAGGGCGCCTCAAGATTAGTGTAATATGGGATAAACGTTCTTCAGTTGGAGCGTATGCCCAAAAAGGATAGCAATTGTTTCCTCATGTGAGGCCTGGAATTTGCTGAATTACTTGCACTCTGTCTTGACCAATGGTCTTCCCTTGTTCAGATATTAAGTGACTGAAGAACTTCACCTGTTGTTGCATAAATTGAAGTTTTGCGAGACTGGCTTTGTGCCCTTCCCTCGTGCAATGCAAGGGAATCCTTCTCACATTGTTCCTCGGTCGGTGCTACTGTTAAGCAATCGTTTTCAGATTGCAGACGTGCAGACCCAGGGGTTAAAACAAGAGTCTCCAGACTCCTGCGTAGAGCCTCATTATATATGGTGGGTGACTCACAGTAACATTTGCAAAGTCGTGTGAACTCATAAGATTTCACTTTGAATGAAAATGTGAACCAGAATTGACTATCTGGGTGCACTAAAGAATGTATTTGCTAAATCCACAGCAGGGAACCATTTACTGTCCAATTGAAATTGAGCTAATACAGTATAGGGTTTGGGAACATTTGATGCGCGCGGGACAACACTGTTAGTGACTGCCTGCAGGTCTTGAACAAACCTCCATTCCTCCCGTTCACTTGGAATTTTTGCCTTTTTGATCAGAAAAATGGGAGTTCTCACCGGTGAGTTTACACAGGGGATTATCTCTCTAGCCTTTGGGAAGGATTGAAAGACTGGAGTAACTACGTCCATGACTTCGGGTTTTAACGGGTATTGTGCCCTGCAAGGACGATATTCCGACTTCGTGGTTACTCGTATTGGTTCACAATCTCGTATATGCTCCACATCATGTTTGCCTTTTACACATAATTCAGTAGGGACCGTTATTAATCTTGGGTCTGAGAAGTTTATCTTAGGGAAACGCCAGGCCAGCGTTTACCTTGGGGTTACCTTGACTGTTCTATTGCCTGAGTTAGACAAATTAATTTCTTCATATATGTCCACACATCTGCATTGAACCACATACCCACATGGTCCCAGAACACCCAACATTTCGTTCTTTATGCCTTTAGTCCCCATGGCCCCAAATCTTGCCACCAGTCACTGGACACCTTCGCCAGTGACACGCGAGGAGCATAGCCTTCCACATCAAAAATATAGAGTTTACTTGCCATCGCAGGTACTTTACATAAGTTCACACTGACTGCACATCTGCCATCCCTTCAATAAAATTCGCACAATAACAACTGACCTGGTTTAACCAATCTCCTGAACAAATACTTCTCTTATGGTTCCTCAGGGCTATCATGGTGTATGTGTGCTGTGCAGTGCAGCATATTCCCCCAAAAACAAATCGGTGTTAATAGGATTAACATGGTTACCTGCTTCCAGGGCGAGTGAATTGCTCACTGAACTCATTGCTCTCTGGCTTAATCGCCACTCATAGACATACACCAGGGGTGGTGGGTTGTATTTTACAGTTTACACTTGTGAATTCTCCCTTTGAATTACCTGCAAGCCTGTCGGAGTACTGAGCAAATACAACCCCAGTCTCACTATGAGATCCCGATCCATCAAATGTAAAGGACAGAATTCCGCTAACAAAATTGAGAATTAGAATGGATACACATTACTGATTTCACACAATATGGGTGCGGTAAAACTCTCATATCACGACGCCTGATGCCTCCATTGAGTTCAGGAACATTCTACTCATCTTTATTGGTGTCAACTCTCTGAACTGTCTTGGTTTGAGGAGTCAATATGCTGGCCATGTATCTACCAAAAAGGTAACTGGTGTACCTTCCACATATAACATAGAGGTAGGCATCGACATATACGCATCATTGTTATATTGAACATATTGTCCACACTTCGCAATCTCAATGTTCAATATAGAGTTGGGATACATCTCAGTGCATGTTAGGTTAGTAGAAGTGATTAGCATTAGGCATTCTTCGTTGCCAAGTATAAAGGAAAGAGGTTTACCTGTACCTTGTGGCCTGCCCACCTCAACCTCAGTCGTCCCCTGTCAGTCACCATGCTGTCCAGCCTCCAGGACCGATTGAGGCTGTCTGTGTGGGCACTGTCTTGATCAGTGGTCGATTGCTCCGCAAAAAAAGCACCAGCCAGATCTATCTCTGCAAGCGCACTTTCACGATCCCTTCCTCTTTTGCGAACTCCACCTGTGCCTCTCTCTTTTCTCGCAGTTCCTCTCTCCAATGGCTGAACGACCATTTGCATCATAATAAGCTGAGGTTCATGTGATTGCTGTTCCATCTTTAATTTCCGGTTATGGTTCTCTTGAGCCAGTAGTTTTTCAGTATGTATCACGTATTGTCGATCTAATTCAACTTTCCCGTGTCCCAGGTAATACACGTATATTATTAACTATTTTGTTCTTTCATACTTCATTCCATTGATGAAGCTGCTCCTCAGGTGTGCCTCATACGGTGTGATCTCTGCCGTCGTTAGGTCCTTGGGTGGTATCAGTCCACAATGGACGTTATCGACTATCGTGAGGCGCTAAAGGTACTGGGACATTGTCTCCACTTCTTTAGGGATTCTTGCTTCAATTGATTGTGGGTACGATATGCTATTGGTGAATCAGCAGACCCTGTGGCAGCGACCGTTGACTTGGAATCTTCGTGAAGTGGATCTCGTAGGGGGGCTGTAGCTCTTCGAGGGCACCCATTAAGGTCAGGATCTGATCCAGTCTTAAGACACTGTCCAGCTTCATTAGGTTGTTTTCTGTGTGTGTGTGTGCATGTGCGCTGGTGTTTGCACGTGTACTTAATCTATCTTTATTTCGAGATTTTCTTTCCCTGAAATCAGGCTCAGCCTTCAACATGTGATAAGCACTCCAATTCACAGGTTCTATTTTACCCTTCCGTTTCTCCTTCTCTCTCTCCTCCAACGGTGACCTCAGCATTTGCAACTGAATATTACTAAAACTTCCTTCCTCCACAAAAACACATTCCTTGATTTACATCTTTAACTGCTTTCCAGAAACTGGGCCATCATTATTCAGCATATATTGTACTTTTTCTTGACCATTCCGAGTTTTCTGTCGACCCTCTTTTTGTTTGCTCTTGCTAGAGCCGATTTTCATCGATATTGGAAAAGTGTTCAACTCTGTCTGTCTGTCTCTCTGTCTGTCTATCTGTCTATCTCTGTCTCTCACGATACCATAATCTTCTCTTTGCCAATATAACTTGCATTTACCTCCGGAGGTCCCCTCTCATTGGGCGTGACCGCCTCATTGCCTTGGTTTTCACAAACCAAGAACCCACGTAACCAGTACAGTTTTGGCGACTCCAACGCTGCCCATGGTGGCTCCAAGTCTCAAACCACCATTAATCTTGCTGTCTCTTAAAATCTCTAGAGACGGCAATCCTTTCCCTTTAGTTTTACTCGAATACTGCATGAGCATTCACTGGTCCGTCTTCCTGGTTCGTCTATTCTCTTCGAGCGAGTCTCTATGTCAGACTATTTCAGCCACAACTCTTACCCTGACCCTATTCGATTCGGAACGCGACTCTGGGGCGATCCACTTATCCCCAGTACTCTCACTCAAAGGGGCCAATTCAGCGCTCGAGATGAAGTGAAAGACCTTCAAGGCAGTGGTGCGTACACCTCCTGGGAATCTTCAAAATCTTACTCAATCGCAGGGTCCCAGGCAAGCCCCCGAGTTTACTGACGTGGAATTTCAATCGACTCGATGCAAATGCTACCAAGAGCAAAGAAAAAGTTTATTATTGAAATTTGCAGAATGGACCCGACGCATTTGCAAGACGCCTCATAAAATGGACGCCTGACGGTTTTCACATATTCCCTTTATACTATATATCGCCTTGCCTTATCACACCTCAAGCCAGGAACCTGGATCAGTCGAGTTCCTTTCCACACATGGAGTTGCTTTTTCTAATTCATTGACTGCTGATATAATAGATTATTGGCCTTGAAAGTCAGCTGAAAATTAGGTTGAACTTTACATTTTTTCTGTCTTTTTGCAAAGTTAGCTCCATACTTCTTTGTTTCAACCATGCTTTCACAGATTTCACAAAAAAATGATAATCTTCCATTACAGGGGATCAGGCTGACAGTGACTCAATAAGTGTGATGGAGTGAGGATGATAGTGACACAATGAGGGTGAGGTGTCAGCGTGGTAGTGAGACAGACTGTGTGAGTGGATCAGGCCGATAGTTACGCAGTGAGGGGGGTCAGAGTGATAGTGATGCAGGAAGTCTGAGGGATCAGACCAATAGTGTCGCAGTAAGTGTGATGTGTTCAGGGTGATAGTGAAGCACTTCGTGTGAGGGGTCAGTGTGACAGTGACGCAGTAAGAGTGAGTGGTCGGGCTGATAGTGACGCGGTAATTGGAAGGAGATCAGGCTGATAGTGATGCAGTGAGTGTTACTGTGTCAGGCTGATCCTGACGCATAACATGGGAGAGGACAGGGTGATAGTGACGTGGTAAGTGTGATGGGGTCAGGCAGAGACTGACGCAGTGAGTGCGAGACAGTCAGGGTGATAGTGAGGGAGTAAGTGTGTGCATTCAGGCTGGTAGTGACACAGTAATTTGAGAGCGTCAGGCTGATAGTGGCCAATGAAAGTGAGGTGTTAGGGGAATAGTGACGCAGTAAGTGTGAGGTTTCAGGCTGTTAGTGATGCGGTAAGTGTGAGGGGTCAGTCTGATAGTGAAGCAGTAAGTGTGAGGGGGTCAGGCTGATAGAGAAACATCAAGTGTGGTGGGGTCAGGCTGATAGTGTCACAGTATGTGTGAGTGGTAAGGCTGATCGTGATGCAGTAAGTGTCGGTGAGTCATAGTGATCCTAATGCAGGAAGTGAGAGGAGACAGGGTGATAGTGACGCAGTGAGTGTGAGGGGGTCAGCGTGATGGTGACAGGTTAAGTGTGAGTGTTCAGGCTGATATTGATGCAGTATGTTGAGGGCGTCAGGCTAATACTGGCCAGTAAGTGTTAAGTGACAGGGTGATAGTGATGCAGGAAATGTGACGAGTCAGACTGATAGACACGGTGAAATTGTGAGGCGTCAGACTGATATTGATGTGGGAAGTGTGCGAGTGTCAGGCTGATAGTGACGCAGTAAGTGTGTTGGGAGCAGAGTGATAGGAATGCAATAAGTGTGAGCAGCTCCGGATGATAGTTACAGGTCAGTATGAGGGGGGAGGATGGTAGTGATCCAGTGAGTGTGAGGTGTCAGGATAACAGTAAAGCAGAATGTGTAAATGTGTCAATGTGATGGTGACATGGCAAGTGTGATGGGGTCAGGGTGACAGTGACGCAGATGCTTTCAGGGGGTCAGGTTGTAGTGATGCAGTAATTGTGAGGGGTCAGGGTGATAGTGACGCAGTGAGTGTGAGATGTCAGTGTGATAGTGACGCAGAACATTTGAGGGGCCAGGCTTACAGTGATGCAGTATGGGCAAGGGGTCAGGGTGACAGTGATGTAGATGCACTCACAGGGGCAGGTTGTAGTAAAGCTGTAAGTGTGAGTGTCTCAGGCTGATAGTGATGAAGTAAATGCGGGGGGGTAAGGCGGTTAGCGATGTAGAAAGTGTGCAAGGGTAGTGCTAGAAGTGACGCAGTAAATGTGAGTGTTGAAGCTGATAGTGATGAAGTAAATGCGTGGGGGTAAGGCGGTTAGGGATGTAGTAAGTGTGCAGGGGTAGTGCTAGAATTGACGCAGTAACTGTGAGTGTTGAAGCTGATAGTGATGCATTACGTTTGAGGGGATCAGGCTGATCTTGATGCAGTAAGTGTGACGTTGTCAGGATGATAGTTACGCTGTAAGTGTATGGGGGCACAATGATCTTGACGCAGTAAGAGTGGGGAGTCAGGGAGATAGTGACGCAGTAAGCATGAGTGGGTAAGCCTGATAGTGAAGCAGTATATGTGAGGGAGTCAGCCTGGTAGTGGCACAGTAAGTGTGAAATGGTCAGGCTGATATTGATGCAGTTAGTGTGTTAGGGTCAAAGTGATAGTACCACAATAGGTGTAAGCGGCTCAGAATGATAGTGACACAGTGGGTGTGAGATACCAGTGTGATAGTGATGCAGTAAGTGTAAGGGGTCAGGACGACAGTGACACTAAGTGTACGGCCCTCAGTGTGATAGTGTCACAGCAAGTATGGGGTGTCAGAGTGTAAATGACATCGTAAGTGAAAGAAGGGCATTGTGATAGTGAAGCAGTAAGTGTGAGGGGTTCAGGCTGACAGTGACACAGTCAATGTGACGAGGCAGTGTTTTAGTGACAAGATAAGTGTGAGGCATCAGTCTGATACTGACACAATAAATGTGATGGAGTCAGGCTGATAGTGACACAGTAAGTGTGAGGGGTCAGCCTGATAGTGACACAATAAGTGGAAGGATTCAGGGTGATAGTAACATGGGAAGTGTGAGGGCGTGACTGAAAGTGACGCAATAAGTGTGTGGCGGTTAGGCTGATGGGGACGCAATAAAAATAAGGCCGACAAGGTGAAAATGGCAAAGACTGTGTGAGTGGGTCAGGGTGATAGTGACGCAGTAAATGTGAGGAGGTCAGGGTGAGAGTGACGCAGTAAATGAGAGAGGATCAGAGTGAGAGTGACGCAGTAAGTCTGAGTGGTCAGACTGATGTTGACGCAGTAAATATGAAGGGGTCAGGCTGAGAGTGACACAGTCAGTGTGAGGGGGAGAGTTTTAGTTACACAGTAAGTGCGAGGCGTCAGACTGAAACTGATACAAAAAGTGTGAGTGGGTCAGGGTAATATTGACGCAGTACGTCTGAGGGGTCAGCTGATAGTGACGCAGTCAGTATGATGGGGCAGAGTTTTAGTAACATGGTAAGCGTGAGGCGTCAGTCTGATACTGACACAAAAAGTGTGATGGAGTCAGGCTGATAGTGATGCAGTACGTTTTAGGAGTGAGGGTGATATTAACATAGGAAGTGCGAGGGCATCACTGATAGTGAGGCAATATGTGTGTGGCTGTCAGGCTGATAGTGATGCAGTAAAAATGAGGATGTCAAGGTGAAACTGGTGCAGTAAGTGTGAGGATGGCAGATGGACAGTGATGCAGTAAGTGTGAGGGGTTCATGCTGAAATTGAGGCATGCAAGTGTGAGGGGCCAGGTTCATAGTGACACAGAAAATGTGAGTGTCTCAGTGTGACTGTGACACTTTACGTGTGAGAGGGTCAAGATGATAATGATAGAGAAAGTGTGAGGGGGTCAGGTTGATAGTGATGCTTTAATTGTGAGCTTGATGAGCGTGATAGTGAGGGGCTCAGCCTAAAAGCGACACAGCAATTGTGAGGGTGTCAGGGTAGTAGTGACGCAAAACGTGTGAGCGGGTCAGACTTATAGTGATGCAGTAGGTGTGAGGTGTCAGGCCGAAAGTGACACAGTAAAGGTGAGAGTCTTGATGTGCTAGTGACACAGTAAGTGTGAACCGCTCAGGATGATAGTGACGAAATAAGCGTGAGTTTTCAGGTAGACACCCATGCAGTAAGTGTGACGTGTTCAGGTTGACAGTGATGCAGACACTTTGAGGGTGTCAAATTGAGAGTGACACAGGAAATGTGAGGGGACAGGATGAGAGTGACACAGTAAGTGTAAGAGGTCAGGCTGATAATGATACACTAACTGTGATGGAGTCAGGATAATAGTGGTGCAGTGAGTATGAATTGTCAGGGTGAGAGTGACACACACGGTGTGAGTGGGATAGAGTTATAGTGATGCAGCAAGCATGAGGAGGTCAGAATGATAGTGTGCAGGGTCTGGCTGAATGTGACACAAGAATAGTGAAAGGTTCAGTGTGATCTGGACGCACTACGTTTGGGGGGTCAAGGTGATCGTGATGCTGTAAGTACGAGTGGGTCAGTCTGATAGTGGCACAGTACATTTGAAGGGATCGGGCTGGTAGTGATGCAGTAAGCGTGAGGGGGTCAGGCTGATATTGATGCACTAAGTGAGAGAGTGTCAAGGTGATGGTGACGCGTTAAGTGTGAGCAGGTTAGAGAGAGAGTGACGCCGTTAGTGAGTGGGGTTTGGCTGATAGGGATGCAGTGGGTGTGCATGTCTCAGGGTGTGAGTGATGCAGGAAGTATGAGGGTGCCAGAAGGATAGTGATGCATTATGTATGAGGGGGTCAGAGTGATTGTGATGCAGTAATTCTGAGGGGATCACAGAGATACCAACGCAGTAAGCATGAGGGGGTCAGGCTGTTAGTGACGCTGTCAGTGTGAGTGCCTCAGCCTAATAATGATGAAATTAATTTGAGAGAGTTATGCTGATTGTCAGGTGATAAGTGTGAGTGAGTCAGGCTGGTAGTAACGCTGTAAGTGTGAGTGTTGAAGCTCATAGTGAAGCAGTAGGCGTGAGGTGGTCAGTGTGATTGTGGCACAGTAAATGCGAGAGGGTCAAGGTGATAGTGACATAGTAAGTTTGAGGAAGCAGTGATGTAGTGACACGATAAGTGTGAGGCGTCAGTCTGGTACTTACATAATAAGTGTGATGGAATCAGGCTGATAGTGACACAGTAAGTGTAAGGAGTCAGGATAATAGTATCATAGGAGGTTTAAGGGCGTGACTGATAGTCACAAAGTAAGTGTTTGGCAATCAGGCTGATAGTGACGCAGTCAAAATGAGGGTCTCGAAGTGAAAGTGGTGCAGTAAATGTGAGGGCGCCAGGTGGAGACTGATGCAGTAAATTTGTGGGGTTCACGCTGATATTCAGGCGGTAAGTGTGAGGGGTCAGGACTATAGTGATGCTGTAAGTGTCGGCGGGTCAGGCTGATAGTGATGCATTCAAAAAGCAAATATCCAAGGCTCATTGTAGTGCTGAATAGCGAGACTTCTCAAGGCTAAGACAAAAATCAATAGTTCTCATCCTGGTCATAAATCACAAAGCTTCATTTTAAAATTGTCCTCTCCTGCTTCTAGATTCACCAATGAGGGAACAAAGTTTAATTGCACCACCCTGTTTATCTCTTCAAATATTTTGCAACTCTCAATGAGATTACCTCTCTTGTTTTGAAACTGTTAAAAAAAGACCGGATTTGCCCACTTTCAATTCACAGGACTAACGTTCATCCATGATATCAAGGCTAATCACCATTCGTGGTATTCCTCATATGGCATTAATATCTTTCCTAAATTGAGGATTATAATTCCTCATACTGTAGTCCAAGTGCAGTTGAACTGAGCCACAATACATTGGAAATAATGCTTCATTCTCGTGCCCTGAAATCCTTCTGCAGCTTTCACAACAGACTTCTACAACTGCTGCTAGACTTCAATGACTTATCAAAAACTTCTCCAAGATGCAATTCTAAAAATCTGCACATCAGACTTTCTACGTCAAACCTTCGGCAAATAATCTCCACACATTTCCCTCCTGACAAGTATGATAAAGTCAAATCGTTGCTTTTTATTAAATCATGAGGGACATGGATAGGTTGACTCGTCAAGGTGTTTTCCTGCTGGTGAGGAAGTCAAAATTTAGAAAACATCGTTTTAAGATTAATGGGTAAGGATATAAAAGGGACGTCAGGGGCAACTTTTTCAGTCGTGTCCAGAATGAGCTGCCAGAGAAATTGTTGGAGACTGGTACAACTGTAACATTTAATAGCATCTGGATGGATATAGGAGTAACAAGGTTTAGAGGGATGTGGGCCAAATGTTGGCAAATGGGGCCTATTAATTTAGGATAACTGTCCACCATGGTCAAGTTGGAAAGAAGGGCCACTTTCCGTGTTGTATTGTTCAAGGACTTGTTGACTCTAGAACAACCGCAAAAACCTTGCAAATAATTCCGTCAAGACGATTTCAAGTTCCAAATCTTCGGTCAATCTTCCTCTCATGTGCTCACAAGTTCATTACCTGATGTCAGAACTTACGGATTAGTTGCTGGATCCATTCCTGTAAATTGGTTCTGCATTCTTTCTAATTCCGATTTTTTTAACGAATGTAGCTAGTGTTCATGGACTTAGCATCAATATTTCTAATACCATATTTTGATGAACATTAAAAAACAACTTTGGCACCAGATGATGAGCAATTGAGTCAAAGTCGATCGGACGCAGTGAAACAATGATCCTCTCTTCATGTGGTGTACATCCGTGACTCTAGAATTCGACGAAGAATCATTCCCACAACTTCAGCTGTGTCAGAATCTAGTTTGTGGTGAAAGCCTGTCAATCTGTTAAGGTAACATTCGACTGGGTCTCTGCAAAGGAATTGGCGAAATCTTTGTGTCTTGACAATTTGTTCTTCAAACAAATTGCGTATTTCATGAATTCAGTTCTTTTACTATGAAAATTGGCAGCTTTTCTGTAGCTGTGATGGCCGAGAGGTTAAGGCGTTGGATTCGAAATCCAATGGGGTCTCCCTGCACAGGTTCGAATCCTGTTCACAGCGCTGAATCCTATAAAAGTCATTAATTCCTTTGCGGAATTTCGAGGAGCTTGAGCTTTGCATTCAATCGAAAGTGAATTTTCAACTGTGAAGAATCCGAAGTCACTTCGAGACGTCTAATTGAATAAATTATATGTCGAGACACAAAAAGCCACCAACTTCCAACACGAATCAGTTTCAAAACATTTGTCGAACTATCGTGAAATTTGGATGTTCGGGAGTCGGGGGTGGGGGATGGAATTTAGCAAAACAAGAAGCAATGCAATACATTTACAAGCAGGTGATGAATTTTTTTTAGGATCAGTTGAAAGTCAAGCTGAGAAAGTTCAAACTAATTTACAACTGACTCTCAAGGCCAATAATCTATTATATCAGCAGTCAATGAATTCGAAAAAGCAACTCCATGTGTGGAAAGGATCTCGACTGATCCAGGTTCCTGGCTTGAGGTACGATAAGGCAAGGCGATATCAGCGGAGTAGGATTTTCTGGAAATATTAGAAATGGAATGTTAACGGTCTTCTGCTGTCCACATTCGTAAGAAACTGTGCAATAAGAACTGAATTTGAAAATTAAGATGAAAATCAGACTTAGCACTCTGCTTGTGGTGTAGCATTGTTCAGAACAATAGGTTGTTGTTGAGGCTAAAATTGACCAAAATAATCGATAGGGATCTTATCCACGGCCTTCGTTGGAGCAGTTGGTGTGGAGAGCTCAGCTTGAAGAACCAAATGCCAATTATTCATCTTGGCCGTCTGAATTGCTTAGTTAAACATACTCCCAGTTTAATGTAAAAACCTTTGCTCTCAGAGCTAGATGTTTTCATGTCAGCATGTTCCGATATGAGAAGACACTCCAAAGAGGAGATGTGACTTAAATTTTGACTCTAACGTCAGAGATGTTGACACATTTCTACATCAAAACAGCACTACCATTGGTATCAAATCAAACTGAACAACGGTCTAGTTCACTTAGACATTTCCTTTCTGTCGACTCTGCCAATGGACCGTTCAGGCCTGATGTAGGAATAGGGCGTGGTGACATCTTTTCGGATGTGGATCACTTCATTCTTGCTCACGATCCATAAACCGTAATTCATTTTGAACTTCTTAGCCATCAGCATGATAAGTGGTACATAATGCACAGGTTTGCTTCTCGAAAGAAAGAGCGAAATCTTATTCAATGCAAACGCAAATTCAAGTAGTCCCTGATCGACCAGAAGACAGATATCGCGAAACAAAATGAATACAGAAAACAATCAATGTTTTCTGGGAGTCAAAAAGATGTACTGTAACAACGAAAACATATATTTGGAACTAAAGTCACATACCACTTCCAGACTAAATGTTCTTGAACCGTTATCTTAATTTGACCTTCATGTCCACCTTTGCTGCAAAAATTATCTTAACAACTCAGTACTTTGTGTTCTTTGATATTGTCTTCTTCATGTTTCTCTTGATTTTGAAACTAAAACCGAGCAATAGCAAGGCACTCTATTTCACTTGCAAAGATCAGAAGAAGATCAATTTATAAGAGAACAGAAATAAAGCTACGTCTGTCTTCCGAGAGAAATCACAGTTACTATTTAGACTCCAAAAAGTCTTCTTCAGAGGTCTACGCAATGAACTCGAAATAGTAGACCGAAAATGAAAAAAAGAAGCCATAATGCCGCGAATACACCACCCGCAAGCGCATTAAGTCCTACCCGAATATGCTGTATTACTACTCTCAACATCAGTGGAGAACGGAACAAAGCTCATTCTGCAGTTGCAAACCTGTTATGACATAGTTTGTAAAGTCAGAATATGATTAGGTAAAAAGCGGGATGAAAGCGGGATATCAGAAGTCTGAAAAAAGCAAGTGCGTGCTTTGCTTTGAAGAAGGTTGGCAGTGATGAAAATGGAAATTAACTACAGTGAGGGGGGCTTCATTAATACTCAGAATCGTTGCAACACACAGCAATTCTTTTTGCTGGGTTTCTGTTCTGCCATTTTATAATCACCACTGCTGTCGGGTTTGGTTTCCATTCCAGGTTTAGGTGACTGCCTGATGGAAGTTTGCACATTCGCCCAATTTCTAGGTGGTAGCTCTGGTTTGCTGCCACATTCTAAACATTTGCAGGTTATTTGGATTCGCCATTGAACGCACACGGTTACAGAGACAGGGATGTGGAGAGTGTCTGGATAGGACGTACTTCAGAGGATTTTTGTGAACTTAAATAGACAGAGTGGGGTTAGTCTGCTGTTTCCTGGGTGAGCTACATGGATAGAGAGGGGTCATGGTATTCTTCCCTGAGGGAGAGACATTGACAGATTTGGATTAGTTGCTCTTACCTGTGTCAGTCACGCAGATACAGTAGGGTCAGTCTGCCCTTCCCTGGGCGAATTTCTTTCACAGAGTGGTGACAGTCTGCTCTTCCCTGACTGAGTGAAACAGAAAGAGCAGGGTCAGTATTCTCTTCCCTCGATATTTTATGTTGACAGTCTGGCTTCCATCTGCTCTTCTCTGCGAGTTACATTGGTAGAGTGGGGTTAGTGTTCATTCATTGGGTGAGTGCCATAGACAGAATGGGATCAGTCTGCTCTTCCCTGAGGGAATTACATTTGTCGAGTGGGGTCAGACTGCTCTTCAGTGAATGACATATTGACCGTGTGGGATCATTCTGCTGAGTTACACTGAGAGTATGGGGTCAGTCTGCCCATCCTTCGGTGAGTAACACTGACTGAATGGCGTCAGTTTGCTCTTCCCTCAGTGAGTTACATTGACAGAGTGGCATCAGTCTATTCTTTCCTGTGCGAGTTACATTGACAGAGTGGCATCAGTCTGCTTTTCACGGAGTGAGTTATTTGGACAGTATGGGATCAATCTGCTCTTTCCTGGGTGAGTTGCATTGACAGAATGCGGTCAGTCTGCAATTTCCTAGCTGTGTTAAAGTGATCACGTGAGGTCAGAGTGCTCTTCCCTGGTTGAGTCAAATTGACAGATTGGGCTTCATCTGTTCTTCCCTGGGAGAGTCATATTAACAGAATGGGGTCAGTCTGCTCCTTTCTGAGTGAGTAATATCACAGAGTGCACTCAGTCAGTTCTTCCCTGGGTGATCTACGTTAAGAGAGTGGTGTCAGTCTGCTCCTCCACGGGCGTGTTACTTTCTCAGAATCGTGAGAGTCTGCTCTTCTCTGTCTGAGTTTAACAGCAAGTATTGTTTCATTACTGTCTTCGCTGGATGATTCACATCGACAGAATGGAATAAGTCTTCGCTTCTTTGAGTGAGTCACTTTGACAGAGTGGGGTCAGGCTCGGCTCCCTGCTTGTGTTTCATTGACAGAATCAGATCAGCCTGCTCTTTCCCTGATGAGTGACAGAGACGGAATGGGTACAGCCTGCTCTTCTCTGAGTGGTGTCAGTCTGCCATTTACTGGGTGAGTTACATATAAAGTGTTGGGTCAGTCTGCTCTTCCCTGGATGACTAACATTGACAGAGTGGCGTCAGTCTACTCTTCACTGGGTGAGTTACATTAACAGAGTGCGGTCAGGCCATAATTTCCTCGTTGAGATACAATGATCGTGTCATATAAGACTTCTGTCCCCTGGTTGAGTTACATTGACAGAGTGGGGTCCATCTGCTCTTCCCTGGGTGAGTTACGTTTGCAGTTTGGGGTCGGTCTGCTCTCCGCAATCCAGGAACTCCATCTCTAGCGGTTTCTTGTCAGTACCTCCATACTAAGGATTTGAGGAGTAAACAAAAGTAACTCGTCCCCTACATCTTTGGAATAATTAGGGATGGGCAGTGAATCTTATCTCATTGAAAGACAACTGTGTCCCAGAAATGCATTTCTAATAATTGCATGTTCAAATTCGACACTGCAAGCGGTCGGGAATAACTTGAGGAGAGGTGCAAGGTAGAATAATTAAAGTCAAATGCACTGATGGCTACGAGACAGAACACAAGATGTGAGTGTGGAGCTGATGGTGCAAGGCTCAGTGTCAGTGCTATTGGTTCAGCATTTATTGCTCACTGTTCGCAATGACTCACACACCACTGCTGTCAATTCACAACAATGAGCCTGTTCATCTTGGTTTGAAAATTCCTGCGTGTGTATTAACGTGGTTAATGGGACGTGAGAGAAGATGAGCACATCCTTTTTATTCTGTCAGTTTAAACAGACGAAAATATCTGTTGGATGCCAATGCAAGAGGATACTGTCTTTTTCTGTGCCGTTTTAGTGGGGCATGCTCAGCATTGAAACGTCTGTTTTTGCACGAGCAGAGTTTGATTGCCATTCAAACTGAGCAACATTAATACAGGAAACGTGTTTTCGAATTCCTGTGATCAAGTGGTTCAGGCATTGCACATATGGACGAGAAATCTGGCTCTGAACGTGGCGCCATGGCTTAGCTGGTGAAAGCAGCTCCCATCTCACTGGTGCCTGCTCATTGTATTGAAAGCTTGTTATTTCTTACAAGTATTGTGTTGCTGATCGAGAAACTCAGTGTCCTATTTGAATTGCTGTACATTCTGATTTCGCGTTCCGGCTTCATTTTCCTGGTTTAAATCCAGTAGTGTAGATTGCTCTTTTTAACTATTTTAACCTGGAGATTCTTCCCTCAGTTCCACAAGCACTTCTGCTTCTCATCCTTTTATTCTCATTCCTTCATTCCCAGTTTTGTGGAAATTAAGTCGTGAGGCAGGAGACACTGCAGCATTCCCGGGAAATGTTGTGGTAATGGCACTGACGCCACGACATGATCACCCTCATTCTCTGCTGTCACCATTCATTCGTTGTACACCAACAGTAAATGCATCGTTGTTCTTCTTCAGCTATCATGTAATTACTTTCTTTTTCTGTTGGATAAGGAATTCAACTTTAACTTCGAAAGGGTCTTTAGATTTTGAGGAAGAAATGTCTCCTTGCCTCAGGTCGAAGTGACAGACGCATTATCCAGAGAATGTGAGACTACTTCGACCGACTCCAGCCAGGCGTCAGAAAGCCTCTCAGCAGTTCGAATCTCAAACTGTCTCTGAATGTCAGGCTTTTCAAGAGCAGAAATGGGAAATGAGGGATATGGACAGCCAGAGAGTCGGAGAATATGAAAAAGGCCCAGGAGGATACAGAGACAAATATAGAAAAAACAAAGACACATATTGAGGCAGACACTTAAAGAAACAATTCTCCATTCGGCGTGACTGCTAAATAACGGAAACTAAAAGGAAATGTAGACATTAAAACATAGCCTTCCACCAGCTCAGGAAAATGAAAGTAGCATGACAGCTGATTAAGTCCTTTTAAGATTGTAAATTCGATGTTGTAAGCTCAAGAGTGATTTTGATAAATATCCTGATTCGACAGGTAAGATTATCATTTTCCCAACAGTACAATCTAGAAATGTATGGCTAACCTGTTTCCTGTCCATCTTAAGAAATAAAACCTGTTTTTCTCCACAGGTGTTATTTCCAAAACCGGTATCTTTTTGTTTTTTGATAACCTGGCACAAAACCAAGCATTACTAGGTTCGGACCAGTGGTAAGAAATACTGGTACCACGATATATTTGCACAATAAAACATGCATTCCCTGTCCGAGAATAGAACCAACACTATTGAGGTGAGAGTTCCAAATCCTAACTAGAAGATTACACGGAATGAAGACAGACGCTCTTGCACTTATTCTCAATGAAATGGATTTTCCAATTCATTTCTGATCAGTTTCACTGCAGATTGTTTTCTGCTCGTCTTTAAGTTTTGCAGAATGGAAAATCCAATTTGGCCCATGGTTCAGTCTGGTTTAAAGACATTCATCTATTCTATTCCCCTTTCCAGCTTTGGTCCATAACCTTATGTGTGCTGATGTTTCCAGTGCAAATGGCAGTGAGGTTCTCGCTTTGATCTTAGATGCCACGACAATGGCATTGAAGTGTGACATACTCACACTGTGTTATTACCCACATCGTGTCTCCCACAGAAAGAGACACACAGACACATTCCCCGAGAATCACAATAACGTCATATTCCCAGGCACCAACCTAAGCCCTAAATTCATCTGTCTATACTCCATGCATTAAAGTAGATGCATTTCAGGCCACCAGTTCTTTTGCATTCATCTGCTCTCTGCCTACTTTTCCCATTATTAATGCTATCTTCCAGATTCATAGCGTTTCCAGTTTCCATCTCACTGCCGAGTTGTTTAATCTTGTGGTTCCCAGCCCCCTGCCACATTAGTATAAAACCTCCCCAATAGCAGTAGCAAAAACTCCCGAAAGGACATACTTTCCCGTCTGGTTCAGATGTAGATCGTCAATTTTCTTGTCGTCGCACATTCCCCAGAACTGGTCACAAAATCCAAAAAATCTGAAACCCGCCCTGCAGCACCATTCCTCAACTCACGTGTTTACAGTGCTTTTTTTTATTCATTTCTACGCTGGCAGTCGCATGGCATCGGCAGTAATCCCGAGATTACTACCTTTGAGGTCCTCCTCTTTAATTTCTCTCTTAACTCCCTGAATTCTCCCTGCAGGTCCTCATCTCGTTATTTTTTCGTTGGTGCCTGTATGCACCAAGACAACTGGCTGTTCACGATCCCCTTTTCGAATGCTCTTCAGCCGATGGGCGACATCCCTGGCCTGAGCACCTGGGAGGCAACATAACTCTCCAGAATTGCTGACACTCCACAGTGAGTCCACCTGCGGCTCCAGAGTGGCCACGCGGTCAAACAAGTGCTGCAGCTGGACACACTTCTTGCAAGTGTAAGTTTAGAAAACCTTTACAAGGATTTGCAAGGTTTGCACTGCTTGGACATGAGAACGAAACTGAATAGGCTTCGTCAGATTCCCAGGAGTTTCAGGGCTTAGATATGGCCGCACAGAAGCTTATACAATCATGAGGAAGACAGACAGAGTAAATAGTCAGGGAGCACTAGTTCACAAGACACGCGAGTTCAAACCTACATTGCAAACGTTACTGTGAGAGAGGAAAAATTTAAAAGGGATGTGAGGGACACATGTTTTTCACACAGAACTTTTGTGTGTGGAATGAATTTCCACATTTAGTGGCAGAGTCTGGCGCACTCACAACATTTCAAAGTCATCTGAATGGGTGTATAGACAGGAAGACCTCGGACAGATAAGGCACAAATATTGGCAGAAATGTATGGATTAATTTCGGTTATCTATTCAGCAAGGGCAAGTTGGATCGCGGGAATTGTTTCCATGCTCGACAAGTCTGAGATGCTCCAGCCACCAGCAAGGGTTTGAATACACCATTTGCAAAAAAACGCATGTTGTTTGTTACTCAGCCAGCGAGTTTGGCTATTTTGTTTGGAGGGTGGATGAGCCCAACCTATCTAGAGATGAAGGTTTTCCGGATACCTGCTGCCAATGGCCATTCTTCTTGACACTTTCCCAAGTTCGCCATCAAAGATTTTGGCTGAAGAAAAATACCTCACATGTCGCATGACCCACTTTGCTCTCCAGCGAATCCAAAATCTGACAGCACTTATCGTGGAACAGAATCAAAACTGCAAAGGCAGTACCATGATCAGACACACCGAAGCTTAAATGCTGTCTGTGAGGCACTGTGAGACGTCTCTGACATGAGCTGCTCGCACAAATAACAGCGAGGCAATTCCAAACCTACTGGAGATTTAGTGTATTGCCAAGTCCCAGAAAGTGCTCAAATATCATAAAACAAAACACAACAACGAACCATTAAAAGTGAACATTTCCAATTATATCCGTGATTAAATTAGGCCATCAATGCGCCGGTGCCCCCATCTGATCGAGAGAGCCAATCACCTTGCTCCCTCACCAGGATAGTAATGAAGGAAATGAAAGTATAGCAACGTTTCACATCGCGATTGCCCAACTTTTCGTCACAGCATCAAAAAACAGCGAACAGATTCAATGCAGGATCTTCTTTCTAAATAACAGTGAAATAACTATGTCTATTCACTTTCCGATTAAACGGGGAACAACACAAGTTGTCTGGAATATGAATAACCAACATAGACTTCTTTGGTCCCAGATTCTACTGATGCACAGACGTTCATATGAAAAGGTACCTTGGGTGATTGCCCTACACCCAGAAATCTTCTGGCTGCCTTCTGTTTGCCTTGTCACATTAATCTTGAACTGCTCTAATCGAATTTTTAGTTCTTGCCATTTGTCCGTATTGCTACTAGGGATAGTTGGACGTGGCAACTCGTGACTGCCACACGAATTCTTTGCCAAAATTGGATAGTCCCGCAACGTGATTCGCAGTGCACGAACTTTGCAATGAGTATATGCCACGCGGCAAGTTAAAAAGCACGCTTCCATTTATTAAAGTAAGTTTCTGGGAACTGACAGCCAGATTCCTCCTAACACTCGGAATTATGACAACACATAAACCAACAGCCTCTCTCAGAGACAAGTGACCAATGCCCATCTTGTGCCGGACAAATGTAATTGACAAGATTACACACGGGGACTGCACAGAAAACTATAGAGAAGAAGCAGACAGACGACCGTCGAGCTGCATTCATGCAGTTCAGTTACCCTGTAAACCCCATGCACAGCTGTTCCTTGTAGGTACACACAGGGCACTGAGTGTCTCTGACTCCGGGACTTGGAACTCGGATTATATGACCGTCTGCAGCACTGGTTACTTCCTTGTGTAAGGTAACTCCCGATGGAACATATGTAAAACACGACAGCTCATTGAGAAATACGTCCAAAATAGGACCCAAGAGACGTATTTCTGTTGTGTTTCTGGTCCTGTTCCTGACATGACATTCAACATCGTACTTACTGTGTGCTTCCTGACGGTTCGCTGCATGCTTCCGTGATTGCATTGTGTGCAGTAATCTGCGTTTTAGCTGCAATTACGTGCGTTTGAAACCCAGGAGCACCGGCCTCTATTTTGTTTTCCTCTTCTCGTGTGCAACTGCAACACAGTAAACGATCAATTAATATTGGGAAATGACATACACTGGCGTGTGAAAAGCCCAGTTTTCGTCGCAATTATGCAATGGTTAGAGATTACTTTGATTCAGGAGATAAGGATGGAAAGTGTGTTTGGGTAGAGATGAGGAACATTGAGGAAAGAGGAAACCAGCCGCTGTGGCTTACAGGAACACTAACAGTAACCACAGTGTAAAAAAAAAGTACAGGAAAAAATACCGACTGTGAATGATAAAATAAGGGAAGAATTATGGGAGGCATTCATTTCCCTTCTTCCTCTCCCGTTTGAATTGTAAAGAATCTTTGAAGAAAAACAATCGAAAAGTTATATATGCCCCATCGAACAACGTGCGCCGTACCTTGGTAATTGATTATTGTAGATTAGAATACTTACAATGTGCAAATAGGTCCTTCGGCCCAGCAACTCCACACCGACCCGCCGGAGCCCAAATGCATTCCTCTCCTTTAACCCCGTCAATTTAGCACGGCCATTTCAACTAACCGATACATTTTTGGACTATGGGAGAAAACCAGAGCAAGCGCACGCAGCCACGGGGAGAATGTGCAAACTCCACACCTTCAGTTCCTTGAGGCGGGAATTGACCCTGACTCTGTGGCATTGTGAAACAGCAGCGCTCACGATGGTGTCAGCGTGAGATGGGACTTATTTGCCGTCTTTAATTGGGAAAAATCTCTGTCATTGTGAGCATCTGGAAAGACCAGTTCCTTCGCCAGAAAAAGAGATGAATATGTCATTAACCTTTGTTTGTTTCAGGTCCAAGAATACTCAGATCAATAGCTCCTTTCAATGAATAATTTTGACTCAATTTGGCTGCAAATATCTTTTCCTAACTTTGTGCTTTTCTTCTTTTACATTGGTGTCTCGCACCTTACAAATGACAGCAAAGGTATGAAAGGAGATGGAACCATTTAACTCATCAAGTCAGCGGCAGCTTTCAATGAGATCACGGCTGATTTGGTCAATGCTCAAGGGTGCGGTGCTGTCTGTAATCATGGCCGAGTGGTTAAGCAAATGCACTGCAGGAAGGTACAAATCAAGCTGATGCTAACAACGGCTCGTTTTGAGCCGCCAATTCGCTGTGAAGTGGCGGGGCCAAGAAAAGGTGTCACGCAGCTCGTCTAATTCCACATCCTGAGCTCGAAATGACCAGATGTCTCTCGCTGAGTTTCGGCAGGGTCTTGCTTTGATGACACCATGACACGTTTTCACTGGAGTGGATCATGAAATCGCGTCGTGGCTGTGAATAAAACGATGGAAACTTCCAGCAGAGAAGGAGGCGACCCTGAAGCAAACAGCTGAGGACAAATGTTTCTCCTTTGCCAGTGAAAGGCACTGCTTCACAAATTGGAAACTTCGAAGTGAAGCAGTGTTGGTGATTATCTTCGCTGCTTTTTCACCTTTTTAATTCTGATTCCGTGAAGGTCCATGGCATTACATATCGACATTCTGCCAACGTTCATCTGGACTCTTGGACAATGAAAAACACTGGAACTCTCAAGACAATATCCAAATATTGACTGGGATCACAACAGTACGAGTACTATAGATGGCTCAGTTTTTGTCCAGTGTGTGCAGGAGGGCTTCCTGACACAGTATGTAGACATGCCTTCAAGGGAAGAAGCCACTTTCGATATAGTACTGGGTAACGAGCCTGGCCAGGTTTTAGATTTGGAAGTAGGTGAGCACTGTGGAGACAGCGATCACAATTCTCTCAGGTTTACTTTCGTGATGGAAAGGGATAGGTGTACTCCACGGAGTAAGAGTTTCAGCTGGTGGAAGGGAAATTACGATGCAATGAGGTAAGATTTAGGAAGTGCAGAGTGGGGTAGGAAACTGTAGGCGGTGAGCACATTAAAAATGTGGAGCTTATTCAAGGAAAAGCTCCTGTGTGACCTAGATAAGTATGTACCTGTCAGGCAGGGAGGAAGATATAGAACGCGTGAGCCGTGGTTTACTAAGGAAGTAGAATCCCTGGTCAAGAAGAACAAGAAGTCTTCTGTTAGGACAAAACGTGAAAACTCAGTTAGAGCGCTCGAGGGTTCCACCGATATCAGGAAAGACCTAAAAAGAGAGCTGAGAAGAGCCAGGAGGAGACATGAGAAGTTGTTGGCAGATAGGATCAGGGTTAACGCTAAGGCTTTCCATAGGTATGTCAGCAATAAAAGAATGACGAGAGTTAAATTTGGGACAATCAAGGAAAATAGTGGGAAGTCGTGTGTGGAGTCAGTGGAGATAGAGGAAGCACTAAATAATTATTTTTCGACAGAGTTCGCTATAGATAATGAAAATGTTGGCGAGGAAGGTACAGAGATACTTGCGTCTAGACTAGAAGAGATTGAGGTTCACAAGAAGAGATATTAGAAATACTGCAGAGTGTGAAAATAGATAAGTCAGCTGGGCCGGATGGGATCTATCTGATGTTGTTCAGCAAATGCACTGCAGGAAGGTACAAATCAAGGTGATGCTAACAACGGCTCGTTTTGAGCCGCCAATTCGCTGTGAAGTGGCGGCGCCAATAAAAGGTGTCACGCAGCTCGTCTAATTCCACATCCTGAGCTCGAAATGACCAGAGGTCTCTCGCTGAGTTCCGGCAGGGTCTTGCTTGGACGATATCATGTCATGTTTTCACTGGCGTGGATCATGAAATCGCGTCGGTACTGTGAATAAAACGATGGACACTTCCAGCAGAGAAGGAGGCGACCCTGACGCAGGCAGCTGAGGACAAATGTTTCTCCTTTGCCAGTGAAAGGCACTGCTTCACAAATTGGAAACTTCGAAGTGAAGCAGTGTTGGTGATTATCTTCGCTGCTTGTTCACCTTTTTAATTCTGATTCTGTGAAAGTCCATGGCATTACATATCGACATTCTGCCAACGGCCGGCTTGTCGCTTGGGCCAGTGGCGTAATGGATGACACGTCTGAATTCTGATTAGATGATTGTTGGTTCGAGTCCTACCTGGCTCGAGGGGAAATGTCTCGCTTTAACCGTGGTCCACGTTGACGCTCCCCTGTAAAGCCCTGCTGGGACGTTGCTTCTGTGCTTCTGCATTTAAAACTTGCATTTGTCCTATTGTGCATTTCAAATTCCAGCTCACCACAACAGAAACCTCTGTCGGTTTGGGGGTATCGTTCTGTGATGTCTCCCTTTGTGGGTGAAAATGAGCATGAGTTCCACAAAAGAGGTACAAGTCGTTATGGAAGTGTCATACATCTGCCCCATTATTGTGCCATTTAAGAACACAGGATAAAGTCATTGACATTTGCCCTGGGAACATAAGAACCCACGAGACATTGGGCCAAAGTTTGAAACTGCGACTGGAATAGTTGGCTCTCTGATTAGCCGCAATGCACACAGGCAGAATGGCCATTTCCCACTTGGTCAATCTCCGAAGACAAGTTGAAAATAATCTGCAACGAAAATGTTCAGAAAGGGTGTTTTATTTACACCAAATACGATAGTATCTATCGCCGTTTCTTGTTATTTACTTGTGAAGATTCGGTACTCTCAGCACCCTGGCCGGATCGTATTCCCACTCATGGAATCGTTGTATTGTTCAGCTAACATATCGGTGTACCAGTACTTCTGCCGATTTTCCGATGCTAGCAGGTCATTGGTTTTGTCCAAAACATTATGAATGTTAACATAATACAAACAGCTGCAGTTGCTGGAAATCTGAGCGAAAAACGGAAATTGTTTGCGGAACGCAGAAAGACTGGCAACAGAAACATCGACTTTCCTGCTCCTCGGATGCTGCTGTGCTTTTCCAGCATTTTCTGATCTAAAATCAGGTTTCCAGCATCTGCAGTCCTTACTTTTGCCTAGTTCATTCAGTGTCGCTGGTTCCCAATTCAAGAACTCCATCTCTAGCGTTTTCATGTCTGTACCTCCATGTTTTGGAGTTGAAGAGTGAAGAAAAGTAACTCACGCCCTCCATCTCTGGGGTAATTAGGGGCTGAAAGTGAATCGTATCACATTAAATTATATCTACAAGCGGCTTAATCTCTGTCTTTTATTGGAAACCATCACTTTCATTGTAACCATCTGGAAAGACCATTTCGTTCGCTAAAAAAAGAAATGAATATGTCACTAACCTTTGTTTGTTTCATGTCCAAGAATACTCAGATCAATAGCTCCCTTGATTACCTCTGCTGGTCATGTTCGCAAAGAGATCTAGCAAATTGCCAAATGGGATTTTCCTTTCAATAACTAATTTTGACTCAGTTTGGCTGCAAATAACTTTTCCTAACTTTGTGCTTTTCTTCTTTTACATTGGTGTCTCGCACCTTACAAATGACAGCAAAGGTATGAAAGGAGATGGAAGCATTTAACTCATCAAGTCAGCGGCAGCTTTCAATGAGATCACGGCTGATTTGGTCACTGCACAACGTTGCTGCGTTGTCTGTAGTCATGGCCGAGTGGTTAAGGTGATGGATGAGGAGGCCATTGGGGTTTCCCCACGTAGGTTCGGGTCCTGCTCTCATACGTTATGAATGCTTTCCTGCTGGAACAATTTCTACTCTAAGTTCAGAAAGCTTATCTTTCAAACCAGGCCGGTAATTTGATTAGACTTGGGAAACTCGAATTCTTCATCAGAAATGCTCCATATTGAAAATATTATCTCTAAGAATGACGAGAGTTAAAGTTGGGACAATCAAGGATAATAGTGGGAAGTTTTGTGTGGAGTCAGAAGAGATAGGGGAAGCACTAAATTAATATTTTTCGACAGTGTTCGCTATAGAAAATGAAAATGTTGGCGAGGAAGATACAGAGATAGTTGCCATTTTTGTCACTCACATGCAATTTTGCCCCTTGTACGATTTTTTTTTGCTTTGTGGTTACTGCGAGTGGGCTTGTAAACTACACATGCCTGTGAGTCCATTCCTCACTGTTCCTCAACTCCAGCCAAACAGACTTTACATCCTTATTTCCTGAATCAAGGTAATCTCTAACCATTGCATAAATGTCATTAAAACTTTGGTATTTCACACGCCTCTGTATATCACCTTTCAATATTAATTGATCCTTTACTGTATTGCAGTTGTGCATAAGAAGAGAAAAATAGAATAGAGAATGGTGGACCTCCGCTTCATACACCCGTTATTGAAGGGAAAATGCAGACTTCTGCCTATAAAACGATCGTGGAAGCATGTGCCGAACCATCAGGAAACACAGAATAAGTGCAATGCAACAGGGCATGTCAGGGACAGCACCAGAAGGACAACAGAAATGCCGCTCAAAGCTCCTATTTTGGATGTATTTCTCAATGAGCAATAGACTTTGACATGTGTTCCATCAGGAGTTACCTCACACAAGGAAGTATCCAGTGCTGCAGACGGTCATACCATCCGAATTCCAAGCCCTGGAATCAGAGACATTCAATATTCTGTGCATAACTGCAAGGAACATCTGTCCGAGGGGGTTTTACAGTCCAGATTAAATTATGAATGCAGCTCTCTAGTTGTCAGCCTCTTTCTCCTATGTCGTGTTTCGTGCAGTCCCTGCGTGGAATCTCGTCAACCACGTTTGAACTGCACATGATGGGTATTGGGCCTTGTTTTCTCGTGAGTTGTTGTCTGAGTGAGGCTCTCGGTTTGTGTGCTGTCATAAGTCCGAGCGTTCGGAGGAGTCTGGATATCGTTTTCCAGAATTTGTTTTTAACACAGGGAAGCATGATTAAAAAATTACCTCATAGCACATCCACGTTGCGAACTTTGTGTGCCATGCATTTGCGAATGAAGGTGGGTGGATATTGGTTCTTGGCAAAGAATTTGTGTGGGCGTCAGTCCAGCAGTCCCTCGTAGCAATACGTACAAACAGCAGGGGCCACACATTCGACGAGAATAGAACAACAATAATAGGACAGGGCAAGCAGAAGACAGCCAGACAATTCATGGAAGCAGGGCACTCATCCACGGATTCCATCCGTTGGACCCAATCTGAAATCCCAACAAACGGAAGCAGCGGGAATGAAACCAAATGAATTAGTACCAAAACATGAGAGCAGCGCTTCACAGAAACCTCTGTAGCGCTGAGAATGTCATCCAGAAAGGGAGGACAAGTCTGCAAACCAACTTCCTAGCGTCACCGAACCTTTCAACAAGAACTCCAGAAGCATCCGAACTTCACATCTTTCTGCTCCAAAACACTCCGCTTTTCCACAACAGAGAATTGAACACTCAACTACCGCGTGTAAGATGAGAATTGCAGCCCCTACACGACCAAGGGCGGCAGTAAGAGCGAGGGGAACAAGCTGCCACTGTCATTCCACAGCTACAAACGCTCTCTTTGAAAGGTAAATTTTCGTATGAATGTCGGGGCAGCAGGAGAATATGGGAACTAAACAGCCTGCGCTGTGTATTCATAATCGGGACAATGTGAGTTGTTCACAGTTTTCCCTGAAAGTGAGTGAACGTCGTTATTTCACCGCTGTTGTGAAGCCAGATCCTGCACTGAATCTGCTCCCTCGTTTTTTGTTGTTGTGGCTAAAAGGTGGGCAATCGCAACGTGAAACTTTGTTATATTTCTCTCATTTCCTTCATTACTGTCCTGGTGAGGGAGGCTGGAGATTGGCTCGCTCGATCAGATGGAGGCACCAGCGCATTGTTGACCTAATTTAATCGAGAATATAATTGGTAATATTCACTTTGCATGGTACATGTTTCTGTTTTGTTTAATGTTACTTGAGCACTTTCTGTTACTTGGCAATGCACTAAATCTCCAGAATGTCGGGAAGCTCCTTTTGGAATTGCTTCGGTGTTATTTGTGTGAGCAGTTCTTGACATACACGTCTCGCACTGCCCCACAGACAGAAGTAATGAATTTGCGTGTCTGATAATGACTCTGCCTTTTGAGTTTTGCACCTGGTCCACGTTATGAGCTGTCAGTTTTTGGTTTTTTTTAGTCAGCGAAATTATTTGATGGAGAACTTGGGAATGTATCAAGGAGAATGGTCATTGTCTGTAAATGTCTGGAAAACATTCCTCTCTGTGTCATTTCAAAACATTCCGCCTCAAGAAAAAAATAAAATTCAAACACGCTGACTTAGTAACACACAGCATTCGTTTTTGCAAGTGGTCTATTCAAACTGTTGTCAGGAACTGGAGTGTCACAGAATTACCGAGCACGGAAGCAAACCTTCCTATCCAACTTGCACCTGTTGAACAGATGACTGTAACTAATCTAAACATATTTGCCAATATTTGTCCCTTTTCTCTCCGAACAATTCCTGTCTGCATACCCATATAGATTCCTTTGAAGTGTTGTGAGTGCACCAAACTCTGCCACTAAATGTGGCAATTTATTCCGCACGCACAAAAATGTCTGTATTAAAAACAAGTGTCGCTCACGTCCCTTTCAAATTGTACGGCTCTCACATTAAACCTATGCTGTCACACTGTAAATTCATGTGACTTCTGAAAAAGTGTAGATTGACTATGTTCTCTGCTCGTCTACCTCATGATTTTGTAAACTTTTCCAAGGACATCCCTCAGGCCCGAAGCTCCGGGGAAAACTGTCGAAGAATATTCAGCTTCTCAATAATGTCCACACCGTGCAAACCTTTCAAATCGTTGTAAATATTTTTTTAATTATGCTAAGGTATTCATAGAAAGTGTCAGGGGAAATTGCCTGAAGTGAAGCGATACTGACACATTAGTCTTCACAGGTTTGGCGCTTAGTTATCGTCAGGGAGCGTCGCCGAGTGGTTTAATGTTGGTAAAAGCAATGAATGCAGATGCTGGAGACCAGATTCAGGATTAGTGGTGCTGAAGAGCGCAGCAGCACAGGCAGCATCCGAGGAGCAGTAAAATTGACGTTACGGGCGAAACCCTGTATTCCTGATGAAGGGCTTTTGCCTGAAACGTCGATTTTACTGCTCCTGGGATGCTGCCTGAACTGCTGTGCTCTTCCAGCACCACGAATCCAGAGTGGTTTAATGTGCTGGGTTTAGAATCCAGTCTCTATGGCGTCGTGGGTTTGAAACCCAACTTTGCAATGGAACCACTGCAGGCAGCTTTTTATGACAGAACTACATAGGTCCTGATATTGCTTTGTGGGTGTGTTTGTTACTCCTCGGTCTCTCACCCTCTCTGCGATAAACACGGGAAAATGAGCAACTGATTCTTAAAATAATGAGAACTACTGCTGTCCACATCCTCTCGATCACTGTGCGTTTGGATGTGTACACGCACAATTTTGCTGCCAGTTGCTGTGTCTCAAATGGTCAGAGCATTTGGCTGAAATGTTGGTTGTCCAAGCCCAAAAAGAGCACAGAGCCTCAAATATTTCACATCAAGTATTGAGATCGACCATGTACTGACAACACAACCACGAGAACTCATCCATGATTGACCCTGAGTCCGCAATGAGTAGGACGGTCACGTGCAACAAAATGTGACCCCACTCTCTACAAGCCCCTGCTGCCAACAGAAAGGGGCCACTGCAGTTTCAATCAGCGGCTTCCTGCCCAGCCCTGAGACACAGCTCATGGAAACTCCTTCCTCAGGAACGGCTGTTACCGTGTGAAAGGGTAAAACATTCTAATTCAAATTTGAAATGTCTTCAGAAGATTGTTCCTGTTTTTAAAATATTTTATAATCAGAATTCCTTTCTCGAATATTAGAAGTGGTAAACTTTGTAGGGAGGTAGAACAAAGAAAGTTTTGATTGTGAGGACTCTGTCTCTTCAGCAGGTGGTATTCCCTACACTCTAATCAGAAATGATTTGGTTTCCTGAGGTATTTTCCCGATTGATTTGCAGTCTGCCAGAGTGTCTGGGAATCACTTCGGTGACCTAAGGATCAGGGTCAAAATATGAAAATATTAACAGAGAATTGAAAATCCCGGGGCAAGGCCTAAATGGATTGTAATGGTCTGAAGGAATAAATCTGAGAATTGAAAGACTTAGATAATGTTATTTGCAATGGGGAGGAATGAACGAGATTTTTGAAAATTGCCGTGTCAGTTGAATTAAACTCAGTATGAAATGATAAATTAACCAACACCAATCCTGTCCTGGTACGCTCAGTCGGTAGAGCTTGAGACCTTTAATCTCAATGGTGTGGGGTCGAGACGCACGCAGGGCGCTGTTGTTTGTTAATAGGTTTGCCGCTCTCCTTTAATGTTGTAAGAGCGAATTCGCTCGCTGCGGCAGGTTTTGTTGACACATGTTTTCCTCCGTTTTTGATCATCTCTTGGTTTCTGAGTGAAAACTGTCTCCACTGTACTGCAGGTGCAAGAGACAAGGTTATCAGTTCAGCCGAATATGCTATAAACGATGTCCCTTCCAAAACGTGAGGTTCCATTCCAAACGTTCCCCAAACAAAATGTCCAGAGACGTCGAATGTGAATGGCCACATGACAGTGACAGCTGCATGTCAAATGGTGCTGCAATAGAATTAACTGAATGAGAATGCTCTGATGGAAACCGAATGGAACTCTCCCTGAAATTCTCCCAATTCACTCGGGAAATGATGCTGTTGTGTACCCATACGTGTTTACGTAATGAACAGCTTATTGTCAGTAACAGGAGTGGGGGTGATGCAGGATAGTGAGGTTTCCGTGTGGGTCGGAAGTGATTTTTTCGAATAGAGAATTCAAACGTCCACAGAGCAGACATAGCTGATTGGTCCAAAATCAGACTTTTCCCTTCTGTTTCAGTACCAACAAAAGAAACATCATCCACAAAGATAGACTGCTGGTGGAAGAGCTTTCTGAACGGTACCTGTCTATAAGAAGTTTGCACAGCAGAACATCGAAGCCAACTGAGATAAAAATCTACAGTGCAAAATCTACAAAGTAGAATTGACAAAGCTGACTGGTTTTGAAACGTGATTTTTTTTGGTAAATCTTAATCGTGGTGTTTTGTTTTATCGGACCAGTATTGTAGAGTGGGAGGTAAAAGATAAGTTTAACGAAACGAGATCTAAATAGATAGTCATTTTAATATTCTCTGTTGGAGTTAAATAGCAAAATTGTCAATTTTACTTTCAACAGTGACCTATGCAAATGGTTCTTTGCCTCTCGAAATTTAACAAATTCTGGCATGAGGTGAACTTTTTCTCTGTGGCTGGTTTAATTTAGGAGAGGGGTTTACTCTGTGTCATAACAGTTTGGGGCCCTTCGAATGCGATTTGAACGGGTTTAGACAGATCCAGTCTGGGACTCAGGCAGATTTAAATAGGTTTAGGGTATGAAAACGCACAGTAGATTTAATCATTTGCGCATTATTGTCCGCGAGTTTTAAACAAAAAGTCAGTGAGACACTTTGTTTAATTTTGGTGACTTGTGGTTGGTTAAATTAAAGGTGAGAGAAATGGCTCTTAAAATGTTGAAGAGGTTCTGGGGTTTGAAGATGATTCTCACATTTGCCGAGGGCGTTTAGAAGGAAAGATAAAGGCAAAACTTTTAGAATTAGCAATGTACTTAGATTTGTGTTTCACCAAGAACAAGAGTTACGCTGAAATTGTCAGGAAATTACTCAAACACGAAGTTATATCAGAGAAACAAATTACAATTCAAAAAAGATTACAATTCAAGAAAATGCAGTTTAAAGATAAACGAAAGGAAAGAGACAGAGAAGGAAGAAAGCGAAAACAAGAGAGAAGAGAGAGAGAAAAAAAAGAAGTTTCGTAGCTGAGCAAAGAGAGAGAGAGAGAAGAAAAGGCGAGAGAAAGAGAAAGATGATGCTTAGCTCAGCACAAAGGGAGCGAATTTGAACTTGAGAAGTTGCGATTTAGTTAGCAAAGTCAAGTTAACATGATGGAGATTAAAAGGGACATTAGTGACATATACAACTATGTCAAAACTCTGCCACATTTTGATGAGAAAGATGTTGAAGCCTTCTTTATTTCACTTGAAAAATTGGCTAGGCAGATGGAATGGTCTGAGGATTTATGGGTAATGCTACTTCGGACTAAGCTGTTTGGCAGAGCTAGATAAGTATTCGCTGCGCTGTCAGAAGAGAGGGTCAAGAGATTATGAAGACGTCAAACAACGTGTTTTATGTGCTTACGAATTGGTACTGGAAGTAAATAGATATCAGTTCGGAAACATAAAGAAGGAACCAAATCAGCCTTATGTTGAGTTCGAAAGAATTAAACAGGCATTTTGATAGATGGCTGAAGGCTTTAAAGCCAGATAAGACCTATGAGACTCTAAAGGAGATTATTCTGCTGGAGGAGTTTAAAACTTCACTTCCAGAGATTATAATAATTCACGTGTAGGAACAGAAAGTTCAGGAATTGAGAAAGGCAGGAGAATTAGCAGATGAATACATGTTGCTGCATAAGACAGGCTGCCAGCCAGAATTCTGTCCCGTGTGGGATAGAATTTGGGAGAAGGGGAGACGCTACACTATAAAAGAAAGAGTAGAAAATAAGAGTTTGCCACAGATTAAAGAAGATGCCCAAGAGAGTGGAAAGGAGATGAAAGGCCTGAACAGTTTTCATTGTAATGGAAGGGGACACAGAAAATTCCAGTGCCTGTGGTTTCAGATGGGCATTGGGAAACGATGTTTCCACTGATAAGGAGGGATATATATGAATACAATGCTCATCGTTAAGAAAAGGACTGTGGGAAAAGATGTGATAAAAGAATGTAAGCCAGTGGCATCAGTGAATGTCTTAAAGGAGACCCCAACTAGAGCCGAGGAGTTGCAGGAAAGTGCACAGCCTAGTCAGGGGCTGGGTATGGAGTTAGTATCTAATCTCGATAAAGAATTCGCCTCAGTGACTAAAGTCTACTCAGTAATAAGTGGGGTAGAAGGGCAAGAAGTTATAATTTTGAGAGATGCATGAACTCACCAGTCGCTAATAGAAAGAGATGAACGAATTCGCAGGCTTTCTGATCTGTTACCAGAGAGTATAGTAATTTATGGGAAAGATAGACAGAAATTTAGCGTTCCCCTATGGAAGATCAGGTTGGAGTGCCTACGCAAGACTGGGGAAGTTACAGTGGGAATGATTGACATTGTGTCGGATTCAGGAATCCAGTTTGTTCTTGGGAATGATTTAGCAGGATCCAAGTTGGGAGCGACACCCTTAGTTGTGGAGAAGCCCAAGGAAGACCAAGAAAGTGACGAGTTAAATCAGAAATATCCTGGCATTTTCCAAGACTGTCCAGTAGCCAGATCCCACTATCATAAGTCACAGCATGATGCACAGCTAAAGACAAAGATTAAGGAGTTTAGGTTTAGTTAGCTGGTACCCTGATTGCCTTAATGGTGCAGGGAAAACCTGAACAAGCAGAGGGTCAGACAGAAGTGTTTTGTCCTGAAAGGCAAAGGGACTTGCAACAGGCAGACAAGATGATAAAAGATATATATGTGGATGTGTACTCTGAAAAGGAGGCAGAGGATATTCTTGAGAGTTATTATCCGAAAGATAGATCTTAAGATGGAAATGAAGACCACATCAGGTCGGTGCAGAGAAGACATGTGCCGAGGTGCACCAGATTGTGTTGCCGGTAGCATAGAGACAGGAAGTTTTACGTGTAGCACATGAACTACCTGTAAGAGGTCACCTAGGTTTAAGAAAGACTCGGGCTAAGGGAGAAAACATTTTTATTGACCTGGAATGCACAAAAATGTGGTTAACGTTTGGCATACGTGTCATTCATGCCAAATAGTAGGTAGGCCACGGGCAGTAATGAAACTAACACCTCAGTTGCCAATTCCCATATTCGAAGACGCCATCATGTGGGATATAAATGAGTGTGTATGTCCACTCCTGAAAAGTAGAGGAGAGAAAGAATTGGAGAAACAGGTGGCAGTTACTGCCCCACAGAGTGAGGAATCAAATTCAAATGTTTTGGATTTTGATGTGCTTCAAAATATGTTTAAAATGCAGAAGTCCTTGAGCAGTGGGTTAAGTTCGTAAGCTACCTGTCTCAGGAGCATAGAGCGCAGCTGACAGGTTCGTTATTGCAGTATGAGGACATATGTAAAAATTATATGGAGGGGGACTAATGCTATTGTACATGAAGTAGACGGAGAGAATAGTATTCCTATAAAACAACGCCCATATCGTCTTAATCCTCTCAAAGCCAGACAGGTCCATACGGAGGTGGAGGCTATGCTCAATGAGGACATCACCAAACAAAGCCAGACCTTATGGAACTCGCCAATTATCTTAGTTCCCAAACTGAATGGGACTCAATGATTTTGCTTGTGTGAGAATCGAACCCACTTAATCAATAATTTTCAGTCCGAGTCAAAGAGTTCTGAAGCAGCACATTTATTCGAACAACTTTAAAGATGGGTGGCTATAGGAGGAGAGACACACCCGACAGTAAAATACAGAGCTTTTTATACTTTTATGAGGGGACTCTCGACATCCATACACTGAGCAATAAACCTATCATAAGTGTCTACTTCGTTCTATCACTTCATTTGATTATTACATGTGCCCGTTATTCTTTCATTTGGTAATTCCATGCACCCAAACCTAAGCCTATCATACTTATTAATTACCTCTCTTGTTTTTCTTTAAATCTGCCTTATTTGTCTGCCCGTGTTCGTTACAGCCTTCCTGTTATTTTGTCCAGTTTCTCTTTTCTTATCTAACCTTCTGGCTTCTGAGATCATCCTTTACTATATTGATAGTCCAAAAAGCGGACCTACAAACTATGAGCGTATTCCAAAATGCCCCTCCTGAATCTTTTTTTCTTTTGTGGTCAGCTACAACACTCAAAGTAATTTCTTAGCTTAAAACTATTTCGTAAAAGACCCTCTATATTCGTTAAAATTAACATACACCTGACAACCTGAAATTTTTCTCCCAATCCCTCCTTTTCGTTTTGTCAGTGTATGTTGATGTTCTTCATTCTGGGACAATTAGGCCTCCAGGTTAGAGAGCATCAGACCTGAAAGTTTATCTACTTTGGAAATGCCTTCTGGGGTATTCTCAAAATCATAAGTTGTTAATAAGTAAAGGCCGTCCCCCTGCATACCATTCAGGGGCATCTGTTTGGTCAAGGTGGTCTCAATCATGCCCTGAGCGAGACCCCGAATACAAGGAATAATACAACAGCCCAGTGTTGCCAGAATCTAAACCACCACCAACAAGGAGGTTAGAATAGAAACCACAACTCCTTTCCATTTGCCGAACCAAGACTCCAACCAAACCCGTTATTGAAGTGTCCACTCCAGAATTTTCAGCCAATTAACGTGAGAGGCACGTCAATCCTTGTAAGGCTCGAGTAATCGAGCCATCTGGGGCCGTGTTATTCGGAATAAAGATACAGCATCTTCCCCCTAACATAACACAAACTCCCCCTTTTTTCTGCCAACATCATATCTAAGGCCATCCTATTTTCCCAGGTCATCCTGCTTGTGGCATCTAACTGTTCAGCTATTACTTTAACAGTGTTTCCTGTGCAATTTATAAATCTTTGTTGGTTATAAAAAATGTAATTAATCCAATCGACATTTTTATTAATCGAAACCCTCCAGAAAAGAGATTCAAATCCAGCTGCTATTTTTGAGAATGTAACTCTGAAGATGGACGAGGGAGTTCCAGTAGATGTAGTGTACCTGGACTTGCAGAAAGCTTTTGAAAAAGTCCCACATGGGAGGTTCGTGAGCAAAATGAGGGCGCATGGTATTGGGGGCAAAGTACTAACTTGCATTCAAAGTTGGTTGGCTGATAGGAAACAAAGAGTAGTGATAAACGGCTCCCTTTCGGAATGGCAGGCAGTGACCAATGGGGTACCGCATGGACCAGTGCTGGGACCGCAGCTTTTTACAATATATGTTAATGATATAGAAGATGGTATGAGTAATAACGTTAGCAAATTTGCTGATGATACTAAGCTGGCTGGTAGGGTGAAATGTGATGAGGATGTCAGGAGATTACAGGGTGACCTGGACAAGTTAGGTGAGTGGTCAGATGCATGGCAGATGCAGTTTAATGTTGATACATGCATGGTTATCCATTTTGGTGGCAAGATCAGGATGGCAGATTACTACCTAAATGGAATTAATTGAGGTAAAGGGGTAGTACAGAGAGATCTGGGTGTTCTTGTACACCAGGCAATGAAGGTAAACATGCAGGTACAGCAGGTAGTGAAGAAGGCTAATAGCATTCTGGCCTTCATAACAAGAGGGATTCAGTATAGAAGCAAATAGGTTCTTCGACAGCTGTACAGGGCCCTGGAGAGACCACACCTGGAGTTCTGTGTGCAGTTCTGGTCTCCACATTTGAGAAAAGGCATTCTGGCTATTGACAGAGTGCAGCGTAGGTTCACGAGGTCAATTCCTGGAATGGCGGGACTATCTTACACTGAAAGACTGAATCGAATGGGCTTGTATACCCTTGAGTTTAGAAGACTGAGAGGGGCTATAATTGAGACATATAAGATTATGAAAGGATTGGACACTCTGGAGGCAAGGAAACATGTTTCCGCTGATGGGTGAGTGCTGAACCAGAGGACACAGCTTAAAAATACGGGGTAGACCGTTTTGGACAGAGATGAGGAGAAACGTCTTCACCCAGAGAGTGGTAGCTGTGCGGAATGCTCTGTCCCAGAGGGCAGTGGAGGCCCAGTCTCTTGATTCATTGAAGAAAGAGTTGAAGAGAGCTCTCAAGGATTGTGGAATCAACGGTTATGGAGATAAGGCAGGAACAGGATACTGATTAAGGATGATCAACCATGATCATATTGAATGGTGGTGCAGGCTCGATGGGCAGAATGGCCTACTCCTCCACTTATTGTCTATTGTCTATTGTCGATCTGGTTATGAGGCTTAAATTCATCAGGCACCCCTCTGGGAACCCCTATCCCGTTCAAATAAATATCATCATTAAGGAAGGTGGCAAACACTGACCGTGCACTCCTCGTTTTCCCCATTCCAGGAATCTCCCGTTTTTCAAATGCTAGGCTGAATGGAATAGTCAGTTGCACAATTGCCCAAGTGCCTCGCCAGTCAGAGGGCATAGTAGGTCTTAGAATCTTTCCACCACAGTACCACCACAAATCCACTTGGGGTATCTTTAAAGCTGAATAGTTTCCTCCCAACACTGTCTCGTGAACCGATTCAATTTCCGAGCAGGACTTTAAGTCTGCTAGACATCGGGAACAGTCCGACACCTGCCTTCACACACAGGAGGTGCGATTCCCGACCACGTCCAAAAATGAAGGGGGACATTTAAATCCTCCGTCAGGGGAGGGAACATCAACAGCAAAGACCGACAGCCTCTGTCCCCCCACGGTGTCTTATCCTGGTACAGGGCTATCATACATACCATACCAGCCGTGTCCCGCTTCCACCCGAACGGAAAGGGAACCATGCGAGTCACCACTCTAACTGAGGCACATGCATAGCAAATACCTTTATTCAGACTTTTCACAGCGAATTTCACCCATTCAACCCAGGCATTTGTATCCCCGTATACCGTTTCTATTTCAAGAGACTGTTTCAAGTCTTTCAGCTCTACAATTGTGACCCCCTCCCCCCAACCTTGGTATTCGTACTTTCCACTATGTTCCCATTTGTCACCTGTAGGCGAAAACAACATTCCGAGAAAATCAAATTCTGCCTGCCAGTTGTCATTTCTATGCCAAATGCTTCATTGAGCTGGACCTGGTGAACCCTCCCCCACCCCCCACCCACCCACACCGCCGGTCATATATCCCTTCCTTCAACGTAGTATTCTTTACTGTAATGTACACTGGGTTGCACCTTTGGTCTGGACAATCGGGGGAGGCCGAATATGGTTTCGATGTACTTGGATGAGTGGATTTTCCTAAGGTTTGCCCTTACCGTGAAATGTATTCCAAAATGTATTCCTATCACCAAGAGCAGCCATCTCTGCATGGGGCACAGGGGGTCAGAGAATTCGAGGTCTAATTTCTTTCCATTTTGCACTGAGTAACCTCCATAGGATTTGAGATGAATTGCTGAGTTACTATACTTATCTGACTTTCCACAGTCCCACAATCTACCAACTGCAAATATCGGCTTCTATGACATGGGGATTGGTACTCCGGGGGACCATTAGTACCATATAAGACGTTATTCCTAAAATGCAATCAAGGAAGGGGAGCAAAAAGGCTAAACTATACACTCTCTCCATTCGTGAAAAGGGCGTGCCGAGAGACTAAACCAACAATTTGACAGAAACTTATCCCGCGATCACGTTGCAACCGTACAAACAATCACTTATCAGTCCATTAAATGGTCCGTTAAACAGTTCTCTTTAACTTGAGTTGAAGGTGTTCCGTTGTTGTCTCTGCTCTCCAAATTCCCTTGTCGTTCGGGGGCTTCACTGGCCCTTTGATTCTTGTATAATGTGTCCAGCCCTTTTCGGCCGTCCTAATTGCCGTCTCTATCATGAGGCGGGCTTGATACGGACCTTCCCAGTCTGGCAGAAGTTTCGTCTGTGACCACGATTTGATTAGTACCAATCACCCCGTCTGAGCGGTTGCACTGCAAAGTCAAGCGGGTGGCGTCCGGGCAAGCTGACTCTGAGTTTGAAGAAAAGATAGAGAACCAGACAGGGCTAGTATATACTTCTTTAACTTCTGTTCATTAATTTGAACTATCCCTTTTGTGCCCAAATAAGGTGAGCCGAACAATATTTCATTGGGGACAATCCCAAGTCGTTTCTCGGTGCTATTCGCACCGATAGGAGAGCCAAGAGTAGACGCTTTGTCCACGGGAGTTTGGTCTCAAGTACTAATTTAGATAGTTGTTTTTTCAGCGCCTGATTCATTCTTTCAACCTTTCCTGATGGGGATGGGAATCAAAGGCTGTGAAATTCCCAGGAGATTCCTAAATTCTTCATTGTCTCCTGTAATACTTTCGAAGTAAAATTTGTACCTTGATCTGAGTCTATATGTTCTACTACAACTTACCTGGGAACTATCTGTTCAAGAATCACCTTGGATGCCCCACTCGCAGTGGCTGTAGCCAAGGGGTATGCTTCAACCCATCTGGACATATGGTCAACGAGCACCAACAGGTACTTCAACCTTCCCACGCGGGGTAACTCGGTATAATTTACCTGGATATTCTGAAATAGTCGTAGCCCAGGTGGTCGACCTCCCTGAACCTGTCTCCTCAAAAACTTTTTGTTTATCTTTTTACATGTTATACATCCTTCACATATCTGTTTGACAATGGTACATACTTCTTTACACCCATATTTTCGCAGGACTAAATCACACATTGCCTGCACCACCCCCCATGACTTCCCTGATGCAAAATGTTCATAATTTCTCGCGTCATCTCCCTTCCATCAGGTCGCAGCCAACACCCCTCTTCTGTTTTAACCGCACTAATATCTTTCAGTTCCTTCTCCTCCTCCTTACTATTAAATAACGGAGTACTCAGAGGATCAGGGAGCGAAGGTATCAGGGGACATATTACTGCCTCTGGTGGACTCATGGCCACCACCCTAGCTGCCTCATCTGCCAATCTATTCCCGCTTACTTGTAGGGTTTTCCCACTTCCTCTACCGTACCCTTGGTTTTTCTCATTTGGCCACATATTCCGTCGGTTTTCTATTTCCTGTGTTTCAGTCTTTTTTGTCTTTTGTTTCTGCTTTTCGTCCTCTCTCCTTACAAGTACTCTCTGAGCCTCTCTCAGCAATTCATTTAATGGTTTCTCACTCCATCTCAATATTTTCTGTATTTTCTTCTGAATATCTGGCCAAGACAGTCACAAAGTGTATTTTCAACAATCCTTCCCCTACTGGCCCCTCTAAATCCATCCCAGAATATTTGCGCATAGAGTCCTTCAGTCTTTGTAAAAACGCCGAGGGACTCTCTTCCTTTCCTTGACGTACCTCAAATGCATTCAATTGCTACTCCATTGCCCTTGTTAATAAAATTTTCATAATTTTCAGCTTTTCCCTATCTTCTTGTTTTTGATGATCCCAATTGGGGTCTCTTAAGGGGAACTTATCCTCTGCCTGACCTGCCCTTTCAGTTCCCATGAGGTGTTCCTGTCCCAGACCCCAAATGCTGCTTTCCTGATCAACCCTCTTTCTTCTCCACTAAATAAAATATTTAGTATGGACATCAATTCTGTCCAAGTATATACATGTGGACCCAGGAATTGATCAATTTGTTCTGACAAACCTACCGGGTCTTCTATAAGTATTTTCATTTCTTTTCTAAAGGACCTTACTTCCCCACTAGTTAAAGGGGCATTATCAAATCCAATTTCTCTTTCCCCGATCGGGACATCTCTTAATGGAAGCATGTTTTGGACCAACATTTCTTCTGCCTCCCCTTCACTTTCTTCTAATCTTTCTATTTGGCTTCTGGTGCGTTTTGCAATCGGGACCTGACTTTTATCTATTTCCTGTTCTGTCTCAGACGTGGTGGGACCTTTATCCACCTGCCCCAGTCCCACTACCTGCCCCTGACTCGTACCAGAAACCGACACGGGCTGTTGGATTCTTCCAAATGGTTGGGGGTAAATTATCTAATACCTCCCATGGGATAGAGGTGATGCACGAGGGACGTTCTTTTCATCTATTTTTACAATGCACATCCGTATTTTAGATCCACCCTTCCAACAGGAGGCATAATCAGACTCCTCCTGACTGAAGGGTTCTTTTGCATTAACATATAAATTTGAATATTGACAAACCCAGTCTTTGTCCGACCCGTACTTTGGCCAGAAGACGGCAGGATGAAGAATAGATTCCTTAGTCCATACAAAACAACAATACTTAATCATCTTCTTTCTAGCTTTTTGTCGTGTGTGTTCATTTTGTTTCCAATTTCCCAATATCTTATCCAATGGACTTTCTCGAGGAATGTTGCCAGGAACGCCTCCCTTCTCAACGGAGGATTTTCCTTTACTACTTGTTGCACAACTTATTTCACCCTTGTTTACCACCCAGTGGCCTCAATCACCTCTCCCAATAGGGATCCAATCCCTACAGAATCTGAGGAATCTTTCCCTAGAAAATCCTTGAGTCCAACTCAAGATAGGGCACGTTTTAGGGGTTAGCCTGACCCCTGTCAGGTGATTGTGGTGTCCTTGTAAATCGCGAAAAGGCAATCGAGTTAGGGGTCCCACCCCGATGAACCAGAAACCTCGAGTCCAACTCGAGGTAGGAGTCTGGTACTCCCGAACTCCCAGGTTACTTTCATTAATTCCTCATAACTACTAAAACCCAAGACCCAGCCACCAAGGTAATACTTAAAAGTCAGTTTTCTTCCCTTGGTCTGTGCACAGAGCTACCTGACTATTAGACGTCTTCCGGTTGTGCCTTCCCCCTTGGGTCCCACCCAAGGTCCCCATGAGTCCAACTCAAAGTACACACACTCACCGCCAACTGGTTCGGAACGATTCTTAAAGGATTCAATTCAGGCAATCCCTCAAGCCATCCACCGCTGAAAAGCGGGGAAGGGGCGAACCTTCTCAGTTAGCGACTGTGGGAGCCTTTTCAGGAGCTGAAGTTCATCCCGGACGAGCCCCCAATTGTGAGAAACGAACCCACTTAATCAATAATTTTCAGTCCCAGTCAAAGAGTTCCGAAGCAGTACATTTATTCGGACATCTTTAAAGATGGGTGGCTCTACGAGGAGAGTCACACTCAACAGTAAAATACAGAGTTTTTTATGAGACCCTTTTCTGAGAGGTCTCTTGACACCCCTACACTAAGCGATAAACCTATCATAAGTGCCTATTTCTTTCTATCCCCTTTATTTGGTTATTACTTGCGCCCGTTATTCCCTCATTTGGTAATTCCCTGCACCCAAGCCTAAGTCGATCATACTTATCAATTACCTCACTTGTTTTCCTTTTAAATCTGTCTAATTTGGCTGTCCTTGTTCGTTACAGCCTTTCTGTCATTTTATCCAATTCCTTTTTTCTAACCTTCTGACTTCGGAAATCAGCCTTTACTATTTTGATAGTCCAAAAAGCGGACCTAAAAACTATAACCTTATTGTGAAATGCCCCTCCTGCTTCTCTTGTGGTCAAGTTACAGTACTCAAAGTTATTTCTTAGCTTAAAACTATTTCTTTAAAGGCCCTCTATATTCGTTAAAATCAACATATACCTGACAACCTGAAAAGTTTCTCTCTCACCACAGCTCCAATATCCCTCCTTAGCTGTGTAACCTTTTCCAGTCCTGAAATACTCTGAAAATGTGGACATCCTACAATCCCCCATGTCTGCGTAATCCTCTCAGGTCCCTGCAACACCCCCGATCTGTAGAACCAACTCCAATGCTTGTCACTCTCCCGATCAGTTTCTATAAGCCTGGCTATCTATGTAACATCTTCCCATCACTATCACCCACCCTGTCAATTTCAGCTACTCAATTCTCCCCACCAATCTAACCATATCCATACGCTTCTCCAGCTCTTACACCCTTATCGATGTAAACGTTACATTCCCCGGCAACCATCCCTAAAGCAGAAACCTACTCGAGTGGGTCCAATGCTCCCTATCTGTGTTAGTGTCTCCAGGTACTATTGCTGTACCTGTCTCAGTAAGCTCTGACAGATTGTTCAGCTTTCCGGTACATTTAATATCCAGAACCTCAGCGTCTGACATCAACAAAAGTCTTCATTGACTACAGCCTTCTATATCTCTGTTCATTCCTCAATTCTATACAACTCTCTTAATCTCTGCAAATAGCACAATTCCAGAAAATGCTCCCTGTCTGCATGAACTGCCCAAATCCTATACTGAGAAGCCTCACTGTCCTTTTGATCACCTGTAGTCCCTTCAGATCTCCCTGCATCTTTCCTGACTCCATTGAATACAGCTCATCTCATGTCATAACTCCTCTAACTCATATGTTACTTCACATCTATGTGATATTCTTCAGTTACTGCAATTCTCATTCCTTATCTCCAGAGCTTCCATTCCCCTGATCAGTGTAAGGTTATTGATCCCTTGCAGCATGTTTAACACCTGTAGCAGCCTCCAACTCCTCAATGCATCCTGTCGCTGTAACCTCCTCAAATACTACAGCTCACTCTCTGTAATATCTTCCAGTATCTGCAATCCTGTTGATTTCTGTAACCTCCTCCAGCACAGCACTCCAAATGTCTGTTAACTAATGGGAATTCTTCAAACCTGCCTTCACAGTTCTCACTAGCTCTCTGAAGTCCTGCAGCCCTACAATCCTCAGTATCTCTGGCTCCTCCAATCCCGCCACTTCTCCCCGGCTGTGTGAACTGATCCAGCCCCTTCAAACCTCCCTATTTCACTCACTCCTGCAGCTCCAACTGTTGTGCATGTCAGTGTAATCCCCAGCACCAATAATCATCCCGGTCTCGATAAACTCCTGCAGCTTCAACTATCACCCCATCTATGTAATCTCCAGTTCCTCCAATCCTCCCTTTCTCTATAAATTCCGGTAGCTCCAAATGCCACCCCAAAAACCCTCTCTTTCTCTAAAACCTTCTGTAGCTCCAACTACCACCAATATCTATATAATCTCTAGTCCCGACACACGTCCCAGTCTCTGTATCTCCTGAAGCTGCAACAACCACCCCTATCTGTTTAATCTCTAGCCCTTATATTCCTCCCAATATCTGTAACTTTCTCAGGACTGATAACCCTGTATCTGTCTTTGATATCTTTCAGGCCGACAACCTATTTGATGTCAAACAACTAACAGTGGTCTCCAATCACCCGAACTGTGTAACATCCTCCCGTCTCTCCAACCCAGCTTTTCTCTGGTAGTTTCTCTGGTGTCTGTCTTCCCCTTTATCCCCGGTTACAGATCCCTGCTCAGGAAAACAATGTCTCAGTACCGAATCTGGAAGAACACAAGAATCTTCAGTTTATCAATACTTTTGCCTCATTTTTAAAAATTTAACGACTGCAAGTTCAACCTTGTCCACCTCTTCTTATCAATGTCACACCATTTTGAAGAACAGCCTGGTGAACCTTCTCTGGGCTGCCCCCAATGCAACGACATTTTCCCTCCAGTTATGGGACCAAACCTGTTTACAATGTTCTCGGTGTGGGCTGACTGGAGTCCTCTATAATTGTTACAAGCCTTCCCTATTTTTATTCTCCATTCTCTTTGGAATCAATGTCAGCAGCATTCCATTTGCCTTTTCTATGACCTGCTGGCCCTGTCTGCTACCTTTCTGAAATTTATACACAAGGATTCCCACGTTACTCTGTGATGTAGCTTTCTGCAGTTGATCTGAAACCAAGAGGTGACAGCAATAATCAGGATGGTAAACGACATGCCAAAAATGCTAACTACACACTTTGAAACCTATGGAAAAACGCAGTCCATAAGACCATCATGCATAGGTGCAGAATTAGGCCATTCGGGTCTATTCCACTATTTGATTTTTTTATTTAGATTAGATTAGATTACAGTCTGGAAACAGGGCCTTTGGCCCAACAAGTCCACACTGACCCACCGAAGCACAACGCACCCATACCCCTACATTTACCCCTTACCTAACACTACAGGCAATTTAGCATGGCCAATTCACCTGACCTGCACATCTTTGGACTGTGGGAGGAAACCGAAGAACCCAGAGGAAACCCACGCAGACACGGGGAGAACGTGCAAACTCCACACAGTGAGTCGCCTGAGGCGGGAATTGAACCCGGGTCTCTGGCGCTGTGAGGCAGCAGTACTAACCACTGTGCCACCGTGCCGCCCACATGGCTGAATTGTTTCTCAACTCTATTCTTTCACTTACCCCCTATTACCCTTGATCTCTTTACTTATCAAGAACCTAGCGATCTCTGATTTAGACACATTGAATCACTTCGTACCCACAGCCCCATGAAGCAGTGAGTTCCACAGATCCATTACCCTCTGGCTGGAGACATTCCTCCACATCTCTATTCTTAAGGGTCGTCCCTTCACTCTGAAGCTGTGCCCTTGGCCCATAGTCTCTCCTGCTCGTGGAAACATCTTGCCCACGTCCACTCCATTCAGCCCCCCCCCCCCCCCCCGCCCGTTAATCTGTAAGTTTGAATGAAATTCTGCCACTGCCTCTGAAACTACATGAAGTGCAGACCCAGAGACTTCACCTGCTCCTCATATGATACGAATTTCATCCCTGAGATCTTCCTTGGAAACATATTTCTCGTACCCTTTCACAACCTTTGTCCAGACTCTTAATGGTGCTGGGCAAGTTGTTGGAGGGAATCCTGAGGGACAGGATGTACATGTATTTGGAAAGGCAAGGATTGATTCGGGACAGTCAACATGGCTTTGTGCGTGGGAAATCATGTCTCACAAATTTGATTGAGTTGTTTGAAGAATTAACAAAGAAGATTGATGAGGGCAGAGAAGTAGATATTATCTATATGGACTTGAATAAGGCGTTCGACAAGGTTCCCCATGGGAGACTGATTAGCAAGGTTAGATCTCACGGAAAATAGGGAGAAATAGCGATTTGGATACAGAACTGGTTCAAACGTAGAAGACAGAGGGTGGTGGTGGAGGGTTGTTTTTCAGACTGGAGGCCTGTGACCAGTGGAGTGCCACAGGATCGGTGCAGGGCCCTCTGTGTTTTTGTCATTGACATAAATGATTTTGATGCGAGCATAAGAGGTACAGTTCGTAAGTTTGCAGATGACAACAAACTTGGAGCTGTAGTGGACAGCGAAGAGGGTTACCTCAAATTACAACAGGATCTGGACCAGATGGGCCAATGGGCTGAGAAGTGGCAGATGGTGTCCAATTCAGATAAATGCGAGATGCTGCATTTTGGGAAAGCAAACCTTAGCAGGATTTATACACTTAATGGTAAGGTCCTAGGGAGTATTGCTGAACAAAAAGTCCTTGGAGTGCTGGTTCATAGCTCATTGAAAGTGGAGTCGCAGGTAGATAGGATAGTGAAGAAAGCGTTTGGTATGCTTTCCTTAATGGGTCAGAGTATTGAGTACAAGAGTTGGGAGGTCATTTTGTGGCTGTACAGGACATTGGTTTGGCCACTGTTGGAATATCGTGTGTAATTCTGGTCTCCTTCCTATCGGAAAGATGTTGTGAAATTTAAAAGGGTTCAGAAAAGATTTACAGGGATGTTGCCAGGGTTGGAAGATCTGAGCTACAGGGAGAGGCTGAACAGGCTGGGGTTGTTTTCCTTGGAGCGTCGGAGGCTGAGGGGTGACCTTATAGAGGTTTACAAAATTATGAGGGGCATGGATAGGATAAATAGACAAAGTCTTTTCCCTGGGATCGGGGAATCCATAACTAGAGGACATAAGTTATAGTGAGATAGGAAAGATATAATAGAGACCTAAGGGGCAATTTTCACATGCAGAGAGTGGTACGTGTATGGAATGAGCTGCCAGAGAATGTGGTGGAACCTCGTACAATTGCAACATTTATGCGGCATTTGGATGGGTATATGAATAGGAAATGTTTGGAGGTATATGGGCCGGACGTTGGCAGATGGGACTAGATTGGGTTGGGATATCTGGTTGGCATGGATGGGTTGGACTGAAGGGTCTGTTTCCATGCTGTACATCTCTCTATGACTCTATGTGTAGAGTGTAGTTCCAACTCTGTCTCCTGCGGTGCTCCACTCATCACCAGTTCCCAACGTGAAAAAGACCCCTTTCTTCACACTCTCTGCCTTGTGCCAGACAAATCCTCTATCCATGCTCAGCATGTTGTTCTGAATTAGAAATTTCATTTCACACCCACTGCTGGATTTAATTTTCTGTCTGGTTGTAAACAGCAGAGTTTCACCATTACCTTCCCATCTGTAATTCCCTGGAGTAGGTGGTGGTGAGCTACCTTCCTGACCCATTGCAGGCCTTTGGGTGTGGGGGACAGACACAGTGCTGGGAGGATGGAGTATGGCTTGGAGGGCACCTTGAAAATGCTGGTGTTCCCATGCACCTGGAGCTCCTGTCCTTCCGGGGTATAGTGGTTCTGGGTTTATGAAATTCTGTTGAAAGGGCCTTCCTGAGTTTCCTCAGTGCTACTTATAGATCTTTTATTCCTTCATTCATTCATGAACATGAGCTTTGTTGGCTGAGCGAGCATTTATTGGTGATTTGGAGTTGTCCCTGAGAAGGTGGTAGTGAGCTGCCTTCCTGAGCCACTTCACCAGCTGTTTGAAATGTTGTTATCTGTGTACCCACCAGCAAGCACTACAACACTCCTCATGTCTGTAACTGCATACAGAGAATGCAGCTCTCCCTTCCATATCTGACATCCTCCCCGCCATATAAATGACAGTTCCTCACAATATCTCACCTCCTCCATTTCCATCTGTGCTTGAGATCACTAAAATTTCTTTATTCTTGTTTAAACTTCTGATCACCAAAAAAAACTCCCTTTTTAAATTTGTAACCCCTTCAGTTTCTGTTACTCTCCATATAACTGTAATCAATGATAGCACAGATTCCCTTACTAAATCGCTGTAATTACAATGGTTGCATGTGCTGAATTGGCAATTTTCTTCCTCCTTATTAATCTCAGGAGTTCCAGCTCCTACAATCCCACTATGTGGAATGCACCAATTCTCTGCACCTCCTCATTTCCTGAGGATCCTTGAAAACCACCAGTGCCCCAAAGGTTTATATTCCCCCCAGTTACTGCAAGTCTTCTCACTCTGTCTCATCCAAGTCTCTCACATCCAAGTCTCCATCCAAGTTTCCAGGACAAGACAATACTTGCTGGTTGTCAATTTGCATTTGTTGAAGTCTACACATCTCTGTAAGCAGCTCCGAAAGACTCTACAAAGCTCCATCATGAACACGCCACAATCTCTCTATTTCCTTTGCCTTCTTTAATGTCTGAAACTCTCACTGTATCTTTCAGTAAACTTCTTAAGTTGCTGAAGGTCTGCGTAGCTCCCGAGAAAACCTGTTACATCCCATATAGTTCGCTCAATCACTGTAACACCCTCTGCTCTGTCTAAACCTCCTCTTTTCCACTATCTTCCATGCACAACAGCGATCCTGTAAGAGAGCAGTGTTGAATGGGATGTTATAAATCTAAGCTGAGGCTTGAGGCCAACCATGACCTGGGAGTCACAATGGGAGGGAACCTGAGAGAGAGCAGCACAGAGCGGGAGAATATACATCAGCAACGAGGATCGAGGCCGACTGGGGCTTGGAGTTGGTGAAACAGCAGAGCAGGAGGCTCGAAATCAGACCGAATCACAGAGGGAGTGACCATGTGACAAAGCAACTTGGAGCAGGAGCATGAGGCTAACTCACACGTGGGGGTTACAGAGGCAGCAAAGTGGGAGGGTATAAATCAGCATGAGGTTCAAGGCCTAATCGTGCCTGGGAGTCACAGAGACGGTGACCCTGTGAGGGAGCGGAGTGGACTGGGAGCTGGAGGATTACACGTCCCTGGGAGTCACAGAGACGGTGACCCTGTGAGGGAGCAGAGTGGAGTGGGATCTGGAGGATTACAAGTTCCTGGGAGTCACAGAGATAACGTTATGCTACTGGGATCTGCCTGCGCTGACTTTGAAAGACATGCAAGAGCCATCACAGAAAAGGCTGTAAGTTCATTGGCTGATAAAAAGACCGTTAATTGCTATATGTTAGCAATTTTTTTTCAACTTCTGAAATATGGGTTGAACACAGAAATAAGAAGGAGAAGTGAATTGTGAGCCAATATAATAAATTACCCTCAGTAAGCCACAGTTGAATAAGGGACTTAACCATATTGTTGTTTCCCGAATGTTAACTTCATTCTAAGTAATTTATTAAGTTTCTCCAGACATGTTGTATTTTAAGACATGGCAAGACATATTCGTCAGATGGAAAATGTCATCTGTTACATTGGGAAATCATAGACCCTGCTCGTGTCCTAGATGGACACTGGGTCATAGAGCTCAGATAGCAACTACAGACTCTATGGGGCATCTGTGATGCTGCGAGTTTGGTGGATAGCACACACCCACAGCAGACCACCCTGCAGATATGACGGCCTGGAAGAAGGATGGGTCTGGGGGACTGGGCAATCGGAGATAAACAGTCAGTGAATACAAGAATATCATGGTGTCTCCCTCCCAATACAATTTCCCAGTTTGGAAGCTGATGAAGGTGTAGGCTGCTCAAGGGAGGGCAGTCAGAGCCATGTCTGTGGCCCCACAAGCAGCCTGACTGTACAGGAGGGGAGGGAGAAGGAAGGAGGAGCAATAGTCACAGGGGAGATAGGAAAGTGAAGAAGGTGTTAGCGTGTCTGTAATTCCATTGTAGTGGGGTTAAGAATGTTACTGTGTCTACAGGATATTCGTCTGGGGGACAGTGAGCAGTCGAAGGTCATGTCCATGTTGGTAGGAATGACCTGGATAGGAAGGGCGAAGTGGTCTGGGAGTCAGAATTTAGGGAGCTAGGTGGATGGTTAGCAAGCAGGTCTGAAAATGTAGCAATCCCTGGAATACTCGCAGGTCCGTGTCCAAGTGAGAACAGGACTCGGAGTTTTAGCTAGATGAGAGTGTGACTGAAACGATGGTGCAGAAGCACGGGCTTCAGATTCCTGGGACATTGGGACTAGTTCTGGGGAAGACAGCAACTGTACAAGCTGGATGGGCTAACGTGACGGAGCTGGGACTGAATTTCTTACGGGGGTTTTGGAAGGGATTGAAAATAACATGGTGTGTGCTTAGGATACAAAAAGAAATAGTAGAGGAGACTACCAGGATTCTCAAAATAATGGGAGATATAGTTGGTACTAATTTACAACAAGTTTAACACTGGACGATGGAGTAAGAAAGAAAGCCTTAATCTGAGGTACTCTGCATGGACATGAATACTCGGAGTGTGGGGAGTTCCAGTTGCAGATTGCTTTGTAGTAATCTGAAGTACTGATCACCTCGAGCTGGCTCAAGGAATGACATGACTGGGTGTTAAATATTGCTGAGTATAAAGGATTCCAAAATGATAGAAGGGAAGGAAAAGGATGAAGGTAGAAGTATTTGTTTAGATTAGCATTAGATAATGGGTCCAAGAGAAAGAGGATACGTCCAAGGACACAATGAATTTGGCTGGAGCTACACAACAAGTATACAATTACACTTTGAGGTACAGTCTGTCGGGCAGCAACCAAAGAAATGATGGAGAGTAAATATGCAGGATCATTTGAGGGCGATGACAATACTACAGGTTAGTTATACTGAGAAACCTAATGTTTCCAGATACAGACAGGGATACTGGTGGTGAGGGATCACGAGGGTCAAGTGTTCCTGGATTACATGGAGGAGAGCTCACTGCAGGAGTATGTATCCAGCCCAAGAGAGCATGTACTATTGGACAAGAGGTGGGGCAAGTGGATCCAGTGTCAGTAGGGGAACGTTTTGGGGCACAGCGATCATTTTATGTTAAAGTTCAGAATGATGGCACAGAATGATATGCAATAATTGAGCGTGAGAAACATTAGTTGACTAAGAGCAGCCTTCAATGGGGCAAGAATGAAGCTGGAAACTTTTCAACAAGGCCAGTGAAATGGTAGCTTTAAATAGTGTGAACCAGGTCAGATGTAGCTGTCATTATGATGATGGGGCTGCAGTGTGACAACGACAGATCTGGATAATCAAAGGGTTTTCCCATTTACACAGGAAGGGTAAATAGGTCAACACAGGGAAGTAGCATTGTGTATAAAGAATGGGATCAGTATTATTGTGATGCTCATCAATTTACACACTGCTCCGCCCTGCCCTCACCCCTCATCTCTGCGTATTGATCCTATCTGATGTTGGTAACCTTTGAAACCTTCGTGGGCGGCACGGTGGCATAGTGCTCAGCACTGCTGCCTCACAGCGCCAGAGACCCGGGTTCAATTCCCACCTTAGGCGACTCTCTGTGCGGAGTTTGCACGTTCTCCCCGTGTCTGCGTGGGTTTACTCCGGGTGCTCCGGTTTCCTCCCACAGTCCAAAAATGTGCAGGTTAGGTGAATTGGCCACGTTAAATTGCTCGTAGTGTTAGGTGAAGGGGTAAATGCAGGGGAATGGGTCTGGGTGGCTTGCGCTTCGGCGGGTCGGTGTGGACTTGTTGGGCCGAAGGGTCTATTTCCACTACTGTAAGTAATCTAATCTAATCTAAAACTTCAGAAAATAGCACAGTACAGAGGAGATCTCACAGTCCGCATTGTCACGTTGTTTTTTAAAGTCCTAGTTATGTCTCTCCGAATGCTGTAGGACTTCAGGTGCAGATCCGGGCACCTTTTTAAAATGGTTTGAGAGTTTCTGCCTCTACTCCATGTGTGACTCCCAGGTCCCGACCCTAATCTGTGTGAAATAACAACCTTCCTCACTACTTTTATGATATTTCCATCAATTAGATTCAATATTCGCCACTGGTAACTGAGCTCTCCAACAGGAACGAGGTGTTCTCTCCCTTTCTACCCAGGGGACTGACAATATGTGCACCCCAATCAAATCTCTTCTCAGCATCCTCCGTTCCTATCTTTTCTCATAACTGCACTTCAACTGTCACAGGATGAAGAATCTCCTCTGTATCCTCTCCAGTCCAATTCCATCCTTCCATGTGATGAGGTGACCAAAACTGTACACAGTTCCCAACCTGCGATTGAACTAATTATTTATGCAGTTCCTGCATAGGCTTCCTGCTCTGAAGAGTATTTTGTCTGACAGACGAAATAATGCCATTTGCTACAATAAAAAGATTATTGGTGTTTCTAGCTACCTTCATTTATCTGCCCACACTGACCATACTCTCATTTATTGCCCATTCCTCTCTATTGTTGATGTCCCCAAATGCCTTGCATTGCACTTCTCTTTGTTGTTTGCTTCCTTCACCTGGACCCCATAGTTTCTGTTTTTAAACAGCCTGCCATGGGCTGTCTCGTCAAATCCAATAATTCACACGCAGTAACAAGTTACTGCCTCAAACCAACACAGTCAGATTAATTACACACAATCTTCCTGGAACAAATCCAGACTGACTGTCCTGGAGTCCCTGCGATTTCCTCAGTGACCGTTTACCCACTGAGTTAGAATTCCAGCTTCGACCTATTCAGTCAGTCCCTTGCTCCACATTAAACAAAGCTGCGGTATGAGCCATTCTCCAGATCTCCGGCATCATCCCTTCACCCAGGGAGGATTGGATAATGTAGGCAACTATAAGGCAGGGGATTTTCCACGGCTCCTTTTACGAGTCTGGAACATTGTGTAACCCCTATTTTAAGGATTTGAATCTCCTGTAAAATTCTCCACTCCACGTTTATTGTTCCCAATATTTCATCCCTATTTTGATTCAGACAGACAGAAACCTAAACAATCTTATGATTTGGTCAAGTCCCATTTTAGTCGAGTTTCATGCAGGATGACTCTCCACAAGGTGAAGTGCATTTTCTCATTATACCATCCCCAATCTGCCTCATTAACTAACTTCCGTGCCCACGTGGTCTTCCTGTCATCTGACATTAACCTGATGTTTTTTGCCTCTTTGTCATAACAACTGCCCACTGCCTGGATATCCAAGAATGCACTGGACTCCCTGTTAAAGTGGGCATCTTTAAAAACTCATTATACTTTTGGACTGTAAATCCGAAACTGCCCTAGACATGGCAGAGGGGATAACACTGGGGCCCCACTTTGTGGACAAGCCCCTGATATTCTGGTGATAACATGGTGCAGGAGAGGGACATTATTTTCCTCTAAGACTGGCAGGAGAGGCCATGGCACCAGACCCTGCCACCTTCGCCCGTTGTTGACCCCTGTGTCAGTGAAGTGCCAGCCTTCTGGGTGAATGCCCAATATAGTAAGAAGGAGATCGGTGACCTTCCCCACTCTACCAGGGTAAGTGCCACCATCTGCACTTCGTGCCCTCACCCTCACTCTCTCTGTTACTGCACCCACCTCCTACCAAGGCTCATGTTCTCCCACTCTCACTGAATGCAGCACCTTCTCTCAGTCTCTCTCTAACTGCTTCTCTGTTCCTCTCCCCAACTCTGCCTGGTGTCTGTGCTGCCTACTCATTCACTCAGGACACCTCACTACCTTTCCCCCAGCTGTACCAGCTGTAACAAATAATTCCACCTCCCTTAATACTGCTGGTAATTCTCACATTTCGGAAGGTGCTGCCCCACACGAGAGCAGAAAGAGCCAAGAGGGATAAGTGGCTCCCCAACATTCAGCTCCTCACTCTATCACAGGGGAAGGGTCCTTACCCTAACAACCAGGAGAGGCTGACTGACCGTGTCCGAGCTCCCGGACTGGGACCTGAGACTCCCCCTGACTCCCTGTGCTGGGCACCGTGACTGACCATGTCCAAGCTCCCAGAGTGGGATATGAGACTCCCCCTGACTCACTCTGCTGGGCACCGTGACTGACCGTGACTAAGCTCGCTGACTGGGATCTGAGACTCCCCCTGACTCACTGTGCTGGGCACCGTGACTGACCGTGTCCAAGCTCCCAGACTGGGATCTGAGACTCCCCCTGACACACTGTGCTGGGCACCGTGACTGACCGTGTCTAAGCTCGCTGACTGGGATCTGAGACTCCCCCTGACTCACTGTGCTGGGCACCGTGACTGACCATGTCCAAGCTCCCTGACTAGGATCTGAGACTTCCCCGACTCACTGTGCTGGGCACCGTGACTGACCGTGTCTAAGCTCCCGGACTGGGATCTGAGACTCCCCCTGACTCCCTGTGCTGGGCACCTTGACTGACCGTGTCCAAGCTCCCAGACTGGGAACTGAGGCTCCCCCTGACTCCCTGTGCTGGGCACCGTGACTGACCGTGTCCGAGCTCCCAGACTGGGATCTGAGACTCCCCCTGACTCCCTGTGCTGGGCACCGTGACTGACCGTGTCCGAGCTCCCAGACTGGGATCTGAGACTCCCCCTGACTCCCTGTGCTGGGCACCGTGAATGACTGTGTGGACAATGATACCAAACTTCCTGGGTTTGTGTCTGTGCGAAACACCAAGACAATACAGCAGGTGGGTGAGCCTGGTAGCTCTGGCTGAGTGGTAACACTGCTAAAGGCAGGGTAAGCCAAGGCAATAATTCTGCGAGTATTCAAGTCAGCTCAAAGTGAGTGTGTACAAGCACGGAGTGAGAAGACCAGAGGGACAGTCCATGAGCTGGGTGTGTGTCTCTGAGCTCAGTGTCCCCGCAGCAGTATTGAGTATGTCCAAGCACACAGTGAGCAGCCTAGAGGCACAGTCCATGAGTTGTGTGTGTATCCCTGAGCAGTGTCCTTACAATTAGAGTTGTCAGTGCATCCCCAGCTGCAGCAGTGAAGTACGGAAGTGTACTGTCAGTGGGTCGGATATGTGCTAGGAATGCATGGTGAGGCTGGCATGTGAAAAATGCCAGCATTGGTGGGTGTGGAGTACATGTAGTTTCTGTTCGTGCATTGTCACCCGAGACGTTCGTGTCCAAGAGAGAAGGCCGCATGAGCAAGGAGCAAGATGGAGTCACCAGTTACCAACTCTGGCATTCATGTCAAATTCTCCGTATTGAGCTTCCCCACAGTGGGAGGGAGGATATGAAGGTGAAAATTGATGAGGAGAGATCTACAATAATGTGGCTGTTGATCATCAGTCATCATTCAGTCAGCACCTCGCCACTGCTGCACTCAAATCTTGACTTAAAGAACAGTCCAGCACAGGAACAGACCGTTCCGACCAGCAAGCCCACACTGACACATGATGCCCTTCGAAAGTTAAAACGAAAGTTTTTGCTTCTACACATTGTATGTCAATCTTTTCTCTGCTTTCTCTTCTCTGTGCCAAGATACGTCTTAATTCTTGCTATATTAGCTCCTTCCCCTCTATCAGTGCATCCCAGTCACTTGCACATTCTGTCTGGAAAAGCAAAAAAAAACTTACCTATCATGTCTCCTGAACTTTCTCCCTTTTATCTAAAACCTATGGTCCCTAGTAATTGATATTTCTCCTCTGGGAAAAAGCCTCTAACTGTCCTTCTATCTATGCCTTTGACAGTTTTGTAAATGTCTATCAGGTTGCCCCATAGTCAATGTTGCCCAGATGCAAATAAACTATGTTTGTTCAATTTCTCCTTCTGGCTAATACAGACCAGACAACATGCTGGAAAAACTTTTTCATATCCTCTCCAACACTTCCACATCGTGTGGCAAAGAGGACTCGACAGAATATTCCAATGTGCCCGAAATAAGTTTCTCCACAGCTGCAATATGACCTGGTAATTTTCATACACCATGCTCCGATGCCTGTCTGCAAGTTTGCCGTCAGTCTTCTTGATCACCCTCTCCACCCGTGTTACCACTTTTAGGGAACTGTGGAGCTGTACACCTAGATCCCTTTGGATGTTGATGCGGCCAGTAGTTTTTCCATCCACTTCTCTCCTGCATTAGACCTTCTAAAGCACATCACGTCACAGTTGTCCAAATAAAGTTACATCTGTGCTTTGTCTGTCCAAGTCTGCAGCAAACCTATATCCTGCTGCATTTTCTGGCACTCATCCTCACAAGCTGCAACTCCGTCAATCTATTTACAGATCTCCAGTCACAAAAACACTGTTCCACCACTACTCTGTCTTCAACGACCAAACAGTTCTCTATCCATCTTACTAACTGTCCGCTGATCCCATTTCACTTCACCTTCGGTGTGAGCCTGCCAGAAGGAACCATATCAAAGGCCTTGCTAAGGTCCAATCGGCCAACGTCCAGCCCCACGCCCTCATCAATCATTTTTGTCACTTCCTCAAAATAATTAATCAAGTTTGTGAGACAGGATCTTTCAATACTATTGTGTTGCCTGTTGATAGTAAGTTCATACTAGAGTACTGTTGGAGCTGCAATCATTCAGATAATTGACTATTCCATCATATTCCAGACTTGAACCTTGGAGAGGAGAATAGATTCCCGGCAGTGCGGAAACAGGACCAGCGGCGAAATCAGTCCACACCAATCTTCCGAAAAGTAACCCACCCAGAACCATTTCCCTCTGACTAAAGCACCTAACATTATGGGCAATTTAGCATGGCCAATTCACCTGACCTGCACATCTTTTACCTTTGGGAGGAAATCCACAAAGACACGGGGGGAACGTGCAAACTCCACACGTTCATCCTAGGTCCGTGGTGCTGTGAGACAGCAGAGCTAACGACTGAGCCACCGTGCCGCTGTTGATGGTTACCGTACAGAAGGAGGCATGTTGGACCGTGATGGTTACTGTACAGTGGGAGGTATGTCGGGCCGTGAAGGTTACTGTACAGTGGGAGGTATTTCGGGGTGTGATGCTTACTGTACAGTGGGAGGTATGTCGCGGTGTGATGGTTACTGAACAGTGGGAGGTATGTCGGGCCGTGATGGTTACTGTACAATGGGAGGTATGTCGCGGTGTGATGGTTACTGAACAGTGGGAGGTGTGTCGGGCCGTGATGGTTACTGTACAATGGGAGGTATGTCGCGGTGTGATGGTTACTGTACAATGGGAGGTATGTCGCGGTGTGATGGTTACTGTACAGTGGGAGGTGTGTCGGGCCGTGATGGTTACTGTACAATGGGAGGTATGTCGCGGTGTGATGGTTACTGTACAGTGGGAGGTATGTCACGCCGTTATGGTTACTGTACAGTGGGAGGTGTGTCGGGCCGTGATGGTTACTGTACAATGGGAGGTATGTCGCGGTGTGATGGTTACTGTACAGTGGGAGGTATGTCACGCCGTTATGGTTACTGTACAGTGGGAGGTATGTCGGGGTGTGATGGTTACTGTACAATGGGAGGTGTGTCGGGACATGATGGTTACTGTAGAGTGGGAGGTATGTCACGCCGTGATGGTTACTGTACAGTGGGAGGTATGTCGGATCGTGAAGGTTACTGTACAGTGGGAGGTATGTTGGGCTGTGATGGTTACTGCACAGTGGGAGGTATGTTAGGCCGTGATGGTTACTGTACAGTTTAAGGTATGTCGGGGTGTGATGGTTACTGTACAATTGGAGGCATGTCGGGGTGTGATGGTTACTGTTCAGTGGGAGGTATGTCGGGGTGTGATGGTTACTGTACAGTGGGAGGTATGTCGCGGTGTGATGGTTACTGAACAGTGGGAGGTGTGTCGGGCCATGATGGTTACTGTACAGTGGGAGGTATGTCACGCCGTGATGGTTTCTGTACAGTGGGAGGTATGTCGGGCTGTAATGGTTACTGTACAGTGGGAGGTATGTCGGGGTGTGATAGTTACTGAAGAGTGGGATGTGTGTCGGGCCGTGATGGTTACTGTACAGTGGGAGGTATGTCGGGCTGTGATGGTTACTGAACAGTGGGAGGTGTGTCGGGCCGTGATGGTTACTGTACACTGGGAGGTATGTCGGGCTGTGATGGTTACTGTACAGTGGGAGGTATGTCGGGCCGTGATGGCTACTGTACAGCGGGAAGTATGTCGGATCGTGAAGGTTACTGTACAGTGGGAGGTATGTTGGGCTGTGATGGTTACTGTACAGTGGGAGGTATGTTAGGCCGTGATGGTTACTATACAGTGGGATTTATGTCGGGCTGTGATGGTTACTGTACAGTTTAAGGTGTGTCGGGGTGTGATGGTTACTGCACAGTTGGAGGCATGTCGGGGTGTGATGGTTACTGTACAGTGGGAGGTATGTCGGGGTGTGATGGTTACTGTACAGTGGGAGTTATGTTAGGCCGTGATGGTTACTGTACAGTGGGAGGTATGTCGGGCTGTGATGGTTACTGTACAGTGGGACGTATGTCATGCTGTGATGGTTACTGTACAGTGGGAGGTATGTCGGGCTGTGATGGTTACTATACAGTTGGAGTTATGTCGGGCTGTGATGGTTACTGTATAGTGGGAGGTAGGTCGGGCTGTGATGGTTACTGTACAGTGGGACGTATGTCTGGCTGTGATGGTTACTGTACACTAGGAGGTATGTCGGGGTGTGATGGTTACTGTACAGTGGGTGGTATGTCGAGGTGTGATGGTTGCTGTACAGTGGGAGGTATGTCGGGCCATGATGGTTACTGTACAGTGGGAAGTATGTCGGATCGTGAAGATTACTGTAAAGTGGGAGGTATGTTGGGCTGTGATGGTTACTGTACAGTGGGAGGTATGTTAGGCCGTGATGGTTACTGTACAGTGGGATTTATGTCGGCCCGTGATGGTTACTGTACAGTTTAAGGTATGTCGGGGTGTGATGGTTACTGTACAGTGGGAGGTATGTTAGGCCGTGATGGTTACTGTACAGTGGGATTTATGTCGGGCCGTGATGGTTACTGTACAGTTTAAGGTATGTCGGGGTGTGATGGTTACTGTACAGTTGGAGGCATGTCGGGGTGTGATGGTTACTGTACAGTGGGAGGTATGTCGGGGTGTGATGGTTACTGTACAGTGGGAGGTATGTCGCCGTGTGATGGTTACTGAACAGTGGGAGGTGTGCCGGGCCGTGATGGTTACTGTACAATGGGAGGTATGTCGCGGTGTGATGGTTACTGAACAGTGGGAGGTGTGTCAGGCCGTGATGGTTACTGTACAGTGGGAGGTATGTCGGGCTGTGATGGTTACTGTACAGTGGGAGGTATGTCGGGGTGTGATAGTTACTGTACAGTGAGAGGTGTGTCGGGCCGTGATGGTTACTGTACAGTGGGAGGTATGTCGCGGTGTGATGGTTACTGAACAGTGGGAGGTGTGTCGGGCCGTGATGGTTACTGTACAGTGGGAGGTATGTCAAGCCGTGATGGTTTCTGTACACTGGGAGGAATGTCGGGCTGTGATGGTTAGTGTACAGTGGGAGGTATGTCGGGGTGTGATAGTTACTGTACAGTGAGAGGTATGTCGGGCCGTGATGGCTACTGTACAGTGGGAAGTATGTCGGATCGTGAAGGTTACTGTACAGTGGGAGGTATGTTGGGCTGTGATGGTTACTGTACAGTGGGAGGTATATTAGGCCGTGATGGTTACTGTACAGTGGGATTTATGTCGGGCCGTGATGGTTACTGTACAGTTTAAGGTATGTCGGGGTGTGATGGTTACTCTACAGTTGGAGGCATGTCGGGGTGTGATGGTTACTGTACAGTGGGAGGTATGTCGGGGTGTGATGGTTACTGTACAGTGGGAGGTATGTTATGCCGTGATGGTTACTGTACAGTGGGAGGTATGTCGGGCTGTGATGGTTACTGTACAGTGGGACGTATGTCATGCTGTGATGGTTACTGTAGAGTGGGAGGTATGTCGGGCTGTGATGGTTACTGTACAGTGGGAGGTATGTCGGCTGTGTTGGTTACTGTACAGTGGGACGTATGTCTGGCTGTGATGGTTACTGTACAGTAGGAGGTATGTCGGGGTGTGATGGTTACTGTACAGTGGGAGGTATGTCGGGGTGTGCTGGTTACTGTAGAGTGGGAGGTATGTCGGGCCGTGATGGTTACTGTACAATGGGAGGTATGTCGAGGTGTGATGGTTGCTGTACAGTGGGAGGTATGTCGGGCCATGATTACTGTACAGTGGGAGGTATGTCGGTGTGTGATGGTTACTGTAGAGTGGGATTTATGTGGGTTGTGATTTTTACTGTATAGTGGGAAGTATGTCGGGCCGGGATGGTTACTGTACAGTGGGAGATATGTCGGGGTGTGATGGGTACTGTACAGTGGGAGGTATGTCGGGCCGTGATTGTTACTGTACAGTGGAGGTATGTCGGAACATGATTATTGCTGTACATTGGGAGGTAAGTCGGTCCTAGATGGTTACGGTACAGTGGGGGGTATGTCGGGCCATGGTGTTTGCTGTACAGTGGGAGGTATGTCGGGCCGTGATGGTTACTGTACAGTGCGGGGTATGTCGAGCCGTGATGGTTACTGTAAAGTGGAAGGTATGTCGGATCGTGATAGTTACTGTATAGTGGGAGGTATGGCAGGCTGTGATGGTTACTGTACTTTGGGAGGCATGTTGGGGTGTGATGGTTACTGTACAGTGGGAGGTATGTTGGGGTGTGATGGTTACTGTATAGTCGGAGGTATGTCAGGCCGTGATGGTTACTGTACTTTGGGAGGCATGTTGGGGTGTGATGGTTACTGTACAGTGGGAGGTATGTTGGGGTGTGATGGTTACTGTATAGTCGGAGGTATGTCAGGCCGTGATGGTTTCTTTACAGTGGGAGGTATGTCGGAATGTGATCGTTACTGTACAGAGGGAAGTATGTCGGGGTGTGATGGTTACTGTACAGTGGGAAGTATGTTAGACCGTGATGGTTGCTGTACAGTGGGAAGTATGTCGAGCCGTGATGGTTACTGTACAGTGGGAGGTATGTCGGGCCTTTATGGTTACTGTACAGTGGGAGGAATGTCTGGCCGTGATGGTTATTGTACAGTGGGAGGTATGTCGGAATGTGATCGTTACTGTACAGAGGGAGGTATGTCGGTCCGTGATGATTACTGTACAGTGGGAGGTATGTCTGCCCTTGATGGTTACTGTACAGTTGGAGGTATGTCGGGCTGTGATCGTTACTGTACAGTGGGAGGTAAGTCGGGGTGTGATGGTTACTGTACAGTGGGAGGTCTGTTGGGGCGTGATGGTTACTGTACAGTGGGAGGTATGTCGGGGTGTGATGGTTACTGTAGAATAGGAGGTATGTTGGGCCGTGATGGTTACTCTACAGTGGGAGGTATGTCGGCCTGGATGGTTACTGTACAGTGGGAGGTATGTCGGGGTGTGATGGTTACTGTACAGTGGGAGGTATGTCGGGCCGTGAGTGTTACTGTACAGTTGGGAGTTATGTCAGGCTATGATGGTTACTGTACAGTGGGAGGTAAGTCGGGGTGTGATAGTTACTGTACAGTGCGAGGTATGTCGGTCCGTGATGGTTACTGTACAGTGCGAGGTATGTCGGTCCGTGATGGTTACTGTACAGTGGGAGGTATGTCGGGTTGTTATGGTTACTGTACAGTTGGAGGAATGTCGGGGCGTGATGGTTACTGTACAGTGGGAGGGATGTCGGGGTGTGATGGTAACTATACAGTGGGAGGTATGTCGGTCCGTGATGGTTACTGTACAGTGGTAGTAATGCAAGTCTGTTATGGTTACTGTACAGTGGGAGGTATGTCGGGCTGTTATGGTTACTGTACAGTTGGAGGTATGTCGGGCCGTGATGGTTACTGTACAGTGAGAGGTATGTCGGGCAGTGATGGTTACTGTACATTGGGAGGTATGTTGGGGTGTGATGGTTACTGTACAGTTGGAGGTATGTCGGGGCATGATTGTTACTGTACAGTGGGAGGTATGTCGGGCCGTGATGGTTACTGTACAGTGAGAGGTATGTCGGGCAGTGATGGTTACTGTACATTGGGAGGTATGTTGGGGTGTGATGGTTACTGTACAGTGAGAGGTATGTTGGAGTGTGATGGTTACTGTAGAATGGGAGGTATGTCGGGCCCAGATGGTTACGGTGCAGTGGGAGATATGTCACGCTATGATGGTTACTGTAAAGTGGAACGTATGTGGGGCCGTGATGGTTACTGTAAAGTGTGAGGTATGTCGGGCCGTGATGGTTACTGTACAGTGAGAGGTATGTCGGGCAGTGATGGTTACTGTACATTGGGAGGTATGTTGGGGTGTGATCGTTACAGTACAGTGGGAGGTATGTCGGTCTGTGATGGTTACTATACAGTGGGAAGTATGTCGAGCCGTGATGGTTACTGTACAGTGGGAAGTATGTCGGATCGTGAAGGTTACAGTACAGTGGGAGGTATGTTGGGCTGTGATGGTTACTGTACAGTGGGAGGTATGTTAGGCCGTGATGGTTACTGTACAGTGGGATGTATGTCGGGCCGTGATGGTTACTGTACAGTTTAAGGTATGTCGGGGTGTGATGGTTACTGTACAGTGGGAGGTATGTCGGGGTGTGATGGTTACTGTACAGTGGGAGGTATGTTAGGCCGTGATGGTTACTGTACAGTGGGAGGAATGTCGGGCCGTGATGGTTACTGTACAGTTGGAGGCATGTCGGGGTGTGATGGTTACTGTAAAGTGGGAGGTATGTCTGGGTGCGATGGTTACTGTACAGTGTGAGGTATGTTAGGCCGTGATGGTTACTGTACAGTGGGAGGTATGTCTGGCTGTGATGGTTACTGTACAGTGGGAGGTATGTCGGGCCGTGATGGTTACTGTACAGTTGGAGGTATGTCGGGCTGTGATGGTTATTGTACAGTGGGAGGTATATCTGGCTGTGATAGTTACTGCACAGTGGGAGGTATGTCGGGGTGTGATGGTTACTGTACAGTGGGAGGTATGTCGGGGTGTGATGGTTACTGTTCAGTGGGAGGTATTTCGGGCCGTGATGGTTAATGTAAAGTGGGAGGTATTTCGAAGTGTGATGGTTGCTGTACAGTGGGAGGTATGTCGGGCCATGATGGTTACTGTACAGTGGGAGGTATGTCGGTGTGTGATGGTTTCTGTAGAGTGGGATTTATGTTGGGTTGTGATGTTTACTGTACAGTGGGAAGTATGTCGGGGTGTGATGGTTACTGTACAGTGGGAGGTATGTCGGGCAGTGATGGTTACTATACAGTGGGAGGTATGTCGGGGTGTTATGGTTACTGTATAGTGGGAGGCATGTCACGCCGTGATGGTTACTGTACAGTGAGAGGTATGTTGGGCCATGATGGTTACTATACAGTGGGAGGTATGTCGGGCCGTGATGGTTACTGTACAGTGGGAGGTATGTCGGATCGTGATAGTTACTGTATAGTGGGAGGTACGTCAGGCTGTGATGGTGACTGTAGTTTGGGAGGCATGTTGGGGTGTGATGGTTACTGCACAGTGGGAGGTATGTTGGGGTGTGATGGTTACTGTATAGTGGGAGGTATGTCAGGCCGTGATGGTTTCTTTACAGTGGGAGGTATGTCGGAATGTGATCGTTACTGTACAGAGGGAGGTATGTCGGGCTGTGATCGTTACTGTACAGTGGGATGTAAGTCGGGGTGTGATGGTTACTGTACAGTGGGAGGTATGTTAGTTCGTGATGGTTACTGTACAGTGGGAGGAATGTCGGGCCGTGATGGTTACTGTACAGTTGGAGGCATGTCGGGTTGTGATGGTTACTGTACAGTGGGAGGTATGTCCGGGTGCGATGGTTACTGTACAGTGTGAGGTATGTTAGGCCGTGATGGTTACTGTACAGTGGGAGGTATGTCTGGCCGTGATGGTTACTGTACAGTGGGAGGTATGTCGGGCCGTGATGGTTACTGTCGAGTTGGAGGTATGTCGGGCTGTGATGGTTACTGTACAGTGGGAGGTATATCTGGCTGTGATAGTTACTGCACAGTGGGAGGTATGTCGGGGTGTGATGGTTACTGTACAGTGGGAGGTATGTCGGGGTGTGATGGTTACTGTTCAGTGGGAGGTATGTCGGTGTGTGATGGTTACTGTAGAGTGGGATTTATGTTGTGTTATGATGTTTACTGTACAGTGGGAAGTATGTCGGGGTGTGATGGTTACTGTACAGTGGGAGGTATGTCGGGCAGTGATGGTTACTGTACAGTGGGAGGTATGTCGGGGTGTGATGGTTACTGCATAGTGGGAGGTATGTCACGCCGTGATGGTTACTGTGCAGTGAGATGTATGTCGGGCCATGATGGTTATTGTACAGTGGGAGGTATGTCGGTCCTAGATGGTTACGGTACAGTGGGGGGTATGTCGGGCCGTGGTGTTTACTGTACAGTGGGAGGTATGTCGGGCCGTGATCGTTACTGTACCGTGGGAGGTATGTCGGATCGTGATAGTTACTGTATAGTGGGCGGTATGTCAGGCTGTGATGGTGACTGTTGTTTGGGAGGCATTTTGGGGTGTAATGGTTACTGCACAGTGGGAGGTATGTTGGGGTGTGTTGGTTACTGTATAGTGGGAGGTATGTCAGGCCGTGATGGTTACTGTACAGTGGGAAGTATGTCAGACCGTGATGGTTGCTGTACAGTGGGAAGTATGTCGGGTCGTGATGGTTACTGTACAGTGGGAGGTATGTCGGGCCTTTATGGTTACTGTACAGTGGGAGGTATGTCTGGCCATGATGGTTACTGTACAGTGGGAGGTATGTCGGAATGTGATCGTTACTGTACAGAGGGAGGTATGTCGGTCCGTGATGAGTCCTGTACAGTGGGAGGTATGTCGCGGTGTGATGGTTACTGTACAGTGGGAGGTATGTCGGTGTGTGATGGTTACTGTAGAGTGGGATTTATGTTGGGTTGTGATGTTTACTGTGCCGTGGGAAGTATGTCGGTGTGTGATGGTTACTGTACAGTGGGAGGCATGTTGGGGTGTGATGGTTACTGCACAGTGGGAGGTATGTTGGGGTGTGATGGTTACTGTATAGTGGCAGGTATGTCAGGCCGTGATGGTTTCTTTACAGTGGGAGGTATGTCGGAATGTGATCGTTACTGTACAGAGGGAGGTATGACGGGGTGTGATGGTTGCTGTACAGTGGGAGGTATGTCGGGCCTTGATGGTTACTGTGCAGTGGAAGGTATGTCGAGGTGTGATGGTTGCTGTACAGTGGGAGGTATGTCGTGCCATGATGGTTACTGTACAGTGGGAGGTATGTCGGTGTGTGATGGTTACTGTAGAGTGGGATTTATGTTGGGTTGTGATGTTTACTGTACAGTGGGAAGTATGTCGGGGTGTGATGGTTACTGTACAGTGGGAGGTATGTCGGGCAGTGATGGTTACTGTACAGTGGGAGGTATGTTGGGGTGTGATGGTTACTGTACAGTGGGAGGTATGTCGGGCCGTGATGGTTACTGTACAGTGGGAGGTATGTCGGGGCATGATTGTTGCTGTACTTTGGGAGGTATGTCGGTCCTAGATGGTTACGGTACAGTGGGGGGTATGTCGGGCCGTGGTGTTTACTGTACAGTGGGAGGTATGTCGGGCCGTGATGGTTACTGTACAGTGGCAGGTATGTCGGATCGTGATAGTTACTGTATAGTGGGAGGTATGTCAGGCTGTGATGGTGACTGTAGTTTGGGAGGCATGTTGGGGTGTGATGGTTACTGTACAGTGGGAGGTATGTTGGGGTGTGATGGTTACTGTACAGTGGGAGGTATGTCGGGCCTTTATGGTTACTGTACAGTGGGAGGTATGTCTGGCCGTGATGTTTACTGTACAGTGGGAAGTATGTCGGGGTATGATGGTTACTGTACAGTGGGAGGTATGTTGGGGTGTGATGGTTACTGTATAGTGGGAGGTACGTCAGGCCGTGACGGTTTCTTTACAGTGGGAGGTGTGTCGGAATGTGATCGTTACTGTACAGAGGGAGGTATGTCGGGGTGTGATGGTTACTGTACAGTGGGAGGTATGTCGGGGTGTGATGGTTACTGTACAATGGGAAGTATGTCAGACCGTGATGGTTGCTGTACAGTGGGAGGTATGTCGGGCCGTGATGGTTACTGTACAGTGGAAGGTATGTCGAGGAGTGATGGTTGCTGTACAGTGGGAGGTATGTCGGGCCATGATGGTTACTGTACAGTGGGAGGTATGTCGGTGTGTGATGGTTACTGTAGAGTGGGATTTATGTTGGGTTGTGATATTTACTGTACAGTGGGAAGTATGTAGGGGTGTGATGGTTACTGTACAGTGGGAGGTATGTCGGGCTGTGATGGTTACTGTACATTGGGAGGTATGTCGGGGTGTGATGGTTACTGTACAGTGGGAGGTATGTCGGGCCGTGATGGTTACTGTACAGTGGGAGGTATGTCGGGGTATGATTGTTGCTGTACATTGGGAGGTATGTCACGCCGTGATGTTTACTGTACAGTGAGAGGTATGTCGGGCCATGATGGTTACTGTACAGTGGGGGGTATGTCGGGCCGTGGTGTTTACTGTACAGTGGGTGGTATGTCGGGCCGTGATGGTTACTGTACAGTGGGGGGTATGTCGGGCCGTGATGGTTACTGTACCGTGGAAGGTATGTCGGATCGTGATAGTTACTGTATAGTGGGAGGTATGTCGGGGTGTTATGGTTACTGTACAGGTGGAGGTATGTCGGGGTGTGATGGTTACTGGACAGTGAGAGGTATGTCGGGCAGTGATGGTTCCTGTACAGTGGCAGGTGTGTCGGGCCGTGATGGTTACTGTACAGTGGGAGGTATGTCGGGCCGTGATGGTTACTGTACAGTGGGAGGTATGTCGGGCCGTGATGGTTACTGTACAGTGGAAGGTATGTCGGGCCTAGATGGTTATGGTGCAGTGGGAGATATGTCACGCTATGATGGTTACTGTACAGTGGGACGTATGTGGGGCCTTGATGTTTACTGCACAGTGGAAGGTATGTCAGACCGTGATGGTTACGGTACAGTGGGAGGTATGTTTGGCCGTGATGGTTACTGTACAGTGGGAGGTATGTCGGGCTGTGATGTTTACTGTACAGTGGGAGGTATGTCGGGATGTGATATTTACTGTACAGTGGGAGGTATGTCGGGGTGTGATGGTTACTGTGCAGTGGGAGGTATGTCGGTCCGTGATGGTTACCGTACAGTGGCAGGTATGTCGGTCCGTGATGGTTACTGTACAGCGGGAGGTATGTCGGTCCGTGATAGTTGCTGTACAGTGGGAGGAATGTCAGGCCGTGATGGTTACTGTACAGGTGGAGGTATGTCGGGGTGTGATGGTTACTGGACAGTGAGAGGTATGTCGGGCAGTGATGGTTCCTGTACAATGGCAGGTGTGTCGGGCCGTGATGGTTACTGTACAGTGGGAGGTATGTCGGGCCGTGATGGTTACTGTACAGTGGGAGGTATGTCGGGCCGTGATGGTTACTGTACAGTGGAAAGTATGTCGGGTCTAGATGGTTATGGTGCAGTGGGAGATATGTCACGCTATGATGGTTACTGTACAGTGGGACGTATGTGGGGCCTTGATGTTTACTGCACAGTGGAAGGTATGTCAGACCGTGATGGTTACGGTACAGTGGGAGGTATGTTTGGCCGTGATGGTTACTGTACAGTGGGAGGTATGTCGGGCTGTGATGTTTACTGTACAGTGGGAGGTATGTCGGGATGTGATATTTACTGTACAGTGGGAGGTATGTCGGGGTGTGATGGTTACTGTGCAGTGGGAGGTATGTCGGTCCGTGATGGTTACCGTACAGTGGCAGGTATGTCGGTCCGTGATGGTTACTGTACAGCGGGAGGTATGTCGGTCCGTGATAGTTGCTGTACAGTGGGAGGAATGTCAGGCCGTGATGGTTACTGTACAGGTGGAGGTATGTCGGGGTGTGATGGTTACTGGACAGTGAGAGGTATGTCGGGCAGTGATGGTTCCTGTACAGTGGCAGGTGTGTCGGGCCGTGATGGTTACTGTACAGTGGGAGGTATGTCGGGCCGTGATGGTTACTGTACAGTGGGAGGTATGTCGGGCCGTGATGGTTACTGTACAGTGGAAGGTATGTCGGGCCTAGATGGTTATGGTGCAGTGGGAGATATGTCACGCTATGATGGTTACTGTACAGTGGGACGTATGTGGGGCCTTGATGTTTACTGCACAGTGGAAGGTATGTCAGACCGTGATGGTTACGGTACAGTGGGAGGTATGTTTGGCCGTGATGGTTACTGTACAGTGGGAGGTATGTCGGGCTGTGATGTTTACTGTACAGTGGGAGGTATGTCGGGATGTGATATTTACTGTACAGTGGGAGGTATGTCGGGGTGTGATGGTTACTGTGCAGTGGGAGGTATGTCGGTCCGTGATGGTTACCGTACAGTGGCAGGTATGTCGGTCCGTGATGGTTACTGTACAGCGGGAGGTATGTCGGTCCGTGATAGTTGCTGTACAGTGGGAGGAATGTCAGGCCGTGATGGTTACTGTACAGTGGGAGGTATGTCGGGCCGTGATGGTTACTGTACAGTGGGAGGTATGTCGGTCCGTGATGGTTACTGTACAGTGGCAGGTATGTCGGTCCGTGATGGTTACTGTACAGCGGGAGGTATGTCGGTCCGTGATAGTTACTGTACAGTGGGAGGTATGTCGGGCCGTGATGGTTACTGTACAGTGGCAGGTATGTCGGATCGTGATAGTTACTGTATAGTGGGAGGTATGTCAGGCTGTGATGGTGACTGTAGTTTGGGAGGCATGTTGGGGTGTGATGGTTACTGTACAGTGGGAGGTATGTTGGGGTGTGATGGTTACTGTACAGTGGGAGGTATGTCGGGCCTTTATGGTTACTGTACAGTGGGAGGTATGTCTGGCCGTGATGTTTACTGTACAGTGGGAAGTATGTCGGGGTATGATGGTTACTGTACAGTGGGAGGTATGTTGGGGTGTGATGGTTACTGTATAGTGGGAGGTACGTCAGGCCGTGACGGTTTCTTTACAGTGGGAGGTGTGTCGGAATGTGATCGTTACTGTACAGAGGGAGGTATGTCGGGGTGTGATGGTTACTGTACAGTGGGAGGTATGTCGGGGTGTGATGGTTACTGTACAATGGGAAGTATGTCAGACCGTGATGGTTGCTGTACAGTGGGAGGTATGTCGGGCCGTGATGGTTACTGTACAGTGGAAGGTATGTCGAGGAGTGATGGTTGCTGTACAGTGGGAGGTATGTCGGGCCATGATGGTTACTGTACAGTGGGAGGTATGTCGGTGTGTGATGGTTACTGTAGAGTGGGATTTATGTTGGGTTGTGATATTTACTGTACAGTGGGAAGTATGTAGGGGTGTGATGGTTACTGTACAGTGGGAGGTATGTCGGGCTGTGATGGTTACTGTACATTGGGAGGTATGTCGGGGTGTGATGGTTACTGTACAGTGGGAGGTATGTCGGGCCGTGATGGTTACTGTACAGTGGGAGGTATGTCGGGGTATGATTGTTGCTGTACATTGGGAGGTATGTCACGCCGTGATGTTTACTGTACAGTGAGAGGTATGTCGGGCCATGATGGTTACTGTACAGTGGGGGGTATGTCGGGCCGTGGTGTTTACTGTACAGTGGGTGGTATGTCGGGCCGTGATGGTTACTGTACAGTGGGGGGTATGTCGGGCCGTGATGGTTACTGTACCGTGGAAGGTATGTCGGATCGTGATAGTTACTGTATAGTGGGAGGTATGTCAGGCTGTGATGGTTACTGTACAGTGGGAGGTATGCCGGTCTGTCATGGTTACTGTACAGTGGGAGGTCTGTCGGGGTGTTATGGTTACTGTACAGGTGGAGGTATGTCGGGGTGTGATGGTTACTGGACAGTGAGAGGTATGTCGGGCAGTGATGGTTCCTGTACAGTGGCAGGTGTGTCGGGCCGTGATGGTTACTGTACAGTGGGAGGTATGTCGGGCCGTGATGGTTACTGTACAGTGGGAGGTATGTCGGGCCGTGATGGTTACTGTACAGTGGAAGGTATGTCGGGCCTAGATGGTTATGGTGCAGTGGGAGATATGTCACGCTATGATGGTTACTGTACAGTGGGACGTATGTGGGGCCTTGATGTTTACTGCACAGTGGAAGGTATGTCAGACCGTGATGGTTACGGTACAGTGGGAGGTATGTTTGGCCGTGATGGTTACTGTACAGTGGGAGGTATGTCGGGCTGTGATGTTTACTGTACAGTGGGAGGTATGTCGGGATGTGATATTTACTGTACAGTGGGAGGTATGTCGGGGTGTGATGGTTACTGTGCAGTGGGAGGTATGTCGGTCCGTGATGGTTACCGTACAGTGGCAGGTATGTCGGTCCGTGATGGTTACTGTACAGCGGGAGGTATGTCGGTCCGTGATAGTTGCTGTACAGTGGGAGGAATGTCAGGCCGTGATGGTTACTGTACAGGTGGAGGTATGTCGGGGTGTGATGGTTACTGGACAGTGAGAGGTATGTCGGGCAGTGATGGTTCCTGTACAATGGCAGGTGTGTCGGGCCGTGATGGTTACTGTACAGTGGGAGGTATGTCGGGCCGTGATGGTTACTGTACAGTGGGAGGTATGTCGGGCCGTGATGGTTACTGTACAGTGGAAGGTATGTCGGGCCTAGATGGTTATGGTGCAGTGGGAGATATGTCACGCTATGATGGTTACTGTACAGTGGGACGTATGTGGGGCCTTGATGTTTACTGCACAGTGGAAGGTATGTCAGACCGTGATGGTTACGGTACAGTGGGAGGTATGTTTGGCCGTGATGGTTACTGTACAGTGGGAGGTATGTCGGGCTGTGATGTTTACTGTACAGTGGGAGGTATGTCGGGATGTGATATTTACTGTACAGTGGGAGGTATGTCGGGGTGTGATGGTTACTGTGCAGTGGGAGGTATGTCGGTCCGTGATGGTTACCGTACAGTGGCAGGTATGTCGGTCCGTGATGGTTACTGTACAGCGGGAGGTATGTCGGTCCGTGATAGTTGCTGTACAGTGGGAGGAATGTCAGGCCGTGATGGTTACTGTACAGGTGGAGGTATGTCGGGGTGTGATGGTTACTGGACAGTGAGAGGTATGTCGGGCAGTGATGGTTCCTGTACAGTGGCAGGTGTGTCGGGCCGTGATGGTTACTGTACAGTGGGAGGTATGTCGGGCCGTGATGGTTACTGTACAGTGGGAGGTATGTCGGGCCGTGATGGTTACTGTACAGTGGAAGGTATGTCGGGCCTAGATGGTTATGGTGCAGTGGGAGATATGTCACGCTATGATGGTTATTGTACAGTGGGACGTATGTGGGGCCTTGATGTTTACTGCACAGTGGAAGGTATGTCAGACCGTGATGGTTACGGTACAGTGGGAGGTATGTTTGGCCGTGATGGTTACTGTACAGTGGGAGGTATGTCGGGCTGTGATGTTTACTGTACAGTGGGAGGTATGTCGGGATGTGATATTTACTGTACAGTGGGAGGTATGTCGGGGTGTGATGGTTACTGTGCAGTGGGAGGTATGTCGGTCCGTGATGGTTACCGTACAGTGGCAGGTATGTCGGTCCGTGATGGTTACTGTACAGCGGGAGGTATGTCGGTCCGTGATAGTTGCTGTACAGTGGGAGGAATGTCAGGCCGTGATGGTTACTGTACAGTGGGAGGTATGTCGGGCCGTGATGGTTACTGTACAGTGGGAGGTATGTCGGTCCGTGATGGTTACTGTACAGTGGCAGGTATGTCTGTCCGTGATGGTTACTGTACAGCGGGAGGTATGTCGGTCCGTGATAGTTACTGTACAGTGGGAGGTATGTCAGGCCGTGAAGGTTACTGTACAGTGGGAGGCATATCGGACCGTGATGGTTACTGTACAGTGGGAGGTATATCGGACCGTGATGGTTACTGTACAGTGGGAGGTATGTCAGGGCGTGATGGTTACTGTAAAGTGGGAGTGATGACTGCCCGTGATGGTTACTGTACAGTGGGACGGATGTCGGGCCGTGATGGTTACTGTACAGTGGGAGGGATGTCGGGCCGTGATGGTTACTGTACAGTGGGACGTATGTCGGGCCATGATGGTTACTGTACAGTGGGAGGAATGTCGGTCCGTAATGTTTACTGTACAGTGGGAGGTATGTCAGGCCGTGATGGTTACTGTACAGTGGGAGGGATGCCGGGCAGTTATGGTTACTGTACAGTGGGAGGCATGTCGGCGCATGATTGCTACTGTACAACGGGAGGTATGTCACGCCGTGATGGTCACTGTACAGTGAGAGATATGTCGGGCCGTGATGGTTAATGTACAGTGGGAGTAATGTCGGGCCGTGATGGTTACTGAACAGTGGGAGGTATGTCGGGGTGTGATGGTTACTGTACAGTGGGAGGTATGCCGGGGTGTGATGGTTACTGTACAGTGGGAGGTATGACGGGGTGTGATGGTTACTATACATTGGGAGGTATGTCGGGCCGTGATGGTTACTATACAGTGTGCGGTATGTTGGTGTGTGATGGTTACTGTACAGTGGGAGGTATGTCTTGCCGTGATGGTTACTATACATTGGGAGGTATGTCGGGCCGTGATGGTTACTGTACAGTGGGAGGGATGTCGGGCCGTGATGAGTACTGTACAGTGGGAGGTATGTCGGGGTGTGATTGTTACTGTACAGTGGGAGGTATGTCGGGCCGTGATGGTTACTATACAGTGTGCGGTATGTCGGGGTGTGATGGTTACTGTACAGTGGGAGGTATGTCGGGGTGTGATGGTTACTGCACAGAGGGAAGTATGTCTGGCCGTAATGGTTACTATACAGTGGGAGGTATGACTGTCCATGATGGTTGCTCTGCAGTGGGAGGTATGTCGGGCTGTGATGGGTACTGTACAGTGGGAGGTATGTCAGGGTGTGATGGTTACTATAGAGTGGGAGGTATGTCAGGCAGTGATGGTTACTGTACAGTGGGAGGTATGTCTGGCTGTGATGGTTACTGTACAGTGGGAGGTATGTCAGGGCGTGATGGTTACTATAGAGTGGGAGGTATGTCAGGCCGTGATGATTACTGTGCAGAGGGAGGTATGTCAGGCCGTGATGGTTACTGTACAGTGAGAGGTATGTCAGGGTGTGATGGTTACTATAGAGTGGGAGGTATGTCCGGCCGTGATGGTTACTGTACAGTGGGAGATATGTCGGGGTGTGATGGTTACTGTACAGTGTGAGTTATGTCGGGCCGTCATTGTTAATGTACAGTAGGAGGTATGTGGGGGTGGGATGGATACTCTATATTGGGAGGTATGTCAGTCCGTGACGGTTAAAGTACAGTGGGAGGTATGTCGGGTAGTGATTGTTACTGTACATTGGCAGGTATGTCGGGGTGTGATGGTTACTGTACAGTGGGAGGTATATCAGGCAGTGATGGTTACTGTACAGTGGGCGGTATGTCGTTCCGTGATCGTTACTGTACAGTGGGAGGTATATCGGGGTGTGATGGTTACTGTACAGTGGGAGGTATGTCGTGCCGTGACGGTTACAGTACAGTGGGAGGTATGTCGGGGTGTGATGGTTACTGTACAGTGGGAGGTATGTCGTGCCGTGACGGTTACTGTACTGTGGGAGGTATGTCAGGCCGTGATGGTTACTGTACAGTGGGAGGTATGTCGGACTGTGATGGTTACTGTACATTGGGAGGTATATCGGGCAGTGACGGTTACTGTACTGTGGGAGGTATGTCGGTCCGTGATGGTTACTGTACAGTGGGAGGTATGTCGGGCTGTGATGGTTACTGTACAGTGGGATGTATGTCTGGCTGTGATGGTTACTGTACAGTGGGAGGTATGTCTGGCCGTGATGGTTACTGTACAGAGGGAGGTATGTCGGGATGTGATGGTTACTGTACAGTGGGAGGTATGTCGGGCTGTGATGGTTACTGTACAGTGGGATGTATGTCTGGCTGTGATGGTTACTGTACGATGGGAGGAATGTCGGGCCGTGATGGTTACTGTACAGAGCGAGGTATGTCGGGCCGTGATGGTTACTGTACAGTGGGAGGTATGTCGGTCCGAGATGGTTACTGTACAGTGGGAGTTATGTCAGGCCGTCATTGTTAATATACAGTGGGAGGTATGTCGGTCCGTGATGGTTACTGTACAGTGGGAGGTATGACTGGCAGTGATGGTTACTGTACAGTGGGAGGTATGTCGGGCCGTGATGGTTACTGTACAGTGGCAGGTATGTCGGGCTGTGATGGTTAATGTATAGTGGGAGGTATGTCGGGCCGTGATGCTTACTGTACAGTGGGAGGTATGTCGGGCCGTGACGGTGACTGTACTTTGGGAGGTATTTTGGAGTGTGATGGTTACTGTACACTGGGAGTTATGTCGGGATGTGATCGTTACTGTACACTTGGAGGTATGTCGGTCCGTGATGGTAACTGTACTGTGGGAGGTATGACAGGGTGCGATGGTGACTGTACAGTGGGAGATATGTCGGGGCGTGATGGTTACTGTACAGTGGAAGGTATGTCAGGCCGTGACGGTTACTGTACAGTGGGAGGTATGTCGGACTGTGATGGTTACTGTTCGGTGGGAGGTATGTCGGGCCGTAATGGTTACTGTACAATGGGAGGTGTGTCGGGCCCTGATGAGTACTGTACAGTGGGGGGTATGACGGGTTGTGAAGGTTACTATACAGTGGGACTTATGTCGGGCCGTGTTGGTTCATGTACAGTGGGTGGTATATAGTGCCGTGATGGTTACTGTTCAGTGGGAGCTATGTCGGGCCGTGATGTTTACTGTACAGTGGGAGGTATGTCGGGCCGTGATGGTTACTGTACAGTGGGAGGTATGTCGGACTGTGATGGTTACTGTTCGGTGGGAGGTATGTCGGGGTGTGATGGTTACTGTACAGTGTGAGGTATGTCGGGCCGTGATGGTTACTGTACAGTGGGAGGTATGTCGGGGTGTGATGGTTACTGTACAGTGAGCGGCATGTCGTGGTGTGATGGTTACTATTCATTGGAGGTATGTCGGGCCGTGATGGTTACTGTACAGTGGGAGGTATGTCGGACCGTGATGCTTACTGTACAGTGGGAGGTATGACTGGCAGTGATGGTTACTGTACAGTGGGAGGTATGTCGGGCCGTGATGGTTACTGTACAGTGGCAGGTATGTCGGGCTGTGATGGTTAATGTATAGTGGGAGGTATGTCGGGCCGTGATGCTTACTGTACAGTGGGAGGTATGTCGGGCCGTGACGGTGACTGTACTTTGGGAGGTATTTTGGAGTGTGATGGTTACTGTACACTGGGAGTTATGTCGGGATGTGATCGTTACTGTACACTTGGAGGTATGTCGGTCCGTGATGGTAACTGTACTGTGGGAGGTATGACAGGGTGCGATGGTGACTGTACAGTGGGAGATATGTCGGGGCGTGATGGTTACTGTACAGTGGAAGGTATGTCAGGCCGTGACGGTTACTGTACAGTGGGAGGTATGTCGGACTGTGATGGTTACTGTTCGGTGGGAGGTATGTCGGGCCGTAATGGTTACTGTACAATGGGAGGTGTGTCGGGCCCTGATGAGTACTGTACAGTGGGGGGTATGACGGGTTGTGAAGGTTACTATACAGTGGGACTTATGTCGGGCCGTGTTGGTTCATGTACAGTGGGTGGTATATAGTGCCGTGATGGTTACTGTTCAGTGGGAGCTATGTCGGGCCGTGATGTTTACTGTACAGTGGGAGGTATGTCGGGCCGTGATGGTTACTGTACAGTGGGAGGTATGTCGGACTGTGATGGTTACTGTTCGGTGGGAGGTATGTCGGGGTGTGATGGTTACTGTACAGTGTGAGGTATGTCGGGCCGTGATGGTTACTGTACAGTGGGAGGTATGTCGGGGTGTGATGGTTACTGTACAGTGAGCGGCATGTCGTGGTGTGATGGTTACTATTCATTGGAGGTATGTCGGGCCGTGATGGTTACTGTACAGTGGGAGGTATGTCGGACCGTGATGCTTACTGTACAGTGGGAGGGATGTAGGGGTGTGATGGTTACTGTACAGTGGGAGGTATGTCGGGGTGTGATGGTTACTGTACAGTGGGAGGTATGTCGGGGTGTGATGGTTACTAGACATTGGGAGGTATGTCGGGCCGTGATGGTGACTATACAGTGTGCGGTATGTCGGGGTGTGATTGTTACTGTACAGTGGGAGGTATGTCGGGGTGTGATGGTTACTGCACAGAGGGAGGTATGTCTGGCCGTGATGGTTACTATACATTGGGAGGTATGTCGGGCCGTGATGGTTACTGTACAGTGGGAGGGATGTCGGGTTGTGATGGTTACTGTACAGTGGGAGGTATGTCGGGCCGTGATGAGTACTGTACAGTGGGAGGTATGTCGGGGTGTGATTGTTACTGTACAGTGGGAGGTATGTCGGGCCGTGATGGTTACTGTACAGTGGGAGGAATGTCGGGGTGTGATGGTTACTGTACAGTGGGAGGTATGTCGGTCCGTGATGGTAACTGTACAGTGGGAGGTATCTTGGTCCGTGATGCTTACTGTACAGTGTGCGGTATGTCGGGGTGTGATGGTTACTGTACAGTGGGAGGTATATCGTGGTGTGATGGTTACTGTACAGTGGGAGGTATGTCTAGGTGTGATGGTTACTATACATTGGGAGGTATGTCGGACCGTGATGGTTACTATACAGTGTGCGGTATGTCGGGGTGTGATGGTTACTGTACAGTGGGAGGTATGTCGGGGTGTGATGGTTACTATACATTGGGAGGTATGTCGGGCCGTGATGGTTACTATACAGTGTGCGGTATGTCGGGGTGTGATGGTTACTGTACAGTGGGAGGGATGTCGGGGTGTGATGGTTACTGTACAGTGGGAGGTATGTCGGGCCGTGATGAGTACTGTACAGTGGGAGGTATGTCGGGGTGTGATTGTTACTGTACAGTGGGAGGTATGTCGGGCCGTGATGGTTACTGTACAGTGGGAGGAATGTCGGGGTGTGATGGTTACTGTACAGTGGGAGGTATGTCGGTCCGTGATGGTAACTGTACAGTGGGAGGTATCTTGGTCCGTGATGCTTCCTGTACAGTGTGCGGTATGTCGGGGTGTGATGGTTACTGTACAGTGGGAGGTATGTCGTGGTGTGATGGTTACTGTACAGTGGGAGGTATGTCTAGGTGTGATGGTTACTATACATTGGGAGGTATGTCGGACCGTGATGGTTACTATACAGTGTGCGGTATGTCGGGGTGTGATGGTTACTGTACAGTGGGAGGTATGTCGGGGTGTGATGGTTACTATACATTGGGAGGTATGTCGGGCCGTGATGGTTACTATACAGTGTGCGGTATGTCGGGGTGTGATGGTTACTGTACAGTGGGAGGTATGTCGGGGTGTGATGGTTACTGTACAGTGGGATGTATGTCTGGCCGTGATGGTTACTATACATTGAGAGGTATGTCGGGCCGTGATGGTTACTGTACAGTGGGAGGGATGTCGGGGTTTGATGGTTACTGTACAGTGGGAGGTATGTCGGGCCGTGATGAGTACTGTACAGTGGGAGGTATGTCGGGGTGTGATTGTTACTGTACAGTGGGAGGTATGTCGGGCCGTGATGGTTACTATACAGTGTGCGTTATGTCGGGGTGTGATTGATACTGTACAGTGGGAGCTATGTCAGGGTGTGATGGTTACTGCACAGAGGGAAGTATGTCTGGCCGTAATGGTTACTGTACAGTGGGAGGTATGACTGGCCATGATGGTTGCTGTGCAGTGGGAGGTATGTCGGGCTGTGATGGTTACTGTACAGTGGAACGTATGTCAGGGTGTGATGGTTACTATAGAGTGGGAGGTATGTCAGGCAGTGATGGTTACTGTACAGTTGGAGTTATGTTGGGCCGTCATTGTTAATGTACAGTGGGTGGTATGTGGGGGTGTGATGGATACTCTATATTGGGAGGTATGTCGGGCCGTGATGATTACAGTGCAGTGGGAGGTATGTGAGTCCGTGATTGTTACTGTACAGTGGGAGGTATGTCGGGGAGTGATGGTTACTGTACATTGGCAGGTATGTCGGGCCGTGACGGTTACTGTACGGTGGGAGGTATGTCGGGGAGTGATGGTTACTGTACATTGGCAGGTATGTCGGGGTGCGATGGTTACTGTACAGTGGGAGGTATGTCGGTGTGTGATGGTTACTGTACAGTTGGAGTTACGTCGGGCCGTCATTGTTAATGTACAGTGGGTGGTATGTGGGGGTGTGATGGATACTCTATATTGGCAGGTATGTCGGGCCGTGACGGTTACTGTACGGTGGGAGGTATGTCGGGGAGTGATGGTTACGGTACATTGGCAGGTATGTCGGGGTGTGATGGTTACTGTACAGTGGGAGGTATATCAGGCAGTGATGGTTACTGTACAGTGGGAGGTATGTCGTTCCGTGATGGTTACTGTACAGTGGGAGGTATATCGGGCCGTGACGGTTACTGTACTGTGGGAGGTATGTCAGGCCGTGATGGTTACTGTACAGTGGGAGGAATATCGCGCCGTGACGGTTACTGTACTGTGGGAGGTATGTCGGGCCGTGATGGTTACTGTACAGTGGGAGGTATGTCGGGCCGTGATGGTTACTGTACTGTGGGAGGTATGTCAGGCCCTGATGGTTTCTGTACAGTGGAAGGTATGTCGTTCCGTGATGGTTACTGTACAGTGGGAGGTATATCGGGCCGTGATGGTTACTGTACAGTGGGAGGTATGTCTGGCTGTGATGGTTACTGTACAGTGCGAGGTATGTCTGGCCGTGATTGTTACTGTACAGTGGGAGGTATGTCTGGCCGTGATTGTTACTGTACACAGGGAGGTATGTCTGGCTGTGATGGTTACTGTACAGTGGGAGGTATGTCGGGCCGTGATTGTTACTGTACACAGGGAGGTATGTCTGGCTGTGATGGTTACTGTACTGTGGGAGGTATGTCGGGGTGTGATGGTTACTGTACAGTGGGAGTTATGTCGGGCCGTTATTGTTAATGTACAGTGGGAGGTATGTCGGTCCGTGATGGTTACTGTACTGTGGGAGGTATGTCGGTCTGTGATGGTTACTGTACAGTGGGAGGTATGTCGGGCCGTGACGGTTACTGTACTGTGGGAGGTATGTCAGGCCGTGATGGTTACTGTACAGTGGGATGTATGTCTGGCTGTGATGTTTACTGTACAGTGGGAGATATGTCGGGGTGTGATCGTTACTGTACAGTGGCAGGTATGTCGTGGTGTGATGGTTACTGTACAGAGGGAGGTATGTCGTGCCGTGATGGTTACTGAACAGTGCGAGGTATGTTGGTGTGTGATGGTTACTGTACAGTGGGAGGTATGTCGGTCCGTGATGGCTATTTTACAGTGGGAGGTATGTCGGGCCGTGATGGTTGCTGTACAGTGGGAGGTAAGTCGTGCCATGATGGTTGCTGTACAGTGGGAGGTATGTCGGGCCGTGATGGTTACTGTACAGTGGAAGGTATGTCGAGGTGTGATAGTTGCTGTACAGTGGGAGGTATGTCGGGCCATGATGGTTACTGTACAGTGGGAGGTATGTCGGTGTGTGATGGTTACTGTAGAGTGGGATTTATGTTGGGTTGTGATATTTACTGTACAGTGGGAAGTATGTCGGGGTGTGATGGTTACTGTACAGTGGGAGGTATGTCGGGCAGTGATGGTTACTGTACATTGGGAGGTATGTCGGGGTGTGATGGTTACTGTACAGTGGGAGGTATGTCGGGCCGTGATGGTTACTGTACAGTGGGAGGTATGTCGGGCCGTGATGGTTACTGTACAGTGGGAGGTATGTCGGGGTATGATTGTTGCTGTACATTGGGAGGTATGTCACGCCGTGATGGTTACTGTACAGTGAGAGGTATGTCGGGCCATGATGGTTACTGTACAGTGGGAGGTATGTCGGTCCTAGATGGTTACGGTACAGTGGGGGGTATGTCGGGCCGTGGTGTTTACTGTACAGTGGGTGGTATGTCGGGCCGTGATGGTTACTGTACAGTGGGGGGTATGTCGGGCCGTGATGGTTACTGTACCGTGGAAGGTATGTCGGATCGTGATAGTTACTGTATAGTGGGAGGTATGTCAGGCTGTGATGGTTACTGTACAGTGGGAGGTATGCCGGTCTGTCATGGTTACTGTACAGTGGGAGGTATGTCGGGGTGTTATGGTTACTGTACAGTTGGAGGTATGTCGGGGTGTGATGGTTACTGGACAGTGAGAGATATGTCGGGCAGTGATGGTTCCTGTACAGTGGCAGGTGTGTCGGGCCGTGATGGTTACTGTACAGTGGGAGGTATGTCGGGCCGTGATGGTTACTGTACAGTGGAAGGTATGTCGGGCCAAGATGGTTATGGTGCAGTGGGAGATATGGCACGCTATGATGGTTACTGGACAGTGGGACGTATGTGGGGCCTTGATGTTTACTGCACAGTGGAAGGTATGTCAGACCGTGATGGTTACGGTACAGTGGGAGGTATGTCGGGCCGTGATGGTTACTGTACAGTGGGAGGTATGTCGGGCTGTGATGTTTACTGTACAGTGGGGGGTATGTCGGGATGTGATATTTACTGTACAGTGGGAGGTATGTCGGGGTGTGATGGTTACTGTGCAGTGGGAGGTATGTCGGTCCGTGATGGTTACCGTACAGTGGCAGGTATGTCGGTCCGTGATGGTTACTGTACAGCGGGAGGGATGTCGGTCCGTGATAGTTGCTGTACAGTGGGAGGTATGTCAGGCCGTGATGGTTACTGTACAGTGGGAGGTATGTCGGTCCGTGATGGTTACTGTACAGTGGCAGGTATGTCGGTCCGTGATGGTTACTATACAGCGGGAGGTATGTCGGTCCGTGATAGTTACTGTACAGTGGGAGGTATGTCAGGCCGTGATGGTTACTGTACAGTGGGAGGTATATCGGACCGTGATGGTTACTGTACAGTGGGAGGTATATCGGACCGTGATGGTTACTGTACAGTGGGAGGTATGTCAGGGCGAGATGGTTACTGTAAAGTGGGAGTGATGACGGCCCGTGATGGTTACTGTACAGTGGGACGGATGTCGGGCCGTGATGGTTACTGTACAGTGGGAGGGATGTCGGGCCGTGATGGTTACTGTACAGTGGAAGGTATGTCGAGGTGTGATAGTTGCTGTACAGTGGGAGGTATGTCGGGCCATGATGGTTACTGTACAGTGGGAGGTATGTCGGTGTGTGATGGTTACTGTAGAGTGGGATTTATGTTGGGTTGTGATATTTACTGTACAGTGGGAAGTATGTCGGGGTGTGATGGTTACTGTACAGTGGGAGGTATGTCGGGCAGTGATGGTTACTGTACATTGGGAGGTATGTCGGGGTGTGATGGTTACTGTACAGTGGGAGGTATGTCGGGCCGTGATGGTTACTGTACAGTGGGAGGTATGTCGGGCCGTGATGGTTACTGTACAGTGGGAGGTATGTCGGGGTATGATTGTTGCTGTACATTGGGAGGTATGTCACGCCGTGATGGTTACTGTACAGTGAGAGGTATGTCGGGCCATGATGGTTACTGTACAGTGGGAGGTATGTCGGTCCTAGATGGTTACGGTACAGTGGGGGGTATGTCGGGCCGTGGTGTTTACTGTACAGTGGGTGGTATGTCGGGCCGTGATGGTTACTGTACAGTGGGGGGTATGTCGGGCCGTGATGGTTACTGTACCGTGGAAGGTATGTCGGATCGTGATAGTTACTGTATAGTGGGAGGTATGTCAGGCTGTGATGGTTACTGTACAGTGGGAGGTATGCCGGTCTGTCATGGTTACTGTACAGTGGGAGGTATGTCGGGGTGTTATGGTTACTGTACAGTTGGAGGTATGTCGGGGTGTGATGGTTACTGGACAGTGAGAGATATGTCGGGCAGTGATGGTTCCTGTACAGTGGCAGGTGTGTCGGGCCGTGATGGTTACTGTACAGTGGGAGGTATGTCGGGCCGTGATGGTTACTGTACAGTGGAAGGTATGTCGGGCCAAGATGGTTATGGTGCAGTGGGAGATATGGCACGCTATGATGGTTACTGGACAGTGGGACGTATGTGGGGCCTTGATGTTTACTGCACAGTGGAAGGTATGTCAGACCGTGATGGTTACGGTACAGTGGGAGGTATGTCGGGCCGTGATGGTTACTGTACAGTGGGAGGTATGTCGGGCTGTGATGTTTACTGTACAGTGGGGGGTATGTCGGGATGTGATATTTACTGTACAGTGGGAGGTATGTCGGGGTGTGATGGTTACTGTGCAGTGGGAGGTATGTCGGTCCGTGATGGTTACCGTACAGTGGCAGGTATGTCGGTCCGTGATGGTTACTGTACAGCGGGAGGGATGTCGGTCCGTGATAGTTGCTGTACAGTGGGAGGTATGTCAGGCCGTGATGGTTACTGTACAGTGGGAGGTATGTCGGTCCGTGATGGTTACTGTACAGTGGCAGGTATGTCGGTCCGTGATGGTTACTATACAGCGGGAGGTATGTCGGTCCGTGATAGTTACTGTACAGTGGGAGGTATGTCAGGCCGTGATGGTTACTGTACAGTGGGAGGTATATCGGACCGTGATGGTTACTGTACAGTGGGAGGTATATCGGACCGTGATGGTTACTGTACAGTGGGAGGTATGTCAGGGCGAGATGGTTACTGTAAAGTGGGAGTGATGACGGCCCGTGATGGTTACTGTACAGTGGGACGGATGTCGGGCCGTGATGGTTACTGTACAGTGGGAGGGATGTCGGGCCGTGATGGTTACTGTACAGTGGAAGGTATGTCGAGGTGTGATAGTTGCTGTACAGTGGGAGGTATGTCGGGCCATGATGGTTACTGTACAGTGGGAGGTATGTCGGTGTGTGATGGTTACTGTAGAGTGGGATTTATGTTGGGTTGTGATATTTACTGTACAGTGGGAAGTATGTCGGGGTGTGATGGTTACTGTACAGTGGGAGGTATGTCGGGCAGTGATGGTTACTGTACATTGGGAGGTATGTCGGGGTGTGATGGTTACTGTACAGTGGGAGGTATGTCGGGCCGTGATGGTTACTGTACAGTGGGAGGTATGTCGGGCCGTGATGGTTACTGTACAGTGGGAGGTATGTCGGGGTATGATTGTTGCTGTACATTGGGAGGTATGTCACGCCGTGATGGTTACTGTACAGTGAGAGGTATGTCGGGCCATGATGGTTACTGTACAGTGGGAGGTATGTCGGTCCTAGATGGTTACGGTACAGTGGGGGGTATGTCGGGCCGTGGTGTTTACTGTACAGTGGGTGGTATGTCGGGCCGTGATGGTTACTGTACAGTGGGGGGTATGTCGGGCCGTGATGGTTACTGTACCGTGGAAGGTATGTCGGATCGTGATAGTTACTGTATAGTGGGAGGTATGTCAGGCTGTGATGGTTACTGTACAGTGGGAGGTATGCCGGTCTGTCATGGTTACTGTACAGTGGGAGGTATGTCGGGGTGTTATGGTTACTGTACAGTTGGAGGTATGTCGGGGTGTGATGGTTACTGGACAGTGAGAGATATGTCGGGCAGTGATGGTTCCTGTACAGTGGCAGGTGTGTCGGGCCGTGATGGTTACTGTACAGTGGGAGGTATGTCGGGCCGTGATGGTTACTGTACAGTGGAAGGTATGTCGGGCCAAGATGGTTATGGTGCAGTGGGAGATATGGCACGCTATGATGGTTACTGGACAGTGGGACGTATGTGGGGCCTTGATGTTTACTGCACAGTGGAAGGTATGTCAGACCGTGATGGTTACGGTACAGTGGGAGGTATGTCGGGCCGTGATGGTTACTGTACAGTGGGAGGTATGTCGGGCTGTGATGTTTACTGTACAGTGGGGGGTATGTCGGGATGTGATATTTACTGTACAGTGGGAGGTATGTCGGGGTGTGATGGTTACTGTGCAGTGGGAGGTATGTCGGTCCGTGATGGTTACCGTACAGTGGCAGGTATGTCGGTCCGTGATGGTTACTGTACAGCGGGAGGGATGTCGGTCCGTGATAGTTGCTGTACAGTGGGAGGTATGTCAGGCCGTGATGGTTACTGTACAGTGGGAGGTATGTCGGTCCGTGATGGTTACTGTACAGTGGCAGGTATGTCGGTCCGTGATGGTTACTATACAGCGGGAGGTATGTCGGTCCGTGATAGTTACTGTACAGTGGGAGGTATGTCAGGCCGTGATGGTTACTGTACAGTGGGAGGTATATCGGACCGTGATGGTTACTGTACAGTGGGAGGTATATCGGACCGTGATGGTTACTGTACAGTGGGAGGTATGTCAGGGCGAGATGGTTACTGTAAAGTGGGAGTGATGACGGCCCGTGATGGTTACTGTACAGTGGGACGGATGTCGGGCCGTGATGGTTACTGTACAGTGGGAGGGATGTCGGGCCGTGATGGTTACTGTACAGTGGGACGTATGTCGGGCCATGATGGTTACTGTACAGTGGGAGGAATGTCGGTCCGTAATGTTTACTGTACAGTGGGAGGTATGTCAGGCCGTGATGGTTACTGTACAGTGGGAGGGATGTCGGGCTGTTATGGTTACTGTACAGTGGGAGGCATGTCGGCGCATGATTGCTACTGTACAACGGGAGGTATGTCACGCCGTGATGGTTACTGTACAGTGAGAGATATGTCGGGCCGTGATGGTTAATGTATAGTGGGAGTAATGTCGGGCCGTGATGGTTACTGTACAGTGGGAGGTATGTCAGACCGTGTTCGTTACGGTACAGTTGGAGGAATGTCGGACCGTGATGGTTACTGTACAGTGGGAGGAATGTCGGGGTGTGATGGTTACTGTACAGAGGGAGGTATGTCGGTCCGTGATGGTTACTGTACAGTGGGAGGTATGTTGGTCCGTGATGGTTACTGTACAGTGGGAGGGATGTCGGGGTGTGATGGTTACTGTACAGTGGGAGGAATGCCGGGGTGTGATGGTTACTGTACAGTGGGAGGTATGATGGGGTGTGATGGTTACTATACATTGGGAGGTATGATGGGGTGTGATGGTTACTATACATTGGGAGGTATGTCAGGCCGTGATGCTTACTGTACAGTGGGAGGTATGTCGGGGTGTGATGGTTACTGTACAGTGGGAGGTATGATGGGGTGTGATGGTTACTATACATTGGGAGGTATGTCAGGCCGTGATGGTTACTATACAGTGTGCGGTATGTTGGTGTGTGATGGTTACTGTACAGTGGGAGGTATGTCTTGCCGTGATGGTTACTATACATTGGGAGGTATGTCGGGCCGTGATGGTTACTGTACAGTGGGAGGGATGTCGGGCCGTGATGAGTACTGTACAGTGGGAGGTATGTCGGGGTGTGATTGTTACTGTACAGTGGGAGGTATGTCGGGCCGTGATGGTTACTATACAGTGTGCGGTATGTCGGGGTGTGATGGTTACTGTACAGTGGGAGGTAGTCGGGGTGTGATGGTTACTGCACAGAGGGAAGTATGTCTGGCCGTAATGGTTACTATACAGTGGGAGGTATGACTGTCCATGATGGTTGCTCTGCAGTGGGAGGTATGTCGGGCTGTGATGGGTACTGTACAGTGGGAGGTATGTCAGGGTGTGATGGTTACTATAGAGTGGGAGGTATGTCAGGCAGTGATGGTTACTGTACAGTGGGAGGTATGTCTGGCTGTGATGGTTACTGTACAGTGGGAGGTATGTCAGGGCGTGATGGTTACTATCGAGTGGGAGGTATGTCAGGCCGTGATGATTACTGTGCAGAGGGAGGTATGTCAGGCCGTGATGGTTACTGTGCAGTGAGAGGTATGTCAGGGTGTGATGGTTACTATAGAGTGGGAGGTATGTCCGGCCGTGATGGTTACTGTACAGTGGGAGCTATGTCGGGGTGTGATGGTTACTGTACAGTGTGATGTATGTCGGGCCGTCATTGTTAATGTACAGTGGGAGGTATGTGGGGGTGGGATGGATACTCTATATTGGGAGGTATGTCAGTGCGTGATGGTTAAAGTACAGTGGGAGGTATGTCGGGGAGTGATGGTTACTGTACATTGGCAGGTATGTCGGGGTGTGATGGTTACTGTACATTGGCAGGTATGTCGGGGTGTGATGGTTACTGTACAGTGGGAGGTATATCAGGCAGTGATGGTTACTGTACAGTGGGCGGTATGTCGTTCCGTGATCGTTACTGTACAGTGGGAGGTATATCGGGGTGTGATGGTTACTGTACAGTGGGAGGTATGTCGTGCCGTGACGGTTACAGTACAGTGGGAGGTATGTCGGGGTGTGATGGTTACTGTACAGTGGGAGTTATGTCGTGCCGTGACGGTTACTGTTCTGTGGGAGGTATGTCAGGCCGTGATGGTTACTGTACAGTGGGAGGTATGTCGGGCCGTGATGGTTACTGTACATTGGGAGGTATATCGGGCAGTGACGGTTACTGTACTGTGGGAGGTATGTCGGTCCGTGATGGTTACTGTACAGTGGGAGGTATGTCGGGCTGTGATGGTTACTGTACAGTGGGATGTATGTCTGGCTGTGATGGTTACTGTACAGTGGGAGGTATGTCTGGCCGTGATGGTTACTGTACAGTGGGAGGTATGTCGGGCTGTGATGGTTACTGTACAGTGGGAGGTATGTCGGGCTGTGATGGTTACTGTACAGTGGGATGTATGTCTGGCTGTGATGGTTACTATACGATGGGAGGAATGTCGGGCCGTGATGGTTACTGTACAGAGCGAGGTATGTCGGTCCGTGATGGTTACTGTACAGTGGGAGGTATGTCGGTCCGTGATTGTTACTGTACAGTGGGAGTTATGTCGGGCCGTCATTGTTAATATACAGTGGGAGGTATGTCGGTCCGTGATGGTTACTGTACAGTGGGAGGTATGACTGGCAGTGATGGTTACTGTACAGTGGGAGGTATGTCGGGCCGTGATGGTTACTGTACAGTGGCAGGTATGTCGGGCTGTGATGGTTTATGTATAGTGGGAGGTATGTCGGGCCGTGAAGCTTACTGTACAGTGGGAGGTATGTCGGGCCGTGACGGTGACTGTACTTTGGGAGGTATTTTGGAGTGTGATGGTTACTGTACACTGGGAGTTATGTCGGGATGTGATCGTTACTGTACACTTGGAGGTATGTCGGTCCGTGATGGTAACTGTACTGTGGGAGGTATGTCAGGGTACGATGGTTACTGTACAGTGGGAGATATGTCGGGGCGTGATGGTTACTGTACAGTGGAAGGTATGTCAGGCCGTGACGGTTACTGTACAGTGGGAGGTATGTCTGGCCATGGTGTTTAATGTATAGTGGGAGGTATTTCAGGCCGTGATGGTTACTGTACAGTGGGAGGTATGTCGGGCTGTGATGTTTACTGTACAGTGTGAGGTATGTCGGGCCGTAATGGTTACTGTACAATGGGAGGTGTGTCGGGCCCTGATGTTTACTGTACAGTGGGAGGTATGTCGGGCCGTGATGGTTACTGTACAGTGGGAGTTATGTCGGACTGTGATGGTTACTGTTCGGTGGGAGGTATGTCGGGGCGTGATGGTTACTGTACAGTGTGAGGTATGTCGGGCCGTGATGGTTACTGTACAGTGGGAGGTATGTCGGGGTGTGATGGTTACTGTACAGTGAGCGGCATGTCGTGGTGTGATGGTTACTATTCATTGGAGGTATGTCGGGCCGTGATGGTTACTGTACAGTGGGAGGTATGTCGGACCGTGATGCTTACTGTACAGTGGGAGGGATGTAGGGGTGTGATGGTTACTGTACAGTGGGAGGTATGTCGGGGTGTGATGGTTACTGTACAGTGGGAGGTATGTCGGGGTGTGATGGTTACTATACATTGGGAGGTATGTCGGGCCGTGATGGTTACTATACAGTGTGCGGTATGTCGGGGTGTGATGGTTACTGTACAGTGGGAGGTATGTCGGGGTGTGATGGTTACTGCACAGAGGGAGGTATGTCTGGCCGTGATGGTTACTATACATTGGGAGGTATGTCGGGCCGTGATGGTTACTGTACAGTGGGAGGGATGTCGGGGTGTGATGGTTACTGTACAGTGGGAGGTATGTCGGGCCGTGATGAGTACTGTACAGTGGGAGGTATGTCGGGGTGTGATTGTTACTGTACAGTGGGAGGTATGTCGGGCCGTGATGGTTACTGTACAGTGGGAGGAATGTCGGGGTGTGATGGTTACTGTACAGTGGGAGGTATGTCGGTCCGTGATGGTTACTGTACAGTGGGAGGTATCTTGGTCCGTGATGCTTACTGTACAGTGGGAGGGATGTAGGGGTGTGATGGTTACTGTACAGTGGGAGGTATGTCGTGGTGTGATGGTTACTGTACAGTGGGAGGTATGTCTAGGTGTGATGGTTACTATACATTGGGAGGTATGTCGGACCGTGATGGTTACTATACAGTGTGCGGTATGTCGGGGTGTGATGGTTACTGTACAGTGGGAGGTATGTCGGGGTGTGATGGTTACTGCACAGAGGGATGTATGTCTGGCCGTGATGGTTACTATACATTGGGAGGTATGTCGGGCCGTGATGGTTACTGTACAGTGGGAGGGATGTCGGGGTTTGATGGTTACTGTACAGTGGGAGGTATGTCGGGCCGTGATGAGTACTGTACAGTGGGAGGTATGTCGGTGTGTGATTGTTACTGTACAGTGTGAGGTAAGTCGGGCCGTGATGGTTACTATACAGTGTGCGTTATGTCGGGGTGTGATTGATACTGTACAGTGGGAGCTATGTCGTGGTGTGATGTTTACTGCACAGAGGGAAGTATGTCTGGCCGTAATGGTTACTGTACAGTGGGAGGTATGACTGGCCATGATGGTTGCTGTGCAGTGGGAGGTATGTCGGGCTGTGATGGTTACTGTACAGTGGAACGTATGTCAGGGTGTGATGGTTACTATAGAGTGGGAGGTATGTCAGGCAGTGATGGTTACTGTACAGTTGGAGTTATGTCGGGCCGTCATTGTTAATGTACAGTGGGTGGTATGTGGGGGTGTGATGGATACTCTATATTGGGAGGTGTGTCGGGCCGTGATGATTACAGTGCAGTGGGAGGTATGTGAGTCCGTGATTGTTACTGTACAGTGGGAGGTATGTCGGGGAGTGATGGTTACTGTACATTGGCAGGTATGTCGGGCCGTGACGGTTACTGTACGGTGGGAGGTATGTCGGGGAGTGATGGTTACTGTACATTGGCAGGTATGTCGGGGTGCGATGGTTACTGTACAGTGGGAGGTATGTCGGTGTGTGATGGTTACTGTACAGTTGGAGTTACGTCGGGCCGTCATTGTTAATGTACAGTGGGTGGTATGTGGGGGTGTGATGGATACTCTATATTGGCAGGTATGTCGGGCCGTGACGGTTACTGTACGGTGGGAGGTATGTCGGGGAGGGATGGTTACGGTACATTGGCAGGTATGTCGGGGTGTGATGGTTACTGTACAGTGGGAGGTATATCAGGCAGTGATGGTTACTGTACAGTGGGAGGTATGTCGTTCCGTGATGGTTACTGTACAGTGGGAGGTATATCGGGCCGTGACGGTTACTGTACTGTGGGAGGTATGTCAGGCCGTGATGGTTACTGTACAGTGGGAGGAATATCGCGCCGTGACGGTTACTGTACTGTGGGAGGTATGTCGGGCCGTGATGGTTACTGTACAGTGGGAGGTATGTCGGGCCGTGACGGTTACTGTACTGTGGGAGGTATGTCAGGCCCTGATGGTTACTGTACAGTGGAAGGTATGTCGTTCCGTGATGGTTACTGTACAGTGGGAGGTATATCGGGCCGTGACGGTTACTGTACAGTGGGAGGTATGTCTGGCTGTGATGGTTACTGTACAGTGCGAGGTATGTCGGGCCGTGATTGTTACTGTACAGTGGGAGGTATGTCTGGCCGTGATTGCTACTGTACACAGGGAGGTATGTCTGGCTGTGATGGTTACTGTACAGTGGGAGGTATGTCGGTCCGTGATTGTTACTGTACACAGGGAGGTATGTCTGGCTGTGATGGTTACTGTACAGTGGGAGGTATGTCGGGCCGTGATTGTTACTGTACAGTGGGAGGTATGTCGGGCTGTGATGGTTACTGTACAGTGGGAGGTATATCGGGCCGTGACGGTTACTGTACTGTGGGAGGTATGTCGGGGTGTGATGGTTACTGTACAGTGGGAGTTATGTCGGGCCGTTATTGTTAATGTACAGTGGGAGGTATGTCGGTCCGTGATGGGTACTGTACTGTGGGAGGTATGTCGGTCTGTGATGGTTACTGTACAGTGGGAAGTATGTCGGGCCGTGACGGTTACTGTACTGTGGGAGGTATGTCAGGCCGTGATGGTTACTGTACTTTGGGAGGTATGTTGGGCTGTGATGGTTACTGTACAGTGGGATGTATGTCTGGCTGTGATGTTTACTGTACAGTGGGAGGTATGTCGGGGTGTGATCGTTACTGTACAGTGGCAGGTATGTCGTGGTGTGATGGTTACTGTACAGAGCGAGGTATGTCGGGCCGTGATTGTTACTGTACAGTGGGAGGTATGTCTGGCCATGATCGTTACTGTACACAGGGAGGTATGTCTGGCTGTGATGGTTACTGTACAGTGGGAGGTATGTCGTTCTGTGACGGTTACTGTACAGTGGGAGGTATATCGGGCCGTGACGGTTCCTGTACTGTGTGCGGTATGTCAGGCCGTGATGGTTACTGTACAGTGGGAAGTATATCGGGCCGTGACGGTTACTGTACTGTGGGAGTTATGTCGGGCCGTTATTGTTAATGTACAGTGGGAGGTATGTCGGTCCGTGATGGGTACTGTACTGTGATAGGTATGTCGGTCTGTGATGGTTACTGTACAGTGGGAGGAATATCGCGCCGTGACGGTTACTGTACTGTGGGAGGTATGTCGGGCCGTGATGGTTACTGTACAGTGGGAGGTATGTCGGGCCGTGACGGTTACTGTACTGTGGGAGGTATGTCAGGCCCTGATGGTTACTGTACAGTGGAAGGTATGTCGTTCCGTGATGGTTACTGTACAGTGGGAGGTATGTCTGGCTGTGATGGTTACTGTACAGTGCGAGGTATGTCGGGCCGTGATTGTTACTGTACAGTGGGAGGTATGTCTGGCCGTGATTGTTACTGTACACAGGGAGGTATGTCTGGCTGTGATGGTTACTGTACAGTGGGAGGTATGTCGTTCCGTGACGGTTACTGTACAGTGGGAGGTATATCGGGCCGTGACGGTTCCTGTACTGTGTGAGGTATGTCAGGCCGTGATGGTTACTGTACAGTGGGAAGTATATCGGGCCGTGACGGTTACTGTACTGTGGGAGGTATGTCGGTCTGTGATGGTTACTATACAGTGGGAGGTATGTCGGGCCGTGACGGTTACTGTACTATGGGAGGTATGTCAGGCCGTGATGGTTACTGTACAGTGGGAGATATGTTGGGCTGTGATGGTTACTGTACAGTGGGATGTATGTCTGGCTGTGATGTTTACAGTACAGTGGGAGGTATGTCGGGGTGTGATCGTTACTGTACAGTGGCAGGTATGTCGTGGTGTGATGGTTACTGTATAGTGGGAGGTATGTCGTGCCGTGATGGTTACTGAACAGTGCGAGGTATGTTGGGGTGTGATGGTTACTGTACAGTGGGAGGTATGTCGGTCCGTGATGGCTATTTTACAGTGTGAGGTATGTCGGGCCGTGATGGTTGCTGTACAGTGGGAGGTAAGTCGTGCCGTGATGGTTACTGCACAGTGGGAGGTATGTCGTGGTGTGTTGCTTACAGTACAGTGGGAGGTATGTCAGACCATGATGGTTCATGCACACTGGGAGCTATGTCGGGGTGTGATGATTACTGTACAGTGGGAGGTAAGTCGGTCTGTGATGTTTACTGTACAGTGGGAGGTATGTCGTTCCGTGATGGTTACTGTACAGTGGGAAGTATATCGGGCCGTGACGGTTACTGTACTGTGGGAGTTATGTCGGTCCGTGATGGGTACTGTACAGTGGGAGGTATGTCGGTCCGTGATGGGTACTGTACTGTGGGAGGTATGTCGGTCTGTGATGGTTACTGTACAGTGGGAGGAATATCGCGCCGTGACGGTTACTGTACTGTGGGAGGTATGTCGGGCCGTGATGGTTACTGTACAGTGGGAGGTATGTCGGGCCGTGACGGTTACTGTACGGTGGGAGGTATGTCGGGGAGTGATGGTTACTGTACATTGGCAGGTATGTCGGGGTGCGATGGTTACTGTACAGTGGGAGGTATGTCGGTGTGTGATGGTTACTGTACAGTTGGAGTTACGTCGGGCCGTCATTGTTAATGTACAGTGGGTGGTATGTGGGGGTGTGATGGATACTCTATATTGGCAGGTATGTCGGGCCGTGACGGTTACTGTACGGTGGGAGGTATGTCGGGGAGGGATGGTTACGGTACATTGGCAGGTATGTCGGGGTGTGATGGTTACTGTACAGTGGGAGGTATATCAGGCAGTGATGGTTACTGTACAGTGGGAGGTATGTCGTTCCGTGATGGTTACTGTACAGTGGGAGGTATATCGGGCCGTGACGGTTACTGTACTGTGGGAGGTATGTCAGGCCGTGATGGTTACTGTACAGTGGGAGGAATATCGCGCCGTGACGGTTACTGTACTGTGGGAGGTATGTCGGGCCGTGATGGTTACTGTACAGTGGGAGGTATGTCGGGCCGTGACGGTTACTGTACTGTGGGAGGTATGTCAGGCCCTGATGGTTACTGTACAGTGGAAGGTATGTCGTTCCGTGATGGTTACTGTACAGTGGGAGGTATATCGGGCCGTGACGGTTACTGTACAGTGGGAGGTATGTCTGGCTGTGATGGTTACTGTACAGTGCGAGGTATGTCGGGCCGTGATTGTTACTGTACAGTGGGAGGTATGTCTGGCCGTGATTGCTACTGTACACAGGGAGGTATGTCTGGCTGTGATGGTTACTGTACAGTGGGAGGTATGTCGGTCCGTGATTGTTACTGTACACAGGGAGGTATGTCTGGCTGTGATGGTTACTGTACAGTGGGAGGTATGTCGGGCCGTGATTGTTACTGTACAGTGGGAGGTATGTCGGGCTGTGATGGTTACTGTACAGTGGGAGGTATATCGGGCCGTGACGGTTACTGTACTGTGGGAGGTATGTCGGGGTGTGATGGTTACTGTACAGTGGGAGTTATGTCGGGCCGTTATTGTTAATGTACAGTGGGAGGTATGTCGGTCCGTGATGGGTACTGTACTGTGGGAGGTATGTCGGTCTGTGATGGTTACTGTACAGTGGGAAGTATGTCGGGCCGTGACGGTTACTGTACTGTGGGAGGTATGTCAGGCCGTGATGGTTACTGTACTTTGGGAGGTATGTTGGGCTGTGATGGTTACTGTACAGTGGGATGTATGTCTGGCTGTGATGTTTACTGTACAGTGGGAGGTATGTCGGGGTGTGATCGTTACTGTACAGTGGCAGGTATGTCGTGGTGTGATGGTTACTGTACAGAGCGAGGTATGTCGGGCCGTGATTGTTACTGTACAGTGGGAGGTATGTCTGGCCATGATCGTTACTGTACACAGGGAGGTATGTCTGGCTGTGATGGTAACTGTACAGTGGGAGGTATGTCGTTCTGTGACGGTTACTGTACAGTGGGAGGTATATCGGGCCGTGACGGTTCCTGTACTGTGTGCGGTATGTCAGGCCGTGATGGTTACTGTACAGTGGGAAGTATATCGGGCCGTGACGGTTACTGTACTGTGGGAGTTATGTCGGGCCGTTATTGTTAATGTACAGTGGGAGGTATGTCGGTCCGTGATGGGTACTGTACTGTGATAGGTATGTCGGTCTGTGATGGTTACTGTACAGTGGGAGGAATATCGCGCCGTGACGGTTACTGTACTGTGGGAGGTATGTCGGGCCGTGATGGTTACTGTACAGTGGGAGGTATGTCGGGCCGTGACGGTTACTGTACTGTGGGAGGTATGTCAGGCCCTGATGGTTACTGTACAGTGGAAGGTATGTCGTTCCGTGATGGTTACTGTACAGTGGGAGGTATGTCTGGCTGTGATGGTTACTGTACAGTGCGAGGTATGTCGGGCCGTGATTGTTACTGTACAGTGGGAGGTATGTCTGGCCGTGATTGTTACTGTACACAGGGAGGTATGTCTGGCTGTGATGGTTACTGTACAGTGGGAGGTATGTCGTTCCGTGACGGTTACTGTACAGTGGGAGGTATATCGGGCCGTGACGGTTCCTGTACTGTGTGAGGTATGTCAGGCCGTGATGGTTACTGTACAGTGGGAAGTATATCGGGCCGTGACGGTTACTGTACTGTGGGAGGTATGTCGGTCTGTGATGGTTACTATACAGTGGGAGGTATGTCGGGCCGTGACGGTTACTGTACTATGGGAGGTATGTCAGGCCGTGATGGTTACTGTACAGTGGGAGATATGTTGGGCTGTGATGGTTACTGTACAGTGGGATGTATGTCTGGCTGTGATGTTTACAGTACAGTGGGAGGTATGTCGGGGTGTGATCGTTACTGTACAGTGGCAGGTATGTCGTGGTGTGATGGTTACTGTATAGTGGGAGGTATGTCGTGCCGTGATGGTTACTGAACAGTGCGAGGTATGTTGGGGTGTGATGGTTACTGTACAGTGGGAGGTATGTCGGTCCGTGATGGCTATTTTACAGTGTGAGGTATGTCGGGCCGTGATGGTTGCTGTACAGTGGGAGGTAAGTCGTGCCGTGATGGTTACTGCACAGTGGGAGGTATGTCGTGGTGTGTTGCTTACAGTACAGTGGGAGGTATGTCAGACCATGATGGTTCATGCACACTGGGAGCTATGTCGGGGTGTGATGATTACTGTACAGTGGGAGGTAAGTCGGTCTGTGATGTTTACTGTACAGTGGGAGGTATGTCGTTCCGTGATGGTTACTGTACAGTGGGAAGTATATCGGGCCGTGACGGTTACTGTACTGTGGGAGTTATGTCGGTCCGTGATGGGTACTGTACAGTGGGAGGTATGTCGGTCCGTGATGGGTACTGTACTGTGGGAGGTATGTCGGTCTGTGATGGTTACTGTACAGTGGGAGGAATATCGCGCCGTGACGGTTACTGTACTGTGGGAGGTATGTCGGGCCGTGATGGTTACTGTACAGTGGGAGGTATGTCGGGCCGTGACGGTTACTGTACTGTGGGAGGTATGTCAGGCCCTGATGGTTACTGTACAGTGGAAGGTATGTCGTTCCGTGATGGTTACTGTACAGTGGGAGGTATGTCTGGCTGTGATGGTTACTGTACAGTGCGAGGTATGTCGGGCCGTGATTGTTACTGTACAGTGGGAGGTATGTCTGGCCGTGATTGTTACTGTACACAGGGAGGTATGTCTGGCTGTGATGGTTACTGTACAGTGGGAGGTATGTCGTTCCGTGACGGTTACTGTACAGTGGGAGGTATATCGGGCCGTGACGGTTCCTGTACTGTGTGAGGTATGTCAGGCCGTGATGGTTACTGTACAGTGGGAAGTATATCGGGCCGTAACGGTTACTGTACTGTGGGAGGTATGTCGGTCTGTGATGGTTACTATACAGTGGGAGGTATGTCGGGCCGTGACGGTTACTGTACTGTGGGAGGTATGTCAGGCCGTGATGGTTACTGTACAGTGGGAGGTATGTCTGGCTGTGATGGTTACTGTACAGTGCGAGGTATGTCGGGCCGTGATTGTTACTGTACAGTGGGAGGTATGTCTGGCCGTGATTGTTACTGTACACAGGGAGGTATGTCTGGCTGTGATGGTTACTGTACAGTGGGAGGTATGTCGGGCCGTGATTGTTACTGTACACAGGGAGGTATGTCTGGCTGTGATGGTTACTGTACAGTGGGAGGTATGTCGTTCCGTGACGGTTACTGTACAGTGGGAGGTATATCGGGCCGTGACGGTTCCTGTACTGTGTGAGGTATGTCAGGCCGTGATGGTTACTGTACAGTGGGAAGTATATCGGGCCGTGACGGTTACTGTACTGTGGGAGGTATGTCGGTCTGTGATGGTTACTATACAGTGGGAGGTATGTCGGGCCGTGACGGTTACTGTACTGTGGGAGGTATGTCAGGCCGTGTTGGTTACTGTACAGTGGGAGGTATGTTGGGCTGTGATGGTTACTGTACAGTGGGATGTATGTCTGGCTGTGATGTTTACAGTACAGTGGGAGGTATGTCGGGGTGTGATCGTTACTGTACAGTGGCAGGTATGTCGTGGTGTGATGGTTACTGTATAGTGGGAGGTACGTCGTGCCGTGATGGTTACTGAACAGTGCGAGATATGTTGGGGTGTGATGGTTACTGTACAGTGGGAGGTATGTCGGTCCGTGATGGCTATTTTACAGTGGGAGGTATGTCGGGCCGTGATGGTTGCTGTACAGTGGGAGGTATGTCGTGCCGTGATGGTTACTGCACAGTGGGAGGTATGTCGTGGTGTGTTGCTTACAGTACAGTGGGAGGTATGTCAGACCATGATGGTTCATGCACACTGGGAGCTATGTCGGGGTGTGATGATTACTGTACAGTGGGAGGTAAGTCGGTCTGTGATGTTTACTGTACAGTGGGAGGTATGACGGTGTGTGATGGTTACTGTACAGTGGGAGGTATGTCGGTCCGTGATTGTTACTGTACAGTGGGAGGTATGTCGAGGTGTGATGGTTACTGTACAGTGGGGGGTATGTCGTTCCGTGATGGTTACTGTACAGTGGGAGGTATGTCGGGCCGTGACGGTTACTGTACTGTGGGAGGTATGTCAGGCCGTAATGGTTACTGTACAGTGGGAGGTATGTCAAGCCGTGATGTTTACTGTACAGTGCGAGGTATGTTGGGCTGTGATGGTTACTGTACAGTGGGATGTATGTCTGGCTGTGATGGTTACTGTACAGTGGGGGGTATGTCCGTCCGTGATGGTTACTGTACAGTGGGAGGTAGGTCGAGCTGTGATGGTTACTGTACAGTGGGAGGTATGTCGGGCCGTGATGGTTACTGCACAGTGGGAGGTATGTCCGGCCGTGATGGTTACTATACGTTGGGAGATATGTCGGGGTGTGATGGTTACTGTACAGTGGGAGGTATGTCGGGCCGTGATGGTTCCAGTACAGTGGGAGGTATGTCGGTCCGTGATGGTTACTGGACAGTGGAAGGTATGTCAGGCCGTGATGGTTACTGTACAGAGGGAGGTATGTCGGGTTGTGATGGTAACTGAACAATGGGAGGTATGTAGGGGTGTGATCGTTACTGTACAGTGGCAGGTATGTCGTGGTGTGATGTTTACTGTACAGTGGGAGGTATGTCGTGCCGTGATGGCTATTGTACAGTGGGAGGTATGTCGGCCCGTGATGATTACTGTACAGTGGGAGGTATGTCGTGCCGTGATTGTTACTGTACAGTGGGAGGTATGTCCGGGTGTGATGGTTACTGTCGAGTGGGAGGTACGTCAGGCTGTGATGGTTACTGCACAGTGGAAGGTATGTCGGGCCGTAATGGTTACTGCACAGTGGGAGGTGTGTCGGGGTGTGATGGTTACAGTACGTTGGGAGGTATGTCAGACCATGATGGTTACTGCACAGTAGGAGGTATGTCGGGCCGTGATGGTTCCTGAACAGTGGGAGGTAAGTTGGGGTGTGTTGCTTACAGTACAGTGGGAGGTATGTCAGACCATGATGGTTCATGCACACTGGGAGCTATGTCGGGGTGTGATGATTACAGTACAGTGGGAGGTATGTCGGTCTGTGATGGTTACTGTACAGTGGGGGGTATGTCGTTCCGTGATGGTTACTGTACAGTGGGAGGTATATCGGGCCGTGACGGTTCCTGTACTGTGCGAGGTATGTCAGGCCGTGATGGTTACTGTACTGTGGGAGGTATGTCGGGCCGTGACGGTTACTGTACTGTGGGAGGTATGTCGGTCCGTGATGGTTACTATACAGTGGGAGGTATGTCGGGCCGTGACGGTTACTGTACAGTGGGAGGTATGTCCGTCCGTGATGGTTACTGTACTGTGGGAGGTATGTCGGGCCGTGACGGTTACTGTACTGTGGGCGGTATGTCAGGTCGTGATGGTTACTGTACAGTGGGAGGTATGTCGGGCTGTGATGGTTACTGTACAGTGGGAAGTATGTCTGGCTGTGATGGTTACTGTACCGTGCGAGGTATGTCCGTCCGTGATGGTTACTGTACAGTGGGATGTATGTCGGGCTGTGATGGTTACTGTACAGTGGGAGGTATGTCGGGCCGTGATGGTTACTGTACAGTGGGAGGTATGTCGGGCCGTGATGGTTACTGTACAGAGAGAGGTATGTCGGGTTTTGATGGTAACTGAACAGTGGGAGGTATGTCGGGGTGTGATCGTTACTGTACAGTGGCAGGTATGTTGGGGTGTGATGGTTCCTGTACAGTGGGAGGTATGTCGTGCCGTGATGGTTACTGTACAGTGCGAGGTATGTCGGGCCATGACGGTTACTGTACTGTGGGAGGTATGTCAGGCCGTGATGGTTACTGTACTTTGGGAGGTATGTTGGGCTGTGATGGTTACTGTACCGTGGGATGTATGTCTGGCTTTGATGGTTACTGTACAGTGGGAGGTATGTCGGGCCGTGATGGTTACTATACATTGGGAGGCATGTCGGGGTGTGATGGTTTCTGTACAGTGGGAGGTATGTCGGAGTGTGATTGTTCCTGTACAGTGGGAGGTATGTCAGGCCGTGATGGTTACTGTACAGAGGGAGGTATGTCGGGTTGTGATGGTAACTGAACAGTGGGAGGTATGTCGGGGTGTGATGGTTACTGTACAGTGGGAGGTATGTCGGGCCGTGATGGTTATTGTACAGTGCGAGGTATGTCGGGGTGTGATGGTTACTGTACAGTGGGAGGTATGTCGGGCCGTGATGGTTATTGTACAGTGGGAGGTATGTCGGGCCGTGATGGTTACTGTACAGTGGGAGGGAAGACGTGCCGTGATGGTTACTGCACAGTGGGAGGTATGTCGTGGTGTGTTGCTTACAGTACAGTAGGAGGTATGTCTGACCATGATGGTTCATGCACACTGAGAGCTATGTCGGGGTGTGATGATTACGGTACAGTGGGAGGTAAGTCGGTCTGTGATGTTTACTGTACAGTGGGAGGTATGTAGTTGTGTGATGGTTACTGTACAGTGGGCGGTATGTCGTGCCGTGATGGTTACTGTAGAGTGGGAGGTATATCGGGCTGTGACGGTTACTGTACTGTGGGTGGTATGACTGTCCGTGATGGTTAATGTACAGTGGGAGGTATGTCGGGCCGTGACGGTTACTGTACTGTGGGAGGTATGTCAGGCCGTAATGGTTACTGTACAGTGGGAGGTATGTCAAGCCGTGATGGTTACTGTACAGTGGGAGGTATGTTGGGCTGTGATGGTTACTGTACAGTGGGATGTATGTCTGGCTGTGATGGTTACTGTACAGTGGGGGGTATGTCCGTCCGTGATGGTTACTGTACAGTGGGAGGTATGTCGAGCTGTGATGGTTACTGTACAGTGGGAGGTATGTCGGGCCGTGATGGTTACTGCACAGTGGGAGGTATGACTGGCTGTGATGGTTACTGTACAGTGGGAGGTATGTCCGGCCGTATGGTTACTATACGTTGGGAGGTATGTCGGGGTGTGATGGTTACTGTACAGTGGGAGGTATGTCGGGCCGTGATGGTTCCAGTACAGTGGGAGGTATGTCGGTCCGTGATGGTTACTGTACAGTGGAAGGTATGTCAGGCCTTGATGGTTACTGTACAGAGGGAGGTATGTCGGTTTGTGATGGTAACTGAACAGTGGGAGGTATGTAGGGGTGTGATCGTTACTGTACAGTGGCAGGTATGTCGTGGTGTGATGGTTACTGTACAGTGGGAGGTATGTCGTGCCGTGATGGCTATTGTACAGTGGGAGGTATGTCGGGCCGTGATGATTACTGTACAGTTGGAGGTATGTCGTGCCGTGATGGTTACTGTACAGTGGGAGGTATGGTCGGGTGTGAAGGTTACTGTCGAGTGGGAGGTATGTCAGGCTGTGATGGTTACTGCACAGTGGGAGCTATGTCGGGCCGTGATGGTTACTGCACAGTGGGAGGTGTGTCGGGGTGTGATGGTTACAGTACGTTGGGAGGTATGTCAGACCATGATGGTTACTGCACAGTAGGAGGTATGTCGGGCCGTGATGGTTCCTGAACAGTGGGAGGTAGGTTGGGGTGTGTTGCTTACAGTACAGTGGGAGGTATGTCAGACCATGATGGTTCATGCACACTGGGAGCTATGTCGGGGTGTGATGATTACGGTACAGTGGGAGGTAAGTCGGTCTGTGATGTTTACTCTGCAGTGGGAGTTATGTAGGTGTGTGATGGTTACTGTACAGTGGGAGGATTTTCGGACCGTGATGGTCACTGCATAGTGGGAGGTATGTCGGTCTGTGATGGTTACTGTACAGTCGGAGGTATATCGGGCCGTGACGGTTCCTGTACTGTGCGAGGTATGTCAGGCCGTGATGGTTACTGTACAGTGGGAGGTATGTCGGGCCGTGACGGTTACTGTACTGTGGGAGGTATGTCGGTCCGTGATGGTTACTGTACAGTGGGAGGTATGTCGGGCCGTGACGGTTACTGTACAGTGGGAGGTATGTCAGTCCGTGGTGGTTACTGTACTGTGGGAGGTATGTCAGGCCGTGATGGTTACTGTACTGTGGGAGGTATGTCAGGCCGTGATGGTTACTGTACAGTGGGAGGTATGTCGGGCCGTGACGGTTACTGTACTGTGGGAGGTATGTCAGGCAGTGATGGTTACTGCACAGTGGGAGGTATGTCGGGCCGTGACGTTTACTGTACTGTGGGAGGTATGTCAGGCCGTGATGGTTACTGTACAGTGGGAGGTATGTCGGGCCGTGATGCTTACTATATATTGGGAGGTATGTCGGGGTGTGATTGTTACAGTACAGTGGGAGGTATGTCGGGCCGTGATGGTTACTGTACAGTGGGATGTATGTCGGGCTGTGATTGTTACTGTACAGTGGGAGGTATGTCGGGCCGTGATGGTTACTGTACAGTGGGAGGTATGTCGGGCCGTGATGGTTACTGTACAGAGAGAGGTATGTCGGGTTGTGATGGTAACTGAACAGTGGGAGGTATGTCGGGGTGTGATCGTTTCTGTACAGTGGCATGTATGTCGGGGTGTGATGGTTCCTGTACAGTGGGAGGTATGTCGGTCCGTGATGGTTCCTGTACAGTGGGAGGTATGTCAGGCCGTGATGGTTACTGTACAGGGGGAGGTATGTCGGGTTGTGATGGTAACTAAACAGTGGGAGGTATGTCGGGGTGTGATCGTTACTGTACAGTGGCAGGTATGTCGTGGTGTGATGGTTACTGTACAGTGGGAGGTATGTCGTGCCGTGATGGTTACTGTACAGTGCGAGGTATGTCGGGGTGTGATGGTTACTGTACAGTGGGAGGTATGTCGGGCCGTGATGGTTATTGTACAGTGGGAGGTATGTCGGGCCTTGATGGTTACTGTACAGTGGGAGGGAAGTCGTGCCGTGATGGTTACTGCACAGTGGGAGGTATGTCGTCGTGTGTTGCTTACAGTACAGTGTAAGGTGTGTCTGACCATGATGGTTCATGCACACTGGGAGCTATGTCGGGGTGTGATGATTACGGTACAGTGGGAGGTAAGTCGGTCTGTGATGTTTACTGTACAGTGGGAGGTATGTAGTTGTGTGATGGTTACTGTACAGTGGGAGGTATGTCGTGCCGTGATGTGTTCAGTGGGGGGTATGTCCGGGTGTGATGGTTACTGTCGAGTGGGAGGTATGTCAGGCTGTGATGGTTACTGCACATTGGGAGCTATGTCGGGCCGTGATGGTTACTGCACAGTGGGAGGTGTGTCGGTGTGTGATGGTTACAGTACGTTGGGAGGTATGTCAGACCATGATGGTTACTGCACAGTAGGAGGTATGTCGGGCCGTGATGGTTCCTCTACAGTGGGAGGTATGTCGGGGTGTGATTGTTACAGTACAGTGGGAGGTATGTCGGGCCATGATGGTTACTGTACAGTGGGATGTATGTCGGGCTGTGATGGTTACTGTACAGTGGGAGGTATGTCGGGCCGTGATGGTTACTGTACAGTGGGAGGTATGTCGGGCCGTGATGGTTACTGTACAGAGAGAGGTATGTCGGGTTGTGATGGTAACTGAACAGTGGGAGGTATGTCGGGGTGTGATCGTTTCTGTACAGTGGCATGTATGTCGGGGTGTGATGGTTCCTGTACAGTGGGAGGTATGTAGTGCCGTGATGGTTACTGTACAGTGCGAGGTATGTCGGGGTGTGATGGTTACTGTACAGTGGAAGGTATGTCGGGCCCTGACGGTTACTGTACTGTGGGAGGTATGTCAGGCCGTGATGGTTACTGTACAGTGGGAGGTATGTCAGGCCGTGATGGTTACTGTACAGGGGGAGGTATGTCGGGTTGTGATGGTAACTAAACAGTGGGAGGTATGTCGGGGTGTGATCGTTACTGTACAGTGGCAGGTATGTCGTGGTGTGATGGTTACTGTACAGTGGGAGGTATGTCGTGCCGTGATGGTTACTGTACAGTGCGAGGTATGTCGGGGTGTGATGGTTACTGTACAGTGGGAGGTATGTCGGGCCGTGATGGTTATTGTACAGTGGGAGGTATGTCGGGCCGTGATGGTTACTGTACAGTGGGAGGGAAGTCGTGCCGTGATGGTTACTGCACAGTGGGAGGTATGTCGTGGTGTGTTGCTTACAGTACAGTGTAAGGTGTGTCTGACCATGATGGTTCATGCACACTGGGAGCTATGTCGGGGTGTGATGATTACGGTACAGTGGGAGGTAAGTCGGTCTGTGATGTTTACTGTACAGTGGGAGGTATGTAGTTGTGTGATGGTTACTGTACAGTGGGAGGTATGTCGTGCCGTGATGGTTACTGTTCAGTGGGGGGTTTGTCCGGGTGTGATGGTTACTGTCGAGTGGGAGGTATGTCAGGCTGTGATGGTTACTGCACAGTGGGAGCTATGTCGGGCCGTGATGGTTACTGCACAGTGGAAGGTGTGTCGGTGTGTGATGGTTACAGTACGTTGGGCGGTATGTCAGACCATGATGGTTACTGCACAGTAGGAGGTATGTCGGGCCGTGATGGTTCCTCTACAGTGGGAGGTATGTTGGGGTGTGTTGCTTACAGGACAGTGGGAGGTATGTCAGACCATGATGGTTCATGCACACTGGGAGCTATGTCGGGGTGTGATGGTTACTGTACAGTGGGAGGTATGTCGGTCTGTGATGGTTACTGTACAGTGGGGGGTATGTCGTTCCGTGATGGTTACTGTACAGTGGGAGGTATATCGGGCCGTGACGGTTCCTGTACTGTGCGAGGTATGTCAGGCCGTGATGGTTACTGTACAGTGGGAGGTATGTCGGGCCGTGACGGTTACTGTACAGTGGGAGGTATGTCGGGCCGTGACGGTTACAGTACAGTGGGAGTTATGTCAGGCCGTAATTGTTACTGTACTGTGGGAGGTATGTCAGGCCGTGACAGTTACTGTACTGTGGGAGGTATGTCAGGCCGTGATGGTTACTGTACAATAGGAGGTATGTCGGGCCGTGACGGTTACTGTACTGTGGGAGGTATGTCAGGCCGTGATGTTAACTGTACAGTGGGAGGTATGTCGGGCCATGACGGTTACTGTACTGTGGGAGGTATGTCAGTCCGTGATGGTTACTGTACAGTGGGAGGTATGTCGGGCTGTGATGGTTACTGTACAGTGGGATGTATGTCTGGCTGTGATGGTTACTGTACAGTGGGAGGTATGTCCGTCCATGATGGTTACTGCACAGTGGAAGGTATGTCAGACCGTGATGTTTACGGAACAGTGGGAGGTATGTCTGGCCGTGATGGTTAATGTACAGTGGGAGGTATGTCGGGGCATGATGTTTATTGTACAGTGGAAGGTATGTCGTGCCGTGATGGTTACTGTACAATGGGGGGTATGTCGGGCAGTGATGGTTACTGTACAGTGGGAGGTATGTCAGACCGTGATGTTTTACGGAACAGTGGGAGGTATGTCGGGCCGTGATGGTTATTGTACCGTGGGAGGTATGTCAGGACGTGATGTTTACTGTACAGTGGAAGGTATGTCGTGCCGTGATGGTTACTGTACAGTGGGAGGTATGTCAGACCGTGGTGTTTACTGTACAGTGGGAGGTATGTCGGGGTGTGATGGTTACTGTACAGTGGGGGGAATGTCAGGCCGTGATGGGTACTGTACAGTGGGAGGTATGTCAGGCCGTGTTGGTTACTATACAGTGGGAGTTATGTCGGGCCGTGTTGGTTACTGTACAGTGGGAGGAATGTCAGGCCGTGATGGTTACTGTACAGTGGGAGGTATGTCAGGCCGTGTTGGTTACTGTACAGTGGGAGGTATTTCTGGCCGTGACGGTTACTGTACAGTGGGAGGTATGTCGGGCCGTAACGGTCACTGTACAGTGGGAGGTATGTCGGGCCATGATGGTTACTGTACTGTGGGAGGTATGTCGGGCCGTGATGGTTACTGTGCAGTGTGAGGTATGTCAGGCCATGATAGTAACTGTACAGTTGGAGGTATGTCGGGGTGTGATGGTTACTCTACAGTGGGAGGTATGTCGGTCTGTGATGGTTACTGTACAGTGGGTAGTTTTTCGGACCGTGATGGTTACTGCACAGTGGGAGGTATGTCGGGGTGTGATGGTTACTGTACAGTGGGAGGTATGTCGGTCTGTGATGGTTACTGTACATTGGGAGGTATGTCGGGGTGTGATGGTTACTGTACAATGGGAGGTATGTCGGGCCTAGATGGTTACGGTACAGTGGGAGTTATGTCGGGCCGTGATGGATACTATACAGTGGGAGGTATGTCACGCTATGATGGTCACTGTATATTGGGAGGTATGTCGGGCCGTGATGGTTACTGCACAGTGGAAGGTATGTCAGACCGTGATGGTTACTGTACAAGGGAGGTATGTCGTGCCGTGATGGTTACTGTACAATGGGGGGTATGTCGGGCCGTGATGATTACTGTGCAGTGGGAGGTATGTCAGGCCGTGATGGTTACTGTACAATGGGAGGTATAGTCGGGCCGTGACGGTTACAGTACAGTGGGAGGAATGTCGGGGAGTGATAGTTACTGTACATTGGGAGGTATGTCGGGCCGTGACGGTAACTGTACAGTGGGAGGTATGTCGCGCCGTGATGGTTAATGTACAGTGGACGATACGTCGGGACGTGATGGTTAATGTACAGTGGGAGTAATGTCGGGGTGTGATGGTTACTGTACAGTGGGAGATATGTCGGGGCATGATTGTTACTGTACAATGGGAGGTATGTCGGGCCTAGATGGTAACGGTACAGTGGGAGATATGTCTGGCCGTGGTGTTTGCTGTACAGTGGGTGGTGTGTCACGCTGTGATGGTTCCTGTACAGTGTGAGGTATGTCGGGCCGTGATGGTTACTGTACAGTGGGAGGTATGTCGTGCCGTGATGGTTACTGCACAGTGGAAGGTATGTCAGACCGTGATGATTACGGAACAGTGGGAGGTATGTCGGGCCGTGATGGTTACTCCACAGTGGGAGGTATGTCGGTCTGTGATGGTTACTGTACCGTGGGAGGTATGTCGGTCTGTGATGGTTACTGTACATTGGGAGGTATGTCGGGGTGTGATGGTTAATGTACAGTGGACGATACGTCGGGACGTGATGGTTAATGTACAGTGGGAGGTATGTCGGGGTGTGATGGTTACTGTACATTGGGAGGTATGTCGGGGCATGATTGTTACTGTACAATGGGAGGTATGTCGGGCCTAGATGGTAACGGCACAGTGGGAGATATATCTGGTCGTGGTGTTTGCTGTACAGTGGTGGTGTGTCACGCTGTGATGGTTACTGTACAGTGGGAGGTATGTCGGGCCGTGATGGTTACTGCACAGTGGAAGGAATGTCAGACCGTGATGATTACGGAACAGTGGGAGGTATGTCGGGCCGTGATGGTTACTGTACAGTGGGAGGTATGTCGGGCCGTGACGGTTACTGTACAGTGGGAGGTATGTCGGTGTGTGATGGTTACTGTACAGTGGGAGGGATGACGGGCCGTGTTGGTTACTGTACAGTGGGAGTTATGTCAGGCCGTGTTGGTTACTGTTCAGTGGGAGGTATTTCGGGCCATGACGGTTACTGTACAGTGGGAGGTATGTCGGGCTGTGATGGTTACTGTACAATGGGAGGTATGTCAGACCGTGATGTTTACTGTACAGTGGAAGGTATGTCGTGCAGTGATGGTTAATGTACAGTGGGAGGTATGTCAGGCCGTGATGTTTACTGTACAGTGGAAGGTATGTCGTGCCGTGATGGTTACTGCACAGTGGAAGGTATTTCAGACCGTGATGTTTACGGAACAGTGGGAGGTATGTCGGGCCATGGTGGTTAATGTACAGTGGGAGGTATGTCGGGGCATGATGTTTACTGTACAGTGGAAGGTATGTCGTCCCGTGGTGGTTACTGTACAATGGGGGCTATGTCGGGCAGTGATGGTTACTGTACAGTGGGAGGTATGTCACACCGCGATGTTTACGGAACAGTGGGAGGTATGTCGGGCCGTGATGGTTACTGTACAGTGGGAGGTATGTCAGGACGTGATGTTTACTGTACAGTGGAAGGTATGTCGTGCCGTGATGGTTACTGTACAATGGTGGGTATGTCGGGCAGTGATGGTTACTGTACAGTGGGAGGTATGTCAGACTGTGTTGGTTACGGTACAGTCGGAGGTATGTCTGGCCGTGGTGTTTACTGTACAGTGGGAGGTATGTCGGGGTGTGATGGTTACTGTACAGTGGGGGGGTATGTCAGGCCGTGATGGTTACTGTACAGTGGGAGGTATGTCAGGCCGTGTTGGTTACTGTACAGTGGGAGTTATGTCGGGCCGTGTTGGTTACTGTACAGTGGGAGGAATGTCAGGCCGTGTTGGTTACTGTACAGTGGGAGGTATGTCAGGCCGTGTTGGTTACTGTACAGTGGGAGGTATTTCGGGCCGTGACGGTTACTGTACAGTAGGAGGTATGTCATGCCGTGATGATTACTGTACAGTGAGAGGTATGTCGGGCCGTGATGATTACTGTACAGTGGGAGGTATATCAGGGTGTGATGGTTACTGTACAGTGGGAGGTATGTCGGGCCGTAACGGTCACTGTACAGTGGGAGGTATGTCGGGCTGTGATGGATACTGTACAGTGGGAGGAATGTCGGGGCGTGATGGTTACTGTACAGTGGGAGGTATGTCGGGCCGTGACGGTTACTGTACAGTGGGAGGGATGTTGGGCTGTGATGGTTACTGTACAGTGGGAGGAATGTCGGGCGTGATGGTTACTGTACAGTGGGAGGAATGTCGGGACGTAATGGTTACTGTACAGTGGGAGTTATGTCGGGCCGTGATGGTTAATGTACAGTGGGAGGTATGTCGGGCTGTGATGGATACTCTACAGTGGGAGGTATGTCAGGCCGTGATGATTACTGTGCAGTGTGAGGTATGTCAGGCCGTGATGGTTACTGTACAATGGGAGGTATGTCGGGGTGTGATGGTTACTGTACAGTGGGAGGTATATTCGGGCCGTGACGGTTACAGTACAGTGGGAGGTATGTCGGGCCGTGATGGTTACTGTACAGTGTGAGATATGTCGGGGTGTGACGGTTGCTGTACAGTGGGAGGTATATCAGGCAGTGATGGTTACTGTACAGTGGGAGGTATATCAGACCATGATGGTTACTGCACACTGGGAGGTATGTCGGGGTGTGTTGGTTACAGTACAGTGGGAGGTATGTCAGACCTTGATGGTTACTGCATACTAGGATGTATGTCGGGGTGTGATGGTTACTCTACAGTGGGAGGTATGTCGGTCTGTGATGGTTACTGTACATTGGGAGGTATGTCGGGGTGTGATGGTTAATGTACAGTGGACGATACGTCGGGACGTGATAGTTAATGTACAGTGGGAGGTATGTCGGGGTGTGATGGTTACTGTACATTGGGAGGTATGTCGGGGCATGATTGTTACTGTACAATGGGAGGTATGTCGGGCCTAGATGGCTACGGTACAGTGGGAGGTATGTCGGGCCGTGATGGATACTATACAGTGGGAGGTACGTCACGCTATGATGGTCACTGTATATTGGGAGGTATGTCGGGCCGTGATGGTTACTGCACAGTGGAAGGTATGTCAGACCGTGATGGTTACTGTACAAGGGAGGTATGTCGTGCGATGATGGTAACTATACAATGGGGGGTATGTCGGGCCGTGATGATTACTGTGCAGTGGGAGGTATGTCAGGCCGTGATGGTTACTGTACAATGGGAGGTATAGTCGGGCCGTGACGGTTACAGTACAGTGGGAGGAATGTCGGGGAGTGATAGTTACTGTACATTGGGAGGTATGTCGGGCCGTGACGGTAACTGTACAGTGGGAGGTATGTCGGGCCGTGATGTTTAATGTACAGTGGACGATACGTCGGGACGTGATGTTTAATGTACAGTGGGAGTTATGTCGGGGTGTGATGGTTACTGTACAGTGGGAGATATGTCGGGGCATGATTGTTACTATACAATGGGAGGTATGTCGGGCCTAAATGGTAACGGTACAGTGGGAGATATGTCTGGCCGTGGTGTTTGCTGTACAGTGGGTGGTGTGTCACGCTGTGATGGTTCCTGTACAGTGTGAGGTATGTCGGGCCGTGATGGTTACTGTACAGTGGGAGGTATGTCGGGCCGTGATGGTTACTGTACAGTGGGAGGTATGTCGGGCCGTGATGGTTACTGCACAGTGGAAGGTATGTCAGACCGTGATGATTACGGAACAGTGGGAGGTATGTCGGGCCGTGATGGTTACTGTACAGTGGGAGGTATGACTGGCAGTGATGGTTACTGTACAGTGGGAGGTATGTCGGGCCGTGATGGTTACTGTACAGTGGCAGGTATGTCGGGCTGTGATGGTTAATGTATAGTGGGAGGTATGTCGGGCCGTGATGCTTACTGTACAGTGGGAGGTATGTCGGGCCGTGACGGTGACTGTACTTTGGGAGGTATTTTGGAGTGTGATGGTTACTGTACACTGGGAGTTATGTCGGGATGTGATCGTTACTGTACACTTGGAGGTATGTCGGTCCGTGATGGTAACTGTACTGTGGGAGGTATGTCAGGGTGCGATGGTTACTGTACAGTGGGAGATATGTCGGGGCGTGATGGTTACTGTACAGTGGAAGGTATGTCAGGCCGTGACGGTTACTGTACAGTGGGAGGTATGTCTGGCCATGGTGTTTAATGTATAGTGGGAGGTATTTCAGGCCGTGATAGTTACTGTACAGTGGGAGGTATGTCGGGCTGTGATGTTTACTGTACAGTGGGAGGTATGTCGGGCTGTGATGTTTACTGTACAGTGGGAGGTATGTCGGGCCGTAATGGTTACTGTACAATGGGAGGTGTGTCGGGCCCTGATGAGTACTGTACAGTGGGGGGTATGACAGGTTGTGAAGGTTACTATACAGTGGGAGTTATGTCGGGCCGTGTTGGTTCATGTACAGTGGGTGGTATATCGGGCCGTGATGGTTACTGTTCAGTGGGAGCTATGTCGGGCCGTGATGTTTACTGTACAGTGGGAGGTATGTCGGGCCGTGATGGTTACTGTACAGTGGGAGGTATGTCGGACTGTGATGGTTACTGTTCGGTGGGAGGGATGTCGGGGTGTGATGGTTACTGTACAGTGGGAGGTATGTCGGGCCGTGATGGTTACTGTACAGTGGGAGGTATGTCGGGGTGTGATGGTTACTGTACAGTGAGCGGCATGTCGGGGTGTGATGGTTACTATACAGTGGGAGGTATGTTGGACTGTGATGGTTATTATTCATTGGAGGTATGTCGGGCCGTGATGGTTACTGTACAGTGGGAGGTATGTCGGGGTGTGATGGTTACTATACATTGGGAGGTATGTCGGGCCGTGATGGTTACTATACAGTGTGCGGTATGTCGGGGTGTGATGGTTACTGTACAGTGGGAGGTATGTCGGGGTGTGATGGTTACTGCACAGAGGGAGGGATGTCGGGGTGTGATGGTTACTGTACAGTGGGAGGTATGTCGGGCCGTGATGAGTACTGTACAGTGGGAGGTATGTCGGGGTGTGATTGTTACTGTACAGTGGGAGGTATGTCGGGCCGTGATCGTTACTGCACAGAGGGAGGTATCTTGGTCCGTGATGCTTACTGTACAGTGGGAGGGATGTAGGGGTGTGATGGTTACTGTACAGTGGGAGGTATGTCGTGGTGTGATGGTTACTGTACAGTGGGAGGTATGTCGGGGTGTGATGGTTACTATACATTGGGAGGTATGTCGGGCCGTGATGGTTACTATACAGTGTGCGGTATGTCGGGGTGTGATGGTTACTGTACAGTGGGAGGTATGTCGGGGTGTGATGGTTACTGCACAGAGGGATGTATGTCTGGCCGTGATGGTTACTATACATTGGGAGGTATGTCGGGCCGTGATGGTTACTGTACAGTGGGAGGGATTTCGGGGTGTGATGGTTACTGTACAGTGGGAGGTATGTCGGGCCGTGATGAGTACTGTACAGTGGGAGGTATGTCGGGGTGTGATTATTACTGTACAGTGGGAGGTATGTCGGGCCGTGATGGTTACTATACAGTGTGCGTTATGTCGGGGTGTGATTGATACTGTACAGTGGGAGCTATGTCAGGGTGTGATGGTTACTGCACAGAGGGAAGTATGTCTGGCCGTAATGGTTACTGTACAGTGGGAGGTATGACTGGCCATGACGGTTACTGTACAGTGGGAGGTATGTCGGGCTGTGATGGTTACTGTACAGTGGAACGTATGTCAGGGTGTGATGGTTACTATAGAGTGGGAGGTATGTCAGGCAGTGATGGTTACTGTACAGTTGGAGTTATGTCGGGCCGTCATTGTTAATGTACAGTGGGTGGTATGTGGGGGTGTGATGGATACTGTATATTGGGAGGTATGTCGGGCCGTGATGATTACAGTGCAGTGGGAGGTATGTGAGTCCGTGATTGTTACTGTACAGTGGGAGGTATGTCGGGGAGTGATGGTTACTGTACATTGGCAGGTATGTCGGGCCGTGACAGTTAGTATACGGTGGGAGTTATGTCGGGGAGTGATGGTTACTGTACATTGGCAGGTATGTCGGGGTGTGATGGTTACTGTACAGTGGGAGGTATGTCGGTGTGTGATGGTTACTGTACAGTTGGAGTTACGTCGGGCCGTCATTGTTAATGTACAGTGGGTGGTATGTGGGGGTGTGATGGATACTCTATATTGGCAGGTATGTCGGGCCGAGACGGTTACTGTACGGTGGGAGGTATGTCGGGGAGTGATGGTTACGGTACATTGGCAGGTATGTCGGGGTGTGATGGTTACTGTACAGTGGGAGGTATATCAGGCAGTGATGGTTACTGTACAGTGGGAGGTATGTCGTTCCGTGATGGTTACTGTACAGTGGGAGGTATATCGGGCCGTGACGGTTACTGTACTGTGGGAGGTATGTCAGGCCGTGATGGTTACTGTACAGTGGGAGGAATATCGCGCCGTGACGGTTACTGTACTGTGGGAGGTATGTCGGGCCGTGATTGTTACTGTACACAGGGAGGTATGTCTGGCTGTGATGGTTACTGTACAGTGGGAGGTATGTCGGGCCGTGATTGTTACTGTACACAGGGAGGTATGTCGGGCCGTGATGGTTACTGTACAGTGGGAGGTATGTCGTGCCGTGATTGTTACTGTACAGTGGGAGGTATGTCGGGCTTTGATGGTTACTGTACAGTGGGAGGTATGTCGTGCCGTGATGGTTACTGTACAGTGGGAGGTATATCGGGCCGTGACGGTTACTGTACTGTGGGAGGTATGTCGGTCTGTGATGTTTACTGTACAGTGGGAGGTATGTCGGGCCGTGACAGTTACTGTACACAGGGAGGTATGTCAGGCCGTGATGGTTACTGTACAGTGGGAGGTATGTTGGGCTGTGATGGTTACTGTACAGTGGGATGTATGTCTGGCTGTGATGTTTACTGTACAGTGGGAGGTATGTCGGGGTGTGATCGTTACTGTACAGTGGCAGGTATGTCGTGGTGTGATGGTTACTGTATAGTGGGAGGTATGTCGTGCCGTGATGGTTACTGAACAGTGCGAGGTATGTTGGGGTGTGATGGTTACTGTACAGTGGGAGGTATGTCGGTCCGTGATGGCTATTTTACAGTGAGAGGTATGTCGGGCCGTGATGGTTGCTGTACAGTGGGAGGTAAGTCGTGCCGTGATGGTTACTGCACAGTGGGAGGTATGTCGTGGTGTGTTGCTTACAGTACAGTGGGAGGTATGTCAGACCATGATGGTTCATGCACACTGGGAGCTATGTCGGGGTGTGATGATTACTGTACAGTGGGAGGTAAGTCGGTCTGTGATGTTTACTGTACAGTGGGAGGTATGTCGGTGTGTGATGGTTACTGTACAGTGGGAGGTATGTCGGTCCGTGATTGTTACTGTACAGTGGGAGGTATGTCGAGGTGTGATGGTTACTGTACAGTGGGGGGTATGTCGTTCCGTGATGGTTACTGTACAGTGGGAGGTATATCGGGCCGTCATTGTAAATGTACAGTGGGACTTATGTCGGTCCGTGATGGTTACTGTACAGTGGGAGGTATGACTGGCTGTGATGGTTACTGTACAGTGGGAGGTATGTCGGGGTGTGGTGGTTACTGTACAGTGGGGGGTATGTCGTTCCGTGATGGTTACTGTACAGTGGGAGGTATATCGGGCCATGACGGTTCCTGTACTGTGGGAGGTATGTCAGGCCGTGATGGTTACTGTACAGTGGGAGGTATATCGGGCCGTGACGGTTAATGTACTGTGGGAGGTATGACGGTCCGTGATGGTTAATGTACAATGGGAGGTATGTCGGGCCGTGACGGTTACTGTACTGTGGGAGGTATGTCAGGCCGTAATGGTTACTGTACAGTGGGAGGTATGTCAAGCCGTGATGGTTACTGTACAGTGGGAGGTATGTTGGGCTGTGATGGTTACTGTACAGTGGGATGTATGTCTGGCTGTGATGGTTACTGTACAGTGGGGGGTATGTCCGTCCGTGATGGTTACAGTACAGTGGGAGGGAGGTCGAGCAGTGATGGTTACTGTACAGTGGGAAGTATGTCGGGCCGTGATGGTTACTGCACAGTGGGAGGTATGACTGGCTGTGATGGTTACTGTACAGTGGGAGGTATGTCGGGCCGTAATGGTTACTATACGTTGGGAGGTATGTCGGGGTGTGATGGTTACTGTACAGTGGGAGGTATGTCGGGCCGTGATGGTTCCAGTACAGTGGGAGGTATGTCGGTCCGTGATGGTGACTGTACAGTGGAAGGTATGTCAGGCCGTGATGGTTACTGTACAGAGGGAGGTATGTCGGGTTGTGATGGTAACTGAACAGTGGGAGGTATGTAGGGGTGTGATCGTTACTGTACAGTGGCATGTATGTCGTGGTGTGATGTTTACTGTACAGTGGGAGGTATGTCGTGCCGTGATGGCTATTGTACAGTGGGAGGTATGTCGGCTCGTGATGATTACTGTACAGTGGGAGGTATGTCGTGCCGTGATGGTTACTGTACAGTGGGAGGTATGTCCGGGTGTGATGGTTACTGTCGAGTGGGAGGTATGTCAGGCTGTGATGGTTACTGCACAGTGGAAGGTATGTCGGGCCGTGATGGTTACTGCACAGTGGGAGGTGTGTCGGGGTGTGATGGTTACAGTACGTTGGGAGGTATGTCAGACCATGATGGTTACTGCACAGTAGGAGGTATGTGGGGCCGTGATGGTTCCTGAACAGTGGGAGGTAAGTTGGGGTGTGTTGCTTACAGTACAGAAGGGAGGTATGTCAGACCATGATGGTTCATGCACACTGGGAGCTATGTCGGGGTGTGATGATTACAGTACAGTGGGAGGTATGTCGGTCTGTGATGGTTACTGTACAGTGGGGGGTATGTCGTTCCGTGATGGTTACTGTACAGTGGGAGGTTTTTCGGACCGTGATGGTTACTGCATAGTGGGAGGTATGTCGGTCTGTGATGGTTACTGTACAGTGGGGGGTATATCGGGCCGTGACGGTTCCTGTACTGTGCGAGGTATGTCAGGCCGTGATGGTTACTGTACAGTGGGAGGTATGTCGGGCCGTGACGGTTACTGTACTGTGGGAGGTATGTCGGTCCGTGATGGTTACTGTACAGTGGGAGGTATGTCGGGCCGTGACGGTTATGTACAGTGGGAGGTATGTCCGTCCGTGATGGTTACTGTACTGTGGGAGGTATGTCAGGCCGTGACGGTTACTGTACTGTGGGAGGTATGTCAGGCCGTGATGGTTACTGTACAGTGGCAGGTATGTCGGGCCGTGACGGTTACTGTACTGTGGGAGGTATGTCAGGCCATGATGGTTACTGTACAGTGGGAGGTATGTCGGGCCGTGACGGTTACTGTACTGTGGGAGGTATGTCAGGCCGTGATGGTTACTGTACAGTGGGAGGTATGTCGGGCTGTGATGGTTACTGTACAGTGGGAGGTATGTCCGTCCGTGATGGTTACTGTACAGTGGGATGTATGTCGGGCTGTGATGGTTACTGTACAGTGGGAGGTATGTCGGGCCGTGATGGTTACTGTACAGTGGGAGGTATGTCGGGCCGTGATGGTTACTGTACAGAGAGAGGTATGTCGGGTTGTGATGGTAACTGAACAGTGGGAGGTATGTCGGGGTGTGATCGTTACTGTACAGTGGCAGGTATGTCGGGGTGTGATGGTTCCTGTACAGTGGGAGGTATGTCGTGCCGTGATGGTTACTGTACAGTGCGAGGTATGTCGGGGTGTGATGGTTACTGTACAGTGGGAGGTATGTCGGGCCAACACGGTTACTGTACTGTGGGAGGTATGTCAGGCCGTGATGGTTACTGTACTTTGGGAGGTATGTTGGGCTGTGATGGTTACTGTACAGTGGGATGTATGTCTGGCTGTGATGGTTACTGTACAGTGGGAGGTATGTCGGGCCGTGATGGTTACTATACATTGGGAGGCATGTCGGGGTGTGATGGTTACTGTACAGTGGGAGGTATGTCGGTCCGTGATGGTTCCTGTACAGTGGGAGGTATGTCAGGCCGTGATGGTTACTGTACAGAGGGAGGTATGTCGGGTTGTGATGGTAACTGAACATTGGGAGGTATGTCGGGGTGTGATGGTTACTGTACAGTGGGAGGTATGTCGGGCCGTGATGGTTATTGTACAGTGCGAGGTATGTCGGGGTGAGATGGTTACTGTACAGTGGGAGGTATGTCGGGCCGTGATGGTTATTGTACAGTGGGAGATATGTCGGGCCGTGATGGTTACTGTACAGTGGGAGGGAAGACGTGCCGTGATGGTTACTGCACAGTGGGAGGTATGTCGTGGTGTGTTGCTTACAGTACAGTGGGAGGTATGTCTGACCATGATGGTTCATGCACACTGGGAGCTATGTCGGGGTGTGATGATTACGGTACAGTGGGAGGTAAGTCGGTCTGTGATGTTTACTGTACAGTGGGAGGTATGTAGTTGTGTGATGGTTACTGTACAGTGGGAGGTATGTCGTGCCGTGATGGTTACTGTACAGTGGGAGGTATATCGGGCAGTGACGGTTACTGTACTGTGGGTGGTATGACTGTCCGTGATGGTTAATGTACAGTGGGAGGTATGTCGGGCCGTGAGGGTTACTGTACTGTGGGAGGTATGTCAGGCCGTACTGGTTACTGTACAGTGGGAGGTATGTCAAGCCGTGATGGTTACTGTACAGTGGGAGGTATGTTGGGCTGTGATGGTTACTGTACAGTGGGATGTATGTCTGGCTGTGATGGTTACTGTACAGTGGGGGGTATGTCCGTCCGTGATGGTTACTGTACAGTGGGAGGTATGTCGAGCTGTGATGGTTACTGTACAGTGGGAGGTATGTCGGGCCGTGATGGTTACTGCACAGTGGGAGGTATGACTGGCTGTGATGGTTACTATACAGTGGGAGGTATGTCGGGCCGTGATGGTTCCAGTACAGTGGGAGGTATGTCGGTCCGTGATGGTTACTGTACAGAGGGAGGTATGTCGGGATTTGATGGTAACTGAACAGTGGGAGGTATGTAGGGGTGTGATCGTTACTGTACAGTGGCAGGTATGTCGTGGTGTGATGGTTACTGTACAGTGGGAGGTATGTCGTGCCGTGATGGCTATTGTACAGTGGGAGGTATGTCGGGCCGTGATGATTACTGTACAGTGGGTGGTATGTCGTGCCGTGATGGTTACTGTACAGTGGGAGGTATGTCCGGGTGTGATGGTTACTGTCGAGTGGGAGGTATGTCAGGCTGTGATGGTTACTGCACAGTGGGAGCTATGTCGGGCCGTGATGGTTACTGCACAGTGGGAGGTGTGTCGGGGTGTGATGGTTACAGTACGTTGGGAGGTATGTCAGACCATGATGGTTACTGCACAGTAGGAGGTATGTCGGGCCGTGATGGTTCCTGAACAGTGGGAGGTAGGTTGGGGTGTGTTGCTTACAGTACAGTGGGAGGTATGTCAGACCATGATGGTTCATGCACACTGGGAGCTATGTGGGGTTGTGATGACTACGGTACAGTGGGAGGTAAGTCGGTCTGTGATGTTTACTCTGCAGTGGGAGGTATGTAGGTGTGTGATGGTTACTGTACAGTGGGAGGTTTTTCGGACCGTGATGGTTACTGTACAGTGGGGGGTATGTCGTTCCGTGATGGTTACTGTACAGTGGGAGGTATATCGGGCCGTGACGTTTCCTGTACAGTGCGAGGTATGTCAGGCCGTGATGGTTACCGTACAGTGGGAGGTATGTCGGGCCGTGACGGTTACTGTACTGTGGGAGGTATGTCGGTCCGTGATGATTACTGTACAGTGGGAGGTATGTCGGGCCGTGACGGTTACTGTGCAGTGGGAGGTATGTCAGTCCGTGATGGTTACTGTACTGTGGGAGGTATGTCAGGCCGTGATGGTTACTGTACTGTGGGAGGTATGTCAGGCCGTGATGGTTACTGTACAGTGGGAGGTATGTCGGGCCGTGACGGTTACTGTACTATGGGAGGTATGTCAGGCCGTGATGGTTACTGCACAGTGGGAGGTATGTCGGGCCGTGACGGTTACTGTACTGTGGGAGGTATGTCAGGCCGTGATGGTTACTGTACAGTGGGAGGTATGTCGGGCTGTGATGGTTACTGTACAGTGGGATGTATGTCTGGCTGTGATGGTTACTGTACAGTGGGAGGTATGTCCGTCCGTGATGGTTACTGTACAGTGGGATGTATGTCGGGCCGTGATGGTTACTGTACAGTGGGAGGTATGTCGGGCCGTGATGGTTACTGTACAGAGAGAGGTATGTCGGGTTGTGATGGTAACTGAACAGTGGGAGGTATGTCGGGGTGTGATCGTTTCTGTACAGTGGCAGGTATGTCGGGGTGTGATGGGTCCTGTACAGTGGGAGGTATGTCGTGCCGTGATGGTTACTGTACAGTGCGAGGTATGTCGGGGTGTGATGGTTACTGTACAGTGGGAGGTATGTCGGGCCATGACGGTTACTGTACTGTGGGAGGTATGTCAGGCCGTGATGGTTACTGTACAGTGGGAGGTAAGTTGGGCTGTGATGGTTACTGTACAGTGGGATGTATGTCTGGCTGTGATGGTTACTGTACAGTGGGAGGTATGTCGGGCCGTGTTGGTTACTATACATTGGGAGGTATGTCGGGGTGTGATGGTTACTGTACAGTGGGAGGTATGTCGGTCCGTGATGGTTCCTGTACAGTGGGAGGTATGTCAGGCCGTGATGGTTACTGTACAGGGGGAGGTATGTCGGGTTGTGATGGTAACTAAACAGTGGGAGGTATGTCGGGGTGTGATCGTTACTGTACAGTGGCAGGTATGTCGTGGTGTGATGGTTACTGTACAGTGGGAGGTATGTCGTACCGTGATGGTTACTGTACAGTGGGAGGTATGTCGGGGTGTGATGGTTACTGTACAGTGGGAGGTATGTCGGGCCGTGATGGTTATTGTATAGTGGGAGGTATGTCGGGCCGTGATAGTTACTGTACAGTGGGAGGGAAGTCGTGCCGTGATGGTTACTGCACAGTGGGAGGTATGTCGTGGTGTGTTGCTTACAGGACAGTGGGAGGTGGGTCTGACCATGATGGTTCATGCACACTGGGAGCTATGTCGGGGTGTGATGATTACGGTACAGTGGGAGGTAAGTCGGTCTGTGATGTTTACTGTACAGTGGGAGGTATGAAGTTGTTGATGGTTACTGTACAGTGGGAGGGATGTCGTGCCGTGATGGTTACTGTTCTGTGGGGGGTATGTCCGGGTGTGATGGTTACTGTCGAGTGGGAGGTATGTCAGGCTGTGATGGTTGCTGCACAGTGGGAGCTATGTCGGGCCGTGATGGTTACTGCACAGTGGGAGGTGTGTCGGTGTGTGATGGTTACAGTACGTTGGGAGGTATGTCAGACCATGATGGTTACTGCACAGTAGGAAGTATGTCGGGCCGGGATGGTTCCTCTACAGTGGGAGGTATGTTGGGGTGTGTTGCTTACAGTAAAGTGGGAGGTATGTCAGACCATGATGGTTCATGCACACTGGGAGTTATGTCGGGGTGTGATGATTACTGTACAGTGGGAGGTAAGTCGGTCTGTGATGTTTACTGTACATTGGGAGGTATGTAGGTGTGTGATGGTTACTGTACAGTGGGAGGTTTTTCGGACCGTGATGGTTACTGCATAGTGGGAGGTATGTCGGTCTGTGATGGTTACAGTACAGTGGGGGGTATGTCGTTCCGTGATGGTTACTGTACAGTGGGAGGTATATCGGGCCGTGACGGTTCCTGTACTGTGCGAGGTATGTCAGGCCGTGATGGTTACTGTACAGTGGGAGGTATGTCGGGAAGTGACGGTTACTGTACAGTGGGAGGTATGTCGGGCCGTGACGGTTACAGTACAGTGGGAGTTATGTCAGGCCGTAATGGTTACTGTACTGTGGGAGGTATGTCAGGCCGTGACGGTTACTGTACTGTGGGAGGTATGTCAGGCCGTGATGGTTACTGTACAGTAGGAGATATGTCGGGCCGTGACGGTTACTGTACTGTGGGAGGTATGTAAGGCCGTGATGTTTACTGTACAGTGGGAGGTATGTCGGGCCATGACGGTCACTGTACTGTGGGAGGTATGTCAGGCCGTGATGGTTACTGTACAGTGGGAGGTATGTCGGGCTGTGATGGTTACTGTACAGTGGGATGTATGTCTGGCTGTGATGGTTACTGTACAGTGGGAGGTATGTCAGACCGTGATGTTTACGGAACAGTGGGAGGTATGTCTGGCCGTGATGGTTAATGTACAGTGGGAGGTATGTCGGGGCATGATGTTTACTGTACAGTGGAAGGTATGTCGTGCCGTGATGGTTACTGTACAATGGGGGGTATGTCGGGCAGTGATGGTTACTGTACAGTGGGAGGTATGTCAGACCGTGATGTTTACGGAACAGTGGGAGGTATGTCGGGCCGTGATGGTTATTGTACCGTGGGAGGTATGTCAGGACGTGATGTTTACTGTACAGTGGAAGGTATGTCGTGCCGTGATGGTTACTGTACAATGGTGAGTATGTAGGGCAGTGATGGTTACTGTACAGTGGGAGGTATGTCAGACCGTGTTGGTTACGGTACAGTGGGAGGTATGTCTGGCCGTGGTGTTTACTGTACAGTGGGAGGTATGTCGGGGTGTGATGGTTACTGTACAGTTGGGGGAATGTCAGGCCGTGATGGTTACTGTACAGTGGGAGGTATGTCAGACCGTGTTGGTTACTGTACAGTGGGAGTTATGTCGGGCCGTGTTCGTTACTGTACAGTGGGAGGAATGTCAGGCCGTGATGGTTACTGTACAGTGGGAGGTATGTCAGGCCGTGTTGGTTACTGTACAGTGGGAGGTATTTCGGGCCGTGACGGTTACTGTACAGTGGGAGGTATGTCGGGCCGTAACGGTCACTGTACAGTGGGAGGTATGTCGGGCCATGATGGTTACTGTACTGTGGGAGGTATGTCGGGCCATGATGGTGACTGTACTGTTGGAGGTATGTCGGGGTGTGATGGTTACTCTACAGTGGGAGGTATGTCGGTCTGTGATGGTTACTGTACAGTGGGTAGTTTTTCGGACCGTGATGGTTACTGCACCGTGGGAGGTATGTCGGGGTGTGATAGTTACTGTACAGTGGGAGGTATGTCGGTCTGTGATGGTTACTGTACATTGGGAGGTATGTCGGGGTGTGAAGGTTAATGTACAGTGGACGATACGTCGGGACGTGATGGTTAATGTACAGTGGGAGGTATGTCGGGGTGTGATGGTTACTGTACATTGGGAGGTATGTCGGGCCTAGATGGATACTATACAGTGGGAGGTATGTCACGCTATGATGGTCACTGTATATTGGGAGGTATGTCGGGCCGTGATGGTTACTGCACAGTGGAAGGTATGTCAGACCGTGATGGTTACTGTACAAGGGAGGTATGTCGTGCCGTGATGGTTACTGTACAATGGGGGGTATGTCGGGCCGTGATGATTACTGTGCAGTGGGAGGTATGTCAGGCCGTGATGGTTACTGTACAATGGGAGGTATAGTCGGGCCGTGACGGTTACAGTACAGTGGGAGGAATGTCGGGGAGTGATAGTTACTGTACATTGGGAGGTATGTCGGGCCTTAACGGTAACTGTACAGTGGGAGGTATGTCGCGCCGTGATGGTTAATGTACAGTGGACGATACGTCGGGACGTGATGGTTAATGTACAGTGGGAGTTATGTCGGGGTGTGATGGTTACTGTACAGTGGGAGATATGTCGGGGCATGATTGTTACTGTACAATGGGAAGTATGTCGGGCCTAGATGGTAACGGTACAGTGGGAGATATGTCTGGCCGTGGTGTTTGCTGTACAGTGGGTGGTGTGTCACGCTGTGATGGTTCCTGTACAGTGTGAGGTATGTCGGGCCGTGATGGTTACTGTACAGTGGGAGGTATGTCGTGCCGTGATGGTTACTGCACAGTGGAAGGTATGTCAGACCGTGATGATTACGGAACAGTGGGAGGTATGTCGGGCCGTGATGGTTACTCCACAGTGGGAGGTATGTCGGTCTGTGATGGTTACTGTACCGTGGGAGGTATGTCGGTCTGTGATGGTTACTGTACATTGGGAGGTATGTCGGGGTGTGATGGTTAATGTACAGTGGACGATACGTCGGGACGTGATGGTTAATGTACAGTGGGAGGTATGTCGGGGTGTGATGGTTACTGTACATTGGGAGGTATGTCGGGCCTAGATGGTAACGGCACAGTGGGAGATATGTCTGGCCGTGGTGTTTGCTGTACAGTGGTGGTGTGTCACGCTGTGATGGTTACTGTACAGTGGGAGGTATGTCGGGCCGTGATGGTTACTGCACAGTGGAAGGAATGTCAGACCGTGATGATTACGGAACAGTGGGAGGTATGTCGGGCCGTGATGGTTACTGTACAGAGGGAGGTATGTCAGGCCGTGATGTTTACTGTACAGTGGAAGGTATGTCGTGCCGTGATGGTTACTGTACAATGGGGGGTATGTCGGGCAGTGATGTTTACTGTACAGTGGGAGGTATGTCAGAACGTGTTGGTAATAGTACAGTGGGAGGTATGTCTGGCCCTGGTGTTTACTGTACAGTGGGAGGTATGTCGGGGTGTGATGGTCACTATAGAGTGGGAGGTATGTCAGGCCGTGATGGTTACTGTACAGTGGGAGGTATGTCGGGGTGTGATGGTTACTGTACAGTGGCGGGTATATCAGGCCGTGATGGTTACTGTACAGTGGGAGGTATGTCGGGGTGTGATGTTTACTGTACAGTGGGAGGTATGTCGGGCCGTGTTGGTTACTGTACAGTGGGAGTTATGTCAGGCCGTGTTGGTTACTGTTCAGTGGGAAGTTATTTCGGGCCATGACGGTTACTGTACAGTGGGAGGTATGTCGGATGTGATGGTTATTGTACAATGGGAGATATGTCAGGCCGTGTTGGTTACTGTACAGTGGGAGGTATGTCAGACCGTGATGTTTACTGTACAGTGGAAGGTATGTCGTGCAGTGATAGTTACTGTACAGTGGGAGGTATGTCAGGCCGTGATGTTTACTGTACAGTGGAAGGTATGTCGTGCCGTGATGGTTACTGCACAGTGGAAGGTATTTCAGACCGTGATGTTTACGGAACAGTGGGAGGTATGTCGGGCCGTGATGGTTAATGTACAGTGGGAGGTACGTCGGGGCATGATGTTTACTGTACAGTGGAAGGTATGTCGTCCCGTGGTGGTTACTGTACAATGGGGGCTATGTCGGGCAGTGATGGTTACTGTACAGTGGGAGGTATGTCAGACCGTGATGTTTACGGAACAGTGGGAGGTATGTCGGGCCGTGATGGTTACTGTACAGTGGGAGGTATGTCAGGACGTGATGTTTACTGTACAGTGGAAGGTATGTCGTGCCGTGATGGTTACTGTACAATGGTGGGTATGTCGGGCAGTGATGGTTACTGTACAGTGGGAGGGATGTCAGACCGTGTTGGTTACGGTACAGTGGGAGGTATGTCTGGCCGTGGTGTTTACTCTACAGTGGGAGGTATGTCGGGGTGTGATGGTTACTGTACAGTGGGGGGGTATGTCAGGCCGTGATGGTTACTGTACAGTGGGAGGTATGTCAGGCCGTGTTGGTTACTGTACAGTGGGAGTTATGTCGGGCCGTGTTGGTTACTGTACAGTGGGAGGAATGTCAGGCCGTAATGGTTACTGTACAGTGGGAGGTATGTCAGGCTGTGTTGGTTACTGTACAGTGGGAGGTATTTCGGGCCGTGACGGTTACTGTACAGTAGGAGGTATGTCATGCCGTGATGATTACTGTACAGTGAGAGGTATGTCGGGCCGTGATGATTACTGTACAGTGGGAGGTATATCGGGGTGTGATGGTGACTGCACAGTGGGAGGTATGTCCGGCCGTAACGGTCACTGTACAGTGGGAGGTATGTCGGGCTGTGGTGGATACTGTACAGTGGGAGGAATGTCGGGGCGTGATGGTTACTGTACAGTGGGAGGTATGTCGGGCCGTGACGGTTACTGTACAGTGGGAGGGATGTTGGGCTGTGATGGTTACTGTACAGTGGGAGGAATGTCGGGCGTGATGGTTACTGTACAGTGGGAGGAATGTCGGGACGTAATGGTTACTGTACAGTGGGAGTTATGTCGGGCCGTGATGGTTAATGTACAGTGGGAGGTATGTCGGGCTGTGATGGATACTCTACAGTGGGAGGTATGTCGGGCCGTGATGATTACTGTGCAGTGTGAGGTATGTCAGGCCGTGATGGTTACTGTACAATGGGAGGTATGTCGGGGTGTGATGGTTACTGTAGAGTGGGAGGTATATTCGGGCCGTGACGGTTACAGTACAGTGGGAGGTATGTCGGGCCGTGATGGTTACTGTACAGTGTGAGGTATGTCGGGGTGTGACGGTTGCTGTACAGTGGGAGGTATATCAGGCAGTGATGGTTACTGTACAGTGGGAGGTATATCAGACCATGATGGTTACTGCACACTGGGAGGTATGTCGGGGTGTGTTGGTTACAGTACAGTGGGAGGTATGTCAGACCTTGATGGTTACTGCATACTAGGATGTCGGGGTGTGATGTTTCCGGTACATTGGGAGGTATGTCATGCCGTGATGATTACTGTACAGTGGGAGGTATGTCGGGCTGTAACGGTCACTGCACATTGGGAGTTATGTCTAGCCGTCCTGGGTAATGTACAGTGGGAGGTATGTCGGGGTGTGATGGATACTCTACAGAGGGAGGTATTTCGGGCCGTGATGATTACTGTGCAGTGGGAGGTATGTCAGGCTGTGATGGTGACTGTACAATGGGATGTATGTCGGGGTGTGATGGTTACTGTACAGTGGGAGGTATATCGGGCCGTGATGGTTACTGTACAGAGGGAGGTATGTCAGGCCTTGATGCTTATTGTACAGTGGGAGGTATGTCGGGGTGTGATGGTTACTGTACAGTGGGGGGTAAGACGGGCTGTGATGGTTTCTGTACAGGGGGAGGTATGTCGGGCAGTGATGGTTACTGTACAGTGGGAGGTATGTCGGGGTGTGATGGTTACTGTAAAGTGGGAGGTATGTCGGGCGCTGTTGGTTACTGTACAGTGGGAGTTATGTAGGGACGTGATTGTTACTGTACAGTGAGAGGTATGTCGGGCCGCGATGGTTACTGTACATTGGGAGGTTTGTCGGGCCGTGACGGTTACTGTACATTGGGGGGTATACCGGTGTGTGATGGATACTGTACAGTGGGAGGAGTGTCGGGGTGTGATGGATACTCGACAGTGGGAGGTATGTCGGGGTGTGATGATTCCTCTGCAGTGGGAGGTATGTCAGGCCGTGATGGTTGCTGTACAATGGGAGGTATAGTCGAGCCGTGACGGTTACAGGGCAGTGGGAGGTATGTCGGGGAGTGATGGTTACTATACAGTGGGAGGTATAGTCGGGTCGTGACGGTTACAGTACAGTGAGAGGTATGTCGGGGAGTGATGGTTACTGTACATTGGGAGGTATATCAGGCCGTGATGGTTACTGTACAGTGGGAGGTATGTCGGGGTGTGATGGTTACTGTACAGTGGGAGGTATATCAGGCCGTGATGGTTACTGTACAGTGTGAGGTATGTCGGGGTGTGATGGTTACTGTACAGTGGGAGGTATGTCGGGGTGTGATGGTTACAGTACAGTGGGAGGTATGTCGGGCCGTGATGGTTACAGTACAGTGGGAGGTATGTTATGCCGTGATGGTTACTGTACAGTGGGACGTATGTCAGGCTGTGATGGTTACAGTAAAATGGGAGGTATGTCGGGCCGTGCTGTTTACTGTACAGTGGGAGGAATTTCGGGGCGTGATGGTTACTGTACAGTGGGAGGAATTTCGGGGCGTGATGGTTACTGTACAGTGGGAGGAATGTCGGGTCGTGATGGTTACTGTACAGTCGGAGTTATGTCGGGCCGTCATGGTTAATGTACAGTGGGAGGTATGTCGGGGTGTGATGGATAATCTACAGTGAAGGTATGTCGGGCCGTGATGAATACTATGCAGTGGGAGGTATGTCAAGCGGTGATGGTGACTGTACAATGGGAGGTATGTTGGGGTGTGATGGTTACTGTACAGTGTGAGGTATATCGGGCCGTGATGGTTACTGTACAGAGGGAGGTGTGTCAGGCCGTGTTGGTTAATGTACAGTGGGAGGTATGTCGGGGTGTGATGCTTACTGTACAGTGGGAGGTATGTCGGGCCGTGATGGTTACTGTACAGTGGGAGGTATCTTTGGCCGTTTTGTTTACTGTACAGTGGGAGGTATGTCGGGGAGTGATGGTTACTGTACAGCGGGAGGAATGACGGGACGTAATGGTTACTGTAAAGTGGGAGGTATATCGGGCCGTGATGGTTACTGTACAGTGGGAGGTATTTCGGGCCGTGATGGTTACTGTACAGTGGGAGGTATGTCGGTCCGTGATTTTTACTGTACAGTGGGAAGTATGTCGGCCCGTGATGGTAACTCTACAGTGGGAGGTATGTCACGCCATGATGTTTACTGTACAGTGGAAGGTATGTCGGTGTGTGATGGTTACTGTACAGTGGAAGGTATGTCGGGGTGTGATGGTTACTGTACAGTGGGAGGTATGTCGGGCCGTGATGGTTACTGTACAGTGGGAGGTATGTCATGCCGTGATTTTTACTGTACAGTGGGAGGTATGTCGGGCCGTGATGGTAACTCTACAGTGGGAGGGATGTCACGCCATGATGTTTACTGTACAGTGGGAGTTATGTCGGACTGTGATGGTTACTGTAAAGTGGGAGGTATGTCGGGCCGTGATGGTAACTGTACAGTGGGAGGTATGTCACGCCATGATGTTAACTGTACAGTGGGAGGTATGTCGGGGTGTGATGGTTACTGTACAGTGGGAGGTATGTCGGGGTGTGATGGTAACTGTACAGTGGAAGATATGTCGGGCCGTGATGGTTAGTGTACAGCGGGAGGTATGTCGGGCCGTGATGGTAACTGTAAAGTGGGAGGTATGTCACGCCATGATGTTTACTGTACAGTGGGAGGTATGTCGGGCCGTGATGGTTACTGTACAGTGGGAGGTATGTCGGGCCGTGACGGTTACTGTACAGTGCGAGGTATGTCGGTGTGTGTTGGTTACTGTACAGTGGGAGGGATGACGGGCCGCGATGGTTAGTGTCCAGTGGGAGGTATGTCGGGCCGTGACGGTTACTGGACAGTGGGAGGGATGACGGGCCGTGATGGTTACTGTACAGTGGGAGGGATGACGGGCCGTGTTGGTCACTGTGCAATGGGAGGTATGTTGGGTGCTGATGATTACTGTACAGTGGGAGGTATGTCGGACCTTGACGCTTACTGTACAGTGGGACGTATGTCGGCGTGTGATGGGTACTGTACAGTGGGAGTTATGTCGGACAGTGATGGTTACTGTACAGTGGGAGGTTTGTCGGCCCGTGACGGTTACTGTACCATGGGACGTATGTCGGGGTGAGATGGTTATTGTACAGTGGGAGGAATGTCGGGACGTGATGGTTACTGTAGAGTGGGAGGTATGTCCGGGTGTGATTGTTACTGTACAGTGGGAGGTATGTTTGGCCTTTGTGGTTACTGTACAGTGGGAGGTCTGTCGGGGAGTGATGGTTTCTGTACAGTGGGAGGAATGTCGGGGTGTGATTGTTACTGTACAGTGGGAGGTATGTTTGGCCATTGTGTTTACTGTACAGTGGGAGGTATGTCGGGGAGTGATGGTTACTGTACAGTGGGGTGTAAGATGGGCCGTGATGGTGACTGTAAAGTGGGAGGTATGTCGAACCGTGATGGTTACTGTACAGTGGGAGGTATTTCGCGCCGTGATGGTTACTGTACAGTGGGAGATATCGGTCGAAGATGGTTACTGAAAAGTGGGAGGTATGTCGGGGTGTGATGGTTACTGTACAGTGGGATGGATGTCGGGGTATGATGGTTACTGTACAGTGGGAGGTATGTCGGCCCGTGATGGGTACTATACAGTGGGAGGTATGTCGGCCAGTCTTGGTTACTGTTCAGTGGGAGGTATGTCGGGCTGTGCTGGTTAAGGCACAGTGGGAGATATGTCGGGGTGTGATAGTTACTGTACAGTGGGAGGTATGTCAGGCCGTGATTGTTAATGTACAGTGGGAGGTATGTCGGGGTGTGATTGTTACTTTAAAGTGGGAGGTACGTCGGGGTGTGATTGTTACTGTACAGTGGGAGCAATGTCGGTCCGTGATGGTCACTGACAGTGTGAGCTATGTCGGGCTGTGACGGTTACTGTACAGTGGGAGGTATGTCGGGGTGTGATGGTTATTTTACAGTGGAATATACGTCGGGACGTGATGGTTAATGTACAGTGGGAGGTATGTAGGGCCGTGATGGTTGCTGTACATTGGTAGGTATGTCGGGGTGTGATGGTTACTGTACAGTGGGAGGTATGTCGTGCCGTGACGGTTACTGTACAGTGGGAGTTATGTCGGGCCGTGATGGTAACGGTACAGTGGGAGGTATGTAACGCCGTGAATTTTACTGTACAGTGGGAGGTATGTCGGACCGTGATGGTAACTCTACAGTGGGAGGTATGTCACGCCATGATGTTTCCTGTACAGTGGGAGGTATGTCGGACCCTGATGGTTACTGTACAGTGGGAGGTATGTCGGGGTGTGATAGTTACTGTACAGTGGGAGGTATGTTGGGGTGTGATGGTAACTGTACAGTGGGAGGGATGACGGGCCGTGATGGTTACTGTACAGTGGGAGGTATGTCGAGCCGTGACGGTTACTGTACAGTGGGAGGGATGACGGGCCGTGATGGTCACTGTGCAATGGGAGGAATGTTGGGCGGTGATGGTTACTGTACAGTGGGATGTATGTCACGGCATGAGGTTTACTGTACAGTGGGAGGTATATCGGGCCGTGACCGTTACTGTACAGTGGGAGGTATGTCGGGGTGTGATGGTAACTGTACAGTGGAAGATATGTCGGGCCGTGACGGTTAGTGTACAGCCGGAGGTATTTCGGGCCGTGATGGTAACTGTACAGTGGGAGGTATGTCACGCGATGATGTTTACTGTACAGTGGGAGGTATGTCGGGCCGTGATGGTTACTGTACAGTGGGAGGTATGTCGGGCCGTGACGGTTACTGTACAGTGCGAGGTATGTCGGTGTGTGTTGGTTACTGTACAGTGGGAGGGATGACGGGCCGCGATGGTTAGTGTACAGTGGGAGGTATGTCAGGCCGTGACGGTTACTGGACAGTGGGAGGGATGACGGGCCGTGATGGTTACTGTACAGTGGGAGGGATGACGGGCCGTGATGGTCACTGTGCAATGGGAGGTATGTTGGGTGCTGATGATTACTGTACAGTGGGAGGTATGTCGGACCGTGACGGTTACTGTACAGTGGGACGTATGTGGGCGTGTGATGGTTACTGTACAGTGGGAGTTATGTCGGACAGTGATGGTTACTGTACAGTGGGAGGTTTGTCGGGGTGTGATAGTTACTGTACATTGGGAGGTATGTCGGGGTGTGATGGTTTCCGTACAGTGGGAGGTATGTCGGGGTGTGATGGTTAGTGTCCAGCTGGAGGTATGTCAGGCCGTGATGGTTAGTGTCCAGCGGGAGGTATGTCGGGCCGTGATGGTAACTGTACAGTGTGAGGTATGTCACGCCATGATGTTTACTGTACAGTGGGAGGTACGTCGGGCCGTGATGGTTACTTTACAGTGGGAGGTATGTCGGGCCGTGACGGTTACTGTAGAGTGGGAGGTATGTTGGGCCGTGATGGTTACTGTACAGTGGGAGGTATGTCGGGCCGTGACGGTTACTGTACAGTGGGAGGTATGTCGGGGTGTGATAGTTACTGTACAGTGGGAGGTATGTTGGTGTGTGATGGTTACTGTACAGTGGGAGGTATGTCGGGCCGTGACGGTTACTGTACAGTGGGAGGTATGTCGGGGTGTGATAGTTACTGTACAGTGGGAGGTATGTTGGGGTGTGATGGTAACTGTACAGTGGGAGGGATGACGGGCCGTGATGGTTACTGTACAGTGGGAGGTATGTCGAGCCGTGACGGTAACTGTACAGTGGGAGGGATGACGGGCCGTGATGGTCACTGTGCAATGGGAGGAATGTTGGGCGGTGATGGTTACTGTACAGTGGGAGGTATGTCGGACCGTGACGGTTACTGTACAGTGGGACGTATGTCGGCGTGTGATGGTTACTGTATAGTGGGAGGTATGTCGGACAGTGATGGTTACTGTACAGTGGGAGGAATGCCGGCCCATGATGGTTACTGCGCAGTGGGAGATATTTTGGGCTGTGACGGTTAATGTACAGTGTGAGGTATGTCGGAGTGTGATGGTGACTGTACAGTGGGAGGTATGTCGGGCCGTGGCGGTTACTGTACAGTGGGAGGTATGTCGGGCCGTGATGGTAACGGTACAGTGGGAGGTATGTCACGCCGTGATGGTTACTGTACAGTGGGAGGTATGCCGGGCCGTGATGGTTACTGTACATTGGGAGGTATGTCGGGGTGTGATGTTTACTGTACAGTGGGACGAATGTCGGGCCGTGATGGTTACTGTACTTTGGGAGGGATGACGGGCCGTGATGGTTACTGAACAGTGGGAGGTTTGTCGGGCCGTGATGGTTACTGTACATTGGGAGGTATGTCGGGGTGTGATGTTTACTGTACAGTGGGACGAATGTCGGGCCGTGATGGTTACTGTACTTTGGGAGGGATGACGGGCCGTGATGGTTACTGTACAGTGGGAGGTTTGTCGGGACGTGACGGTTACTGTACAGTGGGACGGATGACGGGCCATGATGGTCACTGTGCAATGGGAGGTATGTTGGGCTGTGATGGTTACTGTGCAGTGGGACGTATGTCGGCGTGTGTTGGTTACTGTACAGTGGCAGGTATGTCGGACAGTGATGGTTACTGTTCAGTGGGAGGTTTGTCGGCCCGTGACGGTTACTGTAAAGTGGGAGGTATGTCGCGCCGTGATGGTTACTGCACAGTGGGAGATATGTCTGGCCGTTTTGGTTGCTGTACAGTGGGAGGTATGACTGGCTGTGATGGTTACTGTACAGTGGGAGGTATATCGGGCCGTGATGGTTACTATACATTGGGAGGTATGTCGGGGTGTGGTGGTTACTGTACAGTTGGAGGTATGTCGGTCCGTGATGGTTACTGTACAGAGGGAGGTATGTCGGGTTGTGATGGTAACTGAACAGTGGGAGGTATGTCGGGCCATGATGGTTACTGTACAGTGGGAGGTATATCGGGCCGTGATGGTTACTGTACAGAGGGAGGTATGTCGGGTTGTGATGGAAACTGAACAGTGGGAGGTATGTCGGGGTGTGATCGTTACTGTACAGTGGCAGGTATGTCGGGTTGTGATGGTTACTGTACAGTGGGAGGTATGTCAGGCCGTGATGGTTACTGTACAGTGGGAGGAAAATCGGGCCGTGACGGTTACTGTACTGTGGGAGTTATGTCAGGCCATGATGGTTACTGTACAGTGGGAGGAAAATCGGGCCGTGACGGTTACTGTATTGTGGGAGGTATGTCGGGCCGTGATGGTTACTGTACAGTGGGAGGTATGTCGGGCTGTGATGGTTACTGTACAGTGGGATGTATGTCTGGTTGTGATGATTACTGTACAGTGGGAGGTATGTCGGGCCGTGATGGTTACTGCACAGTGGGAGGTATGTCGGGGTGTGATGGTTACTGTACAGTGGGAGGTATGACTGGCTGTGATGGTTACTGTACAGTGGGAGGTATGTCGGGGTGTGATGGTAACTGTACAGTGAGGGTTATGTCATTCCATGATGGTTACTGTACTGTGGGAGGTATGTCGGGCCGTGACGGTTACTGTACTGTGGGAGGTATGTCAGGCCGTGATGGTTACTGTACAGTGGGAGTTATGTCGGGCTGTGATGGTTATTGTACAGTGGGATGTATGTCTGGCTGTGATGGTTACTGTACAGTGGGAGGTATGTCGGGATGTGATGGTTACTGTACAGTAGGAGGTATGACTGGGTGTGATGGTTACTATACAGTGGGAGGTATGTCGGGGTGTGATGATTACTGTACAGTGGGGGGTATGTCGTTCCGTGATGGTTACTGAACATTGGGAGGTTTTTCGGGCCGTGACGGTTACTGTACTGTGGGAGGTATGTCAGGCCGTGATGGTTACTTTACAGTGGGAGGTATATCGGGCCGTGACGGTTACTGTACTGTGGGAGGTATGTCGAGGTGTGATGGTTACTGTACAGTGCGAGGTATGTCAGGCCGTGATGGTTACTGTACAGTGGGAGTTATGTCGGGCTGTGATGGTTATTGTACAGTGGGATGTATGTCTGGCTGTGATGATTACTGTACAGTGGGAGGTATGTCGGGATGTGATGGTTACTGTACAGTCGGAGGTATGTCGGGCCGTGATGGTTACTGTACAGTGGGAGGTATGTCGGGCCGTGACGGTTACTGTACAGTGCGAGGTATGTCGGTGTGTGTTGGTTACTGTACAGTGGGAGGGATGACGGGCCGCGATGGTTAGTGTACAGTGGGAGGTATGTCAGGCCGTGACGGTTACTGGACAGTGGGAGGGATGACGGGCCGTGATGGTTACTGTACAGTGGAAGGGATTACGGGCCGTGATGGTCACTGTGCAATGGGAGGTATGTTGGGTGCTGATGATTACTGTACAGTGGGAGTTATGTCGGACCGTGATGGTTACTGTACAGTGGGACGTATGTCGGCGTGTGATGGTTACTGTACAGTGGGAGTTATGTCGGACAGTGATGGTTACTGTACAGTGGGAGGTTTGTCGGGGTGTGATAGTTACTGTACATTGGGAGGTATGTCGGGGTGTGATGGTTTCCGTACAGTGGGAGGTATGTCGGGGTGTGATGGTTAGTGTCCAACGGGAGGTATGTCAGGCCGTGATGGTTAGTGTCCAGCGGGAGGTATGTCGGGCCGTGATGGTAACTGTACAGTGTGAGGTATGTCACGCCATGATGTTTACTGTACAGTGGGAGGTATGTCGGGCCGTGATGGTTACTTTACAGTGGGAGGTATGTCGGGCCGTGACGGTTACTGTGGAGTGGGAGGTATGTTGGGCCGTGATGGTTACTGTACAGTGGGAGGTATGTCGGGCCGTGACGGTTACTGTACAGTGGGAGGTATGTCGGGGTGTGATAGTTACTGTACAGTGGGCCGTATGTTGGTGTATGATGGTTACTGTACAGTGGGAGGTATGTCGGGCCGTGACGGTTACTCTACAGTGGGAGGTATGTCGGGGTGTGATAGTTACTGTACAGTGGGAGGTATGTTGGGGTGTGATGGTAACTGTACAGTGGGAGGGATGACGGGCCGTGATGGTTACTGTACAGTGGGAGGTATGTCGAGCCGTGACGGTTACTGTACAGTGGGAGGGATGACGGGCCGTGATGGTCACTGTGCAATGGGAGGAATGTTGGGCGGTGATGGTTACTGTACAGTGGGAGGTATGTCGGACCGTGACGGTTACTGTACAGTGGGACGTATGTCGGCGTGTGATGGTTACTGTATAGTGGGAGGTATGTCGGACAGTGATGGTTACTGTACAATGGGAGGAATGCCGGTCCATGATGGTTACTGTGCAGTGGGAGATATTTTGGGCTGTGACGGTTAATGAACAGTGTGAGGTATGTCGGAGTGTGATGGTGACTGTACAGTGGGAGGTATGTCGAGCCGTGACGGTTACTGTACAGTGGGAGGGATGACGGGCCGTGATGGTCACTGTGCAATGGGAGGAATGTTGGGCGGTGATGGTTACTGTACAGTGGGATGTATGACACGGCATGAGGTTTACTGTACAGTGGGAGGTATATCGGGCCGTGACCGTTACTGTACAGTGGGAGGTATGTCGGGGTGTGATGGTAACTGTACAGTGGAAGATATGTCGGGCCGTGACGGTTAGTGTACAGCCGGAGGTATGTCGGGCCGTGATGGTAACTGTACAGTGGGAGGTATGTCACGCCATGATGTTTACTGTACAGTGGGAGGTATGTCGGGCCGTGATGGTTACTGTACAGTGGGAGGTATGTCGGGCCGTGACGGTTACTGTACAGTGCGAGGTATGTAGGTGTGTGTTGGATACTGTACAGTGGGAGGGATGACGGGCCGCGATGGTTAGTGTACAGTGGGAGGTATGTCAGGCCGTGACGGTTACTGGACAGTGGGAGGGATGACGGGCCGTGATGGTTACTGTACAGTGGGAGGGATGACGGGCCGTGATGGTCACTGTGCAATGGGAGGTATGTTGGGTGCTGATGATTACTGTACAGTGGGAGGTATGTCGGACCGTGACGGTTACTGTACAGTGGGACGTATGTGGGCGTGTGATGGTTACTGTACAGTGGGAGTTATGTCGGACAGTGATGGTTACTGTACAGTGGGAGGTTTGTCGGGGTGTGATAGTTACTGTACATTGGGAGGTATGTCGGGGTGTGATGGTTTCCGTACAGTGGGAGGTATGTCGGGGTGTGATGGTTAGTGTCCAGCGGGAGGTATGTCAGGCCGTGATGGTTAGTGTCCAGCGGGAGGTATGTCGGGCCGTGATGGTAACTGTACAGTGTGAGGTATGTCACGCCATGATGTTTACTGTACAGTGGGAGGTATGTCGGGCCGTGATGGTTACTTTACAGTGGGAGGTATGTCGGGGGGTGACGGTTACTGTAGAGTGGGAGGTATGTTGGGCCGTGATGGTTACTGTACAGTGGGAGGTATGTCGGGCCGTGACGGTTACTGTACAGTGGGAGGTATGTCGGGGTGTGATAGTTACTGTACAGTGGGAGGTATGTTGGTGTGTGATGGTTACTGTACAGTGGGAGGTATGTCGGGCCGTGACGGTTACTGTACAGTGGGAGGTATGTCGGGGTGTGATAGTTACTGTACAGTGGGAGGTATGTTGGGGTGTGATGGTAACTGTACAGTGGGAGGGATGACGGGCCGTGATGGTTACTGTACAGTGGGAGGTATGTCGAGCCGTGACGGTTACTGTACAGTGGGAGGGATGACGGGCCGTGATGGTCTCTGTGCAATGGGAGGAATGTTGGGCGGTGATGGTTACTGTACAGTGGGAGGTATGTCGGACCGTGACGGTTACTGTACAGTGGGACGTATGTCGGCGTGTGATGGTTACTGTATAGTGGGAGGTATGTCGGACAGTGATGGTTACTGTACAGTGGGAGGAATGCCGGCCCATGATGGTTACTGTGCAGTGGGAGATATTTTGGGCTGTGACGGTTAATGTACAGTGTGAGGTATGTCGGAGTGTGATGGTGACTGTACAGTGGGAGGTATGTCGGGCCGTGGCGGTTACTGTACAGTGGGAGGTATGTCGGGCCGTGATGGTAACGGTACAGTGGGAGGTATGTCACGCCGTGATGGTTACTGTACAGTGGGAGGTATGTCGGGCCGTGATGGTAACTGTACAGTGGGAGGTATGCCGGGCCGTGATGGTTACTGTACATTGGGAGGTATGTCGGGGTGTGATGTTTACTGTACAGTGGGACGAATGTCGGGCCGTGATGGTTACTGTACTTTGGGAGGGATGACGGGCCGTGATGGTTACTGTACAGTGGGAGGTCTGTCGGGACGTGACGGTTACTGTACAGTGGGACGGATGACGGGCCATGATGGTCACTGTGCAATGGGAGGTATGTTGGGCGGTGATGGTTACTGTGCAGTGGGACGTATGTCGGCGTGTGTTGGTTACTGTACAGTGGGAGGTATGTCGGACAGTGATGGTTACTGTTCAGTGGGAGGTTTGTCGGCCCGTGACGGTTACTGTAAAGTGGGAGGTATGTCGCGCCGTGATGGTTATTGCACAGTGGGAGATATGTCTGGCCGTTTTGGTTGCTGTACAGTGGGAGGTATGACTGGCTGTGATGGTTACTGTACAGTGGGAGGTATATCGGGCCGTGATGGTTACTATACATTGAGAGGTATGTCGGGGTGTGATGTATACTGTACAGTTGGAGGTATGTCGGTCCGTGATGGTTACTGTACAGAGGGAGGTATGTCGGGTTGTGATGGTAACTGAACAGTGGGAGGTATGTCGGGCCATGATGGTTACTGTACAGTGGGAGGTATATCGGGCCGTGATGGTTACTGTACAGAGGGACGTATGTCGGGTTGTGATGGAAACTGAACAGTGGGAGGTATGTCGGGGTGTGATCGTTACTGTACAGTGGCAGGTATGTCGGGTTGTGATGGTTACTGTACAGTGGGAGGTATGTCAGGCCGTGATGGTTACTGTACAGTGGGAGGAAAATCGGGCCGTGACGGTTACTGTACTGTGGGCGTTATGTCAGGCCATGATGGTTACTGTACAGTGGGAGGAAAATCGGGCCGTGACGGTTACTGTATTGTGGGAGGTATGTCGGGCCGTGATGGTTACTGTACAGTGGGAGGTATGTCGGGCTTTGATGATTACTGTACAGTGGGAGGTATGTCGGGCCGTGATGGTTACTGCACAGTGGGAGGTATGTCGGGGTGTGATGGTTACTGTACAGTGGGAGGTATGACTGGCTGTGATGGTTACTGTACAGTGGGAGGTATGTCGGGGTGTGATGGTAACTGTACAGGGAGGGTTATGTCATTCCATGATTGTTACTGTACTGTGGGAGGTACGTCGGGCCGTGACGGTTACTGTACTGTGGGAGGTATGTCAGGCCGTGATGGTTACTGTACATTGGGAGTTATGTCGGGCTGTGATGGTTATTGTACAGTGGGATGTATGTCTGGCTGTGATGGTTACTGTACAGTGGGAGGTATGTTGGGATGTGATGGTTACTGTACAGTAGGAGGTATGACTGGGTGTGATGGTTACTATACAGTGGGAGGTATGTCGGGGTGTGATGATTACTGTACAGTGGGGGGTATGTCGTTCCGTGATGGTTACTGCACATTGGGAGTTTTTTCGGGCCGTGACGGTTACTGTACTGTGGGAGGTTTGTCAGGCCGTGATGGTTACTTTACAGTGGGAGGTATATCGGGCCGTGACGGTTACTGTACTGTGGGAGGTATGTCGAGGTGTGATGGTTACTGTACAGTGGGAGGTATGTCGGGCCGTGACGGTTACTGTACAGTGGGAGGTATGTCGGGCTGTGATGATTACTGTACAGTGGGAGGTATGTCGGGCTGTGATGGTTACTGTACAGTGCGATGTATGTCGGGCCGTGACGGTTACTGTACAGTGGGATGTATGTCTGGATGTGATGGTTACTGTACACTGCGAGGTATGTCGGGCCGTGATGGTTACTGTACAGTGGGAGGTATGTCGGGCTGTGATGTTTACTGTACAGTGGGAGGTATGTCGGGCCGTGATGGTTACTGTACAGTGGGAGGTATGTCGGGCCGTGATGGTTGCTGTACAGTGGGAGGTATGTCGTGCCGTGATGGTTACTGTACAGTGGGAGGTATGTCGGGGTGTGATGGTTACTGCCGAGTGGGAGGTATGTCGGTCCGTGATGGTTACTGTACAGAGGGAGGTATGTCGGGTTGTGATGGTAACTGAACAGTGGGAGGTATGTCGGGGTGTGATCGTGACTGTACAGTGGCAGGTATGTCGGGGTGTGATGGTTACTGTACAGTGGGAGGTATGTCGGGCCGTGATGATTTCAGTGCAGTGGGAGGTATGTCAGTCCGTGATGGTTACTGTACAGAGGGAGGTATGTCGGGTTGTGATGGTAACTGAACAGTGGGAGGTATGTCGGGGTGTGATCGTTACTGTACAGTGGCAGGTATGTCGGGGTGTGATGGTTACTGTACAGTGGGACGTATGTCGGGCCGTGATGATTTCAGTGCAGTGGGAGGTATGTCAGTCTGTGATGGTTACTGTACAGTGGGACGTAGGTCGGGGAGTGTTGGTTACTGTACATTGGCAGGTATGTCGGGCCGTGACGGTTACTGTACGGTGGGAGGTATGTCGGGGTGTGATGATAACTGTACAGTGGGAGGTATATCAGTCAGTGATGGTTACTGTACAGTGGGAGGTATGTCGTTCCGTGATGGTTACTGTACAGTGGGAGGTATATCGGGCCGTAACGGTTACTGTACTGTGGGAGGTATGTCAGGCTGTGATGGTTACTGTACAGTGGGAGGAAAATCGGGCCGTGAAGGTTACTGTATTGTGGGAGGTATGTCGGGCCGTGATGGTTACTGTACAGTCGGAGGTATGTCGGGCCGTGATGGTTACTGTACAGTGGGAGATATGTCGGGCTTTGATGATTACTGTACAGTGTGAGGAATGTCGGGCCGTGATGGTTACTGTACAGTGGGAGGTATGTCGGGGTGTGATGGTTACTGTACAGTGGGAGGTATGACTGGCTGTGATGGTTACTGTACAGTGGGAGGTATGTCGGGGTGTGATGGTAACTGTACAGTGAGGGTTATGTCGTTCCATGATGGTTACTGTACTGTGGGAGGTATGTCAGGCCGTGATGGTTACTGTACAGTGGGAGGTATATCGGGCCGTGACGGTTCCTGTACTGTGGGAGGTATGTCGTGCCGTGATGGTTACTGTACAGTGGGAGGTATGTCGGGCCGTGACGGTTACTGTACAGTGGGAGGTATGTCGCGCTGTGATGGTTACTGTACAGTGGGAGGTATGTCGGGCTGTGATGGTTACTGGACAGTGGGATGTATGTCTGGATGTGATGGTTACTGTACAGTGGGAGGTATGACGGACCGTGATGGTTACTGTACAGTGGGAGGTATGTCGGGCCGTGATGGTTACTGTACAGTGGGAGCTATGTCGCGCCGTGATGGTTACTGCACAGTGGGAGGTATGTCGGGCCGTTTTGGTTGCTGTACAGTGGGAGGTATGACTGGCTGTGATGGTTACTGTACAGTGGGAGGTATATCGGGCCGTGATGGTTACTATACATTGGGAGGTATGTCGGGGTGTGATGGTTACTGTACAGTTGGAGGTATGTCGGTCCGTGATGGTTACTGTACAGAGGGAGGTATGTCGGGTTGTGATGGTAACTGAACAGTGGGAGGTATGTCGGGCCATGATGGTTACTGTACAGTCGGAGGTATATCGGGCCGTGATGGTTACTGTACAGAGGGAGGTATGTCGGAGTGTGATCGTTACTGTACAGTGGCAGGTATGTCGGGGTGTGATGGTTACTGTACAGTGGCAGGTATGTCGTGCCGTGATGGTTATTGTACAGTGGGAGGTATGTCGGGGTGTGATGGTTACTGTACAGTGGGAGGTATGTCGGGCCGTGATGGCTATTGTACAGTGGGAGGTATGTCGGGGTGTGATGGTTACTGTAAGTGGGTGGTATGTCGGGCCGTGATGGTTACTGTACAGTGGGAGGTATGTCGTGCCGTGATGGTTACTGTACAGTGGGAGGTATGTCGGGGTGTGATAGTTACTGTCGAGTGGGAGGTATGTCAGGCTGTGATGGTTACTGCACAGTGGGAGATATGTCGGGACGTGATTGGTTACTGCACAGTGGGAGGTATGTCGGGGTGTGATGGTTACAGTACAGTGGGAGGTATGTCAGGCCATGATGGTTACTGCTGAGTAGGAGGTATGTCGGGCCGTGATGGTTCCTCTACAGTGGGAGGTATGTCGGGGTGTGTTGGTTACAGTACAGTGGGAGGTATGTCAGACCATGATGGTTACTGCACACTGGGAGGTATGTCGGGGTGTGATGATTACTGTACAGTGGGAGGTAAGTCGGTCTGTGATGGTTACTGTACAGTGGGATATATGTCGGGGTGTGATGGTTACTGTACATTGGGCGGTATGTCGGGGTGTGATGGTTACTGTACAGGGGTAGGTATGTCGGGCCGTGAAGGTTACTGTATAGTGGGAGGTATGTCTGGCCGTGGTGTCTACTGTATAGCGATAGGTATGTCGGGCAGAGATGGTTAATGTATGGTGGGAGGGATGTCGGGCCGTGAAGGTTAATGTATAGTGGGAGGTTTGTGGGGACATGATTGTTACTGTACAGTGGGAGTTATCTCGTGTTGTTATGGTTACTGTACATTGGGAGGGATGTCGGGCCGTGATGGTTACTGTACAATGGGAGGGATGTCGGGCCGTGATGGTTCATGGACAGTGGGAGGGATGTCGGGCCGTGTTGGTTAATGTATAGTGGGAGGTATGTCAGGCCATGATGGCTACTGTACAGTGGGAGGTTTGTAGGGCCGTGATGGTTCCTCTACAGTGGGAGGTATGTCGGGGTGTGTTGGTTACAGTACAGTGGGAGGTATGTCAGACCATGATGGTTACTGCACACTGGGAGGTATGTCGGGGTGTGATGATTACTGTACAGTGGGAGGTAAGTCGGTCTGTGATGGTTACTGTACAGTGGGATATATGTCGGGGTGTGATGGTTACTGTACAGTGGGAGGTTTTTCGGACTGTGATGGTTACTGCACAGTGGGAGGTATGTCGGGGTGTGATGGTTACTGTACAGTGGGAGGTATGTCGGGGTGTGATGGTTACTGTACATTGGGCGGTATGTCGGGGTGTGATGGTTACTGTACAGGGGGAGGTATGTCGGGCCGTGAAGGTTACTGTATAGTGGGAGGTATGTCTGGCCGTGGTGTCTACTGTATAGCGATAGGTATGTCGGGCAGAGATGGTTAATGTATGGTGGGAGGTTTGTGGGGACATGATTGTTACTGTACAGTGGGAGTTATCTCGGGTTGTTATGGTTACTGTACATTGGGAGGGATGTCGGGCCGTGATGGTTACTGTACAATGGGAGGGATGTCGGGCCGTGATGGTTCATGGTCAGAGGGAGGGATGTCGGGCCGTGTTGGTTAATGTATAGTGGGAGGTATGTCAGGCCATGATGGTTACTGTACAGTGGGAGGTTTGTAGGGCCGTGATGGTTACGGTACAATGGGAGGGATGTCGGGCCCTGTTGGTTAATGTACAATGGGAGGTATGTCGGGCCGTGATGGTTACTGTACAGTGGGAGGTATGTCGGGCTGTTATGGTTGCTGTACAGTGGGAGGTATGTCGGGGTGTGATGATTACTGTACAGTGGGAGGTATGTCGGGCCGTGATGGTTAATGTACAGTGGACGATACGTCGGGACGTGATGGTTACTGTACAGTGGGAGGTATGTCGGGGCATGATCGTTACTGTACAATGGGAGGTATGTCGGGCCTAGATGGTTACGGTACAGTGGGAGATATGTCTGGCCGTGGTGTTTACTGTACAGTGGGTGGTATGTCACGCTGTGATGGTTACTGTACAGTGTGAGGTATGTCGGGCCCTGATGGTTACTGTACAGTGGGAAGTATGTCGGGCCGTGATGGATACTGCACAGTGGAAGGTATGTCAGACCATGTTGTTTACGGAACAGTGGGAGGTATGTCGGACCGTGATGGTTACTGTACAGTGGGAGGTATGTCAGGCCGTGATGTTTACTGTACAGTGGAAGGTATGTCGGGGTGTGATCGTTACTGTACAGTGGCAGGTATGTCGGGGTGTGATGGTTACTGTACAGTGGGAGGTATGTCGGGCCGTGATGGTTACAGTACAGTTGGAGGTATGTCAGACCATGATGGTTACTGCACAGTGGGAGGTATGTCGGGGTGTGATGGTTACTGTACATTGGGAGGTATGTCGGTCCGTGATGGTTACTGTACAGTGGGAGGTATGTCGGGCCTTGACAGTTACGCTACAGTGGGAGGTATATCGGACCGTGATGGTTACTGTGCATTGTGAGGAATGTCGGGCCGTGAAGGATACAGTATAGTGGGAGGTATGTCGGTCCGAGATGGTTAATGTATAGTGCGAGGTATGTCGGGACATGATTGTTACTGTACAGTTGGAGGTATGTCGGGTTGTTATGGTTACTGTACATTGGGAGGGATGTCGGGCCGTGATGGTTACTGTACAGTGGGAGGTATGTCGGGCCGTGAAGGTTACTATACAGTGGGAGCGATGTCGGGCTGTTATGGTTACTGTACAGTGCGAGATATGTCGGACCGTGATGGTTACTGTACAGTGGGAGGGATGTTGAGCCGTGTTGGTTAATGTACAGTGGGAGGTATGTCGGGGTGTGATGGTTACTGTACAGTGGGAGGTATGTCGGGGTGTGATGGTTACAGTACAGTGGGAGGTATGTCGGGGTGTGATGGTTACAGTACAGTGGGTGGTATGTTGGGGTGTGATGGTTACTGTACAGTGGGAGGTATGTCGGGCCGTGATGGTTACTGTACAGTGGGAGGTATGTCGGGCCGTGATGGTTACTGTACAGTGGGAGGTATTTCGGGCTGTTATGGTTGCTGTACAGTGGGCGGTATGTCGGGCTGTTATGGTTACTGTGCACTGCGAGGGATGTCGGGCCGTGATGGTTACTGTACAATGGGAGGGATGTCGGGCCGTGATGGTTCATGGACAGTGGGAGGGATGTCGGGCTGTGTTGGTTAATGAAGAGTGGGAGGTATGTCAGGCCATGATGGCTACTGTACAGTGGGAGGTTTGTAGGGCCGTGATGGTTCCTCTACAGTGGGAGGTATGTCGGGGTGTGTTGGTTACAGTACAGTGGGAGGTATGTCAGACCATGATGGTTACTGCACACTGGGAGGTATGTCGGGGTGTGATGATTACTGTACAGTGGGAGGTAAGTCGGTCTGTGATGGTTACTGTACAGTGGGATATATGTCGGGGTGTGATGGTTACTGTACAGTGGGAGGTTTTTCGGACTGTGATGGTTACTGCACAGTGGGAGGTATGTCGGGGTGTGATGGTTACTGTACAGTGGGAGGTATGTCGGGGTGTGATGGTTACTGTACATTGGGCGGTATGTCGGGGTGTGATGGTTACTGTACAGGGGGAGGTATGTCGGGCCGTGAAGGTTACTGTATAGTGGGAGGTATGTCTGGCCGTGGTGTCTACTGTATAGCGATAGGTATGTCGGGCAGAGATGGTTAATGTATGGTGGGAGGGATGTCGGGCCGTGATGGTTAATGTATAGTGGGAGGTTTGTGGGGACATGATTGTTACTGTACAGTGGGAGTTATCTCGGGTTGTTATGGTTACTGTACATTGGGAGGGATGTCGGGCCGTGATGGTTACTGTACAATGGGAGGGATGTCGGGCCGTGATGGTTCATGGACAGTGGGAGGGATGTCGGGCCGTGTTGGTTAATGTATAGTGGGAGGTATGTCAGGCCATGATGGTTACTGTACAGTGGGAGGTTTGTAGGGCCGTGATGGTTACTGTACAATGGGAGGTATGTCGGGCTGTTATGGTTGCTGTACAGTGGGAGGTATGTCGGGGTGTGATGATTACTGTACAGTGGGAGGTATGTCGGGCCGTGATGGTTAATGTACAATGGGAGGTATGTCGGGCCGTGATGGTTACTGTACAGTGGGAGGTATGTCGGGCTGTTATGGTTGCTGTACAGTGGGAGGTATGTCGGGGTGTGATGATTACTGTACAGTGGGAGGTATGTCGGGCCGTGATGGTTAATGTACAGTGGACGATACGTCGGGACGTGATGGTTACTGTACAGTGGGAGGTATGTCGGGGCATGATCGTTACTGTACAATGGGAGGTATGTCGGGCCTAGATGGTTACGGTACAGTGGGAGATATGTCTGGCCGTGGTGTTTACTGTACAGTGGGTGGTATGTCACGCTGTGATGGTTACTGTACAGTGTGAGGTATGTCGGGCCCTGATGGTTACTGTACAGTGGGAAGTATGTCGGGCCGTGATGGATACTGCACAGTGGAAGGTATGTCAGACCATGTTGCTTACGGAACAGTGGGAGGTATGTCGGACCGTGATGGTTACTGTACAGTGGGAGGTATGTCAGGCCGTGATGTTTACTGTACAGTGGAAGGTATGTCGGGGTGTGATCGTTACTGTACAGTGGCAGGTATGTCGGGGTGTGATGGTTACTGTACAGTGGGAGGTATGTCGGGCCGTGATGGTTACAGTACAGTTGGAGGTATGTCAGACCATGATGGTTACTGCACAGTGGGAGGTATGTCGGGGTGTGATGGTTACTGTACATTGGGAGGTATGTCGGTCCGTGATGGTTACTGTACAGTGGGAGGTATGTCGGGCCTTGACAGTTACTGAACAGTGGGAGGTATATCGGACCGTGATGGTTACTGTGCATTGTGAGGTATGTCGGGCCGTGAAGGATACTGTATAGTGGGAGGTATGTCGGTCCGAGATGGTTAATGTATAGTGCGAGGTATGTCGGGACATGATTGTTACTGTACAGTTGGAGGTATGTCGGGTTGTTATGGTTACTGTACATTGGGAGGGATGTCGGGCCGTGATGGTTACTGTACAGTGGGAGGTATGTCGGGCCGTGAAGGTTACTATACAGTGGGAGGGATGTCGGGCCGTGATGGTTACTGTGCAGTGGGAGGGATGTCGGGCCGTGTTGGTTAATGTACAGTGGGAGGAATGTCGGGGTGTGATGGTTACTGTACATTGGGAGGTATGTCGGGCTGTTATGGTTACTGTACAGTGGGAGGGATGTCGGGCCGTGAAGGTTACTATACAGTGGGAGCGATGTCGGGCTGTGATGGTTACTGTACAGTGGGAGGTATGTCGGGCCGTGAAGGTTACTATACAGTGGGAGGGATGTCGGGCCGTGATGGTTACTGTGCAGTGGGAGGGATGTCGGGCCGTGTTGGTTAATGTACAGTGGGAGGAATGTCGGGGTGTGATGGTTACTGTACATTGGGAGGTATGTCGGGCTGTTATGGTTACTGTACAGTGGGAGGGATGTCGGGCCGTGTTGGTTAATGTACAGTGGGAGGTATGTCGGGCCGTGATGTTTACTGTACAGTGGGAGATATGTCGGGCTGTTATGGTTACTGTACAGTGCGAGATATGTCGGACCGTGATGGTTACTGTACAGTGGGAGGGATGTTGAGCCGTGTTGGTTAATGTACAGTGGGAGGTATGTCGGGGTGTGATGGTTACTGTACAGTGGGAGGTATGTCGGGGTGTGATGGTTACAGTACAGTGGGAGGTATGTCGGGGTGTGATGGTTACAGTACAGTGGGAGGTATGTTGGGGTGTGATGGTTACTGTACAGTGGGAGGTATGTCGGGCCGTGATGGTTACTGTACAGTGGGAGGTATTTCGGGCTGTTATGGTTGCTGTACAGTGGGCGGTATGTCGGGCTGTTATGGTTACTGTGCACTGCGAGGTATGTCGGACCGTGATGGTTACTGTACAGTGGTAGGGATGTCGGGCCGTGTTGGTTAATGTACAGTGGAAGGTATGTCGGGCCGTGATTGTTACTGTGCAGTGGGAGGTATGTCGTGCTGTTATGGTTGCTGTACAGTGGGAGGTATGTCGGGGTGTGATGGTTACTGTACAGTGGGAGGTATGTCGGGGTGTGATGGTTACTATACAGTGCGAGGTATGTCGGCCGTGATCGTTACTGTACAGTGGGAGGTATGTCGGGCTGTTTTGGTTGCTGTACAGTGGGAGGTATGTCGGGGTGTGCTGGTTGCTGTACAGTGGGAGGTATGTCGGGGTGCGATGGTTACTGTACAGTGGGACGTATGTCGGGCTGTTATGGTTGCTGTACAGTGGGAGGTATGTCGGGCTGTTATGATTGCTGAACAGTGTTTGGTATGTCGGGGTGTGATGGTTACTGTACAGTGGGAGGTATGTTGGGGTGTGATGGTTACTATACAGAGGGAGGTATGTCGGGCCGTGATGGTAACTGTACAATGGGAGGTTGTCGGGCCGTGATGGTTCCTGTACAATGGGAGGTATGTCGGGCTGTTATGGTTGCTGTACAGTGGGAGGAATGTCAGTGTGTGATGGTTACTATACAGTGCGAGGTATGTCGGCCGTGATGGTTACTGTACAGTGGGAGGTATGTCGGGCTGTTTTGGTTGCTGTACAGTGGGAGGTATGTCGGGGTGTGATGGTTGCTGTACAGTGGGAGGTATGTCGGTGTGCGATGGTTACTGTACAGTGGGACGTATGTCGGGCTGTTATGGTTGCTGTACAGTGGGAGGTATGTCGGGCTGTTATGATTGCTGAACAGTGGTTGGTATGTCGGGGTGTGATGGTTACAGTACAGTGGGAGGTATGTTGGGGTGTGATGGTTACTGTACAGTGGGAGGTATGTCGGACCGTGATGGTTACTGTACAGTGGGAGGTATGTCGGGCCGTGATGGTTACTGTACAGTGGGAGGTATTTCGGGCTGTTATGGTTGCTGTACAGTGGGCGGTATGTCGGGCTGTTATGGTTACTGTGCACTGCGAGGTATGTCGGACCGTGATGGTTACTGTACAGTGGTAGGGATGTCGGGCCGTGTTGGTTAATGTACAGTGGAAGGTATGTCGGGCCGTGATTGTTACTGTACAGTGGGATTTATGTCACGCCGTGATGATTACTGGTCAGTGGGAGGTATGTCGGGCCGTGATGGTTAATGTAAAGTGGACGATACGTCGGGATGTGATGGTTACTGTACAGTGGGAGGTATGTCGGGCCGTGATGGTTAATGTAAAGTGGACGATACGTCGGTGTGTGATGGTTACTGTACAGTGGGAGGTATGTCGGGGCATGATTGTTACTGTACAATGGGAGGTATGTCGAGCCGTGATGGTTACTGTACAGTGGGAAGTATATCGGGCCGTGATGGTAACTGTACAATGGGAGGTATGTCAGGCCGTGATGTTTACTGTACAATGGAAGGTATGTCGTGCCGTGATGAATACTGTACAATGGGGTGTATGTCGGGCAGTGATGGTTACTGTACAGTCGGAGGTATGTCGGGGTGTGATGGTTGCTGTACAGTGGGAGGAATTTCGGGGTGTGATGGTTACAGTACAGTGGGAGGTATGTCGGGGTGTGATGGTTACTGTACAGTGGGAGGTATGTCGCGCCGTGATGGTTACTGTACAGTGGTAGGTATATCGGGCCGTGATTGTTACTGTACAGTGGGAGGTATGTCGGGCCGTGATGGTTACTGTACAGTGGGAGGTATGTCGGGCTGTTATGGTTGCAGTTCAGTGGGAGGTATGTCGCGCTGTTATGGTTACTGTACACTCGGAGGTATGTCGGACCGTGATGTTTACTGTACAGTGGGTGGTATGTCGGGCCGTGCTGGTTACTGTACAGTGGGAGGTATGTCGGGCCGTGATTGTTACTGTACAGTGGGAGGTATGTCGGGGCGTGCTGGTTACTGGACAGTGGGAGGTATGTCGGGCTGTTATTGTTGCTGTACAGTGGGAGGTATGTCGGGGTGTGATGGTTACTGTACAGTGGGAGGTATGTCGGGGTGTGATGGTTACTATACAGTGGGAGGTATGTCGGGCCGTGATGGTTACTGTACAGTGGGAGGTATGTCGGGCCGTGATGGTTACTGTACAGTGGGAGGTATGTCGGGCTGTTATGGTTGCTGTACAGTGGGAGGTATGTCGGGGTGTGATGGTTACTGTACAGGGGGATTTATGTCACGCCGTGATGATTACTGGTCAGTGGGAGGTATGTCGGGCCGTGATGGTTAACGTACGGTGTACGATACGTCGAGATGTGATGGTTCCTGTACAGTGGGAGGTATGTCGGGGTGTGATGGTTACTGTACAGTGGGAGGTATGTCGGGGCATGATTTCTACTGTACAATGGGAGGTATGTCGGGCCTAGATGGTTACGGTAAAGTGGGAAGTATGTCGGGCCGTGATGGTTACTGTACAGTGGGAGGTATGTCGTGCCGTGATGGTTACTGTACAGTGGGAGGTATGTCGGGGTGTGATGGTTACTGTACAGTGTGAAGTATTTCGGGCCGTGTTGGTTACTGTACAGTGTGAGGTATGTCGGGCCGTGATGGTTACTGTACAGTGGGAAGTATGTCGGGCCGTGATGGTTACTGTACAGTGGGAGGTATGTCGGGCCGTGATGGATACTATACAGTGGGAGGTATGTCGGGGTGTGATGGTTACTGTACAGTGGAAGGTATGTCGTGCCGTGATTGTTCCTGTACTGTGGGAGTGATGTCGGGCTGTGATGGTTACTGTATAGTGGGAGGTATGTCGGGCCGTGATGGTTACTGCACAGTGGAAGGTATGTCGCGGTGTGATGGTTACTGTACAGTGGAAGGTATGTCGTGCCGTGATGGTTACTGTACAATGGGAGGTATGTCAGGCCGTGATGTTTACTGTACAGTGGAAGGTATGTCAGACCGTGTTGGTTACGGTACAGTGGGAGGTATGTCTGGCCGTGGTTTTTACTGTACAGTGGGAGGTATGTCAGACGGTGATGGTTATGGTACAGTGGCAGGTATGCCGGGGTGTGATGGTTACTATCGAGTGGGATGTATGTTAGGCCGTGATGGTTACTGTACTTTGGGAGGTATGTCGGGGTGTGATGGTTACTGTACAGTGGGGGGTATGTCAGGCCGTGATGGTTACTGTACAGTGGGAGGTATGTCGGGGTGTGATGGTTACTGTACAGTGGGAGGTATGTCAGGCCGTGTTGGTTACTGCACAGTGCAAGTTATGTCGGGCCGTGTTGGTTAATGTACAGTGGGAGGTATTTCGGGCCGTGACGGTTACTGTACAGTGGGAGGTTTGTCGGGGCATGATTGTTACTGTACAATGGGAGGTATGTCGGGCCGTGATGGTTACTGTCCAGTGTGAGGTATGTCAGGCCGTGTTGGTTACTGCACAGTGCAAGTTATGTCGGGCCGTGTTGGTTAATGTACAGTGGGAGGTATTTCGGGCCTTGATGGTTACTGTACAGTGTGAGGTATGTCGGGCCGTGATGGTTACTGTACAGTGGGAGGTATGTCGGGCCGTGATGGTTACTGTACAGTGTGAGGTATGTCGGGCTGTGATGGTTAATGTACAGTGGGAGGTATTTCGGGCCTTGATGGTTACTGTACAGTGTGAGGTATGTCGGGCCGTGATGGTTACTGTACAGTGGGAGGTATGTCGGGCCGTGATGGTTACTGTACAGTGTGAGGTATGTCGGGCTGTGATGGTTACTGTACAGTGGGAGGTATGTCGGGCCGTGATGGTTACTGCACAGTGGAAGGTATGTCGGGGTGTGATGGTTACTGTACAGTGGAAGGTATGTCGTGCCGTGATGGTTACTGTACAATGGGAGGTATGTCGAGCAGTGATGGTTACTGTACAATGGGAGGTATGTCGGGCAGTGATGTTTACTGTACAGTGGAAGGTATGTCGTGCCGTAATGGTTACAGAACAGTGGGAGGTATGTCGGGCCGTGATGGTTACTGTACAATGGGAGGTATGTCGGGCCGTGATGGTTACTGTACAGTGGGAGGTATGTCGGGCCGTGGTGTTTACTGTACAGTGGGAGGTATGTCAGACGGTGATGGTTATGGTACAGTGGGAGGTATGCCATGGTGTGATGGTTACTATAGAGTGGGAGGTATGTCAGGCCGTGATGGTTACTGTACAGTGGGAGGTATGTCGGTGTGTGATGGTTACTGTACAGTGGGGGGTATGTCAGGACGTGATGGTTACTGTACAGTGGGAGGTATGTCAGGGTGTGATGGTTCCTGTACTGTGGGACGTAAGTCAGGCCGTGTTGGTTACTGCACAGTGCAAGTTATGTCGGGCCGTGTTGGTTAATGTACAGTGGGAGGTATTTCGGGCCGTGACGGTTACTGTACAGTGGGAGGTATGTCGAGCCGTGATGGTTCCTGTACAGTGGGAGGTATGTCGGGCTGTTATGGTTGCTGTACAATGGGAGGTATGTCGGGGTGTGATGGTTACTGTACAGTGGGATTTATGTCACTCCGTGATGATTACTCATCAGTGGGAGGTATGTCGGGCCGTGATGGTTAATGTACAGTGGACGATACGTCGGGATGTGATGGTTACTGTACAGTGGGAGGTATGTCGGGGTGTGATGGTTACTGTACAGTGGGAGGTATGTCGGCTCATGATTGTTACTGTCCAATGGGAGGTATGTTGGGCCTAGATGGTTACGGTACAGTGGGAGATATGTCTGGCCGTGATGGTTACTGTACAGTGGGAGGTATGTCGGGCCGTGATGGTTACTGTACAGTGTGAGGTATGTCGGGCCGTGATGGTTACTGTACAGTGGGAGGTATGTCGGGCCGTGATGTTTACTGTAGAGTGGAAGGTATGTCGTGCTGTGATGGTTACTGTACAATGGGGGGTAAGTCGGGCAGAAATGTTTACTGTGCAGTGGGAGGTATGTCAGACCGTGTTGGTTACGGTACAGTGGGAGGTATGTCAGACCGTGTTGGTTACGGTACAGTGGCAGGTATGTCGGGTTGGGATGGTTACTGTACAGTGGGGGGTATGTCAGGCCGTGATGGTTACTGTACAGTGGGAGGTCTGTCGGGGTGTGATGGTTACTGCACAGTGGGAGGTATATCAGGCCGTGATGGTTACTGTACAGTGGAAGTTATGTCGGGCCGTGTTGGTTAATGTACAGTGGGAGGTATTTCGGGCCGTGATGGTTACTGTACAGTGGGAGGTATTTCGGGCCGTGACGGTTACTGTCCAGTGGGAGGTATGTCGGGCTGTGATGGTTACTGTACAGTGGGAGGTATGTCGCGGCGTGATATTTCCTGTACATTGGGAGGTATGTCGGGCCGTGATGGTTACTGCACAGTGGAAGGTATGTCGGGGTATGATGGTTACTGTACAGTGGAAGGTATGTCGTGCCGTGATGGTTACTGTACAATGGGAGGAATGTCAGGCCGTGATGTTTACTGTACAGTGAAAGGTATCTCGTGCCGTGATGGTTACGGAACAGTGGGAGGTATGTCGGGCCGTGATGGTTACTGTACAACGGGAGGTATGTCAGGCCGTGATTTTTACTGTACAGTGGAAGGTATGTCGTGCCGTGATGGTTACTGTACAATGGGGGGTATGTCGGGCAGTGATGGTTACTGTACAGTGGGAGGTATGTCAGACCGTGTTGGTTACGGTACAGTGGCAGGTATGTCTGGCCGTGGTGTTTACTGTACAGGGGGAGGTATGTCAGATGGTGATGGTTATGGTACAGTGGGAGGTATGCCGGGGTGTGATGGTTACTATAGTGTGGGAGGTATGTCAGGCCGTGATGGTTACTGTACAGTGTGAGGTATGTCGGGGTGTGATGGTTACTGTACAGTGGGGGGTATGTCAGGCCGTGATGCTTACTGTACAGTGGGAGGTATGTCGGGGTGTGATGGTTACTGTACAGTGGGAGGTATGTCAGGCCGTGTTGGTTACTGCACAGTGGAAGTTATGTCGGGCCGTGTTGGTTAATGTACAGTGGGAGGTATTTCGGGCCGTGACGGTTACTGTACAGTGGGAGGTATGTCGGGCCGTGATGGTTACTGTACAATGGGAGGAATGTTGGGGCGTGATGGTTACTGTATAGTGGGAGGTATGTCGAGGTGTGATGGTTACTGTACAGTGGGAGGTATGTCGGGCTGTGAGTGTTACTGCACAGTGGGAGTGATGTCGGGCTGTGATGGTTACTGTACAGTGGGAGGAATGTCGGGGAGTGATGGTTACTTTACAGTGGGAGATATGTCGGGTTGTGATGGTTACTGTACAGTGGGAGAAATGTCGGGCTGTGATGGTTACTGTACAGTGGGAGGAATGTCGGGGAGTGATGGTTACTGTACAGTGGGAGGAATGTTGGTGTGTGATGGTTACTTCACAGTGGGAGTTATGTCGGGCCATGATGGTTACTCTACAGTGATTTGTATGTCGGGGTGTGTTGGTTACAGTACAGTGGGAGGTATGTCGGGCCGTGATGGTTACTGTGCAGTGGGAGGTATGTCGGGCCGTGATGATTACTCTACAGTGGGAGGTACGTCGGGCCGTGATTGTTACTGTACAGTGGGATGTATGTCGGTCTGTGATGGTTACTGTACAGTGGGAGGTATGTCGGGGTGTGATGGTTACTGTACAGTGGGAGGTATGTCGGGCCGTGATGGTTACTGTACAGTGGGAGGTATGTCAGGCCGTGATTTTTATTGTACAGTGGGAGGTATGTCGGTCCGTGATGGTTACTGAACAGTAGGAGGCATGTCCGGCGGTGATGGATCCTGTACAGTGGGAGGTATGTCGGGCTGTTATGGTTACTGTACAGTGGGAGGTATGTCGGGCTGTTATGGTTACTGTGCAGTGGGAGGTATGTCGGGCCATGATGGTGACTGTACAGTTGGAGGTATGTCGGGCCGTGATGGTAACTGTACAGTGGGAGTGATGTCGGGCTGTGAAGGTTACTGAACAGTGGGAGGAATGTCGGGGCGTGATGGTTACTGTACAGTGGGAGGTATGTCGGGCCGTGACGGTTACTGTACTGTGGGAGTGATGTCGGGCTGTGATGGTTCCTGTACAGTGGGAGGTATGTCGGGCCGTGATGGTTACTGCACAGTGGGAGGTATGTCGGGGTGTGATGGTTACAGTACAGTGGGAGGTATGTCAGACCATGATGGTTACTGCACAGCAGGAGGTATGACGGGCCGTGATGGTTCCTCTACAGTGGGAGGTATGTCGGGGTGTGTTGGTTACAGTACAGTGGGAGGTATGTCAGACCATGATGGTGACTGCACAGCAGGAGGTATGTCGGGCCGTGATGGTTCCTCTACAGTGGGAGGTATGTCGGGGTGTGATGGTTACTGTACAGTGGGAGATATGTCGGTCTGTGATGGTTACTGTACAGTGGGAGGTTTTTCGGACCGTGATGGTTACTGCACAGTGGGAGGTATGTCGGGGTATTATGGTTACTGTACAGTGCGAGGTATGTCGGGCCGTGATGGATACTGTACAGTGGGACGTATGTCAGGCCGTGATTGTTACTGCACATTGGGACGTATTTCGGTCCTGGATGGTTACTGTGCAGTGGGAGGTATATCGGGCGGTGATGTATACTGTGCAGTGGGAGGTATGTCGGGCCGTGATGGTTACTGTACATTGGGAGGGATGTCGGGACGTGATGGTTACTGTAAAGTGGGAGGTATGTCGGGCTGTTATGGTTGCTGTACATTGGGAGGTATGTCGGTTTATTATGGTTACTGAACAGTGGGAGGTATGTCGGGCCATGATGGTGACTGTACAGTTGGAGGTATGTCGGGCCGTGATGGTAACTGTACAGTGGGAGTGATGTCGGGCTGTGACGTTTACTGTACAGTGGGAGGAATGTCGGGGCGTGATGGTTACTGTACAGTGGGAGGTATGTCGGGCCGTGACGGTTACTGTACAGTGGGAGTGATGTCGGGCTGTAATAGTTACTGTACAGTGGGAGGAATGTCGGGGCGTGATGGTTACTGTACAGTGGGAGGTATGTCGGGCCGTGACGGTTACTGTACAGTGTGAGGTATGTCGGGGTGTGATGGTTACAGCACAGTGGGACGTATGTCAGACCATGATGGTTACTGCACAGCAGGAGGTATGTCGGGCCGTGATGGTTCCTCTACAGTGGGAGGTATGTCGGGGTGTGTTGGTTACAGTACAGTGGGAGGTATGTCAGACCATGATGGTTACTGCACAGTGGGAGGTATGTCGGTCTGTGATGGTTACTGTACAGTGGGAGGTTTTTCGTACCGTGATGGTTACTGCACAGTGGGAGGTATGTCGGGGTGTGATGGTTACTATACAGTGGGAGGTATGTCGGTCTGTGATAGTTACTATACATTGGGAGGTATGTCGGTGTGCTATGGTTACTGTACTGTGGGAGGTATGTCGGGCCGTGATGGTTACTCTACACTGGGACGTATGTCAGGCCGTGATGGTTACTGTACAGTGGGACGTATGTCGGTCCGTGATGGTTACTGTACAGTGGGAGGTATGTCGGGCCTTGACGGTTACTCTACAGTGGGAGGTATATCGGACCGTGATGGTTACTGTGCAGTGTGGGGTATGTCGGGCCGTGAAGGTTACTTTATAGTGGGAGGTATGTCGGGCTGTTATGGTTGCTGTACAGTGGGAGGTATGTCGGTCTTTAATGGTTACTGTACAGTGGGGGACATTTCGGGCTGTTATGGTTACTGTACAGTGGGAGGTATGTCGGGCCATGATGGTAACAGTACAGTGGGAGTGATGTCGGGCTGTGAAGGTTACTGTACAGTGGGAGGAATGTCGGGGCGTGATGGATACTGTACAGTAGGAGGTATGTCGGGCCGTGACGGTTACTGTACTGTGGGAGTGATGTCGGGCTGTGATGGTTACTGTACGGTGGGAGGAATGTCGGGGCGTGATGGTTACTCTACAGTGGGAGGTATGTCGTGCCGTGACGGTTACTGTACGGTGGGAGGTATGTCGGGCCGTGATGGTGACTGCACAGCAGGAAGTATGTCGGGCCGTGATGGTTCCTCTACAGTGGGAGGTATGTCGGGGTGTGATGGTTACTGTACAGTGGGAGGTATGTCGGTCTGTGATGGTTACTGTACAGTGGGAGGTTTTTCGGACCGTGATGGTTACTGCACAGTGGGAGGTATGTCGGGGTGTGATGGTTACTGTGCAGTTGGAGGTATGTCGGTCTGTGTTAGTTACTATACATTGGGAGGTATCTCGGGGTATGATGGTTACTGTACAGTGGGAGGTATGTCGGGCCGTGATGGTTACTGTACAGTGGGACGTATGTCAGGCCGTGATGGTTACTGTACATTGGACGTATGTCGGTCCGTGATATTTACTGTGCAGTGGGAGGTATGTCGGGCCGTGATGGTTACTGTGCAGTGGGAGGTATGTCGGGCCGTGATGGTTACTGTACACTGGGAGGGATGTCGGGCCGTGATGGTTACTTACAGTGGGAGGTATGTCGGGCTGTCATGGTTGCCGTACAGTGGGAGGTATGTCGGTCTGTATGGTTACTGTACAGTTGGAGGCATCTCGGGCTGTTATGGTTCCTGTACAGTGGGAGGTATGTCGGGCCATGATGGTGACTGTACAGTTGGAGGTATGTCGGGCCGTGATGGTAACTACAGTGGGAGTTATGTCGGGCTGTGATGGTTACTGTACAGTGGGAGGTATGTCGGGCCGTGACGGTTACTGTACAGTGGGAGTGATGTCGGGCTGTGATAGTTACTGTACGGTTGGAGGAATGTCGGGGCGTGATGGGTACTGTACAGTGGGAGGTATGTCGGGCCGTGACGGTTCCTCTACAGTGGGAGGTATGTCGGGGTGTGATGGTTACAGTACAGTGGGAGGTATGTCAGACCATGATGGTTACTGCACAGTGGGAGGTATGTCGGGGGGTGATGGTTACTGTACAGTGGGAGGTATGTCGGTCTGTGATAGTTACTATACATTGGGAGGTATGTCGGGGTGTGATGGTTACTGTACAGTGGGAGGTATGTCGGGCTGTGATGGTTACTGTACAGTGGGACGTATGTCAGGCCGTGATGGTTACTGTACAGTGGGACGTATGTCGGTCCGTGATGGTTATTGTGCAGTGTGAGGTATGTCGGGCCGTGAAGGTTACTGTATAGTGGGAGGTATGTCTGGCCGTGGTGTTTACTGTACAGTGGGCGGTATGTCGGGCCGAGATGGTTAATGTATAGTGGGAGGTTTGTCGGGACATGATTGTTACTGTACAGTGGGAGGTATGTCGGGCCGTGATGATTACTGTACAGTGGGAGGCATGTCGGCCCGTGACGGTTACTGTACAGTGGGAGGTATGTCGGGCTGTTATGGTTACTGTACAGTGGGAGGGATGTCGGGCCGTGATGGCTAATGGACAGTGGGAGGGATTTCGGGCCGTGTTGGTTAATGTAGAGTAGGAGGTATGTCGGGCCGTGATGGTTACTGTACAGTGGGAGGTATGTCGGGCCGTGATGGTTACTGTACAGTGGGAGGTATGTCACGCCGTGATGGTTACTGTACAGTGGGAGGTATGTCGGTCCGTGATGGTTACTGTGCAGTGTGAGGTATGTCGGGCCGTGAAGGTTACTGTATAGTGGGAGGTATGTCTGGCCGTGGTGTTCACTGTACAGTGGGCGGTATGTCGGGCCGAGATGCTTAATGTATAGTGGTAGGTTTGTCGGGACATGTTTGTTAGTGTACAGTGGGAGGTATGTCGGGCCGTGATGATTACTGTACAGTGGGAGGCATGTCGGCCCGTGACGGTTACTGTACAGTGGGAGGTATGTCGGGCTGTTATGGTTACTGTACAGTGGGAGGGATGTCGGGCCGTGATGGCTAATGGACAGTGGGAGGGATTTCGGGCCGTGTTGGTTAATGTAGAGTAGGAGGTATGTCGGGCCGTGATGGTTACTGTACAGTGGGAGGTATGTCGGGCCGTGATGGTTACTGTACAGTGGGAGGTATGTCGGGCCGTGTTGGTTACTGTACAGTGGGAGGGATGTCGGACCGTGATGGTTACTGTACAGTGGGAGGGATGTCGGGCCGTGTTGATTAATGTATAGTGGGAGGTAAGTCGGGGTGTGATGGTTACAGTACAGTGGGAGGTATGTCGGGGTGTAATGGTTACTGTACAGTGGGAGGTATGTCGGGCTGTGATGGTTACAGTACACTGGGAGGTATAACGGACCGTGATGGTTCCTGTACAGTGGGAGGTATGTCGGGCCGTGATGGTTACTGTACAGTGGGAGGTATTTCGGGCGGTTATGGTTGCTGTACAGTGGGAGGTATGTCGGGGTGTGATGGTTACTGTACAGTGGGAGGTATGTCGGGCTGTTATGGTTCCTGTACAGTGGGAGGTATGTCGGGGTGTGATGGTTACTGTACAGTGGGAGGTATGTCACGCCGTGATTATTACTGGTCAGTGGGAGGTATGTCGGGCCGTGATGGTTAATGTGCAGTGGACGATACGTCGGGATGTGACGGTTACTGTACAGTGGGATGTTTGTCGGGCTGTGACGGTTACTGTACAGTGGGAGGTATATCGGGGTGTGATGGTTACTGTACAGTGGGAGGTATGTCGGGGCATGATTGTTACTGTACAATGGGAGGTATGTCGGGCCTAGATGGTTACTGTACAGTGGGAGGTATGTCGGGCCGTGATGGTTACTGCACAGTGGAAGGTATGTCAGACCGTGATGGTTACGGAACAGTGGGAGGTATGTCGGGCCGTGATGGTTACTGTACAATGGGAGGTATGACAGGCTGTGATGTTTACTGTACAGTGGAAGGTATGTGGTGCCGTGAGGGTTACTGTACAATGGGGGGTATGTCGGGCAGTGATGGTTACTGTATAGTGGGAGGTATGTCAGACCGTGTTGGTTACGGTAGAGTGGGAGGTATGTCTGGCCGTGATGGTTATGGTACAGTGGGAGGTATGCCGGGGGGTGATGGTTACTATAGAGTGGGAGGTATGTCAGGCCGTGATGGTTACGGAACAGTGGGAGGTATGTCGGGCCGTGATGGTTACTGTACAATCGGAGGTATGACAGGCTGTGATGGTTACTGTACATTGGAAGATATGTCGGGGTGTGATGGTTACGGTATAGTGGGAGGTATGTCGGGCCGTGTTGGTTAATGTACAGTGGGAGGTATTTCGGACCGTAACGGTTACTGTACAGTGGGAGGTATGTCGGGCCGTGTTGGTTACTGTACAGTGGGAGGTATGTCATGCCGTGATGGTTACTGTACTGTGGGAGGTATGTCACGAGTGATGGTCTCTGTACTGTGGGAGGTATGTCGGGGTGTGCCGGTTACTGTACAGTGGAAGATAAGTCGGGCCGTGATGGTAACTGTACAGTGGACGGTATGTTGGACCGTGATGGTTACTGTACAGTGGGAGGGATGTCGGGCCGTGACGGTTACTGTACAGTGCGAGGTATGTCGGTCCATGACGGTAACTGTACAGTGGGAGGTATGTCGGGTTGTGATGGTAACTGTATAGTGGGAGTGATGTCGGGCTGTGATGGTTACTGTACAGTGGGAGGAATGTCGGGGCGTGATGGTTACTGTACAATGAGAGGAATGTCGGGCCGTGATGGTTACTTTACAGTGGGAGGTATGTCGGGCCGTGATGGTTACTGTACAATGGGAGGAATGTCGGGCCGTGATGGTTACTTTACAGTGGGAGGCATGTCGGGCCGTGATGGTTACTGTACAGTGGGAGGGATGTCGGGCCGTGATGGCAAATGGACAGTGGGAGGGATTTCGGGCCGTGTTGGTTAATGTAGATTAGGAGGTATGTCGGGCCGTGATGGTTACTGTACAGTGGGAGGTATGTCGGGCCGTGATGGTTACTGTACAGTGGGAGGTATGTCGGGCCATGTTGGTTACTGTACAGTGGGAGGTATGTCGGACCGTGATGGTTACTGTACAGTGGGAGGGATGTCGGGCCGTGTTGGTTAATGTATAGTGGGAGGTATGTCGGGGTGTGATGGTTACAGTACAGTGGGAGGTATGTCGGGGCGTGATGGTTACTGTACAGTGGGAGCTATGTCGGACCGTGATGGTTACTGTACAGTGGGAGGTATGTCGGGCCGTGATGGTTACTGTACAGTGGGAGGTATGTCGGGTTGTGATGGTTACAGTACAGTGGGAGGTATAAAAGACCGTGATGGTTACTGTGCAGTGTTAGGTATGTCGGGCCGTGAAGGTTACTGTATAGTGGGAGGTATGTCGGGCCGTGACGGTTACTGTACAGTGGGAGTGATGTCGGGCTGTGATAGTTACTGTACGGTGGGAGGAATGTTGGGCGTGATGGTTACTGTACAGTGGGAGGTATGTCGGGCCGTGATGGTTACTGTACAGTGGGACGTATTTCGGGCCGTGATGGTTACTGTACAGAGGGAGGTATGTCCGGCCTTGATGCTTACTGTACAGTGGGAGGTATGTCGGGGTGTGATGGTTACTATACAGTGGGAGGTTTGTCAGGCGGTGATGGTTACTGTACAGTGGGAGGTATGTCGGGGTGTGATGGTTACTGTACAGTGGGAGGTATGTTTGGCCGTTGTGTTTACTGGACAGTAGGAGGTATGTCGGGGAGTGATGGTTACTGTACAGTGGGGGTTAAGACGGGCTGTGATGGTTACTGTACAGAGGGAGTTATGTCGGGCCGTGATGGTTACTGTACAGTGGGAGGTATGTCGGGGTGTGATGGTTACTGTACAGTGGGAGGTATGTCGGGTTCTGTTGGTTACTGTACAGTGGGAGTTATGTCGGGACGTGATTCTTACTGTACAGTGAGAGGTATGTCGGGCCGTGATGGTTACTGTACAGTGGGAGGTATGTCGGGGTGTGATGGTTAATGTACAGTGGGAGGTATGTCGGGGTGTGATGATGACTGTGCAGTGGGAGGTATGTCAGGCCGTGATGGTTACTGTACAGAGGGAGGTATGTCAGGCCTTGATGCTTACTGTACAGTGGGAGGCATGTCGGGGTGTGATGGTTACTATAGAGTTGGAGGTTTGTCAGGCCGTGATGGTAACTGTACAGTGGGAGATATGTCGGACCGTGATGGGTACTGTACAGTGGGTGCTTTGTCGGGGTGTGATGGCTAGTATACATTGAAAGGTATGTCGGGGTGTGATAGTTACTGTACAGTGGGAGGTAGGTCGGGCCGTGATGGTTACTGTACAGTGGGAGAAATATTGGGGTGTGATAGTTACTGCACAGTATGAGATATGTCGGGGTGTGATGGTTACTGTACAGTGGGAGGAATGTTGGGCCGGAATGGTTACTGTACAGTGGGAGGTATGTCGGGCAGTGATGGTTACTGGACAGTGGGAGGGATGACGGGCCGTGATGGTTACTGTACAGTGGGAGGGATGACGGGCCGTGATGGTCACTGCGCAATGGGAGGAATGTTGGGTTCTGATGGTTACTTTACAGTGGGAGGTATGTCGGACCGTGACGGTTACTGTACAGTGGGACGTATGTCGGCGTGTGATGGTTACTGTACAGTGGGACGTATGTCGGGGTGTGATGGTTACTGTACAGTGATAGGTATGTCGGGGTGTGATGGTTACTGTACAGTGGGAGGTATGTCGGGGTGTGATGGTTACTGTACAGTGATAGGTATGTCGGGGTGTGATGGTTACTGTACAGTGATAGGTATGTCGGTCCGTGATCGCTACTGTACAGTGGGATGGATGTCGGGGTATGATGGGTACTGTACAGTGGGAGGTATGTCGGGGTGTGATAGTTACTTGACAGTGGAATACACGTCGGGACGTGATGGGTACTATGCAGTTGGAGGTATGTCGGGTTGTGATGGTTACTATACATTGAAAGGTATGTCGGGGTTTGATAGTTACTGTACAGTGGGAGGTATGTCGGGCCATGATGGTTACTGTACAGTGGGAGATATGTCGGTGTGCGATAGTTACCGTACAGTGGGAGGTATGTCGGGCCGTGATGGTTAATGTACAGTGGTAGGAATGTCGGGGTGTGATTGTTACTGTACAGTGGGAGGTATGTTGGTGTGTGATGGTTACTGTACAGTGGGATGTATGTCGGGGTGTGACGTTTACTTTACAGTGGAATATACGTCGGGACGTGATGGTTAACGTACAGTGGGAGGTATGTAGGGCCGTTATGGTTCCTGTACAGTGGGAGGTATGTCACGCCGTGATTTTTACTGTACAGTGGGAGGTATGTCGGGCCGTGATGGTAACTCTTCAGTGGGAGATATGTCACGCCATGATGTTTACTGTACAGTGGGAGGTATGTCGGACCGTGATGGTTACTGTACAGTGGGAGGTATGTCGGGCCGTGATGGTAACTGTACAGTGGGACGTATGTCGGGGTGTGATGGTTACTGTACAGTGGTAGGTATGTCGGGGTGTGATGGTTACTGTACAGTGGGAGGTATGTCGGGGTGTGATTGTTACTTGACAGTGGAATACACGTCGGGACGTGATGGGTACTATGCAGTTGGAGGTATGTCGGGTTGTGATGGTTACTATACATTGAAAGGTATGTCGGGGTTTGATAGTTACTGTACAGTGGGAGGTATGTCGGGCCGTGATGGTTACTGTACAGTGGGAGATATGTCGGGGTGTGATGGTTACTGTACAGTGGGAGGTATGTCGGGCCGTGCTGGTTAATGTACAGTGGGAGGTATATCGGGCTGTGATGGTTACTGTACAGTGGGAGTATGTCGGGGTGTGATAGTTACTTGACAGTGGAATATACGTCGGGACGTGATGGTTAATGTACAGTGGGAGGTATGTTGGGCCGTGATGGTTACTGAACAGAGGGAGGTATGTCGGGCCGTGATGGTTACTGTACAGTGGGAGGTATGTCGGGGTGTGATGGTTACTGTACAGTGGGAGGTATGTCGGGGTGTGATGGTTACTGTACAGTGGTAGGTATGTCGGGGTGTGATGGTTACTGTACAGTGGGAGGTATGTCGGGGTGTGATAGTTACTTGACAGTGGAATACACGTCGGGACGTGATGGGTACTATGCAGTTGGAGGTATGTCGGGTTGTGATGGTTACTATACATTGAAAGGTATGTCGGGATTTGATAGTTACTGTACAGTGGGAGGTATGTCGGGCCGTGATGGTTACTGTACAGTGGGAGATATGTCGGGGTGTGATGGTTACTGTACAGTGGGAGGTATGTCGGGCCGTGCTGGTTAATGTACAGTGGGAGGTATATCGGGCTGTGATGGTTACTGTACAGTGGGAGTATGTCGGGGTGTGATAGTTACTTGACAGTGGAAAATACGTCGGGACGTGATGGTTAATATACAGTGGGAGGTATGTTGGGCCGTGATGGTTACTGTACAGAGGGAGGTATGTCGGGCCGTGATGGTTACTGTACAGTGGGAGGTATGTCGGGGTGTGATGGTTACTGTACAGTGGGAGGTATGTCGGGCCGTGATGGTTACTGAACAGTGGTAGGTATGTCGGGGTGTGATGGTTACTGTACAGTGGGTGGTATGTCGGGGTGTGATGGTTACTGTGCAGTGGGAGGTATGTCGGGGTGTGACGGTTACTTTACAGTGGAACATACGTCGGGACGTGATGGTTAATGTACAGTGGGAGGTATGTAGGGCCGTGATGGTTACTGTACAGTGTGAGGTATGTCGGGGTGTGATGGTTACTGTGCAGTGGGAGGTATGTCACGCCATGATTTTTACTGTACAGTGGGAGGTATGTCGGGCCGTGATGGTAACCCTACAGTGGGAGATATGTCGGGGTGTGATGGTTACTCTACAGTGGGAGATATGTCGGGGTGTGATGGTAACTGTACAATGGGAGCTATGTGACGCCATGATGTTTACTGTACAGTGGGAGGTATGTCGGACCGTGATGGTTACTATACAGTGGGAGGTATGTCGGGGTGTGATGGTTACTCTACAGTGGGAGATATGTCGGGGTGTGATAGTTACTGTACAGTGGGAGGTATGTCGGGCCGTGATGGTAACTGTACAGTGGGACGTATGTCGGGGTGTGATGGTTACTGTACAGTGGTAGGTATGTCGGGGTGTGATGGTTACTCTACAGTGAGAGATATGTCGGGGTGTGATGGTAACTGTACAGTGGGAGCTATGTGACGCCATGATGTTTACTGTACAGTGGGAGGTATGTCGGACCGTGATGGTTACTATACAGTGGGAGGTATGTCGGGGTGTGATGGTTACTCTACAGTGGGAGGTATGTCGGGGTGTGATGTTTACTGTACAGTGGGAGGTATGTCGGTGTGTGATGGTTACTGTACAGTGGGAGGTATGTCGGGCTGTGATGGTTACTGTACAGTGTGAGGTATGTCGGGGTGTGATGGTTACTGTACAGTGGGAGATATGTCGGGGTGTGATGGTTACTGTACAGTGGGAGGTATGTCGGGCCGTGATGGTAACTCTACAGTGGGAGATATGTCACGCCATGATGTTTACTGTACAGTGGGAGGTATGTCGGACCGTGATGGTTACTGTACAGTCGGAGGTATGTCGGGCCGTGATGGTAACTGTACAATGGGAAGGTATGTCACGCCATGATGTTTACTGTACAGTGGGAGGTATGTCGGGCTGTGATGGTTACTGTACAGTGGGAGGTATGTCGGGCCGTGATGGTTAGTGTACAGTGGGAGGTATGTCGGGCCGTGATTGTAACTGTACAGTGGGAGGTATGTCACGCCATGATGTTTACTGTACTGTGGGAGGTATGTCGGGCAGTGATGGTTACTGTACAGTGGGAGGTATGTCGGGCCGTGACGGATACTGTACAGTGGGAGGTATGTCGGGCCGTGATGCTTATTGTACAGTGGGAGATATGTCGGGGTGTGATAGATACTGTTCAGTTGGAGGCATGTCAGGCCGTGATGGTTAATGTACAGTGGTAGGAGTGTCGGGGTGTGATGGTTACTGTACAGTGGGAGGTATGTCGGGCCGTGCTGGTTAATGTACAGTGAGAGGTATGTCGGGGTGTGATGGTTACTGTACAGTGGGAGGTATGTCGGGTTGTGATGGTTACTGTACAGTGGGAGGTATGTCGGTGTGTGATGGTTACTGTACAGTGGGAGGTATGTCGGGGTGTGATGGTTACTGTACAGTGGGAGGTATGTCGGGGTGTGATGGTTACTGTACAGTGGGAGGTATGTCGGGCCGTGCTGGTTAATGTACAGTGGGAGGTATGTCGGGGTGTGATGGTTACTGTACAGTGGGAGGTATGTCGGGCTGTGATGGTTACTGTACAGTGGGAGGGATGACGGGCCGTGATGGTTACTGTACAGTGGGAGGATTGTCGGACCGTGGCGGTTACTGGACAGTGGGAGGGATGATGGGCCGTGATGGTTACTGTACAGTGGGAGGGATGACGGGCCGTGATGTTCACTGTGCAATGGGAGGTATGTTGGGTGCTGATGGTTACTGTGCAGTGGGAGGTATGTCAGACCGTGACGGTTACTGTACAGTGGGACGTATGTCGGCGTGTGATGGTTACTGTACAGTGGGAGGTATGTCGGACAGTGATGGTTGCTGTACAGTGGGACGTATGTCGGCGTGTGATGGTTACTGTACAGTGGGAGGTATGTCGGACAGTGATGGTTGCTGTACAGTGGGAGGCTTGTCGGTCCGTGATGGTTACTGTACAGTGGGAGGTATGTCGGGGTGAGATGGTTACTGGACAGTGGGAGGAATGTTGGGACGTGATGGTTACTGTGCAGTGGGAGGTATGTCGGGGTGTGATTGTTACTGTACAGTGGGAGGTATGTTTGGCTGTTGTGTTTACTGTACAGTGGGAGGTATGTCGGAGAGTGATGGTTACTGTACAGTGGGAGGAATGTCGGGACGTGATGGTTACTGTGCACTGGGAGGTATGTCGGGGTGTGATTGTTACTGTACAGTGGGAGGTATGTTTGGCCGTTGTGTTTACTGTACAGTGGGAGGTATGTCGGGGAGTGATGGTTACTGTACAGTGGGGTGTAAGACGGGCTGTGATGATTACTGTAAAGTGGGAGGTATTTCGGGCCGTGATGTTTACTGTACAGTGGGAGGTATAGAACATAGAACATAGAACATAGAACAATACAGCACAGAACAGGCCCTTCGGCCCACGATGTTGTGCCGAACTTCTATCCTAGATTAAGCACCCATCCATGTACCTATCCAAATGCCGCTTAAAGGTCGCCAATGAATCTGACTCTACCACTCCCTCGGGCAGCGCATTCCATGCCCCCACCACTCTCTGGGTAAAGAACCCACCCCTGACATCTCCCCTATACCTTCCACCCTTCACCTTAAATTTATGTCCCCTTGTAACACTCTGTTGTACCCGGGGAAAAAGTTTCTGACTGTCTACTCTATCTATTCCTCTGATCATCTTATAAACCTCTATCAAGTCACCCCTCATCCTTCGCCGTTCCAATGAGAAAAGGCCGAGAACTCTCAACCTATCCTCATACGACCTACTCTCCATTCCAGGCAACATCCTGGTAAATCTTCTCTGCACCCTCTTCAAAGCTTCCACATCTTTCCTAAAGTGAGGCGACCAGAACTGCACACAGTACTCCAAATGTGGCCTAACCAAAGTCCTGTACAGCTGCAACATCACCTCACGACTCTTGAATTCAACAGTGGGAGGGATGACGGGCCGTGATGGTTACTGTACAGTGGGAGGTATGTCTGACCGTGACGGTTACTGTACAGTGGGACGTATGTCGGCCCGTTATGTTTACTGTACAGTGGGAGGTATGTCGGGCCGTGACGGTTACTGTACAGTGGGAGGTATGTCGGTGTGTGATGGTTACTGTACAGTGGGAGGGATGACGGGCCGTGATGGTTACTGTGCAGTGGGAGGGATGACGGGCCGTGATGGTCACTGTGCAATGGGACGTATGTCGGGGTGTGATTGTTACTGTACAGTGGGAGGTATGTTTGGCCGTTGTGTTTACTGTACAGTGGGAGGTATGTCGGGGAGTGATGCTTACTGTACAGTGGGGTTTAAGACGGGCTGTGATGGTTACTGTAAAGTGGGAGGTATTTCGGGCCGTGATGGTTACTGTACAGTGGGAGGTAAGTCGGGCCGTGACGGTTACTGGACAGTGGGAGGGATGACGGGCCGTGACGGTTACTGGACAGTGGGAGGGATGACGGGCCGTGATGGTTACTGTACAGTGGGAGGGATGAAGGGCCGTGATGGTTACTGTACAGTGGGAGGTATGTCGGACCGTGACGGTTACTGTACAGTGGGACGCATGTCGGCGTGTGATGGTTACTGTACTGTGGGAGGTATGTCGGACAGTGATGGTTACTGTACAGTGGGAGGTTTGTCGGCCCGTGACGGTTACTGTACAGTGGGAGGAATGTCGGGACTTGATGGTTACTGTGCAGTGTGAGGTATGTCGGGTTGTGATTGTTACTGTACAGTGGGAGGTATGTTTGGCCGTTGTGTTTACTGTACAGTGGGAGGTATGTCGGGGAGTGATGGTTACTGTACAGTGGGAGGAATGTCGGGGTGTGATTGTTACTGTACAGTGGGAGGTATGTTTGGCCGTTGTGTTTATTGGATAGTGGGAGGTATGTCGGGGAGTGATAGTTACTGTACAGTGGGGTGGAAAACGGGCTGTGATGGTTACTGTGCAGTGGGAGGTATGTCGGGCCGTGATGGTTACTGTACAGTGGGAGGTATTTCGGGCCGTGATGGTTACTGTAGAGTGGGAGGTATGTCGGCCCGTGATGGTTAATGTACAGTGGGAGGGAAATCGGTGTGTGATGGTTGCTGTACAGTGATAGGTATGTCGGGGTGTGATGGTTAGGGTACAGTGGGAGGTACGTCGGTCCGTGATGGGTACTATACAGTGCGAGGTAAGTCGGGTTGTGATGGTTACTGTACAGTAGGAGGTATGTCGGGCCGTGATGGTTACTGTACAGTGGGAGATATGTCGGGGTGTGATAGTTACTGTACAGTGGTAGGTATGTCGGGCCGTGATGGGTATTGTACAGTGGGAGATATGTCGGGGTGTGATGGTTACTGTACAGTGGGAGGTATGTCGGGCTGTGACGGTTACTGTACAGTGGGAGGTACGTCGGGGTGTGATGGTTACTGTACAGTGGGAGGTATGTCGGGGTGTGATGGTTACTTTGCAGTGGAATATACGTCAGGACGTGATGGTTAATGTACAGAGGGAGGTATGTTGGGTTGTGATGGTAACTGAACAGTGGGAGGTATGTCGCGCCGTGATTGTTACTTTAAAGTGGGAGGTACGTCGGGGTGTGATGGTGACTGTACAGTGGGAGGTATGTCGGGGTGTGATGGTTACTGTACAGTGGGAGGTTTGTCGGCCCCTGACGGTTACTGTACAGTGGGACGTATGTCGGGATGAGATGGTTACTGTACAGTGGGAGGAATGTCGGGACTTGATGGTTACTGTGCAGTGTGAGGTATGTCGGGTTGTGACTGTTACTGTACAGTGTGAGGTATGTTTGGCCGTTGTGTTTACTGTACAGTGGGAGGTATGTCGGGGAGTGATGCTTACTGTACAGTGGGAGGAATGTCGGGACGTGATGGTTACTGTGCAGGGGGAGGTATATCGGGGTGTGATTGCTACTGTACAGTGGGAGGTATGTTTGGCCGTTGTGTTTACTGTATAGTAGGAGGTATGTCGGGAGTGATGTTTACTGTACAGTGGGGTGGAAGACGGGCGGTGATGGTTACTGTAAAGTGGGAGGTATGTCGGGCCGTGATGGTTACTGTACAGTGGGAGGTATTTCGGCCCGTGATGGTTAATGTACAGTGGGAGGTATATCGGTGTGTGATGGTTACTGTACAGTGATAGGTATGTCGGGGTGTGATGGTTAGTGTACAGTGGGAGGTATGTCGGTCCGTGATCGCTACTGTACAGTGGGATGGATGTCTGGGTACGATGGTTACTGTACAGTGGGAGGTATTTCGGGCCGTGATGGGTACTGTACAGTGGGAGGTATGTCGGGCCGTGACGGTTACTGTACAGTGGGAGGTATGTCGGGCCGTGATGGTAACGGTACAGTGGGAGGTATGTGACGCCGTGATGGTAACTCTACAGTGGGAGGTATGTCACGACATGATGTTTCCTGTACAGTGGGAGGTATGTTGGACCGTGATGGTTACTGTACAGTGAGGTATGTCGGGCCGTGATGGTTACTGTACAGTGGGAGGTATGTCACGCCATGAGGTTTCCTGTACAGTGGGAGGTATGTCGGGCCGTGATGGTTAATGTACAGTGGGAGGTATGTCGGTGTGTGATGGTAACTGTACAGTGGGAGGCATGACGGGCCGTGATGGTTACTCTACAGTGGGAGGTATGTCGGGCCGTGAAGGGTACTGTACAGTGGGAGGGATGACGGGCCGTGATGGTAACTGTACAGTGGGAGGCATAACGGGCCGTGATGGTCACTGTGCAATGGGAGGTATGTTTAGCGGTGATGGTTACTGTACAGTGGGAGGTATGTCAGACCGTGACGGTTACTGTACAGTGGGACGTATGTCGGCGTGTGATGGTTACTGTACAGTGGGAGGTATGTCGGACAGTGATGGTTACTGTACAGTGAGAGGAATGTCTGGACGTGATGGTTACTGTACAGTGGGAGGTATGTCGGGGTGTGATGGGTACTGTACAGTGGGAGGTATGTCGGGCCGTGACGGTTACTGTACAGTGGGAGGTATGTCGGGCCGTGACGGTTACTGTACAGTGGGAGGTATGTCGGGCCGTGACGGTTACTGTACAGTGGGAGGTATGTCGGGCCGTGATGGTAACTGTACAATGGGAGGTATGTCGGGCCGTGATGGTAACTGTACAGTGGGAGGTATGACACGCCATGATGTTTACTGTACAGTGGGAGTTATGTCAGGCCGTGATGGTTGCTGTCCAGTGGGAGGTATGTCGGGGTGTGATGGTTACTGTACAGTGGGAGGTATGTTGGGGTGTGATGGTTACTGTACAGTGGGAGGTATGTAGGGCCGTGACGGTTACTGTACAGTGGGAGGTATGTCGGGCCGTGATGGTAACGGTACAGTGGGAGGTATGTCACGCCGTGATTTTTACTGTCCAGTGGGATTTATGTCGGGCCGTGATGGTTACTGTACAGTGGGAGGTATGTTGGACCGTGATGGTTACTGTACAGTGGGAGGTATGTCGGGCCGTGATGGTTACTGTACAGTGGGAGGTATGTCACGCCATGAGGTTTCCTGTACAGTGGGAGGTATGTCGGGCCGTGATGGTTACTGTACATTGGGAGGTATGTCGGGGTGTGATGGTAACTGTACAGTCGGAGGCATGACGGGCCGTGATGGTTACTGTACAGTGGTAGGTATGTCGGGCCGTGACGGGTACTGTACAGTGGGAGGGATGACGGGCCGTGATGGTAACTGTACAGTGGGAGGCATAACGGGCCGTGATGGTCACTGTGCAATGGGAGGTATGTTGGGCGGTGATGGTTACTGTACAGTGGGAGGTATGTCAGACCGTGACGGTTACTGTACAGTGGGACGTATGTCGGCGTGTGATGGTTACTGTACAGTGGGAGGTATGTCGGACAGTGATGGTTACTGTACAGTGAGAGGAATGTCTGAACGTGATGATTACTGTACAGTGGGAGGTATGTCGGGGTGTGATGGGTACTGTACAGTGGGAGGTATGTCGGGCCGTGACGGTTACTGCACAGTGGGAGGTATGTCGGGCCGTGATGGTAACTGTACAATGGGAGGCATGTCGGGCCGTGATGGTAACTGTACAGTGGGAGGTATGACACGCCATGATGTTTACTGTACAGTGGGAGGTATGTCTGGCCGTGGTGTTCACTGTACAGTGGGCGGTATGTCGGGCCGAGATGGTTAATGTATAGTGGTAGGTTTGTCGGGACATGTTTGTTAGTGTACAGTGGGAGGCATGTCGGCCCGTGACGGTTACTGTACAGTGGGAGGTATGTCGGGCTGTTATGGTTACTGTACAGTGGGAGGGATGTCGGGCCGTGATGGCTAATGGACAGTGGGAGGGATTTCGGGCCGTGTTGGTTAATGTAGAGTAGGAGGTATGTCGGGCCGTGATGGTTACTGTACAGTGGGAGGTATGTCGGGCCGTGATGGTTACTGTACAGTGGGAGGTATGTCACGCCGTGATGGTTACTGTACAGTGGGAGGTATGTCGGTCCGTGATGGTTACTGTGCAGTGTGAGGTATGTCGGGCCGTGAAGGTTACTGTATAGTGGGAGGTATGTCTGGCCGTGGTGTTCACTGTACAGTGGGCGGTATGTCGGGCCGAGATGGTTAATGTATAGTGGTAGGTTTGTCGGGACATGTTTGTTAGTGTACAGTGGGAGGTATGTCGGGCCGTGATGATTACTGTACAGTGGGAGGCATGTCGGCCCGTGACGGTTACTGTACAGTGGGAGGTATGTCGGGCTGTTATGGTTACTGTACAGTGGGAGGGATGTCGGGCCGTGATGGCTAATGGACAGTGGGAGGGATTTCGGGCCGTGTTGGTTAATGTAGAGTAGGAGGTATGTCGGGCCGTGATGGTTACTGTACAGTGGGAGGTATGTCGGGCCGTGATGGTTACTGTACAGTGGGAGGTATGTCGGGCCGTGTTGGTTACTGTACAGTGGGAGGGATGTCGGACCGTGATGGTTACTGTACAGTGGGAGGGATGTCGGGCCGTGTTGATTAATGTATAGTGGGAGGTAAGTCGGGGTGTGATGGTTACAGTACAGTGGGAGGTATGTCGGGGTGTAATGGTTACTGTACAGTGGGAGGTATGTCGGGCTGTGATGGTTACAGTACACTGGGAGGTATAACGGACCGTGATGGTTCCTGTACAGTGGGAGGTATGTCGGGCCGTGATGGTTACTGTACAGTGGGAGGTATTTCGGGCGGTTATGGTTGCTGTACAGTGGGAGGTATGTCGGGGTGTGATGGTTACTGTACAGTGGGAGGTATGTCGGGCTGTTATGGTTCCTGTACAGTGGGAGGTATGTCGGGGTGTGATGGTTACTGTACAGTGGGAGGTATGTCACGCCGTGATTATTACTGGTCAGTGGGAGGTATGTCGGGCCGTGATGGTTAATGTGCAGTGGACGATACGTCGGGATGTGACGGTTACTGTACAGTGGGATGTTTGTCGGGCTGTGACGGTTACTGTATAGTGGGAGGTATATCGGGGTGTGATGGTTACTGTACAGTGGGAGGTATGTCGGGGCATGATTGTTACTGTACAATGGGAGGTATGTCGGGCCTAGATGGTTACTGTACAGTGGGAGGTATGTCGGGCCGTGATGGTTACTGCACAGTGGAAGGTATGTCAGACCGTGATGGTTACGGAACAGTGGGAGGTATGTCGGGCCGTGATGGTTACTGTACAATGGGAGGTATGACAGGCTGTGATGTTTACTGTACAGTGGAAGGTATGTGGTGCCGTGAGGGTTACTGTACAATGGGGGGTATGTCGGGCAGTGATGGTTACTGTATAGTGGGAGGTATGTCAGACCGTGTTGGTTACGGTAGAGTGGGAGGTATGTCTGGCCGTGATGGTTATGGTACAGTGGGAGGTATGCCGGGGGGTGATGGTTACTATAGAGTGGGAGGTATGTCAGGCCGTGATGGTTACGGAACAGTGGGAGGTATGTCGGGCCGTGATGGTTACTGTACAATCGGAGGTATGACAGGCTGTGATGGTTACTGTACATTGGAAGATATGTCGGGGTGTGATGGTTACGGTATAGTGGGAGGTATGTCGGGCCGTGTTGGTTAATGTACAGTGGGAGGTATTTCGGACCGTAACGGTTACTGTACAGTGGGAGGTATGTCGGGCCGTGTTGGTTACTGTACAGTGGGAGGTATGTCATGCCGTGATGGTTACTGTACTGTGGGAGGTATGTCACGAGTGATGGTCTCTGTACTGTGGGAGGTATGTCGGGGTGTGCCGGTTACTGTACAGTGGAAGATAAGTCGGGCCGTGATGGTAACTGTACAGTGGACGGTATGTTGGACCGTGATGGTTACTGTACAGTGGGAGGGATGTCGGGCCGTGACGGTTACTGTACAGTGCGAGGTATGTCGGTCCATGACGGTAACTGTACAGTGGGAGGTATGTCGGGTTGTGATGGTAACTGTATAGTGGGAGTGATGTCGGGCTGTGATGGTTACTGTACAGTGGGAGGAATGTCGGGGCGTGATGGTTACTGTACAATGAGAGGAATGTCGGGCCGTGATGGTTACTTTACAGTGGGAGGTATGTCGGGCCGTGATGGTTACTGTACAATGGGAGGAATGTCGGGCCGTGATGGTTACTTTACAGTGGGAGGCATGTCGGGCCGTGATGGTTACTGTACAGTGGGAGGGATGTCGGGCCGTGATGGCAAATGGACAGTGGGAGGGATTTCGGGCCGTGTTGGTTAATGTAGATTAGGAGGTATGTCGGGCCGTGATGGTTACTGTACAGTGGGAGGTATGTCGGGCCGTGATGGTTACTGTACAGTGGGAGGTATGTCGGGCCATGTTGGTTACTGTACAGTGGGAGGTATGTCGGACCGTGATGGTTACTGTACAGTGGGAGGGATGTCGGGCCGTGTTGGTTAATGTATAGTGGGAGGTATGTCGGGGTGTGATGGTTACAGTACAGTGGGAGGTATGTCGGGGCGTGATGGTTACTGTACAGTGGGAGCTATGTCGGACCGTGATGGTTACTGTACAGTGGGAGGTATGTCGGGCCGTGATGGTTACTGTACAGTGGGAGGTATGTCGGGTTGTGATGGTTACAGTACAGTGGGAGGTATAAAAGACCGTGATGGTTACTGTGCAGTGTTAGGTATGTCGGGCCGTGAAGGTTACTGTATAGTGGGAGGTATGTCGGGCCGTGACGGTTACTGTACAGTGGGAGTGATGTCGGGCTGTGATAGTTACTGTACGGTGGGAGGAATGTTGGGCGTGATGGTTACTGTACAGTGGGAGGTATGTCGGGCCGTGATGGTTACTGTACAGTGGGACGTATTTCGGGCCGTGATGGTTACTGTACAGAGGGAGGTATGTCCGGCCTTGATGCTTACTGTACAGTGGGAGGTATGTCGGGGTGTGATGGTTACTATACAGTGGGAGGTTTGTCAGGCGGTGATGGTTACTGTACAGTGGGAGGTATGTCGGGGTGTGATGGTTACTGTACAGTGGGAGGTATGTTTGGCCGTTGTGTTTACTGGACAGTAGGAGGTATGTCGGGGAGTGATGGTTACTGTACAGTGGGGGTTAAGACGGGCTGTGATGGTTACTGTACAGAGGGAGTTATGTCGGGCCGTGATGGTTACTGTACAGTGGGAGGTATGTCGGGGTGTGATGGTTACTGTACAGTGGGAGGTATGTCGGGTTCTGTTGGTTACTGTACAGTGGGAGTTATGTCGGGACGTGATTCTTACTGTACAGTGAGAGGTATGTCGGGCCGTGATGGTTACTGTACAGTGGGAGGTATGTCGGGGTGTGATGGTTAATGTACAGTGGGAGGTATGTCGGGGTGTGATGATGACTGTGCAGTGGGAGGTATGTCAGGCCGTGATGGTTACTGTACAGAGGGAGGTATGTCAGGCCTTGATGCTTACTGTACAGTGGGAGGCATGTCGGGGTGTGATGGTTACTATAGAGTGGGAGGTTTGTCAGGCCGTGATGGTAACTGTACAGTGGGAGATATGTCGGACCGTGATGGGTACTGTACAGTGGGTGCTTTGTCGGGGTGTGATGGCTAGTATACATTGAAAGGTATGTCGGGGTGTGATAGTTACTGTACAGTGGGAGGTAGGTCGGGCCGTGATGGTTACTGTACAGTGGGAGAAATATTGGGGTGTGATAGTTACTGCACAGTATGAGATATGTCGGGGTGTGATGGTTACTGTACAGTGGGAGGAATGTTGGGCCGGAATGGTTACTGTACAGTGGGAGGTATGTCGGGCAGTGATGGTTACTGGACAGTGGGAGGGATGACGGGCCGTGATGGTTACTGTACAGTGGGAGGGATGACGGGCCGTGATGGTCACTGCGCAATGGGAGGAATGTTGGGTTCTGATGGTTACTTTACAGTGGGAGGTATGTCGGACCGTGACGGTTACTGTACAGTGGGACGTATGTCGGCGTGTGATGGTTACTGTACAGTGGGACGTATGTCGGGGTGTGATGGTTACTGTACAGTGATAGGTATGTCGGGGTGTGATGGTTACTGTACAGTGGGAGGTATGTCGGGGTGTGATGGTTACTGTACAGTGATAGGTATGTCGGGGTGTGATGGTTACTGTACAGTGATAGGTATGTCGGTCCGTGATCGCTACTGTACAGTGGGATGGATGTCGGGGTGTGATGGTTACTGTACAGTGGGAGGTATGTCGGGGTGTGACGTTTACTTTACAGTGGAATATACGTCGGGACGTGATGGTTAACGTACAGTGGGAGGTATGTAGGGCCGTTATGGTTCCTGTACAGTGGGAGGTATGTCACGCCGTGATTTTTACTGTACAGTGGGAGGTATGTCGGGCCGTGATGGTAACTCTTCAGTGGGAGATATGTCACGCCATGATGTTTACTGTACAGTGGGAGGTATGTCGGACCGTGATGGTTACTGTACAGTGGGAGGTATGTCGGGCCGTGATGGTAACTGTACAGTGGGACGTATGTCGGGGTGTGATGGTTACTGTACAGTGGTAGGTATGTCGGGGTGTGATGGTTACTGTACAGTGGGAGGTATGTCGGGGTGTGATTGTTACTTGACAGTGGAATACACGTCGGGACGTGATGGGTACTATGCAGTTGGAGGTATGTCGGGTTGTGATGGTTACTATACATTGAAAGGTATGTCGGGGTTTGATAGTTACTGTACAGTGGGAGGTATGTCGGGCCGTGATGGTTACTGTACAGTGGGAGATATGTCGGGGTGTGATGGTTACTGTACAGTGGGAGGTATGTCGGGCCGTGCTGGTTAATGTACAGTGGGAGGTATATCGGGCTGTGATGGTTACTGTACAGTGGGAGTATGTCGGGGTGTGATAGTTACTTGACAGTGGAATATACGTCGGGACGTGATGGTTAATGTACAGTGGGAGGTATGTTGGGCCGTGATGGTTACTGAACAGAGGGAGGTATGTTGGGCCGTGATGGTTACTGAACAGAGGGAGGTATGTCGGGCCGTGATGGTTACTGTACAGTGGGAGGTATGTCGGGGTGTGATGGTTACTGTACAGTGGTAGGTATGTCGGGGTGTGATGGTTACTGTACAGTGGGAGGTATGTCGGGGTGTGATAGTTACTTGACAGTGGAATACACGTCGGGACGTGATGGGTACTATGCAGTTGGAGGTATGTCGGGTTGTGATGGTTACTATACATTGAAAGGTATGTCGGGATTTGATAGTTACTGTACAGTGGGAGGTATGTCGGGCCGTGATGGTTACTGTACAGTGGGAGATATGTCGGGGTGTGATGGTTACTGTACAGTGGGAGGTATGTCGGGCCGTGCTGGTTAATGTACAGTGGGAGGTATATCGGGCTGTGATGGTTACTGTACAGTGGGAGTATGTCGGGGTGTGATAGTTACTTGACAGTGGAAAATACGTCGGGACGTGATGGTTAATATACAGTGGGAGGTATGTTGGGCCGTGATGGTTACTGTACAGAGGGAGGTATGTCGGGCCGTGATGGTTACTGTACAGTGGGAGGTATGTCGGGGTGTGATGGTTACTGTACAGTGGGAGGTATGTCGGGCCGTGATGGTTACTGAACAGTGGTAGGTATGTCGGGGTGTGATGGTTACTGTACAGTGGGTGGTATGTCGGGGTGTGATGGTTACTGTGCAGTGGGAGGTATGTCGGGGTGTGACGGTTACTTTACAGTGGAACATACGTCGGGACGTGATGGTTAATGTACAGTGGGAGGTATGTAGGGACGTGATGGTTACTGTACAGTGTGAGGTATGTCGGGGTGTGATGGTTACTGTGCAGTGGGAGGTATGTCACGCCATGATTTTTACTGTACAGTGGGAGGTATGTCGGGCCGTGATGGTAACCCTACAGTGGGAGATATGTCGGGGTGTGATGGTTACTCTACAGTGGGAGATATGTCGGGGTGTGATGGTCACTGTACAGTGGGAGCTATGTGACGCCATGATGTTTACTGTACAGTGGGAGGTATGTCGGACCGTGATGGTTACTATACAGTGGGAGGTATGTCGGGGTGTGATGGTTACTCTACAGTGGGAGATATGTCGGGGTGTGATAGTTACTGTACAGTGGGAGGTATGTCGGGCCGTGATGGTAACTGTACAGTGGGACGTATGTCGGGGTGTGATGGTTACTGTACAGTGGTAGGTATGTCGAGGTGTGATGGTTACTCTACAGTGAGAGATATGTCGGGGTGTGATGGTAACTGTACAGTGGGAGCTATGTGACGCCATGATGTTTACTGTACAGTGGGAGGTATGTCGGACCGTGATGGTTACTATACAGTGGGAGGTATGTCGGGGTGTGATGGTTACTCTACAGTGGGAGGTATGTCGGGGTGTGATGTTTACTGTACAGTGGGAGGTATGTCGGTGTGTGATGGTTACTGTACAGTGGGAGGTATGTCGGGCTGTGATGGTTACTGTACAGTGTGAGGTATGTCGGGGTGTGATGGTTACTGTACAGTGGGAGATATGTCGGGGTGTGATGGTTACTGTACAGTGGGAGGTATGTCGGGCCGTGATGGTAACTCTACAGTGGGAGATATGTCACGCCATGATGTTTACTGTACAGTGGGAGGTATGTCGGACCGTGATGGTTACTGTACAGTCGGAGGTATGTCGGGCCGTGATGGTAACTGTACAATGGGAAGGTATGTCACGCCATGATGTTTACTGTACAGTGGGAGGTATGTCGGGCTGTGATGGTTACTGTACAGTGGGAGGTATGTCGGGCCGTGATGGTTAGTGTACAGTGGGAGGTATGTCGGGCCGTGATTGTAACTGTACAGTGGGAGGTATGTCACGCCATGATGTTTACTGTACTGTGGGAGGTATGTCGGGCAGTGATGGTTACTGTACAGTGGGAGGTATGTCGGGCCGTGACGGATACTGTACAGTGGGAGGTATGTCGGGCCGTGATGCTTATTGTACAGTGGGAGATATGTCGGGGTGTGATAGATACTGTTCAGTTGGAGGCATGTCAGGCCGTGATGGTTAATGTACAGTGGTAGGAGTGTCGGGGTGTGATGGTTACTGTACAGTGGGAGGTATGTCGGGCCGTGCTGGTTAATGTACAGTGAGAGGTATGTCGGGGTGTGATGGTTACTGTACAGTGGGAGGTATGTCGGGTTGTGATGGTTACTGTACAGTGGGAGGTATGTCGGTGTGTGATGGTTACTGTACAGTGGGAGGTATGTCGGGGTGTGATGGTTACTGTACAGTGGGAGGTATGTCGGGGTGTGATGGTTACTGTACAGTGGGAGGTATGTCGGGCCGTGCTGGTTAATGTACAGTGGTAGGTATGTCGGGGTGTGATGGTTACTGTACAGTGGGAGGTATGTCGGGCTGTGATGGTTACTGTACAGTGGGAGGATTGTCGGACCGTGGCGGTTACTGGACAGTGGGAGGGATGATGGGCCGTGATGGTTACTGTACAGTGGGAGGGATGACGGGCCGTGATGTTCACTGTGCAATGGGAGGTATGTTGGGTGCTGATGGTTACTGTGCAGTGGGAGGTATGTCAGACCGTGACGGTTACTGTACAGTGGGACGTATGTCGGCGTGTGATTGTTACTGTACAGTGGGAGGTATGTCGGACAGTGATGGTTGCTGTACAGTGGGACGTATGTCGGCGTGTGATGGTTACTGTACAGTGGGAGGTATGTCGGACAGTGATGGTTGCTGTACAGTGGGAGGTTTGTCGGTCCGTGATGGTTACTGTACAGTGGGACGTATGTCGGGGTGAGATGGTTACTGGACAGTGGGAGGAATGTTGGGACGTGATGGTTACTGTGCAGTGGGAGGTATGTCGGGGTGTGATTGTTACTGTACAGTGGGAGGTATGTTTGGCTGTTGTGTTTACTGTACAGTGGGAGGTATGTCGGAGAGTGATGGTTACTGTACAGTGGGAGGAATGTCGGGACGTGATGGTTACTGTGCACTGGGAGGTATGTCGGGGTGTGATTGTTACTGTACAGTGGGAGGTATGTTTGGCCGTTGTGTTTACTGTACAGTGGGAGGTATGTCGGGGAGTGATGGTTACTGTACAGTGGGGTGTAAGACGGGCTGTGATGATTACTGTAAAGTGGGAGGTATTTCGGGCCGTGATGTTTACTGTACAGTGGGAGGTATAGAACATAGAACATAGAACATAGAACAATACAGCACAGAACAGGCCCTTCGGCCCACGATGTTGTGCCGAACTTCTATCCTAGATTAAGCACCCATCCATGTACCTATCCAAATGCCGCTTAAAGGTCGCCAATGAATCTGACTCTACCACTCCCTCGGGCAGCGCATTCCATGCCCCCACCACTCTCTGGGTAAAGAACCCACCCCTGACATCTCCCCTATACCTTCCACCCTTCACCTTAAATTTATGTCCCCTTGTAACACTCTGTTGTACCCGGGGAAAAAGTTTCTGACTGTCTACTCTATCTATTCCTCTGATCATCTTATAAACCTCTATCAAGTCACCCCTCATCCTTCGCCGTTCCAATGAGAAAAGGCCGAGAACTCTCAACCTATCCTCATACGACCTACTCTCCATTCCAGGCAACATCCTGGTAAATCTTCTCTGCACCCTCTTCAAAGCTTCCACATCTTTCCTAAAGTGAGGCGACCAGAACTGCACACAGTACTCCAAATGTGGCCTAACCAAAGTCCTGTACAGCTGCAACATCACCTCACGACTCTTGAATTCAACAGTGGGAGGGATGACGGGCCGTGATGGTTACTGTACAGTGGGAGGTATGTCTGACCGTGACGGTTACTGTACAGTGGGACGTATGTCGGCCCGTTATGTTTACTGTACAGTGGGAGGTATGTCGGGCCGTGACGGTTACTGTACAGTGGGAGGTATGTCGGTGTGTGATGGTTACTGTACAGTGGGAGGGATGACGGGCCGTGATGGTTACTGTGCAGTGGGAGGGATGACGGGCCGTGATGGTCACTGTGCAATGGGACGTATGTCGGGGTGTGATTGTTACTGTACAGTGGGAGGTATGTTTGGCCGTTGTGTTTACTGTACAGTGGGAGGTATGTCGGGGAGTGATGCTTACTGTACAGTGGGGTTTAAGACGGGCTGTGATGGTTACTGTAAAGTGGGAGGTATTTCGGGCCGTGATGGTTACTGTACAGTGGGAGGTAAGTCGGGCCGTGACGGTTACTGGACAGTGGGAGGGATGACGGGCCGTGACGGTTACTGGACAGTGGGAGGGATGACGGGCCGTGATGGTTACTGTACAGTGGGAGGGATGAAGGGCCGTGATGGTTACTGTACAGTGGGAGGTATGTCGGACCGTGACGGTTACTGTACAGTGGGACGCATGTCGGCGTGTGATGGTTACTGTACTGTGGGAGGTATGTCGGACAGTGATGGTTACTGTACAGTGGGAGGTTTGTCGGCCCGTGACGGTTACTGTACAGTGGGAGGAATGTCGGGACTTGATGGTTACTGTGCAGTGTGAGGTATGTCGGGTTGTGATTGTTACTGTACAGTGGGAGGTATGTTTGGCCGTTGTGTTTACTGTACAGTGGGAGGTATGTCGGGGAGTGATGGTTACTGTACAGTGGGAGGAATGTCGGGGTGTGATTGTTACTGTACAGTGGGAGGTATGTTTGGCCGTTGTGTTTATTGGATAGTGGGAGGTATGTCGGGGAGTGATAGTTACTGTACAGTGGGGTGGAAAACGGGCTGTGATGGTTACTGTGCAGTGGGAGGTATGTCGGGCCGTGATGGTTACTGTACAGTGGGAGGTATTTCGGGCCGTGATGGTTACTGTAGAGTGGGAGGTATGTCGGCCCGTGATGGTTAATGTACAGTGGGAGGGAAATCGGTGTGTGATGGTTGCTGTACAGTGATAGGTATGTCGGGGTGTGATGGTTAGGGTACAGTGGGAGGTACGTCGGTCCGTGATGGGTACTATACAGTGCGAGGTAAGTCGGGTTGTGATGGTTACTGTACAGTAGGAGGTATGTCGGGCCGTGATGGTTACTGTACAGTGGGAGATATGTCGGGGTGTGATAGTTACTGTACAGTGGTAGGTATGTCGGGCCGTGATGGGTATTGTACAGTGGGAGATATGTCGGGGTGTGATGGTTACTGTACAGTGGGAGGTATGTCGGGCTGTGACGGTTACTGTACAGTGGGAGGTACGTCGGGGTGTGATGGTTACTGTACAGTGGGAGGTATGTCGGGGTGTGATGGTTACTTTGCAGTGGAATATACGTCAGGACGTGATGGTTAATGTACAGAGGGAGGTATGTTGGGTTGTGATGGTAACTGAACAGTGGGAGGTATGTCGCGCCGTGATTGTTACTTTAAAGTGGGAGGTACGTCGGGGTGTGATGGTGACTGTACAGTGGGAGGTATGTCGGGGTGTGATGGTTACTGTACAGTGGGAGGTTTGTCGGCCCCTGACGGTTACTGTACAGTGGGACGTATGTCGGGATGAGATGGTTACTGTACAGTGGGAGGAATGTCGGGACTTGATGGTTACTGTGCAGTGTGAGGTATGTCGGGTTGTGACTGTTACTGTACAGTGTGAGGTATGTTTGGCCGTTGTGTTTACTGTACAGTGGGAGGTATGTCGGGGAGTGATGCTTACTGTACAGTGGGAGGAATGTCGGGACGTGATGGTTACTGTGCAGGGGGAGGTATATCGGGGTGTGATTGCTACTGTACAGTGGGAGGTATGTTTGGCCGTTGTGTTTACTGTATAGTAGGAGGTATGTCGGGAGTGATGTTTACTGTACAGTGGGGTGGAAGACGGGCGGTGATGGTTACTGTAAAGTGGGAGGTATGTCGGGCCGTGATGGTTACTGTACAGTGGGAGGTATTTCGGCCCGTGATGGTTAATGTACAGTGGGAGGTATATCGGTGTGTGATGGTTACTGTACAGTGATAGGTATGTCGGGGTGTGATGGTTAGTGTACAGTGGGAGGTATGTCGGTCCGTGATCGCTACTGTACAGTGGGATGGATGTCTGGGTACGATGGTTACTGTACAGTGGGAGGTATGTCGGCCCGTGATGGTTACTGTACAGTGGGAGATATGTCGGGGTGTGATAGTTACTGTACAGTGGGAGGTATTTCGGGCCGTGATGGGTACTGTACAGTGGGAGGTATGTCGGGCCGTGACGGTTACTGTACAGTGGGAGGTATGTCGGGCCGTGATGGTAACGGTACAGTGGGAGGTATGTGACGCCGTGATGGTAACTCTACAGTGGGAGGTATGTCACGACATGATGTTTCCTGTACAGTGGGAGGTATGTTGGACCGTGATGGTTACTGTACAGTGAGGTATGTCGGGCCGTGATGGTTACTGTACAGTGGGAGGTATGTCACGCCATGAGGTTTCCTGTACAGTGGGAGGTATGTCGGGCCGTGATGGTTAATGTACAGTGGGAGGTATGTCGGTGTGTGATGGTAACTGTACAGTGGGAGGCATGACGGGCCGTGATGGTTACTCTACAGTGGGAGGTATGTCGGGCCGTGACGGGTACTGTACAGTGGGAGGGATGACGGGCCGTGATGGTAACTGTACAGTGGGAGGCATAACGGGCCGTGATGGTCACTGTGCAATGGGAGGTATGTTTAGCGGTGATGGTTACTGTACAGTGGGAGGTATGTCAGACCGTGACGGTTACTGTACAGTGGGACGTATGTCGGCGTGTGATGGTTACTGTACAGTGGGAGGTATGTCGGACAGTGATGGTTACTGTACAGTGAGAGGAATGTCTGGACGTGATGGTTACTGTACAGTGGGAGGTATGTCGGGGTGTGATGGGTACTGTACAGTGGGAGGTATGTCGGGCCGTGACGGTTACTGTACAGTGGGAGGTATGTCGGGCCGTGACGGTTACTGTACAGTGGGAGGTATGTCGGGCCGTGACGGTTACTGTACAGTGGGAGGTATGTCGGGCCGTGATGGTAACTGTACAATGGGAGGTATGTCGGGCCGTGATGGTAACTGTACAGTGGGAGGTATGACACGCCATGATGTTTACTGTACAGTGGGAGGTATGTCAGGCCGTGATGGTTGCTGTCCAGTGGGAGGTATGTCGGGGTGTGATGGTTACTGTACAGTGGGAGGTATGTTGGGGTGTGATGGTTACTGTACAGTGGGAGGTATGTAGGGCCGTGACGGTTACTGTACAGTGGGAGGTATGTCGGGCCGTGATGGTAACGGTACAGTGGGAGGTATGTCACGCCGTGATTTTTACTGTCCAGTGGGAGTTATGTCGGGCCGTGATGGTTACTGTACAGTGGGAGGTATGTTGGACCGTGATGGTTACTGTACAGTGGGAGGTATGTCGGGCCGTGATGGTTACTGTACAGTGGGAGGTATGTCACGCCATGAGGTTTCCTGTACAGTGGGAGGTATGTCGGGCCGTGATGGTTACTGTACATTGGGAGGTATGTCGGGGTGTGATGGTAACTGTACAGTGGGAGGCATGACGGGCCGTGATGGTTACTGTACAGTGGTAGGTATGTCGGGCCGTGACGGGTACTGTACAGTGGGAGGGATGACGGGCCGTGATGGTAACTGTACAGTGGGAGGCATAACGGGCCGTGATGGTCACTGTGCAATGGGAGGTATGTTGGGCGGTGATGGTTACTGTACAGTGGGAGGTATGTCAGACCGTGACGGTTACTGTACAGTGGGACGTATGTCGGCGTGTGATGGTTACTGTACAGTGGGAGGTATGTCGGACAGTGATGGTTACTGTACAGTGAGAGGAATGTCTGAACGTGATGATTACTGTACAGTGGGAGGTATGTCGGGGTGTGATGGGTACTGTACAGTGGGAGGTATGTCGGGCCGTGACGGTTACTGCACAGTGGGAGGTATGTCGGGCCGTGATGGTAACTGTACAATGGGAGGTATGTCGGGCCGTGATGGTAACTGTACAGTGGGAGGTATGACACGCCATGATGTTTACTGTACAGTGGGAGGTATGTCAGGCCGTGATGGTTGCTGTCCAGTGGGAGGTATGTCGGGGTGTGATGGTTACTGTACAGTGGGAGGTATGTTGGGGTGTGATGGTTACTGTACAGTGGGAGGTATGTAGGGCCGTGACGGTTACTGTACAGTGGGAGGTATGTCGGGCCGTGATGGTAACGGTACAGTGGGAGGTATGTCACGCCGTGATTTTTACTGTCCAGTGGGAGGTATGTCGGGCCGTGATGGTTACTGTACAGTGGGAGGTATGTCGGGGTGTGATGGTAACTGTACAGTGGGAGGGATGACGGGCCGTGATGATTACTGTATAGTGGGAGGTATGTCGGGCCGTGACGGTTACTGTACAGTGGGAGGGATGACGGGCCGTGATGGTTACTGTACAGTGGGACGGATGACGGGCCATGATGGTTACTGTACAATGGGAGGGATGACGGGCCGTGATGGTTACTGTACATTGGGAGGTATGTTGGGCGGTGATGGTTACTGTGCAGTGGGACGTATGTCGGCGTGTGATGGTTACTGTGCAATGGGAGATATGTCGGGCTGTGATGGTTACTGTGCAGTGTGACGTATGTCGGCGTGTGATGGTTACTGTGCAATGGGAGATATGTCGGGCTGTGATGGTTACTGTACAGTGGGAGGTATGTCGGACAGTGATGGTTACTGTTCAGTGGGATGTTTGTCTGCCCGTGACGGTTACTGTACAGTGGGACGCATGTCGGGGTGTGATGGTTACTGTACAGTGGAAGGAATGTCGGGACGTGATGGTTACTGCGCAGTGAGAGGTATTTCGGGCCGTGACGGTTACTGTACAGTGGGAGGTATGTCGGGGTGTGATGGTTACTGTACATTGGGAGGTATGTCGGGCCATGATGGTTCCTGTACAGTGGGAGGTATGTCGGGGTGTGATGGTGTCTGTACAGTGGGAGGTATGTCGGGGTGTGATGGTTACTGTGCAGTGGGAGGTATGTCGGGGTGTGATGGTTTCTGTACAGTGGGAGGTATGTCGGGGTGTGATGGTTTCTGTGCAGTGGGAGGTATGTCGGGGTGTGATTTTTCCTGTACAGTGGGAGGTATGTGTGGCCGTGATGGTTACTGTACCGTGGGAGGTATGTAGGGGTTTGATGGTTTCTGTGCAGTGGGAGGTATGTCAGGCCGTGATGGTTACTGTACAGTGGGAGGTATGTCGGGCCGAAATGGTTACTGTACAGTGGGAGGTATGTCGGGCCGTGATGGTTAATGTACAGTGGGCGGTATGTCGGACCGTGATGGTTACTGTACTGTGGGAGGTATGTCGGGGTGTGATAGTTACTGTCCAGTCGGAGGGATGTCGGGCCGTGATGTTTACAGTACAGTGGGAGGGATGTCGTGCCATTTTGGTTGCTGTACATTGGGAGGTATGTAACGCCGTGATGGTTACTGTTCAGTGGGAGGTATGTTGGGGTGTGATGGTTACTGTAGAGTGGGAGGTATGTCGGGGTATGATGATTACTGTTCAGTGGGAGGTATGTCGTCCCGTGATGGTTACTGTACAGTGGGACGTATGCCGGGGTGTGATGGTTACTGTGCAGTGGAAGGTATGACACGCCATGATGTTTACTGTATAGTGGGAGGTATGTCGGGCCGTGATGATACTGTACAGTGGGAGGTATGTCGAGGTGTGATGGTTACTGTACAGTGGGAGGGATGTCGGACCGTTATGGTGACTGTACAGTGGGAGGTATGTCGGGCTGTGCTGGTTACTGTACATTGGGAGGTATGTCGGGGTGTGATAGTTACTGTACAGTGGGAGGTATGTCGGGGTGTGATGGTTACTGTACAGTGGGAGGGATGTCGGGCCGTGATGGTTACTGTACAGTGGGAGGTAGGTCGGGCCGTGATGGTTACTGTACAGTGTGAGGTATGTCGGGGTGTGATGGTTACTGTACAGTGGGAGGTATGTCAGGCCGTGATGGTTACTGTACAGTGGGATGTATGTTGGGCGGTGATGGTTACTGTACAGTGGGAGGTATGTCAGACCGTGACGGTTACTGTACAGTGGGACGTATGTCGGCGTGTGATGGTTACTGTACAGTGGGAGGTATGTCGGACAGTTATAGTTACTGTACAGTGAGAGGAATGTCTGGACGTGATGGTTACTGTACAGTGGGAGGTACATCGGGGTGTGATGGGTACTGTACAGTGGGAGGTATGTGGGGCCGTGACGGTTACTGTACAGTGGGAGGTATGTCGGGCCGTGATGTTAACTGTACACTGGGAGGTATGTCGGGCCGTGATGGTAACTGTACAGTGGGAGGTATGACACGCCATGATGTTTACTGTACAGTGGGAGGTATGTCAGGCCGTGATGGTTACTGTCCAGTGGGAGGTATGTCGGGGTGTGATGGTTACTGTACAGTGGGAGGTATGTTGGGGTGTGATGGTTACTGTACAGTGGGAGGTATGTCGGGCCGTGACGGTTACTTTACAGTGGGAGGTATGTCGGGCCGTGATGGTAACGGTACAGTGGGAGGTATGTCACGCCGTGATTTTTACTGTACAGTGGGAGGTATGTCGGGGTGTGATGGTAACTGTACAGTGGGAGGGATGACGGGCCGTGATGGTTACTGTATAGTGGGAGGTATGTCGGGCCGTGACGGTTACTGTACAGTGGGAGGGATGACGGGCCGTGATGGTTACTGTACAGTGGGACGGATGACGTGCCGTGATGGTTACTGTACAATGGGAGGGATGACGGGCCGTGATGGTTACTGTACATTGGGAGGTATGTTGGGCGGTGATGGTTACTGTGCAGTGGGATGTATGTCGGCGTGTGATGGTTACTGTGCAATGGGAGATATGTCGGGCTGTGATGGTTACTGTACAGTGGGAGGTATGTCAGACAGTGATGGTTAATGTTCAGTGGGATGTTTGTCTGCCCGTGACGGTTACTGTACAGTGGGACGCATGTCGGGGTGTGATGGTTACTGTACAGTGGAAGGAATGTCGGGACGTGATGGTTACTGCGCAGTGAGAGGTATTTCGGGCCGTTACGGTTACTGTACAGTGGGAGGTATGTCGGGGTGTGATGGTTACTGTACATTGGGAGGTATGTCGGGCCATGACGGTTACTGTACAGTGGGAGGTATGTCGGGGTGTGATGGTGTCTGTACAGTGGGAGGTATGTGTGGCCGTGATGGTTACTGTACCGTGGGAGGTATGTAGGGGTTTGATGGTTTCTGTGCAGTGGGAGGTATGTCAGGCCGTGATGGTTAATGTACAGTGGGAGGTATGTCGGGGTGTGATAGTCACTGTACAGTCGGAGGTATGTCGGTCCATGATAGTTACTGTAGAGTGGGAGGTACGTCGGGCCGTGATGGTTACTGTACACTGGGAGGCATGTCGGGCCGTGACAGTTTCTGTACAGTGGGAGGTATGTCGGGCCGTGATGTTAACTGTACAGTGGTAGGTATGTCACTCCATGATGTTTACTGTACAGTGGGAGCTATGTCGGGCCGTGATGGTTACTGTACATTGGGAGGTATGTCGGGCCGTGACGGTTACTTTACAGTGGGAGGTATGTCGGGGTGTGATGGTTACTGTACAGTGGGAGGGATGACGGGCCGTGATGGTTACTGTACATTGGGAGGTATGTCGGGCCGTGATGGTTACTGTACAGTGCGAGGGATGACGGGCCGTGATGGTTACTGTACAGTGGGAGGAATGACGGGCCGTGATGGTCTCTGTGCAATGGGATGTATGTCGGCGTGTGACGGTTACTGTACAGTGGGAGTTATGTGGGGCCGCGATGGTTACTGTACAGTGGGAGGTATGTTGGGGTGTGATGGTTTCTGTATTTTGGGAGGTTTGTCGGGGTGTGATGGTTTCTGTACAGTGGGAGGTATGTCGGGTCTTGATGATTATTGTACAGTGGGAGGTATGTCAGGCCGTCATGGTAACTGTACAGTGGGAGGTATGTCACGCAGTGATGTTTACTGTCCAGTGGGAGGTATGTCGGGCCATGATGGTTAATGTAAAGTGGGTGGTATGTCAGGCCGTGACGGTTACTGTACAGTGGGAGGTATGTCGGGCCGTGACGGTTACTGTACAGTGGTAGGTATGACGGGTGGTGGTGGTTTCTGTACAGTGGGTGGGATGACGGGCCGTGATGGTTACTGTACAGTGGGAGGTATGTCGGGGTGTGATGGTTACCGTACAGTGGGAGGTACGTCGGGGGGTGATGGTTTCTGTACAGTGGGAGGGATGACAGGCCGTGATGGTTACTGTACAGTGGGAGGTATGTCGGTCCGTGATGGTAACTGTACAATGGGAGGTATGTTGGGCGGTGATGGTTACTGTACAGTGGGAGGTATGTCGGGGTGTGATGGTTACTGTACAGTGGGAGGTTTGTCGGCCCGTGACGGTTACTGTACAGTGGGACGTATGTCGGGGTGTGATGGTTACTGTACAGTGGGAGGTTTGTCAGGCCGTGATGGTTACTGTCCAGTGGGAGGTATGTCGGGGTGTGATAGTTACTGTACAGTGGGAGGTATGTTGGGGTGTGATGGTTACTGTACAATGGGAGGTATGTTGGGCGGTGATGGTTACTGTACAGTGGGAGGTATGTCGGACAGTGATTGTTACTGTACAGTGGGAGGTTTGTCGGCCCGTGACGGTTACTGTACAGTGGGACGTATGTCGGGGTGTGATGGTTACTGTACAGTGGGAGGTATGTCGGGCCGTGATGGTTACTGTACAGTGGGAGGCATGTCAGGCCGTGATGGTTACTGTACAGTGGGAGGTATGTCAGGCCGTGATGGTTACTGTACAGTGGGAATGATGTCGGGGTGTGATAGTAACTGTACAGACGGAGGGATGTCGGGCCGTGATGCTTACTGTACAGTGGGAGGTATGTCGGGCCGTGATGGTTACTGTACAGTGGGAGGCATGTCAGGCCGTGATGGTTACTGTACAGTGGAAGGTATGTCGGGGTGTGATAGTAACAGTACAGTCGGAGGTATGTCGTTCCATGATGGTTACTGTGCAGTGGGAGGTATGTCGGGCCGTGATGGTTACTGTACAGTGGGAGGCATGTCAGGCCGTGATGGTTACTGTACAGTGGAAGGTATGTCGGGGTGTGATAGTAACAGTACAGTCGGAGGTATGTCGTTCCATGATGGTTACTGTACAGTGGGAGGTATGTCGGGCCGTGATGGTTACTGTACAGTGGGAGGTATGTTGGGCCGTGACGGTTACTGTACAGTGGGAGGTATGTCGGTCCGTGATGGTTACTGTACAGTGGGAGGTATGTCGGGGTGTGATAGTTACTGTACAGTGGGAGGTATGTCGGGCCGTGATGGTTACTATATATTGGGAGGTATGTCGGGGTGTGATTGTTACAGTACAGTGGGAGGTATGTCTGGCCGTGATGGTTACTATACATTGGGAGGTATGTCGGGCCGTGATGGTTACTGTACAGTGGGAGGTATGTCGGGCCGTGATGGTTACTATACTGTGGGTGGTATGACGGGCCGTGATGGTTAATGTACAGTGGGAGGTATGTCGGAACGTGATGGTTACTGTACAGTGGGAGGTATGTCGGGGTGTGATAGCTACTGTGCAGTGGGAGGTATGTCGGGGTGTGATAGTTAATGTACAGTGGGAGGTATGTCGGGCCATGATGCTTACTATATATTGGGAGGTATGTCGGGGTGTGATTGTTGCAGTACAGTGGGAGGTATGTCGGGCCGTGATGGTTACTATACATTGGGAGGTAGGTCGGTGTGTGATGGTTACTCTACAGTGGGAGGGATCTCGGGCTGAAATGGTTACTGTACAGTGGGTGGTATTTTGGGCCGTGATGGTTACTGTACAGTGGAAGGTATGTCGGGCCGTGATGGTTACTGTACAGTGGGAGGTATGTCGGGGTGTGATAGTTACTGTACAGTGGGACGGATCTCGGGCCGTGATGGTTACTGTGCAGTGAGTGGTATTTTGGGCTGTGATGGTTACTGTACAGAGAGAGGTAGGTCAGGCCGTGATGCTAACTGTACAGTGGAAGGTATATCGTGGTGTGATGGTTGCTTTACAGTGGGAGGTATGACGGGCCGTGATGGTTACTGTACAGTGTGAGGTATGTCGGGCCGTGACGTTTACTGTACAGTGTGAGGTATATCGTGGTGTGATGGTTGCTTTACAGTGGGAGGTATGTCAGGCCGTGATGGTTACTGTACAGTGGAAGGTATGTCGGGGTGTGATAGTAAATGTAAAGTCGGAGGTATGTCGTTCCATGATGGTTACTATACAGTGGGAGGTATGTCGGGCCGTGATGGTTACTGTACAGTGGGAGGTATGTCGGGCCGTGATGGTTACTGTACAGTGGGAGGTATGTCGGGCCGTGACGGTTACTGTACAGTGGGAGGTAGGTCGGGCCGTGATGGTTAATGTACCCTGGGAGGTATGTCGGAGTGTGATGGTTATTGTACAGTGGGAGGTATGTCGGGCCGTGACGGTTACAGTACAGTGGGAGGTATGTCGGAGTGTGATGGTTACTGTACAGTGGGAGGTATTTTAGCCGTGATGGTTACTGTACAGAGGGAGGTATGTCAGGCCGTGATGCTTACTGTATAGTGGGAGGTATGTCGTGGTGTGATGGTTACTGTACAGTGGGAAGTATGTTTGGCCGTTATGTTTACTGTACAGTGGGAGGTATGTCGGGGAGTGATTGTTACTGTACAGGGGGGGGTATGTCGGGCCGTGACGGTTACTGTACAGTGGGAGGTATGCCGGGGTCTGATGGTTACTGTACAGTGGGAGGTATGCCGGGGTCTGATGGTTTCTGTACAGTGGGAGGTATGTCGTCGTGTGATGGTTACTGTACAGAGGGAGGTATGTCGGGTCGTGATGATTACTGTGCAGTGGGAGGTATGTCGGGCCGTGATGGTTACTGTACCGTGGGATGTATGTCAGGCTGTTATGGTTGCTGGACAGTGGGAATGATGTCGGGGTGTGATAGTAACTGTACAGACGGAGGTATGTCGGGCCGTGATGGTTACTGTACAGTGGGAGGTATGTCGGGCCGTGATGGTTACTGTACAGTGGGAGGCATGTCAGGCAGTGATGGTTACTGTACAGTGGAAGGTATGTCGGGGTGTGATAGTAACAGTACAGTCGGAGGTATGTCGTTCCATGATGGTTACTGTACAGTGGGAGGTATGTCGGGCCGTGATGGTTACTGTACAGTGGGAGGCATGTCAGGCCGTGATGGTTACTGTACAGTGGAAGGTATGTCGGGGTGTGATAGTAACAGTCCAGTCGGAGGTATGTCGTTCCATGATGGTTACTGTACAGTGGGAGGTATGTCGGGCCGTGATGGTTACTGTACAGTGGGAGGTATGTCGGTCCGTGATGGTTACTGTACAGTGGGAGGTATGTCGGGGTGTGATAGTTACTGTACAGTGGGAGGTATGTCGGGCCGTGATGGTTACTATATATTGGGAGGTATGTCGGGGTGTGATTGTTACAGTACAGTGGGAGGTATGTCTGGCCGTGATGGTTACTATACATTGGGAGGTATGTCGGGCCGTGATGGTTACTGTACAGTGGGAGGTATGTCGGGCCCTGATGGTTACTATACTGTGGGTGGTATGACGGGCCGTGATGGTTAATGTACAGTGGGAGGTATGTCGGAACGTGATGGTTACTGTACAGTGGGAGGTATGTCGGGGTGTGATAGCTACTGTGCAGTGGGAGGTATGTCGGGGTGTGATAGTTACTGTACAGTGGGAGGTATGTCGGGCCGTGATGCTTACTATATATTGGGAGGTATGTCGGGGTGTGATTGTTGCAGTACAGTGGGAGGTATGTCGGGCCGTGATGGTTACTATACATTGGGAGGTATATCGGTGTGTGATGGTTACTCTACAGTGGGAGGGATCTCGGGCTGTGATGGTTACTGTACAGTGGGTGGTATTTTGGGCCGTGATGGTTACTGTACAGTGGAAGGTATGTCGGGCCGTGATGGTTACTGTACAGTGGGAGGTATGTCGGGGTGTGATAGTTACTGTACAGTGGGAGGTATGTCGCGCCGTGATGGTTACTATATATTGCGAGGTATGTCTGGGTGTGATCGGTACTCTACAGTGGGACGGATCTCGGGCCGTGATGGTTACTGTACAGTGAGTGGTATTTTGGGCTGTGATGGTTACTGTACAGAGAGAGGTATGTCAGGCCGTGATGCTTACTGTATAGTGGGAGGTATGTCGTGGTGTGATGGTTACTGTACAGTGGGAAGTATGTTTGGCCATTGTGTTTACTGTACAGTGGGAGGTATGTCGGGGAGTGATGGTTATTGTACAGTAGGAGGTATGACGGGCCGTGACGGTTACATTACAGTGGGAGGTATGTCGGGGTGTGATGGTTACTGTACAGTGGGAGGTATGTCAGGCCGTGATGGTTACTGTACACTGGCAGGTATGTCGGGGTGTGATAGTAACAGTGCAGTCGGAGGTATGTCGTTCCATGATGGTTACTATACAGTGGGAGTTATGTCGGTCCGTGATGGTTACTGTACAGTGGGAGGTATGTCGGGCCGTGATGGTTACTGTACAGTGGGAGGTATGTCGGGCCGTGATGGTTACTGTACAGTTGGAGGTATGTCGGGCCGTGATGGTTACTGTACAGTGGGAGGTATGTCGGGGTGTGATAGTTACTGGACAGTGGGAGGTATGTCGGCCCGTGATGGTTACTGTACAGTGGGAGATATGTCGGGGTGTGATAGTTACTGTACAGTGGGAGGTATTTCGGGCCGTGATGGGTACTGTACAGTGGGAGGTATGTCGGGCCGTGACGGTTACTGTACAGTGGGAGGTTTGTCGGGCCGTGATGGTAACGGTACAGTGGGAGGTATGTGACGCCGTGATGGTAACTCTACAGTGGGAGGTATGTCACGACATGATGTTTCCTGTACAGTGGGAGGTATGTTGGACCGTGATGGTTACTGTACAGTGAGGTATGTCGGGCCGTGATGGTTACTGTACAGTGGGAGGTATGTCACGCCATGAGGTTTCCTGTACAGTGGGAGGTATGTCGGGCCGTGATGGTTACTGTACAGTGGGAGGTATGTCGGGGTGTGATGGTAACTGTACAGTGGGAGGCATGACGGGCCGTGATGGTTACTGTACAGTGGGAGGTATGTCGGGCCGTGACGGGTACTGTACAGTGGGAGGTATGTCGGGCCGTGACGGGTACTGTACAGTGGGAGGCATAACGGGCCGTGATGGTCACTGTGCAATGGGAGGTATGTTGGGCGGTGATGGTTACTGTACAGTGGGAGGTATGTCAGACCGTGACGGTTACTGTACAGTGGGACGTATGTCGGCGTGTGATGGTTACTGTACAGTGGGAGGTATGTCGGACAGTGATGGTTACTGTACAGTGAGAGGAATGTCTGGACGTGATGGTTACTGTACAGTGGGAGGTATGTCGAGGTGTGATGGTTACTGTACTGTGGGAGGTATGTTGGGATGTGATGGTTACTGTACAGTGGGAGGTATGTCGGGCCGTGACGGTTACTGTACAGTGGGAGGTATGTCGGGCCGTGATGGTAACTGTACAATGGGAGGTATGTCGGGCCGTGATGGTAACTGTACAGTGGGAGGTATGACACGCCATGATGTTTACTGTACAGTGGGAGGTATGTCAGGCCGTGATGGTTGCTGTCCAGTGGGAGGTATGTCGGGGTATGATGGTTACTGTACAGTGGGAGGTATGTTGGGGTGTGATGGTTACTGTACAGTGGGAGGTATGTAGGGCCGTGACGGTTACTGTACAGTGGGAGGTATGTCGGACCGTGATGGTAACGGTACAGTGGGAGGTATGTCACGCCGTGATTTTTACTGTCCAGTGGGAGGTATGTCGGGCCGTGATGGTTACTGTACAGTGGGAGGTATGTTGGACCGTGATGGTTACTGTACAGTGGGAGGTATGTCGGGCCGTGATGGTTACTGTACAGTGGGAGGTATGTCACGCCATGAGGTTTCCTGTACAGTGGGAGGTATGTCGGGCCGTGATGGTTACTGTACAGTGGGAGGTATGTCGGGGTGTGATGGTAACTGTACAGTGGGAGGCATGACGGGCCGTGATGGTTACTGTACAGTGGGAGGTATGTCGGGCCGTGACGGGTACTGTACAGTGGGAGGGATGACGGGCCGTGATGGTAACTGTACAGTGGGAGGCATAACGGGCCGTGATGGTCACTGTGCAATGGGAGGTATGTTGGGCGGTGATGGTTACTGTACAGTGGGAGGTATGTCAGACCGTGACGGTTACTGTACAGTGGGACGTATGTCGGCGTGTGATGGTTACTGTACAGTGGGAGGTATGTCGGACAGTGATGGTTACTGTACAGTGAGAGGAATGTCTGAACGTGATGGTTACTGTACAGTGGGAGGTATGTCGGGGTGTGATGGGTACTGTACAGTGGGAGGTATGTCGGGCCATGACGGTTACTGTACAGTGGGAGGTATGTCGGGCCGTGATGGTAACTGTACAATGGGAGGTATGTCGGGCCGTGATGGTAACTGTACAGTGGGAGGTATGACACGCCATGATGTTTACTGTACAGTGGGAGGTATGTCAGGCCGTGATGGTTGCTGTCCAGTGGGAGGTATGTCGGGGTGTGATGGTTACTGTACAGTGGGAGGTATGTTGGCGTGTGATGGTTACTGTACAGTGGGAGGTATGTAGGGCCGTGACGGTTACTGTACAGTGGGAGGTATGTCGGGCCGTGATGGTAACGGTACAGTGGGAGGTATGTCACGCCGTGATTTTTACTGTCCAGTGGGAGGTATGTCGGGCCGTGATGGTTACTGTACAGTGGGAGGTATGTCGGGGTGTGATGGTAACTGTACAGTGGGAGGGATGACGGGCCGTGATGATTACTGTATAGTGGGAGGTATGTCGGGCCGTGACGGTTACTGTACAGTGGGAGGGATGACGGGCCGTGATGGTTACTGTACAGTGGGACGGATGACGGGCCATGATGGTTACTGTACAATGGGAGGGATGACGGGCCATGATGGTTACTGTACATTGGGAGGTATGTTGGGCGGTGATGGTTACTGTGCAGTGGGACGTATGTCGGCGTGTGATGGTTACTGTGCAATGGGAGATATGTCGGGCTGTGATGGTTACTGTGCAGTGTGACGTATGTCGGCGTGTGATGGTTACTGTGCAATGGGAGATATGTCGGGCTGTGATGGTTACTGTACAGTGGGAGGTATGTCGGACAGTGATGGTTACTGTTCAGTGGGATGTTTGTCTGCCCGTGACGGTTACTGTACAGTGGGACGCATGTCGGGGTGTGATGGTTACTGTACAGTGGAAGGAATGTCGGGACGTGATGGTTACTGCGCAGTGAGAGGTATTTCGGGCCGTGACGGTTACTGTACAGTGGGAGGTATGTCGGGGTGTGATGGTTACTGTACATTGGGAGGTATGTCGGGCCATGATGGTTCCTGTACAGTGGGAGGTATGTCGGGGTGTGATGGTGTCTGTACAGTGGGAGGTATGTCGGGGTGTGATGGTTACTGTGCAGTGGGAGGTATGTCGGGGTGTGATGGTTTCTGTACAGTGGGAGGTATGTCGGGGTGTGATGGTTTCTGTACAGTGGGAGGTATGTCGGGGTGTGATTTTTCCTGTACAGTGGGAGGTATGTGTGGCCGTGATGGTTACTGTACCGTGGGAGGTATGTAGGGGTTTGATGGTTTCTGTGCAGTGGGAGGTATGTCAGGCCGTGATGGTTACTGTACAGTGGGAGGTATGTCGGGCCGAAATGGTTACTGTACAGTGGGAGGTATGTCGGGCCGTGATGGTTAATGTACAGTGGGCGGTATGTCGGACCGTGATGGTTTCTGTACTGTGGGAGGTATGTCGGGGTGTGATAGTTACTGTCCAGTGGGAGGGATGTCGGGCCGTGATGTTTACAGTACAGTGGGAGGGATGTCGTGCCATTTTGGTTGCTGTACATTGGGAGGTATGTAACGCCGTGATGGTTACTGTTCAGTGGGAGGTATGTTGGGGTGTGATGGTTACTGTAGAGTGGGAGGTATGTCGGGGTATGATGATTACTGTTCAGTGGGAGGTATGTCGTCCCGTGATGGTTACTGTACAGTGGGACGTATGCCGGGGTGTGATGGTTACTGTGCAGTGGAAGGTATGACACGCCATGATGTTTACTGTATAGTGGGAGGTATGTCGGGCCGTGATGATACTGTACAGTGGGAGGTATGTCGAGGTGTGATGGTTACTGTACAGTGGGAGGGATGTCGGACCGTTATGGTGACTGTACAGTGGGGGGTATGTCGGGCTGTGCTGGTTACTGTACATTGGGAGGTATGTCGGGGTGTGATAGTTACTGTACAGTGGGAGGTATGTCGGGGTGTGATGGTTACTGTACAGTGGGAGGTAGGTCGGGCCGTGATGGTTACTGTACAGTGGGAGGTATGTCGGGGTGTGATGGTTACTGTACAGTGGGAGGTATGTCAGGCCGTGATGGTTACTGTACAGTGGGATGTATGTTGGGCGGTGATGGTTACTGTACAGTGGGAGGTATGTCAGACCGTGACGGTTACTGTACAGTGGGACGTATGTCGGCGTGTGATGGTTACTGTACAGTGGGAGGTATGTCGGACAGTTATGGTTACTGTACAGTGAGAGGAATGTCTGGACGTGATGGTTACTGTACAGTGGGAGGTACATCGGGGTGTGATGGGTACTGTACAGTGGGAGGTATGTCGGGCCGTGACGGTTACTGTACAGTGGGAGGTATGTCGGGCCGTGATGTTAACTGTACACTGGGAGGTATGTCGGGCCGTGATGGTAACTGTACAGTGGGAGGTATGACACGCCATGATGTTTACTGTACAGTGGGAGGTATGTCAGGCCGTGATGGTTACTGTCCAGTGGGAGGTATGTCGGGGTGTGATGGTTACTGTACAGTGGGAGGTATGTTGGGGTGTGATGGTTACTGTACAGTGGGAGGTATGTCGGGCCGTGACGGTTACTTTACAGTGGGAGGTATGTCGGGCCGTGATGGTAACGGTACAGTGGGAGGTATGTCACGCCGTGATTTTTACTGTACAGTGGGAGGTATGTCGGGGTGTGATGGTAACTGTACAGTGGGAGGGATGACGGGCCGTGATGGTTACTGTATAGTGGGAGGTATGTCGGGCCGTGACGGTTACTGTACAGTGGGAGGGATGACGGGCCGTGATGGTTACTGTACAGTGGGACGGATGACGGGCCGTGATGGTTACTGTACAATGGGAGGGATGACGGGCCGTGATGGTTACTGTACATTGGGAGGTATGTTGGGCGGTGATGGTTACTGTGCAGTGGGATGTATGTCGGCGTGTGATGGTTACTGTGCAATGGGAGATATGTCGGGCTGTGATGGTTACTGTACAGTGGGAGGTATGTCAGACAGTGATGGTTAATGTTCAGTGGGATGTTTGTCTGCCCGTGACGGTTACTGTACAGTGGGACGCATGTCGGGGTGTGATGGTTACTGTACAGTGGAAGGAATGTCGGGACGTGATGGTTACTGCGCAGTGAGAGGTATTTCGGGCCGTTACGGTTACTGTACAGTGGGAGGTATGTCGGGGTGTGATGGTTACTGTACATTGGGAGGTATGTCGGGCCATGACGGTTACTGTACAGTGGGAGGTATGTCGGGGTGTGATGGTTACTGTACAGTGGGAGGAATGACGGGCCGTGATGGTCTCTGTGCAATGGGATGTATGTCGGCGTGTGACGGTTACTGTACAGTGGGAGTTATGTGGGGCCGTGATGGCTACTGTACAGTGGGAGGTGTGTTGGGGTGTGATGGTTTCTGTATTTTGGGAGGTTTGTCGGGGTGTGATGGTTTCTGTACAGTGGGAGGTATGTCGGGTCGTGATGATTATTGTACAGTGGGAGGTATGTCAGGCCGTCATGGTAACTGTACAGTGGGAGGTATGTCACGCAGTGATGTTTACTGTCCAGTGGGAGGTATGTCGGGCCATGATGGTTAATGTAAAGTGGGTGGTATGTCAGGCCGTGACGGTTACTGTACAGTGGGAGGTATGTCGGGCCGTGACGGTTACTGTACAGTGGTAGGTATGACGGGTGGTGGTGGTTTCTGTACAGTGGGTGGGATGACGGGCCGTGATGGTTACTGTACAGTGGGAGGTATGTCGGGGTGTGATGGTTACCGTACAGTGGGAGGTACGTCGGGGGGTGATGGTTTCTGTACAGTGGGAGGGATGACAGGCCGTGATGGTTACTGTACAGTGGGAGGTATGTCGGTCCGTGATGGTAACTGTACAATGGGAGGTATGTTGGGCGGTGATGGTTACTGTACAGTGGGAGGTATGTCGGGGTGTGATGGTTACTGTACAGTGGGAGGTTTGTCGGCCCGTGATGGTTACTGTCCAGTGGGAGGTATGTCGGGGTGTGATGGTTACTGTACAGTGGGAGGTATGTTGGGGTGTGATGGTTACTGTACAATGGGAGGTATGTTGGGCGGTGATGGTTACTGTACAGCGGGAGGTATGTCGGACAGTGATTGTTACTGTACAGTGGGAGGTTTGTCGGCCCGTGACGGTTACTGTACAGTGGGACGTATGTCGGGCCGTGATGGTTACTGTGCAGTGGGAGGTATGTCGGGCCGTGATGGTTACTGTGCAGTGGGAGAAATGTTGGGACGTGATGGTTACTGTACAGTGGGAGAAATGTTGGGACGTGATGGTTACTGTACAGTGGGAATGATGTCGGGGTGTGATAGTAACTGTACAGACGGAGGTATGTCGGGCCGTGATGCTTACTGTACAGTGGGAGGTATGTCGGGCCGTGATGGTTACTGTACAGTGGGAGGTATGTCGTTCCATGATGGTTACTGTGCAGTGGGAGGTATGTCGGGCCGTGATGGTTACTGTACAGTGGGAGGCATGTCAGGCCGTGATGGTTACTGTACAGTGGAAGGTATGTCGGGGTGTGATAGTAACAGTACAGTCGGAGGTATGTCGTTCCATGATGGTTACTGTACAGTGGGAAGTATGTCGGGCCGTGATGGTTACTGTACAGTGGGAGGTATGTCGGGCCGTGACGGTTACTGTACAGTGGGAGGTATGTCGGTCCGTGATGGTTACTGTACAGTGGGAGGTATGTCGGGGTGTGATAGTTACTGTACAGTGGGAGGTATGTCGGGCCGTGATGGTTACTATATATTGGGAGGTATGTCGGGGTGTGATTGTTACAGTACAGTGGGAGGTATGTCTGGCCGTGATGGTTACTATACATTGGGAGGTATGTCGGGCCGTGATGGTTACTGTACAGTGGGAGGTATGTCGGGCCGTGATGGTTACTATACTGTGGGTGGTATGACGGGCCGTGATGGTTAATGTACAGTGGGAGGTATGTCGGAACGTGATGGTTACTGTACAGTGGGAGGTATGTCGGGGTGTGATAGCTACTGTGCAGTGGGAGGTATGTCGGGGTGTGATAGTTAATGTACAGTGGGAGGTATGTCGGGCCGTGATGCTTACTATATATTGGGAGGTATGTCGGGGTGTGATTGTTGCAGTACAGTGGGAGGTATGTCGGGCCGTGATGGTTACTATACATTGGGAGGTAGGTCGGTGTGTGATGGTTACTCTACAGTGGGAGGGATCTCGGGCTGAAATGGTTACTGTACAGTGGGTGGTATTTTGGGCCGTGATGGTTACTGTACAGTGGAAGGTATGTCGGGCCGTGATGGTTACTGTACAGTGGGAGGTATGTCGGGGTGTGAAAGTTACTGTACAGTGGGACGGATCTCGGGCCGTGATGGTTACTGTACAGTGAGTGGTATTTTGGGCTGTGATGGTTACTGTACAGAGAGAGGTATGTCAGGCCGTGATGCTTACTGTACAGTGGAAGGTATATCGTGGTGTGATGGTTGCTTTACAGTGGGAGGTATGTCAGGCCGTGATGGTTACTGTACAGTGTTAGGTATGTCGGGCCGTGACGTTTACTGTACAGTGTGAGGTATATCGTGGTGTGATGGTTGCTTTACAGTGGGAGGTATGTCAGGCCGTGATGGTTACTGTACAGTGGAAGGTATGTCGGGGTGTGATAGTAAATGTAAAGTCGGAGGTATGTCGTTCCATGATGGTTACTATACAGTGGGAGGTATGTCGGGCCGTGATGGTTACTGTACAGTGGGAGGTATGTCGGGCCGTGATGGTTACTGTACAGTGGGAGGTATGTCGGGCCGTGACGGTTACTGTACAGTGGGAGGTAGGTCGGGCCGTGATGGTTAATGTACAGTGGGAGGTATGTCGGAGTGTGATGGTTACTGTACAGTGGGAGGTATGTCGGGCCGTGACGGTTACTGTACAGTGGGAGGTATGTCGGAGTGTGATGGTTACTGTACAGTGGGAGGTATTTTAGCCGTGATGGTTACTGTACAGAGGGAGGTATGTCAGGCCGTGATGCGTACTGTATAGTGGGAGGTATGTCGTAATGTGATGGTTACTGTACAGTGGGAAGTATGTTTGGCCGTTATGTTTACTGTACAGTGGGAGGTATGTCGGGGAGTGATTGTTACTGTACAGGGGGGCGTATGTCGGGCCGTGACGGTTACTGTACAGTGGGAGGTATGCCGGGGTCTGATGGTTACTGTACAGTGGGAGGTATGCCGGGGTCTGATGGTTTCTGTACAGTGGGAGGTATGTCGTCGTGTGATGGTTACTGTACAGTGGGAGGTATGTCGGGTCGTGATGATTACTGTGCAGTGGGAGGTATGTCGGGCCGTGATGGTTACTGTACCGTGGGATGTATGTCAGGCTGTTATGGTTGCTGGACAGTGGGAATGATGTCGGGGTGTGATAGTAACTGTACAGACGGAGGTATGTCGGGCCGTGATGGTTACTGTACAGTGGGAGGTATGTCGGGCCGTGATGGTTACTGTACAGTGGGAGGCATGTCAGGCCGTGATGGTTACTGTACAGTGGAAGGTATGTCGGGGTGTGATAGTAACAGTACAGTCGGAGGTATGTCGTTCCATGATGGTTACTGTACAGTGGGAGGTATGTCGGGCCGTGATGGTTACTGTACAGTGGGAGGCATGTCAGGCCGTGATGGTTACTGTACAGTGGAAGGTATGTCGGGGTGTGATAGTAACAGTCCAGTCGGAGGTATGTCGTTCCATGATGGTTACTGTACAGTGGGAGGTATGTCGGGCCGTGATGGTTACTGTACAGTGGGAGGTATGTCGGGCCGTGACGGTTACTGTACAGTGGGAGGTATGTCGGTCCGTGATGGTTACTGTACAGTGGGAGGTATGTCGGGGTGTGATAGTTACTGTACAGTGGGAGGTATGTCGGGCCGTGATGGTTACTATATATTGGGAGGTATGTCGGGGTGTGATTGTTACAGTACAGTGGGAGGTATGTCTGGCCGTGATGGTTACTATACATTGGGAGGTATGTCGGGCCGTGATGGTTACTGTACAGTGGGAGGTATGTCGGGCCGTGATGGTTACTATACTGTGGGTGGTATGACGGGCCGTGATGGTTAATGTACAGTGGGAGGTATGTCGGAACGTGATGGTTACTGTACAGTGGGAGGTATGTCGGGGTGTGATAGCTACTGTGCAGTGGGAGGTATGTCGGGGTGTGATAGTTACTGTACAGTGGGAGGTATGTCGGGCCGTGATGCTTACTATATATTGGGAGGTATGTCGGGGTGTGATTGTTGCAGTACAGTGGGAGGTATGTCGGGCCGTGATGGTTACTATACATTGGGAGGTAGGTCGGTGTGTGATGGTTACTCTACAGTGGGAGGGATCTTGGGCTGTGATGGTTACTGTACAGTGGGTGGTATTTTGGGCCGTGATGGTTACTGTACAGTGGAAGGTATGTCGGGCCGTGATGGTTACTGTACAGTGGGAGGTATGTCGGGGTGTGATAGTTACTGTACAGTGGGAGGTATGTCGCGCCGTGATGGTTACTATATATTGCGAGGTATGTCTGGGTGTGATCGTTACTCTACAGTGGGACGGATCTCGGGCCGTGATGGTTACTGTACAGTGAGTGGTATTTTGGGCTGTGATGGTTACTGTACAGAGAGAGGTATGTCAGGCCGTGATGCTTACTGTATAGTGGGAGGTATGTCGTGGTGTGATGGTTACTGTACAGTGGGAAGTATGTTTGGCCATTGTGTTTACTGTACAGTGGGAGGTATGTCGGGGAGTGATGGTTATTGTACAGTAGGAGGTATGACGGGCTGTGATGGATACTGTACAGTGGGGGGTATGTCGGGCCGTGACGGTTACATTACAGTGGGAGGTATGTCGGGGTGTGATGGTTACTGTACAGTGGGAGGTATGTCAGGCCGTGATGGTTACTGTACACTGGCAGGTATGTCGGGGTGTGATAGTAACAGTGCAGTCGGAGGTATGTCGTTCCATGATGGTTACTATACAGTGGGAGTTATGTCGGTCCGTGATGGTTACTGTACAGTGGGAGGTATGTCGGGCCGTGATGGTTACTGTACAGTGGGAGGTATGTCGGGCCGTGATGGTTACTGTACAGTTGGAGGTATGTCGGGCCGTAATGGTTACTGTACAGTGGGAGGTATGTCGGGGTGTGATAGTTACTGGACAGTGGGAGGTATGTCGGGCCGTGATGGTTACTATATATTGGGAGGTATGTCGGGGTGTGATAGTTACTCTACAGTGGGAGGGATCTCGGGCCGTCATGGTTACAGTACAGTGGGTGGTATTTTGGGCCGTGATGGTTACTGTACAGAGGGAGGTATGTCAGGCCGTGATGCTTACTGTATAGTGGGAGGTATGTCGTTGTGTGATGGTTACTGTACAGTGGGAATTATGTTTGGCCATTGTGTTTACTGTGCAGTGGGAGGTATGTCGGGGAGTGATGGTTACTATACAGTGGGAGGTATGTCAGGCCGTGATGGTTACTGTACAGTGGAAGGTATGTCGGGGTGTGATAGTAACAGTACAGTCGGAGGTATGTCGTTCCACGATGGTTACTATACCGTGGGAGGTATGTCGGACCGTGATGGTTACTGTACAGTGGGAGGTATGTCGGGCCGTGATGGTTACTGTGTAGTGGGAGGTATGTCGGGCCGTGATGGTTACTGTACAGTGGGAGGTATGTCGGGCCGTGCTGGTTACTGTACAGTGGGAGGCATGTCGGGCCGTGTTTGTTACTGTACAGTGGGAGGTATGTCGGGGTGTGATGGTTACTGTACAGTGGGAGGTATGTCGGGCCGTGTTGGTTACTGTACTGTGGGAAATATGTCGGGGTGTGATGGTTACAGTACAGTGGGAGGTATGTCGGGGGGTGATGGTTACTGTACAGTGGGAGGTATGTCGGGGTGTGATGGTGTCTGCACAGTGGGAGGTATGTCGGGGTGTGATGGTTACTTTACAGAGGGAGGTATGTCGGGCCGTGACGGTTACTGTACAGTGGGAGGTATGTCGGGGCGTGATGGTTACTGTACAGTGGGAGTTATGCCGGGGTGTGATGGTTTCTGTACATTGGGAGGTATGTCAGGGTGTGATAGTAACTGTACAGTGGGAGGTATGTTGGTTCGTGATGATTACTGTGCAGTGGAAGGTATGTCAGGCCGTGATGGTTACTGTACAGTGGAAGGTATGTCGGGGTGTGACAGTAACAGTACAGTTGGAGGTATGTCGGTCCATGATCGTTACTATACAGTGGGAGGTATGACGGGCCTTGATGGTTACTGTACAGTGGGAGGTATGTCGGTCCGTGATGGTTACTGGAGAGTGGGAGTTATGTCGGACAGTGATGGTTACTGTACAGTGGGAGGTTTGTCAGGCCGTGATGGTTACTGTCCAGTGGGAGGTATGTCGGGGTGTGATGGTTACTGTACAGTGGGAGGTATGTTGGGGTGTGATGGTTACTGTACAATGGGAGGTATGTTGGGCGGTGATGGTTACTGTACATCGGGAGGTATGTCGGACAGTGATTGTTACTGTACAGTGGGAGGTTTGTCGGCCCGTGACGGTTACTGTACAGTGGGACGTATGTCGGGGTGTGATGGTTACTGTACAGTGGGAGGTATGTTGGGCCGTGATGGTTACTGTGCAGTGGGAGAAATGTTGGGACGTGATGGTTACTGTACAGTGGGAATGATGTCGGGGTGTGATAGTAACTGTACAGACGGAGGTATGTCGGGCCGTGATGCTTACTGTACAGTGGGAGGTATGTCGGGCCGTGATGGTTACTGTACAGTGGGAGGCATGTCAGGCCGTGATGGTTACTGTACAGTGGAAGGTATGTCGGGGTGTGATAGTAACAGTACAGTCGGAGGTATGTCGTTCCATGATGGTTACTGTGCAGTGGGAGGTATGTCGGGCCGTGATGGTTACTGTACAGTGGGAGGCATGTCAGGCCGTGATGGTTACTGTACAGTGGAAGGTATGTCGGGGTGTGATAGTAACAGTACAGTCGGAGGTATGTCGTTCCATGATGGTTACTGTACAGTGGGAGGTATGTCGGGCCGTGATGGTTACTGTACAGTGGGAGGTATGTCGGGCCGTGATGGTTACTGTACAGTGGGAGGTATGTCGGTCCGTGATGGTTACTGTACAGTGGGAGGTCTGTCGGGGTGTGATAGTTACTGTACAGTGGGAGGTATGTCGGGCCGTGATGGTTACTATATATTGGGAGGTATGTCGGGGTGTGATTGTTCCAGTACAGTGGGAGGTATGTCTGGCCGTGATGGTTACTATACATTGGGAGGTATGTCGGGCCGTGATGGTTACTGTACAGTGGGAGGTATGTCGGGCCGTGATGGTTACTATACTGTGGGTGGTATGACGGGCCGTGATGGTTAATGTACAGTGGGAGGTATGTCGGAACGTGATGGTTACTGTACAGTGGGAGGTATGTCGGGGTGTGATAGCTACTGTGCAGTGGGAGGTATGTCGGGGTGTAATAGTTAATGTACAGTGGGAGGTATGTCGGGCCGTGATGCTTACTATATATTGGGAGGTATGTCGGGGTGTGATTGTTGCAGTACAGTGGGAGGTATGTCGGGCCGTGATGGTTACTATACATTGGGAGGTAGGTCGGTGTGTGATGGTTACTCTACAGTGGGAGGTAGGTCGGTGTGTGATGGTTACTCTACAGTGGGTGGTATTTTGGGCCGTGATGGTTACTGTACAGTGGAAGGTATGTCGGGCCGTGATGGTTACTGTACAGTGGGAGGTATGTCGGGGTGTGATAGTTACTGTAAAGTGGGACGGATCTCGGGCCGTGATGGTTACTGTACAGTGAGTGGTATTTTGGTCTGTGATGGTTACTGTACAGAGAGAGGTATGTCAGGCCGTGATGCTTACTGTACAGTGGAAGGTATGTCGGGGTGTGATAGTAACAGTAAAGTCGGAGGTATGTCGGTCCATGATGGTTACTATACAGTGGGAGGTATGACGGGCCGTGATGGTTACTGTACAGTGTGAGGTATGTCGGGCCGTGACGTTTACTGTAAAGTGTGAGGTATATCGTGGTGTGATGGTTGCTTTACAGTGGGAGGTATGTCAGGCCGTGATGGTTACTGTACAGTGGAAGGTATGTCGGGGTGTGATAGTAACAGTAAAGTCGGAGGTATGTCGTTCCATGATGGTTACTATACAGTGGGAGGTATGTCGGGCTGTGATGGTTACTGTACAGTGGGAGGTATGTCGGTCCGTGATGGTTACTGTACAGTGGGAGGTATGTCGGGCCGTGACGGTTACTGTACAGTGGGAGGTAGGTCGGGCCGTGATGGTTAATGTACAGTGGGAGGTATGTCGGAGTGTGATGGTTACTGTACAGTCTGAGGTATGTCGGGCCGTGACGGTTACTGTACAGTGGGAGGTATGACGGAGTGTGATGGTTACTGTACAGTGGGAGGTATTTTAGCCGTGATGGTTACTGTACAGAGGGAGGTATGTCAGGCCGTGATGCTTACTGTATAGTGGGAGGTATGTCGTGGTGTGATGGTTACTGTACAGTGGGAAGTATGTTTGGCCGTTATGTTTACTGTACAGTGGGAGGTATGTCGGGGAGTGATTGTTACTGTACAGGGGGGGGGTATGTCGGGCCGTGACGGTTACTGTACAGTGGGAGGTATGCCGGGGTCTGATGGTTACTGTACAGTGGGAGGTATGCCGGGGTCTGATGGTTTCTGTACAGTGGGAGGTATGTCGTCGTGTGATGGTTACTGTACAGTGGGAGGTATGTCGGGTCGTGATGATTACTGTGCAGTGGGAGGTATGTCGGGCCGTGATGGTTACTGTACCGTGGGATGTATGTCAGGCTGTTATGGTTGCTGGACAGTGGGAATGATTTCGGGGTGTGATAGTAACTGTACAGACGGAGGTATGTCGGGCCGTGATGGTTACTGTACAGTGGGAGGTATGTCGGGCCGTGATGGTTACTGTACAGTGGCAGGCATGTCAGGCCGTGATGGTTACTGTACAGTGGAAGGTATGTCGGGGTGTGATAGTAACAGTACAGTCGGAGGTATGTCGTTCCATGATGGTTACTGTACAGTGGGAGGTATGTCGGGCCGTGATGGTTACTGTACAGTGGGAGGCATGTCAGGCCGTGATGGTTACTGTACAGTGGAAGGTATGTCGGGGTGTGATAGTAACAGTCCAGTCGGAGGTATGTCGTTCCATGATGGTTACTGTACAGTGGGAGGTATGTCGGGCCGTGATGGTTACTGTACAGTGGGAGGTATGTCGGGCCGTGACGGTTACTGTACAGTGGGAGGTATGTCGGTCCGTGATGGTTACTGTACAGTGGGAGGTATGTCGGGGTGTGATAGTTACTGTACAGTGGGAGGTATGTCGGGCCGTGATGGTTACTATATATTGGGAGGTATGTCGGGGTGTGATTGTTACAGTACAGTGGGAGGTATGTCTGGCCGTGATGGTTACTATACATTGGGAGGTATGTCGGGCCGTGATGGTTACTGTACAGTGGGAGGTATGTCGGGCCGTGATGGTTACTATACTGTGGGTGGTATGACGGGCCGTGATGGTTAATGTACAGTGGGAGGTATGTCGGAACGTGATGGTTACTGTACAGTGGGAGGTATGTCGGGCCGTGATGGTTACTATATATTGGGAGGTATGTCGGGGTGTGATTGTTACAGTACAGTGGGAGGTATGTCTGGCCGTGATGGTTACTATACATTGGGAGGTATGTCGGGCCGTGATGGTTACTGTACAGTGGGAGGTATGTCGGGCCGTGATGGTTACTATACTGTGGGTGGTATGACGGGCCGTGATGGTTAATGTACAGTGGGAGGTATGTCGGAACGTGATGGTTACTGTACAGTGGGAGGTATGTCGGGGTGTGATAGCTACTGTGCAGTGGGAGGTATGTCGGGGTGTGATAGTTACTGTACAGTGGGAGGTATGTCGGGCCGTGATGCTTACTATATATTGGGAGGTATGTCGGGGTGTGATTGTTGCAGTACAGTGGGAGGTATGTCGGGCCGTGATGGTTACTATACATTGGGAGGTAGGTCGGTGTGTGATGGTTACTCTACAGTGGGAGGGATCTCGGGCTGTGATGGTTACTGTACAGTGGGTGGTATTTTGGGCCGTGATGGTTACTGTACAGTGGAAGGTATGTCGGGCCGTGATGGTTACTGTACAGTGGGAGGTATGTCGGGGTGTGATAGTTACTGTACAGTGGGAGGTATGTCGCGCCGTGATGGTTACTATATATTGCGAGGTATGTCTGGGTGTGATCGTTACTCTACAGTGGGACGGATCTCGGGCCGTGATGGTTACTGTACAGTGAGTGGTATTTTGGGCTGTGATGGTTACTGTACAGAGAGAGGTATGTCAGGCCGTGATGCTTACTGTATAGTGGGAGGTATGTCGTGGTGTGATGGTTACTGTACAGTGGGAAGTATGTTTGGCCATTGTGTTTACTGTACAGTGGGAGGTATGTCGGGGAGTGATGGTTATTGTACAGTAGGAGGTATGACGGGCTGTGATGGATACTGTACAGTGGGGGGTATGTCGGGCCGTGACGGTTACATTACAGTGGGAGGTATGTCGGGGTGTGATGGTTACTGTACAGTGGGAGGTATGTCAGGCCGTGATGGTTACTGTACACTGGCAGGTATATCGGGGTGTGATAGTAACAGTGCAGTCGGAGGTATGTCGTTCCATGATGGTTACTATACAGTGGGAGTTATGTCGGTCCGTGATGGTTACTGTACAGTGGGAGGTATGTCGGGCCGTGATGGTTACTGTACAGTGGGAGGTATGTCGGGCCGTGATGGTTACTGTACAGTTGGAGGTATGTCGGGCCGTGATGGGTACTGTACAGTGGGAGGTATGTCGGGGTGTGATAGTTACTGGACAGTGGGAGGTATGTCGGGCCGTGATGGTTACTATATATTGGGAGGTATGTCGGGGTGTGATAGTTACTCTACAGTGGGAGGGATCTCGGGCCGTGATGGTTACAGTACAGTGGGTGGTATTTTGCGCCGTGATGGTTACTGTACAGAGGGAGGTATGTCAGGCCGTGATGCTTACTGTATAGTGGGAGGTATGTCGTTGTGTGATGGTTACTGTACAGTGGGAATTATGTTTGGCCATTGTGTTTACTGTGCAGTGGGAGGTATGTCGGGGTGTGATGGTTACTATACAGTGGGAGGTATGTCAGGCCGTGATTCTTACTGTACAGTGGAAGGTATGTCTGGGTGTGATAGTAACAGTACAGTCGGAGGTATGTCGTTCCACGATGGTTACTATACCGTGGGAGGTATGTCGGACCGTGATGGTTACTGTACAGTGGGAGGTATGTCGGGCCGTGATGGTTACTGTGTAGTGGGAGGTATGTCGGGCCGTGCTGGTTACTGTACAGTGGGAGGCATGTCGGGCCGTGATGGTTACTGTACAGTGGGAGGTATGTCGGGCCGTGTTTGTTACTGTACAGTGGGAGGTATGTCGGGGTGTGATGGTTACTGTACAGTGGGAGGTATGTCGGGCCGTGTTGGTTACTGTACTGTGGGAAATATGTCGGGGTGTGATGGTTACAGTACAGTGGGAGGTATGTCGGGGGGTGATGGTTACTGTACAGTGGGAGGTATGTCGGGGTGTGATGTTGACTGTACAGTGGGAGGTATGTCGGGGTGTGATGGTTACTTTACAGAGGGAGGTATGTCGGGCCGTGACGGTTACTGTACAGTGGGAGGTATGTCGGGGCGTGATGGTTACTGTACAGTGGGAGTTATGCCGGGGTGTGATGGTTTCTGTACATTGGGAGGTATGTCAGGGTGTGATAGTAACTGTACAGTGGGAGGTATGTTGGTTCGTGATGATTACTGTGCAGTGGAAGGTATGTCAGGCCGTGATGGTTACTGTACAGTGGAAGGTATGTCGGGGTGTGTCAGTAACAGTACAGTCGGAGGTATGTCGGTCCATGATCGTTACTATACAGTGGGAGGTATGACGGGCCTTGATGGTTACTGTACAGTGGGAGGTATGTCGGGCCGTGATGGTTACTGGAGAGTGGGAGTTATGTCGGACAGTGATGGTTACTGTACAGTGGGAGGTTTGTCGGCTAGTGACGGTTACTCTACAGTGGGAGGTATGTCGGGGTGTGATGATTACTGTGCAGTGGGAGGTATGTCGGGCCGTGATGGTTACTGTACAGTGGGTGGGATGTCGGGCTGTGATGGTGACTGAACAGATGGAGGCATGTCGGGCCGTGATGGTTACTGTACAGAGGGAGTTTTGTCGGAACATGATGGTTACTGTACAGTGGGAAGAATGTCGCGCCCTGATGGTTACTGTACAGTGGGAGGTATGTCGGGGTGTGATGGTTACTGTACAGTGGGAGGGATTTCGGGCCGTGATGGTTACTGTACAGTCGGAGGTATGTCGGGGTGCGATGCTTACTGTACAGTGGGAGGTATGTCGGGGTGTGTTTGTTACTATACACTGGGAGGTTTGTCGGGCCGTGATGGTAACTATACATTAGGAGGTATGCCGGGATGTGATAGTTACTGTACAGTGGAAGGTATGTCTGGCCGTGACGGTTACTGTACAGTGGGAGGTATGTCGGGGGGTGATGGTTACTGTACAGTGGGAGGGATGACGGGCCTTGATGGTTATTGTACAGTGGGAGGTATGTCGGGCCATGATGTTTACTGTACAGTGGGAGGTATGTCGGGCCATGATGCTTACTGTACAGTGGAAGGTATGTCGTGCCGTGACGGTAACTGTACAGTGGGAGGTATGTCGGGCCGTGATGGTTATTGTACAGTGGGAGGTATGTCAGGCCGTCATGGTAACTGTACAGTGGGAGGTATGTCACGCAGTGATGTTTACTGTCCAGTGGGAGGTATGTCGGGCCATGATGGTTAAGGTAAAGTGGGTGTTATGTCGGGGTGTGATGTTTACTGTACAGTGGGAGGTATGTCGGGCCGTGACGGTTACTGTACAGTGGGAGGTATGTCGGGGGGTGGTGGTTTCTGTACAGTTGGTGGGATGACGGGCCGTGATGGTTACTGTACAGTGGGAGGTATGTCGGGGTGTGATGGTTACCGTACAGTGGGAGGTACGTCGGGGGGTGATGGTTTCTGTACAGTGGGAGGGATGACGGGCCGTGATGGTTACTGTACAGTGGGAGGTATGTCGGTCCGTGATGGTAACTGTACAATGGGAGGTATGTTGGGCGGTGATGGTTACTGTACAGTGGGAGGTATTTCGGTGTTTGATGGTTACTGTATAGTGGGAGGTATGTCGGACAGTGATGGTTACGGTACAGTGGGAGGTTTGTCGGCCCGTGACGGTTACTGTACAGTGCGACGTATGTCGGGGTGTGATGGTTACTGTACAGTGGGAGAAATGTTGGGACGTGATGGTTACTGTACAGTGGGAGGTATGTCGGGCCGTGATGATTACTGTGCAGTGGAAGGCATGTCAGGCCGTGATGGTTTCTGTAAAGTGGGAGGTATGTCAGGGTGTGATAGTAACTGTACAGTGGGAGATATGCTGGGTCGTGATGATTACTGTGCAGTGGACGGTATGTCAGGCCGTGATGGTTACTGTACAGTGGAAGGTATGTCGGGGTGTGACAGTAACAGTACAGTCGGAGTTATGTCGGTCCATGATCGTTACTATACAGTGGGAGGTATGACGGGCCTTGATGGTTACTGTACAGTGGGAGGTATATCGGGCCGTGATGGTTACTGGAGAGTGGGAGTTATGTCGGACAGTGATGGTTACTGTACAGTGGGAGGTTTGTCGGCTAGTGACGGTTACTCTACAGTGGGAGGTATGTCGGGGTGTGATGATTACTGTGTAGTGGGAGGCATGTCGGGCCGTGATGGTTACTGTACAAAGGGAGGTATGTCAGACCGTGATGGTTACTGTACAGTGGGAGTTTTATCGGAACATGATGGTTACTGTACAGTGGGACGAATGTCGCGCCCTGATGGTTACTGTACAGTGGGAGGTATGTCGGGGTGTGATGGTTACTGTACAGTGGGAGGGATTTCGGGGTGTGATGGTTACTGTACAGTGGGAGGGATTTCGGGCCGTGATGGTTACTGTACAGTGGGAGGTATGTCGGGGTGTGATGGTTACTGTACAGTGGGAGGTATGTCGAGGTGTGATTGTTACTGTACAGTGGGAGGTTTGTCGGGCCGTGATGGTAACTATACATTGGGAGGTATGTCGGGATGTGATAGTTACTGTACAGTGGGAGGTATGTCGGGCCATGTTGGTTACTGTACAATGGGGAGTATGTCACGCCGTGATGGTTACTGTAGAGTGGGAGGTATTTCGGGCCGTGAAGGTTACTGTACAGAGGGAGGTATGTCAGGCCGTGATCGTTACTGTACAGTGGGAGGTATGTCGGGGTGTGATGGTTACTTTTCAGTGGGAGGTATGACGGGCCGTGATGGTTACTGTGTCGTAGGAGGTATGTCGGGCCATGATGGTTACTGTACAGTGGGAGGTATGTCGGGCCGTGCTGGTTACTGTACAGTGGGAGGCATGTCGGGCCGTGATGGTTATTGTACAGTGGGAGTTATGTCGGGGTGTGATGGTTACTGTACAGTGGGAGGTATGTTGGCCCGTGATGGTTACTGTACAGTGGGGGGTATGTCGGGGTGTGATAGCTACTGTAGAGTGGGAGGCATGTCGGGGTGTGATGGTTACTGTACAGTGGAAGGTATGTCGGGCCATGATGGTTACTGTGCAGTGGGAGGTTTGTCGGGCCGTGATGGTTACTGTACAGTGGGAGGTATGTCGGGCCGTGATGGTTACTGTACAGTGGGAGGTATGTCGGGGTGTGATGTTTACTGTACAGTGGAAGGTATGTCGTGCCATGATGGTTACTGTGCAGTGGGAGGTTTGTCGGGGTGTGATGGTTACTGTACAGTGGAAGGTATGTCGGGCCATGATGGTTACTGTGCAGTGGGAGGTTTGTCGGGCCGTGATGGTTACTGTACAGTGGGAGGTATGTCGGGGAGTGATGGTTACTGTACAGTGGGAGGTATGTCGGGCCGTGACGGTTCCTGTACAGTGGGAGGTAGGTCGGGCCGTGATGGTTTATGTACAGTGGGAGGTATGTCGGAGTGTGATGGTTACTGTACAGTGGGAGGTATGTCGGGCCGTGACGGTTACTGTACAGTGGGAGGTATGTCGGAGTGTGATGGTTACTGTACAGTGGGAGGTATTTTAGCCGTGATGGTTACTGTACAGAGGGAGGTATGTCAGGCCGTGATGCTTACTGTATAGTGGGAGGTATGTCGTGGTGTGATGGTTACTGTACAGTGGGAAGTATGATTGGCCGTTATGTTTACTGTACAGTGGGAGGTATGTCGGGTAGTGATTGTTACTGTACAGGGGGGGGGGGGTATGTCGGGCCGTGACGATTACTGTACAGTGGGAGGTATGTCGGGGTGTGATGGTTACTGTACAGTGAGAGGTATGTCGGGCCGTTACGGTTACTGTACAGTGGGAGGTATGCCTGGCTGTGATGGTTACTGTACAGTGGAAGGTATGTCGGGGTGTGATAGTAACAGTACAGTCGGAGGTATGTCGTTCCATGATGGTTACTGTACAGTGGAAGGTATGTCGGGGTGTGATAGTTACTGTACAGTGGGAGGTATGTCGGGCCGTGATGGTTACTGTACAGTGGGAGGTATGTCGGGCCGTGACGGTTCCTGTACAGTGGGAGGTAGGTCGGGCCGTGATGGTTTATGTACAGTGGGAGGTATGTCGGGGTGTGATAGTTACTGTACAGTGGGAGGTATGTCGGGCCGTGATGGTTACTGTACAGTGGGAGGTATGTCGGGCCGTGACGGTTCGTGTACAGTGGGAGGTATGTCGGGCCGTGACGGTTACTGTACAGTGGGAGGTATGTCGGAGTGTGATGGTTACTGTACAGTGGGAGGTATTTTAGCCGTGATGGTTACTGTACAGTGGGAGGTATGTCAGGCCGTGATGCTTACTGTATAGTGGGAGGTATGTCGTGGTGTGATGATTACTGTACAGTGGGAAGTATGTTTGGCCGTTATGTTTACTGTACAGTGGGAGGTATGTCGGGGAGTGATTGTTACTGTACAGGGGGGGGGGTATGTCGTGCCGTGACGATTACTGTACAGTGGGAGGTATGTCGGGGTGTGATGGTTACTGTACAGTGAGAGGTATGTCGGGCAGTGACGGTTACTGTACAGTGGGAGGTATGCCTGGCTGTGATGGTTACTGTACAGTGGGAGGTATGCCGGGGTCTGATGGTTTCTGTACAGTGGGAGGTATGTCGTCGTGTGATGGTTACTGTACAGTGGGAGGTATGTCGGGTCGTGATGATTACTGTGCAGTGGGAGGTATGTCGGGCCGTGATGGTTACTGTACCGTGGGATGTATGTCATTCCGTTATGGTTACTGTACAGTGGGAATGATGTCGGGGTGTGATAGTAACTGTACAGACGGAGGTATGTCGGGCTGTGATGGTTACTGTACAGTGGGAGGTATGTCGGGCCGTGATGGTTACTGTACAGTGGGAGGCATGTCAGGCCGTGATGGTTACTGTACAGTAGAAGGTATGTCGGGGTGTGATAGTAACAGTACAGTCGGAGGTATGTCGTTCCATGATGGTTACTGTACAGTGGGAGGTATGTCGGGGTGTGATAGTTACTGTACAGTGGGAGGTATGTCGGGCCGTGATGGTTACTATATATTGGGAGGTATGTCGGGGTGTGATAGTTACTGTACAGTGGGAGGTATGTCGGTCCGTGATGGTTACTGTACAGTGGGAGGTCTGTCGGGGTGTGATAGTTACTGTACAGTGGGAGGTATGTCGGGCCGTGATGGTTACTATATATTGGGAGGTATGTCGGGGTGTGATTGTTACAGTACAGTGGGAGGTATGTCTGGCCGTGATGGTTACTATACATTGGGAGGTATGTCGGGCCGTGATGGTTACTGTACAGTGGGAGGTATGTCGGGCCGTGATGGTTACTGTACTGTGGGTGGTATGTCGGGCCGTGATGGTTAATGTACAGTGGGAGGTATGTCGGAACGTGATGGTTACTGTACAGTGGGAGGTATGTCGGGGTGTGATAGCTACTGTGCAGTGGGAGGTATGTCGGGGTGTGATAGTTAGTGCACAGTGGGAGGTATGTCGGGCCGTGATGCTTACTATATATTGGGAGGTATGTCGGGGTGTGATTGTTGCAGTACAGTGGGAGGTATGTCGGGCCGTGATGGTTACTATACATTGGGAGGTAGGTCGGTCCGTGATGGTTACTGTACAGTGGGAGGTATGTCGGGGTGTGATAGTTACTGTACAGTGGGAGGTATGTCGCGCCGTGATGGTTACTATATATTGCGAGGTATGTCGGGGTGTGATCGTTACTCTACAGTGGGACGGATCTCGGGCCGTGATGGTTACTGTACAGTGAGTGGTATTTTGGGCTGTGATGGTTACTGTACAGAGGGAGGTATGTCAGGCCGTGATGCTTACTGTATAGTGGGAGGTATGTCGTTGTGTGATGGTTACTGTACAGTGGGAATTATGTTTGGCCATTGTGTTTACTGTGCAGTGGGAGTTATGTCGGGGAGTGATGGTTACTGTACAGTGGGAGGTATGTCGGGGTGTGATGGTTACTGTACAGTGGGAGGTATGTCAGGCCGTGATGGTTACTGTACAGTGGAAGGTATGTCGGAGTGTGATAGTAACAGTACAGTCGGAGGAATGTCGTTCCATGATGGTTACTATACCGTGGGAGGTATGTCAGACCGTGATGGTTACTGTACAGTGGGAGGTATGTCGGGCCGTGCTGGTTACTGTACAGTGGGAGGCATGTCGGGCCGTGATGGTTACTGTACAGTGGGAGGTATGTCGGGCCGTGTTTGTTACTGTACAGTGGGAGGTATGTCGGGGTGTGATGGTTACTGTGTAGTGGGAGGTATGTCGGGCCGTGATGGTTACTATACAGTGGGAGGTATGTCGGGCCGTGCTGGTTACTGTACAGTGGGAGGCATGTCGGGCCGTGATGGTTACTGTACAGTGGGAGGTATGTCGGGCCGTGTTTGTTACTGTACAGTGGGAGGTATGTCGGGGTGTGATGGTTACTGTACAGTGGGAGGTATGTCGGGCCGTGTTGATTACTGTACTGTGGGAGGTATGTCGGGGTGTGATGGTTACAGTACAGTGGGAGGTATGTCGGGGGGTGATGGTTACTGTACAGTGGGAGGTATGTCGGGGTGTGATGGTGACTGTACAGTGGGAGGTATGTCGGGGTGTGATGGTTACTTTACAGAGGGAGGTATGTCGGGCCGTGACGGCTACTGTACAGTGGGAGGTATGTCGGGGCGTGATGGTTACTGTACAGTGGGAGGTATGCCGGGGTGTGATGGTTTCTGTACAGTGGGAGGTATGTCAGGGTGTGATAGTAACTGTACAGTGGGAGGTATGTTGGGTCGTGATGATTACTGTGCAGTGGAAGGTATGTCAGGCCGTGATGGTTACTGTACAGTGGAAGGTATGTCGGGGTGTGACAGTAACAGTACAGTCGGAGGTATGTCGGTCCATGATCGTTACTATACAGTGGGAGGTATGACGGGCCTTGATGGTTACTGTACAGTGGGAGGTATATCGGGCCGTGATGGTTACTGGAGAGTGGGAGTTATGTCGGACAGTGATGGTTACTGTACAGTGGGAGGTATGTCGGGGTGTGATGGTTACTGTACAGTGGGAGGTATGTCGGGCCGTGATGGTTACTGGAGAGTGGGAGTTATGTCGGACAGTGACGGTTACTGTACAGTGGGAGGTATGTCGGACCGTGATGGTTACTGTACAGTGGGAGGTATGTCGGGCCGTGATGGTTACTGTACAGTGGGAGGTTTGTCGGCTAGTGACGGTTACTCTACAGTGGGAGGTATGTCGGGGTGTGATGATTACTGTGCAGTGGGAGGCATATCGGGCCGTGATGGTTACTGTACAGTGGGAGTTTTGTCGGAACATGATGGTTACTGTACAGTGGGAAGAATGTCGCGCCCTGATGGTTACTGTACGGTGGGAGGTATGTCGGGGTGTGATGGTTACTGTACAGTGGGAGGTATGTCGGGGTGTGATGGTTACTGTACAGTGGGAGGGATTTCGGGCCGTGATGGTTACTGTACAGTGGGAAGAATGTCACGCCCTGATGGTTACTGTACAGTGGGAGGTATGTCGGGGTGTGATGGTTACTGTACAGTGGGAGGTATGTCGGGGTGTGATGGTTACTGTACAGTGGGAGGGATTTCGGGCCGTGATGGTTACTGTACAGTGGGAGGTATGTCGGGGTGGGATGCTAACTGTACATTGGGAGGTATGTCGGGATGTGATAGTTACTGTACAGTGGGAGGTAGGTCGGGCCATGTTGGTTACTGTACAATGGGGAGTATGTCACGCCGTGATGGTTACTGTACAGTGGGAGGTATTTCGGACCGTGAAGGTTACTGTACAGAGGGAGGTATGTCAGGCCGTGATGGTTACTGTACAGTGGGAGGTATGTCGGGGTGTGATGGTTACTTTTCAGTGGGAGGTATGACGGGCCGTGATGGTTACTGTGTCGTAGGAGGTATGTCGGGCCGTGATGGTTACTGTACAGTGGGAGGTATGTCGGGCCGTGCTGGTTACTGTACAGTGGGAGGCATGTCGGGCCGTGATGGTTACTGTACAGTGGGAGTTATGTCGGGGTGTGATGGTTACTGTACAGTGGGAGGTATGTTGGCCTGTGATGGTTACTGTACAGTGGGGAGTATGTCGGGGTGTGATAGCTACTGTAGAGTGGGAGGCATGTCGGGGTGTGATGGTTACTGTACAGTGGAAGGTATGTCGGGCCGTGATGGTTACTGTGCAGTGGGAGGTATGTCGGGGTGTGATAGTTACTATACAGTGGGAGGTATGTCGGGCCGTGATGGTTACTATATATTGCGAGGTATGTCGGGGTGTGATCGTTACTCTACAGTGGGACGGATCTCGGGCCGTGACGGTTACTGTACAGTGAGTGGTATTTTGGGCCTAATGGTTACTGTACAGAGAGAGGTATGTCAGGCCGTGATGCTTACTGTATAGTGGGAGGTATGTCATGGTGTGATGGTTACTGTACAGTGGGAAGTATGTTTGGCTATTGTGTTTACTGTACAGTGGGAGGTATGTCGGGGAGTAATGGTTACTGTACAGTGGGAGGTATGACGGGCTGTGATGGTTACTGTACAGTGGGGGGTATGTCGGGCCGTGACGGTTACATTACAGTGGGAGGTATGTCGGGGTGTGATGGTTACTGTACAGTGGGAGGTATGTCAGGCCGTGATGGTTACTGTACACTGGAAGGTATGTCCGGGTGTGATAGTATCAGTGCAGTCGGAGGAATGTCGTTCCATGATGGTTACTATACAGTTGGGAGTTATGTCGGTCCGTGATGGTTACTGTACAGTGGGAGGTATGTCGGGCCGTGATGGTTACTGTACAGTGGGAGGTATGTCGGGGTGTGATGGTTACTGTACAGTGGGAGGAATGTCGGCGTGTGATGGTTACTGGACAGTGGGAGGTATGTCGGGGTGTGATGGTTACTGTACAGTGGGAGGTATGTCGGGGTGTGATAGTTACTGGACAGTGGGAGGTATGTCGGGCCGTGATGGTTACTATATATTGGGAGGTATGACGGGGCGTGATCGTTACTCTACAGTGGGAGGGATCTCGGGCCGTGATGGTTACAGTACAGTGGGTGGTATTTTGGGACGTGATGGTTACTATATAGTGGGTGGTATGTCGTTGTGTGATGGTTACTGTACAATTGGAATTATGTTTGGTCATTGTGTTTACTGTACAGTGGGAGGTATGTCGGGGAGTGATGGTTTCTGTACAGTGGGAGATATGACGGGCTGTGATGGTTACTGTACAGTGGGGGGTATGTCGGGCCGTGACGGTTACTGTACAGTGGGAGGTATGTCGGGATGTGATGATTACTGTACAGTGGGAGGTATGTCAGGCCGTGATGGTTACTGTACAGTGGGAGGTATGTCGGGCCGTGACGGTTACTGTACATTGGGAGGTATGTCGGGCCGTGATGGTTAATGTACAGTGGGAGGTATGTCGGGGTGTGATGGTTACTGTACAGTGGGAGAAATGTCAGGCCGTGATGGTTACTGTACAGTGGAAGATATGTCGGGGTGTGATAGTAACAGTACAGTCGGAGGTATGTCGTTCCATGATGGTTACTATACAGTGGGAGGTATGTCGGGCCGTGACGGTTACTGTACAGTGGGAGGTATGTCGGTCCGTGATGGTTACTGTACAGTGGGAGGTATGTCGGGGTGTGATAGTTAGTGCACAGTGGGAGGTATGTCGGGCCGTGATGATTACTATATATTGGGAGGTATGTCGGGGTGTGATTGTTACAGTACAGTGGGAGGTACGTCTGGCTGTGATGGTTACTATACATTGGGAGGTATGTCGGACCGTGATGGTTACTGTACAGTGGGAGGTATGTTGGGCCGTGATGGTTACTGTACTGTGGGAGGTATTTCGGGCCGTGATGGTTAATGTACAGTGGGAGGTATGTCGGACCGTGATGGTTACTGTACAGTGGGAGGTATATAGGGGTGTGATGGTTAATGTACAGTGGGAGGTATGTCGCGGTGTGTTGGTTACTGTACAGTGGGAGGTATGTCGGGCCGTCAGGTTTATTGTACAGTGGGAGGTATGTCGTGCCACGATGGTTACTATACAGTGGGAGGTATGTCAGGCCGTGACAGTTACTGTACAGTGGGAGGTATGTCGGGCCGTGATGGTTACTATATATTGGGAGGTATGTCGGGTGTGATCGTTACTCTACAGTGGGAGGGATCTCGGGCCGTGATGGTTACGGTACAGTGGGAGGTACGTCAGGCTGTGATGCTTACTGTATAGTGGGAGGTATGTCGTGGTGTGATGGTTACTGTACAGTGGGAAGTATGTTTGGCCATTGTGTTTACTGTACAGTGGGAGGTATGTCGGGGTGTGATGGTTACTGTACAGTGGGAGGTATGACGGGCTGTGATGGTTACTGTACAGTGGGCGGTATGTCGGGCCGTGACGATTACTGTACAGTGGGAGGTATGTCGGGGTGTGATGGTTACTGTACAGTGGGAGGTATGTCAGGCCGTGATGGTTACTGTGCAGTGGAATGTATGTCGGGGTGTGATAGTAACAGTACATTCGGAGGTATGTTGTTCCATGATGGTTACTATACCGTGGGAGGTATGTCGGGCCGTGATGGTTACTGTACAGTGGGAGGTATGTCGGGCCGTGACGGTTACTGTACAGTGGGAGGCATGTCGGTCCGTGATGGGTACTGTACAGTGGGTGGTATGTCGGGCCGTGATGCTTACTATATATTGGGAGGTATGTCGGGGTGTGATTGTTACAGTACAGTGGGAGTTATGTCTGGCCGTGATGGTTACTGTACAGTGGGAGGTATGTCGGGCCGTGATGGTTAATGTAGAGTGGGAGGTATGTCGGACCGTGATGGTTACTGTACAGTGGGATGTATGTCGGGGTGTGATAGTTACTGTACAGTGGGAAGTATGTCGGGCCGTGATGGTTACGGTACAGTGGGAGGTATGTCGGGCCGTGATGGTTACTGTACAGTGGGAGGTATGGCGGGCCATGATGGTTAATGTAGAGTGGGAGGTATGTCGGACCGTAATGGTTACTGTACAGTGGTATGTATGTCGGGGTGTGATAGTTACTGTACAGTGGGAGGTATGTCGGGCAGTGATGGTTACGGTACAGTGGAAGGTATGTCGGGGTGTGATAGTAACAGTACAGTCGGAGGTATGTCGTTCCATGATGGTTACTCTACCGTGGGAGGTATGTCGGGCCGTGATGGTTACTGTACAGTGGGAGGTATGTCGGGCCGTGACGGTTACTGTACAGTGGGAGGTATGTCGGTCCGTGATGGTTACTGTACAGTGGGAGGTATGTCGTGTTTTGATAGTAACAGTACAGTTCGAGGTATGTCGTTCCATGATGGTTACTATACCGTGGGAGGTATGTCGGGCCGTGATGTTTACTGTACAGTGGGAGGTATGTCGGGCCGTGATGGTTACTGTACAGTGGGAGGTATGTCGGGCCGTGATGCTTACTATATATTGGGAGGTATGTCGGGGTGTGATTGTTACAGTACAGTGGGAGGTATGTCTGGCCGTGATGGTTACTGTACAGTGGGAGGTATGTCGGGCCGTGATGGTTAATGTATAGTGGGAGGTATGTCGGACCGTGATGGTTACTGTACAGTGGGATGTATGTCGGGGTGTGATAGTTACTGTACAGTGGGAGGTATGTCGCGCCGTGATGGTTACGGTACAGTGGGAGGTATGTCGGGCCGTGATGGTTACTGTACAGTGGGAGGTATGTCGGGCCATGATGGTTAATGTAGAGTGGGAGGTATGTCGGACCGTGATGGTTATCTACAGTGGTATGTATGTCGGGGTGTGATAGTTACTGTACAGTGGGAGGTATGTCGGGCCGTGATGGCTACGGTACAGTGGGAGTTATGTCGGTCCGTGATGGTTACTGTACAGTGGGAGGTATGTCGGGGTGTGATAGTAACAGTACAGTCGGAGGTATGTCGTTCCATGATGGTTACTATGCAGTGGGAGGTATGTCGGGCCGTGATGGTTACTATACAGTGGGAGGTATGTCGGGCCGTGACGGTTACTGTACAGTGGGAGGTATGTCGGTCCGTGATGGTTACTATATATTGGGAGGTATGTCGGGGTGTGATTGTTACAGTACAGTGGGAGGTATGTCTGGCCGTGATGGTTACTATACATTGGGAGGTATGTAGGGCCGTGATGGTTACTGTACAGTGGGAGCTATGTCGGGCCGTGATGGTTAATGTACAGTGGGAGGTATGTCGGACCGTGATGGTTAATGTACAGTGGGAGGTATGTGGGACCGTGATGGTTACTGTACAGTGGGAGGTATGTAGGGGTGTGATGGTTAATGTACAGTGGGAGGTATGTCGGGGTGTGTTGGTTACTGTACAGTGGGAGGTATGTCGGGCCATCGTGTTGATTGTACAGTGGGAGGTATGTTGTGCCGCGATGGTTACTATACAGTGGGAGGTATGTCAGGCCGTGACGGTTACTGTACAGTGGGAGGTATGTCGGACCGTGATGGTTACTGTACAGTGGGAGGAATGTCGGGCCGTGATGGTTAGTGTACAGTGGGAGGTATGTCGGTTTGTGATGGTTACTGTAGAGTGGGAGGTGTGGCAGGCCGTAATGGTTACTGTACAGTGGGAGGTATTTCGGGCTGTGATTGTTACGGTACAGTGTAAGATACATCTGGACGTGATGGTTAATGTACATTTGGAGGTATGTCGGGCCGTGATGGTTAATGTACAGTGGGAGGTATGTCACTCCTTGATGGTTACTGTACAGTGAGAGGCATGTCGGGCCGGGATGGTTAGTTCACAGTGGGAGGTATGTCGGGGTGTGATGGTTACTGTACAGTGGCAGGTATGTCGGGCCGTTATGGTTACTGCACAGTTGGAGGTATGTCGGGGTGTGATGGTTACAGTACAGTGGGAGATATGTCGGGGTGTTATGGTTACTGGACAGTGGGAGGTCTGTAGGTATGTGATAGTTGCTGCACAGTGGGCGGTATGTCGGGCTGTGATGGTTACTGAACAGTGGGAGGTATGTCGCGGTGTGATGGTTACTGTCCAGTTGGAGGTATGTCAGGCCGTGATGGTTACTGTACAGTGGGAGGTATGTCGGGCCGTGATGGTTACGGTACAGTGGAAGGTATGTCGGGGTGTGATAGTAACAGTAGAGTCGGAGGTATGTCGTTCCATGATGGTTACTATACAGTGGGAGGTATGTCGGGCCGTGATGTTTACTGTACAGTGGGAGGTATGTCGGGCCGTGACGGTTACTGTACAGTGGGAGGTATGTCGGGTCGTGATGGTTACTGTACAGTGGGAGGTATGTCGGACCGTGATGGTTACTGTACAGTGGGAGGTATGTTGGGCCGTGATGGTTACTGTACTGTGGGAGGTATTTCGGGCCGTGATGGTTAATGTACAGTGGGAGGTATGTCGGACCGTGATGGTTACTGTACAGTGGGAGGTATATAGGGGTGTGATGGTTAATGTACAGTGGGAGGTATGTCGTGCCGCGATGGTTACTATACAGTGGGAGGTATGTCAGGCCGTGACAGTTACTGTACAGTGGGAGGTATGTCGGGCCGTGATGGTTACTATATATTGGGAGGTATGTCGTGTGTGATCGTTACTCTACAGTGGGAGGGATGTCGGGCCGTGATGGTTACGGTACAGTGGGAGGTACGTCAGGCTGTGATGCTTACTGTATAGTGGGAGGCATGTCGTGGTGTGATGGTTACTGTACAGTGGGAAGTATGTTTGGCCATTGTGTTTACTGTACAGTGGGAGGTATGTCGGGGTGTGATGGTTACTGTACAGTGGGAGGTATGACGGGCTGTGATGGTTACTGTACAGTGGGCGGTATGTCGGGCCGTGACGATTACTGTACAGTGGGAGGTATGTCGGGGTGTGATGGTTACTGTACAGTGGGAGGTATGTCAGGCCGTGATGGTTACTGTGCAGTGGAAGGTATGTCGGGGTGTGATAGTAACAGTACAGTCGGAGGTATGTCGTTCCATGATGGTTACTATACCGTGGGAGCGATGTCGGGCCGTGATGGTTACTATACAGTGGGAGGTATGTCGGGCCGTGACGGTTACTGTACAGTGGGAGGTATGTCGGTCCGTGATGGTTACTGTACAGTGGGAGGTATGTCGGGGTTTGATAGTAACAGTACAGTCGGAGGTATGTCGTTCAATGATGGTTACTATACCGTGGGAGGTATGTCGGGCCGTGATGGTTACTGTATAGTGGGAGGTATGTCGGGCCGTGACGGTTACTGTACAGTGGGAGGCATGTCGGTCCGTGATGGTTACTGTACAGTGGGTGGTATGTCGGGCCGTGATGCTTTCTATATATTGGGAGGTATGTCGGGGTGTGATTGTTACAGTACAGTGGGAGTTATGTCTGGCCGTGATGGTTACTGTACAGTGGGAGGTATGTCGGGCCGTGATGGTTAATGTAGAGTGGGAGGTATGTCGGACCGTGATGGTTACTGTACAGTGGGATGTATGTCGGGGTGTGATAGTTACTGTACAGTGGGAAGTATGTCGGGCCGTGATGGTTACGGTACAGTGGGAGGTATGTCGGGCCGTGATGGTTACTGTATAGTGGGAGGTATGTCGGGCCGTGACGGTTACTGTACAGTGGGAGGCATGTCGGTCCGTGATGGTTACTGTACAGTGGGTGGTATGTCGGGCCGTGATGCTTTCTATATATTGGGAGGTATGTCGGGGTGTGATTGTTACAGTACAGTGGGAGTTATGTCTGGCCGTGATGGTTACTGTACAGTGGGAGGTATGTCGGGCCGTGATGGTTAATGTAGAGTGGGAGGTATGTCGGACCGTGATGGTTACTGTACAGTGGGATGTATGTCGGGGTGTGATAGTTACTGTACAGTGGGAAGTATGTCGGGCCGTGATGGTTACGGTACAGTGGGAGGTATGTCGGGCCGTGATGGTTACTGTACAGTGGGAGGTATGGCGGGCCGTGATGGTTAATGTAGAGTGGGAGGTATGTCGGACCGTAATGGTTACTGTACAGTGGTATGTATGTCGGGGTGTGATAGTTACTGTACAGTGGGAGGTATGTCGGGCCGTGATGGTTTCGGTACAGTGGAAGGTATGTCGGGGTGTGATAGTAACAGTACAGTCGGAGGTATGTCGTTCCATGATGGTTACTCTACCGTGGGAGGTATGTCGGGCCGTGATGGTTACTGTACAGTGGGAGGTACGTCGGGCCGTGACGGTTACTGTACAGTGGGAGGTATGTCGGTCCGTGATGGTTACTGTACAGTGGGAGGTATGTCGGGGTTTGTTAGTAACAGTACAGTCGGAGGTATGTCGTTCCATGATGGTTACTATACCGTGGGAGGTATGTCGGGCCGTGATGGTTACTGTACAGTGGGAGGTATGTCGGGCCGTGACGGTTACTGTACAGTGGGAGGTATGTCGGTCCGTGATGGTTACTGTACAGTGGAAGGTATGTCGGGCCGTGATGCTTACTATATATTGGGAGGTATGTCGGGGTGTGATTGTTACAGTACAGTGGGAGGTATGTCTGGCCGTGATGGTTACTGTACAGTGGGAGGTATGTCGGGCCGTGATGGTTAATGTAGAGTTGGAGGTATGTCGGACCGTGATGGTTACTGTACAGTGGGATGTATGTCGGGGTGTGATAGTTACTGTACAGTGGGAGGTATGTCGGGCCGTGATGGTTACGGTACAGTGGGAGGTATGTCGGGCCGTGATGGTTACTGTACAGTGGGAGGTATGTCGGTCCATGATGGTTAATGTAGAGTGGGAGGTATGTCGGACCGTGATGATTACTCTACAGTGGTATGTATGTCGGGGTGTGATAGTTACTGTACAGTGCGAGGTATGTCGGGCCGTGATGGCTACGGTACAGTGGGAGGTATGTCGGTCCGTGATGGTTACTGTACAGTGGGAGGTATGTCGGGCCGTGATGGTTACTGTACAGTGGGAGGTATGTCGGGCCGTGATGGTTAATATACAGTGGGAGGTATGTCGGGGTGTGATGGTTACTCTACAGTGGAAGATATGTCGGGGTGTGATGGTTACTGTACAGTGGGAGGTATGTCGGTCCGTGATGGTTACTATATATTGGGAGGTATGTCGGGGTGTGATTGTTACAGTACAGCGGGAGGTATGTCTGGCCGTGATGGTTACTATACATTGGGAGGTATGTAGGGCCGTGATGGTTACTGTACAGTGGGAGGTATGTCGGGCCGTGATGGTTAATGTACAGTGGGAGGTATGTCGGACCGTGATGGTTAATGTACAGTGGGAGGTATGTGGGACCGTGATGGTTACTGTACAGTGGGAGGTATGTAGGGGTGTGATGGTTAATGTACAGTGGGAGGTATGTCGGCGTGTGTTGGTTACTGTACAGTGGGAGGTATGTCGGGCCGTCATGTTGATTGTACAGTGGGAGGTATGTTGTGCCGCGATGGTTACTATACAGTGGGAGGTATGTCAGGCCGTGACGGTTACTGTACAGTGGGAGGTATGTCGGACCGTGATGGTTACTGTACAGTGGGAGGAATGTCGGGCCGTGATGGTTAGTGTTCAGTGGGATGTATGTCGGTTTGTGATGGTTACTGTAGAGTGGGAGGTGTGGCAGGCCGTGATGGTTACTGGACAGTGGGAGTTATTTCGGGCTGTGATTGTTACGGTACAGTGTAAGATACATCTGGACGTGATGGTTAATGTACATTTGGAGGTATGTCGGGCCGTGATGGTTAATGTACAGTGGGAGGTATGTCACTCCTTGATGGTTACTGTACAGTGAGAGGCATGTCGGGCCGGGATGGTTAGTTCACAGTGGGAGGTATGTCGGGGTGTGATGGTTACTGTAGAGTGGCAGGTATGTCGGGCCGTTATGGTTACTGCACAGTTGGAGGTATGTCGGGGTGTGATGGTTACAGTACAGTGGGAGATATGTCGGGGTGTGATGGTTACTGGACAGTGGGAGGTCTGTAGGTATGTGATAGTTGCTGCACAGTGGGCGGTATGTCGGGCTGTGATGGTTACTGAACAGTGGGAGGTATGTCGGGGTGTGATGGTTACTGTGCAGTTGGAGGTATGTCAGGCCGTGATGGTTACTGTACAGTGGAATGTATGTCGGGGTGTGATAGTAACAGTACAGTCGGAGGTATGTCGTTCCATGATGGTTACTATACAGTGGGAGGTATGTCGGGCCGTGATGTTTACTGTACAGTGGGAGGTATGTCGGGCCGTGACGGTTACTGTACAGTGGGAGGTATGTCGGGTCGTGATGGTTACTGTACAGTGGGAGGTATGTCGGGCCGTGATGGTTACTGTACAGTGGGAGGGATGTCGGGTTGTGATAGTTACTGTACAGTGGGAGGTATGTCGGGCCGTGATGGTTACTATATATTGCGAGGTATGTCAGGGTGTGATCGTTACTCTACAGTGGGACGGATCTCGGGCCGTGATTGTTACTGTACAGTGGAAGTTATGTCGGGTCGTGATGATTACTGTGCAGTGGGAGGTATGTCGGGCCGTGATGGTTACTGTGCAGTGGGAGGAATGTCGGGACATGATGGTTACTGTACAGTGGGAAAGATGTCGGGGTGTGATAGTAACTGTACAGTCGGAGGTATGTCGGGCCGTGATGGTTACTGTACAGTGCGGGGTATTTCGGGCCGTGATGGTTACTGTACAGTGGGAGGTATGTCGGGATGTGATAGTAACAGTACAGTCGGAGGTATGTCCTTCCATGATGGTTACTGTACAGTGGGAGGTATGTCGGGCCGTGATGGTTACTGTACAGTGGGAGGCATGTCAGGCCGTGATGGTTACTGTACAGTGGAAGGTATGTCGGGGTGTGATAGTAACAGTACAGTCGGAGGTATGTCGTTCCATGATGGTTACTACACAGTGGGAGGTATGTCGGGCCGTGATGGTTACTGTACAGTGGGAGGTATGTCGGGCCGTGATGGTTACTGTACAGTGAGATGTATGTCGGGGTGTGATAGTTACTGTACAGTGGGAGGTATGTCGGGCCGTGATGGTTACGGTACAGTGGGAGGTATGTCGGGCCGTGATGGTTACTGTACAGTGGGAGGTATGTCGGGCCGTGATGGTTAATGTAGAGTGGGAGGTATGTCGGACCGTAATGGTTACTGTACAGTGGTATGTATGTCGGGGTGTGATAGTTACTGTTCAGTGGGAGGTATGTCGGGCCGTGATGGTTACGGTACAGTGGAAGGTATGTCGGGGTGTGATAGTAACAGTACAGTCGGAGGTATGTCGTTCCATGATGGTTACTCTACCGTGGGAGGTATGTCGGGCCGTGATGGTTACTGTACAGTGGGAGGTATGTCGGGCCGTGACGGTTACTGTACAGTGGGAGGTATGTCGGTCCGTGATGGTTACTGTACAGTGGGAGGTATGTCGGGCCGTGATGGTTAATGTAGAGTGGGAGGTATGTCGGACCGTGATGGTTACTGTACAGTGGGATGTATGTCGGGCCGTGATGGTTAATGTAGAGTGGGAGGTATGTCGGACCGTGATGGTTACTGTACAGTGGGTTGTATGTCGGGCCGTGATGGTTAATGTAGAGTGGGAGGTATGTCGGACCGTGATGGTTACTGTACAGTGGGATGTATGTCGGGGTGTGATAGTTACTGTACAGTGGGATGTATGTCAGACCGTGATGGTTACGGTACAGTGGGAGGTATGTCGTTCCGTGATGGTTACTGTACAGTGGGAGGTATGTCGGGCCATGATGGTTAATGTAGAGTGGGAGGTATGTCGGACCGTGATGGTTACTCTACAGTGGTATGTATGTCGGCGTGTGATAGTTACTGTACAGTGGGAGGTATGTCGGGCCGTGATGGTTACTGTACAGAGGGAGGTATGTCGGGCCGTGATGGTTACTGTACAGTGGGAGGTATGTCGGGGTGTGATAGTAACAGTACAGTCGGAGGTATGTCGTTCCATGATGGTTACTATACAGTGGGAGGTATGTCGGGCCGTGATGGTTACTATACAGTGGGAGGTATGTCGGGCCGTGATGGTTACTGTACAGTGGGAGGTATTTCGCGCCGTGATGGTTACTGTACAGTGGGAGGTATGTCGGGGTGTGATGGTTCCTGTACATTGGGTGGTATGTCGGGGTGTGATGGTTATTGTACAGTGGGAGGTATGTCGGCCAGTGATGGTTACTGTACAGCGGGTGGAATGTCGGGACATGATGGTTACTGTACAGTGGGAGGTACGTCGGCGTGTGATGGTTAGTGTATAGGGGAGGTATGCCGGGGCGTGAGGGTTACTGTACAGTGGGAGGTATGTCGGACCGTGATGGTTACTGTACAGAGGGAGGAATGTCGGGACGTGATGGCTAGTGCACTGTGGGAGGAATGTCGGGGAGTGATGGTTACTGTACAGTGGGAGGTATGTCGGGGTGTGATGGTTACTGTACATTGGGAAGTATGTCAGACCGTGACGGTTACTGTACAGTAGGATGTATGTCGGGCCGTGGTGGTTACTGTACAGTGGGAGGTATGTCGGGGTGCGTTGGTTACTGTACAGTGGGAGTTATGTCGGGGTGTGATGGTTACTGTACAGTGGAAGGAATGTCGGGACGTGATGGTTAATGTACAGTGGGAGGTATGTCGGGCTGTGATGGTTACTGTACATTGGGAAGTTAGTCGGGAGGTGATGGTTAATGTGCAGTGGGAGGTATGTCGGGCTGTGATGGTTACGGTACATTGGGAAGTTAGTCGGGAGGTGGTGGTTAATGTGCAGTGGGAGGTATGTCGTGCTGTGATAGTTACTGTAAAGTGGGAGGTATGTTGGCTTGTGATGGTTACTATACCTTGGGACGTATGTTGGGGTGTGATGGTTACTGTACAGTGGGGGTTATGTCGAGACTTGATGGTTAGTGTACAGTGGGAGGTATGTTGGGGTGTGATGGTTACTGTGCAGTGGGAGGTATGTCGGGCCGTAATGGTTACTGTACAGTGTGAGGTATGTCGCACCGTGATGGTTGCTGTACAGTGGGAGGTATGTCGGGGTGTGATGGTTACGGTACAGTGGGAGGTATGTCGATCCGTCATGGTAACTGTACAGTGGGAGGTATATCGGGGTGTGATGGTTACTGGACAATGGGACGTATATCGGGCTGTGATGGTTATTCTACAGTGGGAGATATGTTGGTGTGTGATGGTTACTGTACAGTGGGAGATATGTCGGGCCGTGATAGTTACTGTATAGTGGGAGGTATGTTGGGGTGTGAGGGTTACTGTACAGTGGGAGTTATGTCGGACCGTGACGGTTACTATACAGTGTGAGGTATGTCGGGCCGTGATGGTTACTGTACAATGGGACGTATGTCGGGGTGTGATGGTTACTGTAGAGTGGGGGGTATGTCGAGACGTGATGGTTAATGTACAGTGGGAGGTATGTCTGGGAGTGGTGGTTAATGTACAGTGGGAGGTATGTCTGGGAGTGATGGTTACTGTACAGTGGGAGGTATGTCGGACCGTCATGGTTACTGTACAGTGGGAGGTATGCCGGGGTGTAATGGTTACTGTACAGTGGGAGATATGTCGGGCCGTCATGGTTACTGTACAATGGGAGGTATGTCGGGGTGTAATGGTTACTGTACAGTGGGAGGTATGTCGGGGTGTAATGGTTACTGTACAGTGGGAGATATGTCGGACCGTGATCGTTACTGTACAGTGGGAGGTATGTCTGGTTGTGATGGTTACTGTACAGTGAGAGGGATGTCGGGCCTTGATGGTTACTGTACAGTGGGAGGAATGTCGGGCTGTGGTGTTTACTGTACATTGGGAGGTATGTCGGAGTGTGTTGGTTACTGTACAGTGGGAGGTATGCCTGGTTGTGATGGTTACTGTACAGTGAGAGGGATGTCGGGCCTTGATGGTTACTGTACAGTGGGAGCAATGTCGGGCTGTGGTGTTTACTGTACATTGGGAGGTATGTCGGGGTGTGTTGGTTACTGTACAGTTGGAGGTATGTCGGTGTGTGATTGCTACTGTACAGTGGGAGGTATGTCGGGCCGTGATGGTTACTGTACAGTGGGGGGAATGTCGGGCCGTGATGGTTGCTGCACAGTGGGAGGTATGTCGGGGTGTGATAGTTTCTGTACAGTGGGAGGGATGTCGGGCCGTGAAGGTTACTTTACAGTGGGAGGGATGTCGGGCCGTGATGGTTACTGTACAGTGGGAAGTATGTCGGGGTGTGATTGTTACTGTGCAGTGGTAGGTATGTCGGGCCGTGATGATTACTGTATAGTGGGAGGTATGTCGGGGTGTGATGGTTACTGTACAGTGGGAGGTATGGCAGGCCGTGATGGTTACTGTACAGTGGGAGGTATTTCGGGCCGTGATGGTTATTGTACAGTAGGAGGTATATCGGACAGTGATGGTTACTGTACAGTGGGAGGAATGTCGGTTCTTGATGGTTAATGTACAGTGGGAGGTATGTCGGGCCGTGATGGTTACTGTACAGTGGGAGGTATGTCGGGCCGTGTTGGTTACTGTATAGGGGGAGGTATGTCGGGGTGCGTGGGTTACTGTACAGTGGGAGGTATGTCGGACCGTGACGGTTACTGTACAGTGGGAGTTATGTCGGTGTGTGATGGTTACTGTACAGTGGGAGATATGTCAGGGTATGATGGTTACTGTACAGTGGGAAGTATGTCGGTCCGTGATGGTTACTCTTTAGTGGGAGGTATGTCGGTGTGTGAGGGTTACTGTACAGAGGGACGTATGTCGGACCGTGACAGTTACTGTACAGTGGGAGGTATGTTGGGGTGTGATGGTTACTGTACAGTGGGGGGTATGTCGGGGTGTGATGGTTACTGTACAGTGGAAGGAATGTCGGGACGTGATGGTTAATGTACAGTGGGAGGCATGTCGATCTGTGATGGTTACTGTACATTGGGAAGTTTGTCGGGACGTGATGGTTAATGTACAGTGGGAGGTATGTCGTGCTGTGATAGTTATTGTACAGTGGGAGGTATTTCGGGCCGTGATAGTTACTGTACAGTGGGAGGAATGTCAGCTCTTGATGGTTCATGTACAGTGGGAGGTATGTCGGTGTGTGATGGTTACTGTACAGTGGAAGTTATGTCGGGCCGTGATGGTTACTGTATAGGGGGACGTATGTCGGGGTGCGAGGGTTACTGTGCAGTGGGAGGTATGTCGGGGTGCGAGGGTTACTGTACAGTGGGAGGTATGTCGGGGTGTGATGGTTACTGTACAGTGGTAGGTATGTCGGGCCGTGATGATTACTGTATAGTGGGAGGTATGTCGGGGTGTGATGGTTACTGTACAGTGGGAGGTATGTCGGGGTGTGATGGTTACTGTACAGTGGGAAGTATTTCGGGCCGTGATGGTTATTGTACAGTGGGAGGTATGTCGGACAGTGATGGTTACTGTACAGTGGGAGGAATGTCGGTTCTTGATGGTTAATGTACAGTGGGAGGTATGTCGGGGTGTGATGGTTACTGTACAGTGGGAGGTATGTCGGGCCGTGTTGGTTACTGTATAGGGGCAGGTATGTCGGGGTGCGAGGGTTACTGTACAGTGGGAGGTATGTCAGACCGTGACGGTTACTGTACAGTGGGAGGTATGTCGGTGTGTGATGATTACTGTACAGTGGGAGATATGTCAGGGTGTGATGGTTACTGTACAGTGGGAATTATGTCGGTCCGTGATGGTTACTCTTTAGTGGGAGGTATGTCGGTGTGTGAGGGTTACTGTACAGTGGGACGTATGTCGGAAGGTGACGGTTACTGTACAGTGGGAGGTATGTTGGGGTGTGATGGTTACTGTACAGTGGGGGGTATGTCGGGGTGTGATGGTTACTGTACAGTGGAAGAAATGACGGGACGTGATGGTTAATGTACAGTGGGAAGTATGTCGGGCTGTGATGGTTACTGTACATTGGGAAGTTTGTCGGGACGTGATGGTTAATGTACAGTGGGTGGTATGTCGTGCTGTGATAGTTACTGTACAGTGGGAGGTATTTCGAGCCGTGATAGTTACTGTACAGTGGGAGGAATGTCGGATCTTGATGGTTCATGTACAGTGGGAGGTATGTCGGGGTGTGATGGTTACTGTACAGTGGAAGGTATGTCGGGCGGTGATGGTTACTGTATAGGGGGACGTATGTCGGTGTGCGAGGTTTACTGTGCAGTGGGAGGTATGTCGGGGTGCGAGGGTTACTGTACAGTGGGAGGTATGTCGGGCCGTGATGGTTATTGTATACGGGGTGGTATGTCGGGGTGCCAGGGTGACTGTACAGTGGGAGGTATGTCGGACCGTGACGGTTACTGTACAGTGGGAGGTATGTCGGGATGTGATGGTTGCTGCACAGTGGGAGGGATGTCGGGCCGTGATGGTTACTTTACAGTGGGAGGGATGTCGGGCCGTGACGGTTAATGTACAGTGGGAGGTATGTTGGGGTGTGATGGTTACTGTACAGTGGGGGGTATGTCGGGGTGTGATAGTTACTGTACAGTGGGAAGTATGTCGGTCCGTGATGGTTACTGTTCAGTGGGAGGTATGTCGGTGTGTGTGGTTTACTGTACAGTGGGACGTATGTCGGACCGTGACGGTTCCTGTACAGTGGGAGGTATGTCGGGCCGTGATGGTTACTGTACAGTGGAAGGTATGTCGGGGTGTGATGGTTACTGTACAGTGGGAGGTTTGTCTGGGTGTGATGGTTACTGTACAGTGGAAAGTATGTCAGGCCGAGACGGTTACTGTACAGTGGGAGGTATGTCGGGCCGTGATGTTTACTGTACAGTGGGAGGTATGTCGGGGTGTGATGGTTACTGTACAGTGGGAGGTATGTCGGACCGTCATGGTTACTGTACAGTGGGAGTTATGTCGGAACATGATGGCTACTGTAAAGTGGCAGGTATGTCGGGGTGTGATGGTTACTGCGCAGTGGGAGGTATATCAGGCCGCGATGTATATTGTACAGTGGGAGGAATGTCGGGCCGTGATGGTTACTGTTCAGTGGGAGGTATGGCGGGGTGTTATGATTACTGTACAGTGGGAGGTATGTCAGGGTGTGATGGTTACTGCACAGTGATAGGTATATCGGGCCGTGATGGTTACTGTTCAATGAGAGGTATGTCGAGGTGTGATGGTTACTGTTAAGTGGGAGGTATGTCGGGGTGTGATGGTTACTGTACAGTGGGAGGTATGTCGGGCTGTGATGGTTACTGTACAGTGGAAGGTATGTCGGGACGTGATGGTTAATGTACAGTGAGAGGTATGTTGGGTTGTGATGGTTACTGTGCAGTGGGAGGTATGTTGGGGAGTGATGGTTACTGTACAGTGGGAGGTATGTTGGACTGTGATGGTTACTGTACAATGGGAGGTATGTCGGACAGTGATGGGTACTGTACAGTGGGAGGTATGTCGGGGTGTGATGGTTACTGTACAGTGGGAGGTATGTCGGACAGTGATGGTTACTGTACAGTGGGAGGAATGTCGGTTCTTAATGGTTAATGTACAGTGGGAGGTATGTCGGGGTGTGATGGTTACTGTACAGTGGGAGATATGTCTGGGAGTGATGGTTACTGTACAGTGGAAGGAATGTCGGGACGTGATGGTTAATGTACAGTGGGAGGTATGTCGTGATGTGATAGTTACCGTACAGTGGGAGGTATTTCGGGCCGTGATGGTTGCTGCACAGTGGGAGGTATGTCGGGGCGTGATAGTTTCTGTACAGTGGGAGGGATGTCGGGCCGTGAAGGTTACTTTACAGTGGGAGGTGTGTCGGGGTGTGATGGTTACTGTACAGTGGGAAGTATGTCGGGCCGTGATGGTTACTGTATAGGGGAAGGTGTGTCGGGGTGAGAGGGTTACTGTACAGTGGGAGTTATTTCGGACCGTGACGGTTACTGTACAGTGGGAGGTATGTCGGGGGGTGATGGTTACTGAACAGTGGGAATTATGTCGGTCCGTGAATGTTACTATTTAGTGGGAGGTATGTCGGTGTATGATGGTTACTGTACAGTGGAAGGTATGTCGGGCCGTGATGGTTACTGTATAGGGGGAGGTATGTCGGGATGCGAGGGTTATTGTGCAGTGGGAGGTATGTCGGGGTGCGAGGGTTACTGTACAGTGGGAGGTATGTCGGGGTGTGATGGTTACTGTACAGTGGGAGGTATGTCGGATCGTGACGGTTACTGTACAGTGGGAGGTATTTCGGGGTGTGATGGTTACTGTACAGTGGGAGATATGTCGGGGTGTGATGGTTACTGTACAGTGGGAAGTATGTCGGGCCGTGATGGTTATTGTATAGGGGGTGGTATGTCGGGGTGCGAGGGTTACTGTACAGTGGGAGGTATGTCGGAAATTGACGGTTACTGTACAGTGGGAGGTATGTCGGGATGTGATGGTTGCTGCACAGTGGGAGGGATGTCGGGCCGTGATGGTTACTTTACAGTGGGAGGGATGTCGGGCCGTGACGGTTAATGTACAGTGGGAGGTATGTTGGGGTGTGATGGTTACTGTACAGTGGGGCGTATGTCGGGTTGTGATAGTTACTGTACAGTGGGAAGTATGTCGGTCCGTGATGGTTACTGTTCTGTGGGAGGTATGTCGGTGTGTGAGGGTTACTGTACAGTGGGACGTATGTCGGACCGTGACGGTTCCTGTACAGTGGGAGGTATGTCGGGCTGTGATGTTTATTGTACAGTGGGAGGTATGTCGTGGTGTGATGGTTACTGTACAGTGGGAGGTATGTCTGGGAGTGATGGTTACTGTACAGTGGAAGGAATGTCGGGACGTGATGGTTAATGTACATTGGGAGGTATGTCGTGCTGTGATGGTTACTGTACAGTGGGAGGTTTGTCTGGGTGTGATGGTTACTGTACAGTGGAAAGTATGTCAGGCCGAGACGGTTACTGTACAGTGGGAGGTATGTCGGGCCGTGATGTTTATTGTACAGTGGGAGGTATGTCGTGGTGTGATGGTTATTGTACAGTGGGAGGTATGTCGGGGTGTGATGGTTACTGTACAGTGGGAGGTATGTCGGGGTGCGAGGGTTACTGTACAGTGGGAGGTATGTCGGACCGTGACGGTTACTGTACAGTGGGAGGTATGTCGGTGTGTGATGATTACTGTACAGTGGGAGATATGTCAGGGTGTGATGGTGACTGTACAGTGGGAAGTATGTCGTTCCGTGATGGTTACTCTTTAGTGGAAGGTATGTCGGTGTGTGAGGGTTACTGTACAGAGGGACGTATGTCGGACCGTGACAGTTACTGTACAGTGGGAGGTATGTTGGGGTGTTATGGTTACTGTACAGTGGGGGGTATGTCGGGGTGTGATGGTTACAGTACAGTGGAAGGAATGTCGGGACGTGATGGTTAATGTACAGTGGGAGGTATGTCGTGCTGTGATAGTTACTGTACAGTGGGAGCAATGTCGGGTCTTGATGGTTCATGTACAGTGGGAGGTATGTCGGGGTGTGATGGTTACTGTACAGTGGAAGGTATGTCGGGCCGTGATGGTTACTGTATAGGGGGACGTATGTCGGGGTGCGAGGGTTACTGTGCAGTGGGAGGTATGTCGGTGTGCGAGGGTTACTGTATAGGGGAAGGTGTGTCGGGGTGCGAGGGTTACTGTACAGTGGGAGGTATGTCGGACCGTGATGGTTACTGTACAGTGGGAGGTATGTCGGGGTGTGATGGTTACTGTACAGTGGGAAGTATGTCGGTCCGTGATGGTTACTATTTAGTGGGAGGTATGTCGGTGTGTGATGGTTACTGTACAGTGGAAGGTATGTCGGGCCGTGATGGTTACTGTACAGAGGGAGGTATGTCGGGGTGTGATGGTTACTGTAGAGTGGGAGGTATGTCGGGGTGCGAGTGTTACTGTACAGTGGGAGGTATGTCGGACCGTGACAGTTACTGTACAGTGGGAGGTATTTCGGGGTGTGATGGTTACTGTACAGTGGGAGATATGTCGGGGTGTGATGGTTACTGTACAGTGGGAAGTATGTCGGGCCGTGATGGTTTTTGTATAGGGGGTGGTATGTCGGGGTGCGAGGGTTACTGTACAGTGGGAGGTATGTCGGACCGTGACGGTTACTGTACAGTGGGAGGTATGTCGGGATGTGATGGTTGCTGCACAGTGGGAGGGATGTCGGGCCGTGATGGTTACTTTACAGTGGAGGGATGACGGGCCGTGACGGTTAATGTACAGTGGGAGGTATGTTGGGGTGTGATGGTTACTGTACAGTGGGGGGTATGTCGGGGTGTGATAGTTACTGTACAGTGGGAAGTATGTCGGTCCGTGATGGTTACTGTTCAGTGGGGGGTATGTCGGTGTGTGAGGGTTACTGTACAGTGGGACGTATGTCGGACTGTGACGGTTCCTGTACAGTGGGAGGTATGTCGGGCCGTGATGGTTACTGTACAGTGGAAGGTATGTCGGGGTGTGATGGTTACTGTACAGTGGGAGGTTTGTCTGGGTGTGATGGGTACTGTACAGTGGGAAGTATGTCGGTCCGTGATGGTTACTGTACAGTGGGAGTTATGTCGGAACATGATGTTTACTGTAAAGTGGCAGGTATGTCGGGGTGTGATGGTTACTGCACAGTGGGAGGTATATCAGGCCGTGATGGATATTGTACAGTGGGAGGAATGTCGGGCCGTCATGGTTACTGTTCAGTGGGAGGTATGTCGGGGTGTTATGATTACTGTACAGTGGGAGGTATGTCGGGGTGTGATGGTTACTGCACAGTGATAGGTATATCGGGCCGTGATGGTTACTATACAGTGGGAGCTATGTCGGGGTGTGATGGTTACTGCACACTGGTAGGTATATCGGGCCGTGATGGTTACTGTACAATGAGAGGTATGTCGAGGTGTGATGGTTACTGTACAGTGGGAGCTATGTCGGGGTGTGATGGTTAATGTACAGTGAGAGGTATGTTGGGGAGTGATGGTTACTGTACAGTGGGAGGTATGTTGGACTTTGATGGTTACTGTACAATGGGAGGTATGTCGGACGGAGATGGTTACTCTACAGTGGGAGGTATGTCGGGGTGTGATGGTTACTGTACAGTGGGATGTATGTTGGACAGTGATGGTTACTGTACAGTGTGAGGAATGTCGGTTCATAATGGTTAATGTACAGTGGGAGGTATGTCGGGGTGAGATGGTTACTCTACAGTGGGAGGTATGTCTGGGAGTGATGGTTACTGTACAGTGGAAGGAATGTCGGGACGTGATGGTTAATGTACAGTGGGAGGTATGTCGTGCTGTGATAGTTACCGTACAGTGGGAGGTATTTCGGGCCTGATGCTTGCTGCACAGTGGGAGGTATGTCGGGGCGTGATAGTTTCTGTACAGTGGGAGGGATGTCGGGCCGTGAAGGTTACTTTACAGTGGGAGGTGTGTCGGGATGTGATGGTTACTGTACAGTGGGAAGTATGTCGGGCCGTGATGGTCACTGTATAGGGGAAGGTGTGTCGGGGTGCGAGGGTTACTGTACAGTGGAAGGTATGTCGGACCGTGACGGTTACTGTACAGTGGGAGGTATGTCGGGGTGTGATGGTTACTGTGCAGTGGGAAGTATGTCGGTCCGTGATGGTTACTATTTAGTGGGAGGTATGTCGGTGTGTGATGGTTACTCTACAGTGGAAGGTATGTCTGGGAGTGATGGTTACTGTACAGTGGAAGGAATGTCGGGACGTGATGGTTAATGTACAGTGGCAGGTATGTCGTGCTGTGATAGTTACCGTACAGTGGGAGGTATTTCGGGCCGTGATGGTTGCTGCACAGTGGGAGGTATGTCGGGGCGTGATAGTTTCTGTACAGTGGGAGGGATATCGGGCCGTGAAGGTTACTTTACAGTGGGAGGTGTGTCGGGGTGTGATGGTTACTGTACAGTGGGAAGTATGTCGGGCCGTGATGGTTACTGTATAGGGGAAGGTGTGTCGGGGTGCGAGGGTTACTGTACAGTGGGAGGTATGTCGGACCGTGACGGTTACTGTACAGTGGGAGGTATGTCGGGGTGTGATGGTTACTGTACAGTGGGAAGTATGTCGGTCCGTGATGGTTACTATTTAGTGGGAGGTATGTCGGTGTGTGATGGTTACTGTACAGTGGAAGGTATGTCGGGCCGTGATGGTTACTGTATATGGGGAGGTATGTCGGGGTGCGAGGGTTATTGTGCAGTGGGAGGTATGTCGGGGTGCGAGGGTTACTGTACAGTGGGAGGTATGTCGGATCGTGACGGTTACTGTACAGTGGGAGGTATTTCGGGGTGTGATGGTTACTGTACAGTGGGAGATATGTCGGGGGGTGATGGTTACTGTACAGTGGGAGGTATGTCGGGATGTGATGGTTATGGTACGGTGGGAGGTATGTCTGGCCGTGGTGTTTACTGTACAGTGGGAGGTACGTCGGGCCTTGTTGGTTACTGTACAGTGGGAGGTATGTCGGGCCGTGATGGTTACGGTACAGTGGGAGGTATGTCGGGCTGTGATGGTTACTGTACAGTGAGAGGTATGTCGGGGTGTGATGGTTACGGTACAGTGGGAGGTATGTCGGGCTGTGGTGGATACTGTACAGTGGGAGGTATGTCGGGCCGTGATGGTTACTGTATAGTGGGAGGTATGTCGTGGTGTGATTGTTACTGTACAGTGGGAGGCATGTCGGCCCGTGATGGTTACTGTACAGTGGGAGGAATGCCAGGACTTGATGGTTAATGTATATTGGGAGGTATGTCGGGGTTGATGGTTACTGTACAGCGGGGGGTATGTCGAGACGTTATGGTTAGTGTACAGTGGGAGGTATGTCGGGGAGTGATGGTTACTGTAAAGTGGGAGGAATGCCCGTACTTGATGGTTAATGTACAGTGGGGGGTATGTCGGGCCGTGATGGTTACTGTACAGTGGGAGGTATGTCGGACCGTGACGGTTACTGTACAGTGGGAGGTATGTCGGAACGCGACGGTTACTGTACAGTGGGAGGTATGTCCGGCCGTGATGGTTACTGTACAGTGGGACGTATGTTGGGGTGTGTTGGTTACTGTACAGTGGGAGGTATGTCACGCCGTGATGGTTGCTGTACAGTGGGAGGTATGTCGGGGTATGATGGTTACTGTACAGGGGGAGATATGTCCAGGTGTGATGGTTACAGCACAGTGGGAGGTATGTCGGGACTTGATGGTTACTGTACACTGGGAGGTATGTCGGGGTGTGATGGTTTCTGTACAGTTGGAGGAATGTCGGGCCGTGATGGTTACTGCACATTGGGAGGTATGTCGGGGTGTGATGGTGACTGTACAGTGGGATGTATTTCGGGCCGTGATGGTTACTGTACAGTGGGAGGTATGTCGGGCTGTGATGGTTACTGTACAGTGGGAGGTATGTCGTGCTGTGATGGTTACTGTACAGTGGCAGGTATGTTGGGTTGTGATGGTTACTGTACGGTGGGAGGTATGTCGGGCCGTGATGGTTACTATACAGTGGGAGGTATGTCGGGCCATGATGGTTACTGTACAGTGGGAGGTATGTCGGGGTGTGATGGTTACTGTACAGTGGGAGGTATGTCTGGGTGTGATAGTTACAGTACAGTGGGAGGTATGTTGGGGTGTGATGGTTACTGTACAGTGGGAGGTATGTCGGGCCGTGATGGTTACTGTACAGTGGGACTTATGTAGGGGTTTGATGGTTACTGTACAGTGGGAGTTATGTCGGGCTGTGATGTTTACTTACAGTGGCAAGTATGTTGGGGTGTGACGGTTAATGATCAGTGGGAGGTATATCGGGGTATGATGGTTACTGTACAGTGGGTTGCATGTCGGGGTGTGTTGGTTACTGTACAGTGGGAGGTATGTCGGGCTGTGATGGTTACTGTACAGTGGGTTGCATGTCGGGGTGTGTTGGTTACTGTACAGTGGGAGTTATGTCGGTCTGTGATGGTTACTGCACAGTGGGAGGTATGTCGGGCCATGATGGTTACTATACAGTGGGAGGTATGTCGGGGTGTGATGGTTACTGTACAGTGGGAGGTATGTCTGGGTGTGATAGTTACTGTACAGTGGGAGGTATGTCGGGGTGTGATGGTTACTGTACAGTGGGAGGTATGTCGGGCCTGATGATTACTGTACAGTGGGAGGTATGTCGGGGTATGATGGTTACTGTACAGTGGGAGGTATATCGGGGTGTGATGGTTACTATACAGTGGGAGGAATGTCGGGGTGTGATGTTTACTGCACAGTAGTAGGTATGTCGGGCCGTGATGGTTACTGTACAGTGGGTTGCATGTCGGGGTGTGTAGGTTACTATACAGTGGGAGGTGTGTCGGGCTGTGATGGTTACTGTACAGTGGGAGGTATGTCGGCCCGTGATAGTTAGCGGACAGTGGGAGGTGTGTCGGGCTGTGGTGGTTACTGTACAGTGGCAGGTATGTTGGGTTGTGATGGTTACTGTACAGTGGGAGGTATGTCGGGGTGTGATGGTGACTGTACAGTGGGATGTATTTCGGGCCGTGATGGTTACTGTACAGTGGGAGGTATTTCGGGGTGTGATGGTTACTGCACAGTGGTAGGTATGTCAGGCCGTGATGGTTACTGTACAGTGGGAGGTATGACGTGCTGTGATGGTTACTGTACAGTGGCAGGTATGTTGGGTTGTGATGGTTACTGTACAGTGGGAGGTATGTCGGGCCGTGATGGTTACTATACAGAGGGAGGTATGTCGGGCCATGATGGTTCCTGAACAGTGGTAGGTATGTCGGGCTGTGATGGTTACTGTACAGTGTGAGGTATGTCGGGGTGTGATGGTTACTGTACAGTGGGAGGTATGTCGGGCCGTGATGATTACTGTACAGTGGGAGGTATTTCGGGGTGTGATGGTTACTGTACAGTGGGAGGTATGTCGGGGTGTGATGGTTACTATACAGTGGGAGGTATGTCGGGGTGTGATGGTTAATGATCAGTGGGAGGTATGTCGGGACTTGATGGTTACTGTACAGTGGGACTTATGTAGGGGTGTGATGGTTACTGTACAGTGGGAGGTATGTCGGCTGTGATGGTTACTGTACAGTGGCAGGTATGTTGGGGTGTGATGGTTAATGATCAGTGGGAGGTATGTCGGGACTTGATGGTTATTGTACAGTGGGAGGTATGTCGGAGAGTGATGGTTACTGTACAGTGGGAGGAATGCTGGTACTAGATGGTTAATGTACAGTGAGGGGTATGTTGGGGTGTGATGGTTACTGTACAGTGGGAGATATGTCGGACCGTGACGGTTACTGTACAGTGGGAGGTATGTCGGACCGTGACGGTTATTGTACAGTGGGAGGTATGTCGAAGAGTGATGGTTACTGTACAGTGGGAGGAATGCCGGTACTTGATGGTTATGTACAGTGGGGGGTATGTCGGGGTGTGATGGTTAATGTACAGTGTGAGGTATGTCGGGCCGTGATGGTTACTGTACAGTGGGAGGTATGTCGGACCGTGACGGTTACTGTACATTGGGAGGTATGTCGAGGTGTGATGGTTACTCCACAGTGGGAGGTATGTCGGGACTTGATGGTTACTGTACACTGGGAGGAATGACGGGCCCTGATGGTTACTGTACAGTGGGAGGTATGTCGGGGTGTGATGGTTACTGTACAGTTGGAGGAATGTCGGGCTGTGATGGTTACTGTAAAGTGGCAGTTATGTCGTGCTGTGATGGTTACTGTACAGTGGCAGGTATGTTGTGTTGTGATGGTTACTGTACAGTGGGAGGTACGTCGGGCCGTGATGGTTACTATACAGTGGGAGGCATGTCGAGCCATGATGGTTACTGTACAGTGGGAGGTATGTCGGGGTGTGATGGTTACTGTACATGGGAGGTATGTCTGGGTGTGATAGTTACTGTACAGTGGGAGGTATGTCGGGGTGTGATGGTTACTGTACAGTGGGAGGTATGTCGGGCCGTGATGATTACTGTACAGTGGGAGGTATGTCAGGGTTTGATGGTTACTGTACAGTGGGAGGTATGTCGGGGTGTGATGTTTACTGCACAGTAGTAGGTATGTCGGGCCGTGATGGTAACTGTACAGTGGGACTTATGTTGGGGTGTGATGGTTACTGATCAGTGGGAGGTATGTCGGGCCGTGATGGTTACTGTACAGTGGGAGGTATGACGGTGTGTGATGGTTACTGTGCAATTCGACGTATTTCGGGCGGTGATGGTTACAGTACAGTGGGTGGTATGTCGGGGTGTGATGGTAACTGTACAGTGGGTTGCATGTCGGGGCGTGTTGGTTACTGTACAGTGGGAGGTATGTCGGGCTGTGATGCTTACTGTACAGTGGGAGGTATGTCGGGCCGTGATGGTTACTATTCAGAGGGAGGTATGTCGTGGTGTGATGGTTACTGTACAGTTGGAGGTATGTCGGGGTGTGATGGTTACTGTACAGTGGGAGGTATGACGGCCCGTGATGGTTACTGTACAGTGGGAGGTATGTCGGGCCATGATGGTTACTGTACAGTGGACGGTATTTCAGGCCGTGATGGTTACTGTACAGTGGGAGGAATGTCGGGAGTTGATGGTTAATGTACAGTGGGAGGTATGTCGCGGTGTGATGGTAACTGTACAGTGGGAGGTATGTCGTGGTGTGATGGTTATTGTACAGTGGGAGGTATGTCGGGCCGTGATGGCTACTGTACAGTGGGAGGTATGTCGGGGTGTGATGGTTACTGTACAGTGGTAGGTATGTCGGGCCGTGATGATTACTGTATAGTGGGAGTTATGTCGGGGTGTGATGGTTACTGTACAGTGGGAGGTATGGCAGGCCGTAATGGTTCCTGTACAGTGGGTGGTATTTCGGGCCGTGATGGTTATTGTACAGTGGGAGGTATGTCGGACAGTGATGGTTACTGTACAGTGGGAGGAATGTCTGGACTTGATGGTTCATGTACAGTGGGAGGTATGTCTGGGAGTGATGGTTACTGTACAGTGGGAAGTATGTCAGGCTGTGACGGTTACTGTACAGTGGGAGGTATGTCGGGCCGTGATGGTTACTGTACAGTGGGAGGAATGTCGGGACTTGATGGTTAGTGTACAGTGGGAGGTATGCCTGGGAGTGATGGTTACTGTACAGTGGGAAGTATGTCAGGCTGTGACGGTTACTGTACAGTGGGAGGTATGTCGGGCCGTGATGGGTAGTGTACAGTGGGAGGTATTTCACGCCGTGATGGTTACTGTACAGTGGGAGGTATGTCGGGTTGTGATGGTTACTGTACAGTGGGAAGTATGTCAGGCCGTGACGGTTACTGTACAGTGGGAGGTATGTCGGGGTGTGATGGTTACTGTACAGTGGGAGTTTTGTCGGGGTGTGATGGTTATTGTACAGTGGGAGGTATGTCGGGGACGATGGTTACTGTACAGTGGGAAGTTTGTCTGGATGTGATGGTTATTGTACAGTAGAAAGCATGTCTGGCCGTGACGGTTACTGTGCAGTGGGAGGTATGTCGGGCCGTGATGGTTACTGTACAGTGGGAGGTATGTCGGGGTGCGATGGTTACTGTCCAGTGGGAGGTATGTCGGACCATGATGGTTACTGTACAGTGGGAGGTATGTCGGGCTGTGATGGTTACGGTACAGTGGGAGGTATGTCAGGCCGTGATGGTTACTGTACAGTGGGAGGTATGTCGGGGTGTGATGGTTACTGTACAGTGGGATGTATGTCGGGGAGTGATGGTTACTGAACAGTTGTAGGTATGTCGGGCCGTGATGGTTACTGTACAGTGGGAGGTATGTCGGGGTGTGATGGTTACTGTACAGTGGTAGGTATGTCGGGCCGTGATGGTTACCGTACAGTGGGAGGTATGTCGGGGTGTGATGGTTACTGTACAGTGGGAGGTATTTCGGGCCGTGATGGTTATTGTACAGAGGGAGGTATGTCGGGGTGTGATGGTTACTGTGCAGTGGGAGATATTTCGGGGTGTGATGGTTACTGTACAGTGGGAGGTAAGTCGGGCTGTGATGGTTACTGCATAGTGGGAGGTATGTCGGGGTGTGAGGGTTACTGTAGAGTGGGAGGTATGTCGGACCGTGACGGTTATTGTACAATGGTAGGTATGTCGAGCCGTGATGGTTACTGTACAGTGGGTGGTATGTCGGGGTGTGATGGTTACTGTACAGTGGGACGTATGTCGGAACGTGATGGTTACTGTGCAGCAGGAGGTAGGTCGGGGTGTGATGGTTACTGTACAGTGGGAGGTATTTGGGTTTGTGAAGGCGACTGAACTGTGGGAGGTATGTCGGAACGTTATGGTTCCTGTAGAGCGGGAAATATGTCGGGGTGTGATGCTTACTGTACATCGGGAGGAAGGACGGGGTGTTATGGTTATTGTACAGAGGGTGGGATTTTGGAACGTGATGGTTACTCTACAGTGGGAGGTATGTCGGGCTGTGATGGTTACTGTGCAGCGGGAGGTATGTCGGGCTGAGATTTTTACTGGGCAGTGGGAGGGATGTCGGGCTGTGATGGTTAGTGTACAGTGGGAGGGATGTCGGGCTGTGTTGATTACTGCACAGCGAGAGGTATGTCGGGAAGTGATTGTTACTGTACAGTGGGAGGTATGATGGGCTGTGACGGTTACTGTACAGTGTGAGGTATGTTGGGCTGTGACGGTTACTGTACAGCGGAAGATATGTCGATCCGTGATGGTTACTGTACAGTGGGAGGGATGATGGGGTGTGATGGTGACTGGACATTGGGAGGTATGTCGGACCGTGATAGTTACTGTACAGTGGGAGGTATGTCGGTCCGTAATGGTTACTGTACAGTGGGAGGTATGTCGGGGTGTGATGGTTAATGTACAGTGGGAGGCATGTCGGTGTGTGATGGTTACTGTGCAGTGCCAGGTATATCGGGGTGTGATGGTTAATGTACAGTGGGAGGTATGTCGGGGTGTGATGTTTACTGTACAGTGGGAGGTATGTCGGGGGATGATGTTTGCTGTACAGTGCGAGGTATGTCGTCCCGTGATAGTTACTGTACCGTGGGCGGTACGTCGGAACGTGATGGTTACTGTACAGTGGGAGGTATGTCGGGGTGTGATGGTTACTGTACAGTGGGAGGTATGTCGGGCCGTGATAGTTACTGTACAGTGGGAGGGATGTCGGGGTGTGATGGTTACTGTACAGTGGGAGGTATGTCGGGGTGTGATGGTTACTGTACAGTGGGAGGTATGTCGGGATGTGATGGTTACTGTACAGTGGGAGGTATGTCGGGGTGTGATGTTTACTGTACAGTGGGAGGTATGTTGGGGTGTGATGGTTACTGTACAGTGGGAGGTATGTCGGAATGTGATGGTTACTGTACAGTGGGAGGTATGTCGGACCGTGATGGTTACTGTACAGTGGGAGGGATGTCGGGGTGTGATGGTTACTGTACAGTGGGAGGTATGTCGGGGTGTGATGGTTACTGTACAGTGGGAGTATGTCGGGATGTGATGGTTACTGTACAGTGGGAGGTATATCGGGAGGTGATGGTTACTGTACAGTGGGAGGGATGTTGGGCTGTGATGGTTACAGAACAGAGGGAGGTATGTCGGGATATGATGGTTACTGTACAGTGGGAGGTATGTCGGGGTGTGATGATTACTGTACAGTGGGAGGTATGTCGGGGGATGATGTTTGCTGTACAGTGCGAGGTATGGCGGCCCGTGATAGTTACTGTACAGTGGGCGGTACGTCGGAACGTGATGGTTACTGAACAGTGGGAGGTATGTCGTGGTGTGATGGTTACTGTACAGTGGGAGGTATGTCGGGCCGTGATAGTTACTGTACAGTGGGAGGGATGTCGGGCTGTGATGGTTACTGTACAGTGGGAGGTATGTCGGGGTGTGATGGTTACTGTACAGTGGGAGGTATGTCGGGATGTGATGGTTACTGTACAGTGGGAGGTATGTCGGGGTGTGATGTTTACTGTACAGTGGGAGGTATGTCGGGGTGTGATGTTTACTGTACAGTGCGAGGTATGTCGGACCGTGATAGTTACTGTACAGTGGGAGGTACGTCGGGACGTGATGGTTACTGTACAGTGGGAGGTATGTTGGGGTGTGATGGTTACTGTACAGTGGGAGGTATGTCGGAATGTGATGGTTACTGTACAGTGGGAGGTATGTCGGACCGTGATGGTTACTGTACAGTGGGAGGGATGTCGGGGTGTAATGGTTACTGTACAGTGGGAGGTATGTCGGGGTGTGATGGTTACTGTACAGTGGGAGGTATGTCGGGATGGGATGGTTACTGTGCAGTGGGAGGTATATCGGGACGTGATGGTTACTGTACAGTGGGAGGGATGTCGGGGGGTGATGGATACAGAACAGAGGCAGGTATGTCGGGATATGATGTTTACTGTACAGTGGGGGGTATGTCGGGGTGTGATGGTTACTGTGCAGTGGGAGATATTTCGGGGTGTGATGGTTACTGTACAGTGGGAGGTAAGTCGGGCTGTGATGGTTACTGCATAGTGGGAGGTATGTCGGGGTGTGAGGGTTACTGTAGAGTGGGAGGTATGTCGGACCGTGACGGTTATTGTACAATGGTAGGTATGTCGAGCCGTGATGGTTACTGTACAGTGGGTGGTATGTCGGGGTGTGATGGTTACTGTACAGTGGGAGGTATGTCGGGGTGTGATGGTTACTGTACAGTGGGAGGTATTTCGGGCCGTGATGGTTACTGTACAGTGGGACGTATGTCGGAACGTGATGGTTACTGTGCAGCAGGAGGTAGGTCGGGGTGTGATGGTTACTGTACAGTGGGAGGTATTTGGGTCTGTGAAGGCGACTGAACTGTGGGAGGTATGTCGGAACGTTATGGTTCCTGTAGAGCGGGAAATATGTCGGGGTGTGATGCTTACTGTACATCGGGAGGAAGGACGGGGTGTTATGGTTACTGTACAGAGGGTGGGATTTTGGAACGTGATGGTTACTCTACAGTGGGAGGTATGTCGGGCTGTGATGGTTACTGTGCAGCGGGAGGTATGTCGGGCTGAGATTTTTACTGGGCAGTGGGAGGGATGTCGGGCTGTGATGGTTAGTGTACAGTGGGAGGGATGTCGGGCTGTGTTGATTACTGCACAGCGAGAGGTATGTCGGGAAGTGATTGTTACTGTACAGTGGGAGGTATGATGGGCTGTGACGGTTACTGTACAGTGTGAGGTATGTTGGGCTGTGACGGTTACTGTACAGCGGGAGTTATGTCGATCCGTGATGGTTACTGTACAGTGGGAGGGATGATGGGGTGTGATGGTGACTGGACATTGGGAGGTATGTCGGACCGTGATAGTTACTGTACAGTGGGAGGTATGTCGGTCCGTAATGGTTACTGTACAGTGGGAGGTATGTCGGGGTGTGATGGTTAATGTACAGTGGGAGGCATGTCGGTGTGTGATGGTTACTGTGCAGTGCCAGGTATATCGGGGTGTGATGGTTAATGTACAGTGGGAGGTATGTCGGGGTGTGATGTTTACTGTACAGTGGGAGGTATGTCGGGGGATGATGTTTGCTGTACAGTGCGAGGTATGTCGTCCCGTGATAGTTACTGTACCGTGGGCGGTACGTCGGAACGTGATGGTTACTGTACAGTGGGAGGTATGTCGGGGTGTGATGGTTACTGTACAGTGGGAGGTATGTCGGGCCGTGATAGTTACTGTACAGTGGGAGGGATGTCGGGGTGTGATGGTTACTGTACAGTGGGAGGTATGTCGGGGTGTGATGGTTACTGTACAGTGGGAGGTATGTCGGGATGTGATGGTTACTGTACAGTGGGAGGTATGTCGGGGTGTGATGTTTACTGTACAGTGGGAGGTATGTTGGGGTGTGATGGTTACTGTACAGTGGGAGGTATGTCGGAATGTGATGGTTACTGTACAGTGGGAGGTATGTCGGACCGTGATGGTTACTGTACAGTGGGAGGGATGTCGGGGTGTAATGGTTACTGTACAGTGGGAGGTATGTCGGGGTGTAATGGTTACTGTACAGTGGGAGGTATGTCGGGATGTGATGGTTACTGTACAGTGGGAGGTATATCGGGAGGTGATGGTTACTGTACAGTGGGAGGGATGTTGGGCTGTGATGGTTACAGAACAGAGGGAGGTATGTCGGGATATGATGGTTACTGTACAGTGGGAGGTATGTCGGGGTGTGATGATTACTGTACAGTGGGAGGTATGTCGGGGGATGATGTTTGCTGTACAGTGCGAGGTATGTCGGCCCGTGATAGTTACTGTACAGTGGGCGGTACGTCGGAACGTGATGGTTACTGAACAGTGGGAGGTATGTCGTGGTGTGATGGTTACTGTACAGTGGGAGGTATGTCGGGCCGTGATAGTTACTGTACAGTGGGAGGGATGTCGGGGTGTGATGGTTACTGTACAGTGGGAGGTATGTCGGGGTGTGATGGTTACTGTACAGTGGGAGGTATGTCGGGATGTGATGGTTACTGTACAGTGGGAGGTATGTCGGGGTGTGATGTTTACTGTACAGTGGGAGGTATGTCGGGGTGTGATGTTTACTGTACAGTGCGAGGTATGTCGGACCGTGATAGTTACTGTACAGTGGGAGGTACGTCGGGACGTGATGGTTACTGTACAGTGGGAGGTATGTCGGGGTGTGATGGTTACTGTACAGTGGGAGGTATGTCGGAATGTGATGGTTACTGTACAGTGGGAGGTATGTCGGACCGTGATGGGTACTGTACAGTGGGAGGGATGTCGGGGTGTAATGGATACTGTACAGTGGGAGGTATGTCGGGGTGTGATGGTTACTGTACAGCGGGAGGTATGTCGGGGTGTGATAGTTACTGTACAGTGGGAGGTATGTCGGGCCCTGATGGTTACTGTACAGCGGGAGGTATGTCGGGGTGTGATAGTTACTGTACAGTGGGAGGTATGTCGGGGTGTGATGGTTACTGTACAGTGGGAGGGATGTTGGGCTGTGATGGTTACTGCACAGAGGGAGGGATGTCGGGCTGTGATGGTTATTGTACAGAGGGAGGTATGTCGGGGCGTGATGGTTACTGTACAGTGGAAGGTATGTCGGAACGTGATGGTTACTGTACAGTGGAAGGTATTTCGGAACGTGATGGTTTCTGTACAGTGGGAGGGATGTCGGGGTGTGATGGTTACTGTACAGTGGGAGGAATGTCGGTATGTGATGGTTACTGTACCGAGGGAGGTATGCCTGGGTGTGATGGTTCCTGTACAATGGGAGGTATGTCGGGGTGTGATGGTTACTGGACAGCGGGAGATATGTCGGGGTGTGATGGTTACTGTACAGTGGGAGGTATGTCGGGGTGTGATGGTTACAGTACAGTGGGAGGTATGTCGGGCTGTGTTGATTACTGTACAGTGGGAAGTACGTCGGGGTGTGATAGTTACTGTACAGTGGGAGGTATGTCAGACCGTGATGGTTACTGTGCAGTGGGAGGTATGTCTGGCCGTGATGGTTACTGTTCAGTGGGAGGTATGACGGGCCGTGATGGTTACTGTACAGTGGGAGGTATGTCAGGCCGTGATGGTTACTGTACAGTGGGAGGTATTTCAGTCCGTGATGGTTATTGTACAGTGGGATGTATGTTGGGGTGTGATGGTTAATGTACAGTGGGAGGTATGTCGGGGTGTGATGGTTACTGTACAGTGGGAGGTATGTCGGGATGTGATGGTTACTGTACAGTGGGAGGTATGTCGGGGTGTGATGTTTACTGTACAGTGGGAGGTATGTCGGGGTGTGATGTTTACTGTACAGTGCGAGGTATGTCGGACCGTGATAGTTACTGTACAGTGGGAGGTACGTCGGGACGTGATGGTTACTGTACAGTGGGAGGTATGTCGGGGTGTGATGGTTACTGTACAGTGGGAGGTATGTCGGAATGTGATGGTTACTGTACAGTGGGAGGTATGTCGGACCGTGATGGGTACTGTACAGTGGGAGGGATGTCGGGGTGTAATGGATACTGTACAGTGGGAGGTATGTCGGGGTGTGATGGTTACTGTACAGCGGGAGGTATGTCGGGGTGTGATAGTTACTGTACAGTGGGAGGTATGTCGGGCCCTGATGGTTACTGTACAGCGGGAGGTATGTCGGGGTGTGATAGTTACTGTACAGTGGGAGGTATGTCGGGGTGTGATGGTTACTGTACAGTGGGAGGGATGTTGGGCTGTGATGGTTACTGCACAGAGGGAGGGATGTCGGGCTGTGATGGTTATTGTACAGAGGGAGGTATGTCGGGGCGTGATGGTTACTGTACAGTGGAAGGTATGTCGGAACGTGATGGTTACTGTACAGTGGAAGGTATTTCGGAACGTGATGGTTTCTGTACAGTGGGAGGGATGTCGGGGTGTGATGGTTACTGTACAGTGGGAGGAATGTCGGTATGTGATGGTTACTGTACCGAGGGAGGTATGCCTGGGTGTGATGGTTCCTGTACAATGGGAGGTATGTCGGGGTGTGATGGTTACTGGACAGCGGGAGATATGTCGGGGTGTGATGGTTACTGTACAGTGGGAGGTATGTCGGGGTGTGATGGTTACAGTACAGTGGGAGGTATGTCGGGCTGTGTTGATTACTGTACAGTGGGAAGTACGTCGGGGTGTGATAGTTACTGTACAGTGGGAGGTATGTCAGACCGTGATGGTTACTGTGCAGTGGGAGGTATGTCTGGCCGTGATGGTTACTGTTCAGTGGGAGGTATGACGGGCCGTGATGGTTACTGTACAGTGGGAGGTATGTCAGGCCGTGATGGTTACTGTACAGTGGGAGGTATTTCAGTCCGTGATGGTTATTGTACAGTGGGATGTATGTTGGGGTGTGATGGTTAATGTACAGTGGGAGGTATGTCGCGGTGTGATGGTAACTGTACAGTGGGAGGTATGTCGGGGTCTGATGGTTACTGTACAGTGGTAGGTATGTCGGGCCGTGATGGTTACTATAATGTGGGAGGTATGTCGGGGTGTGATGGTTACTGTACAGTGGGTGGTATTTCGGGCCGTGATGGTTATTGTACAGTGGGAGGTATGTCGGACAGTGATGGTTACAGTACAGTGGGAGGAATGTCGGGACTTGATGGTTAATGTACAGTGCGAGGGATGTCGGGGTGTGATGGTTACTGTACAGTGGGAGGTATGTCGGGATGTGTTAGTTACTGTACAGAGGGGGTATGTCGGGGTGTGATAGTTACTGTACAGAGGGGGTATGTCGGGGTGTGATGGTTACTGTACAGTGGGAGGTTTGTCGGGGTGTGATAGTTACTGTACAGAGGGGGTATGTCGGGGTGTAATGGTTACTGTACAGTGGGAGGTATGTCGGGCCGTGATGGTTACTGTACAGTGGGAGGTTTGTCTGGGTGTGTTGGTTACAGTACAGTGGAAAGTATGTCAGGCCGTGACGGTTACTGTACAGTGGGAGGTATGTCGGGCCGTGATGCTTACTGTACAGTGGGAGGTATGTCGGGGTGTGATGGTTACTGTACAGTGGGAGGTATGTCGGACCGTGATGGTTACTGTACAGTGGGAAGTATGTTGGGCTGTGATGATTACGGTACAGTGGGAGGTATGTCGGGCCGTGAGGGTTACTATAATGTGGGAGGTATGTCGGGGTGTGATGGTTACTGTACAGTGGGTGGTATTTCGGGCCGTGATGGTTATTGTACAGTGGGAGGTATGTCGGACAGTGATGGTTACAGTACAGTGGGAGGAATGTCGCGACTTGATGGTTAATGTACAGTGCGAGGGATGTCGGGGTGTGATGGTTACTGTACAGTGGGAGGTATGTCGGGCCGTGACGGTTACTGTACAGTGGGAGGTAGGTCGGGCCGTGATGATTACTGTATAGTGGGAGGTATGTCGGGGTGTGATGGTTCCTGTACAGTGGGAGGTATGGCAGGCCGTGATGGTTACTGTACAGTGGGTGGTATTTCGGGGTGTGATGGTTATTGTACAGTGGGAGGAATGTCGGGACTTGATGGTTAATGTACAGTGCGAGGTATGCCGGCTGTGCCGGTTACTGTACAGTGGGATGTATGTCGGGCCGTGATGGTTACTGTACAGTGGGAGGTATGTCGTGGTGTGATAGCTACTGTACAGTGGGGGGTATGTCGAGACGTGATGGTTACTGTACAGTGGGAGGTATGTCGCGCCCTGATGGTTACTGTATAGTGGGAGGTATGTCGGGCTGTGATGGTTACTGTACAGTGGGAGGGATGTCGGGTGTGATAGTTTCTGTACAGTGGGAGGGATGTCGGGCTGTGATGGTTACTGTACAGAGGGAGGTTTGTCGGAGCGTGATGGTTACTGTACAGTGGAAGGTATGTCGGAACGTGATGGTTACTGTACAGTGGGAGGGATGTCGGGGTGTGATAGTTACTGTACAGTGGGAGGAATGTCGGTACGAGATGGTTACTGTACCGAGGGAGGTATGCCTGGGTGTGATGGTTACTGTACAATGGGAGATATGTCGGGGTGTGATGGTTACTGGACAGCGGGAGATATGTCGGGATCTGATGGTTACTGTACAGTGGGAGGTATGTCGGGGTGTGGTGGTTACTGTACAGTGGGAGGGATGTCGTGATGTGATGGTTACAGTACAGCGGGATGTATGCCGGGGTGTGATGTTTACTGTACAGTGGTTGGTATGTCGGGGTGTGATGGTTACTGTACAAGGGGAGGTATGTCGGGGTGTGAGGGTTATTGTACAGAGGGACGTATGTCGGAACGTGATGGTTACTGTACAGTGGGAGGTATGTCGGACCGTGATGGTTACTGTACAGTGGGAGGTAGGTCGGGGTGTGATGGTTACTGGACAGTGGGAGGTATGTCAGGCAGTGATGGTTACTGTATAGTGGGAGGTATGTCGGTGTGTGAAGGTTACTGTACAATGTGAGGTATGTCGGGGTGTGATGGTTACTGTACAGTGGGAGGTATGTCGGGCCGTGATGGTTACTGTACAGTGGGATGTATCTCACACAGTGATGGTTACTGTACAGTGTGAGGTATGTCAGACAGTGATGTTAACTGTATAGTGGGAAGTATGTCGGTGTGTGATATTTACTGTACAGAGTGAGGCATGTCGGGGCGTGATGGTTACTGTACAGTGGGAGGTATTCTCACACAGTGATGTTTACTGTACAGGGGGAGGTATGTCGTGGTGTGTTGTTTACTGTACAGTGGGACGTATGTCGGGGTGTGATGGTTACTGTACAGTAGGAGATATGTCGTGGTGTAATGGTTACTGTACAGTGGGAGGTATGTCAGGGTGTGATGGTAACTGTACAGTGGGAGGTATGTCGGGGTGTGATGGTTACTGTACAGTGGGAGGGATGTCGGGGTGTGATGGTGACTGTACATTGGGAGGTATGAGGAACGTGATAGTTACTGTACAGTGGGAGGTATGTTGGGACGTGATGGTTACTGTACAGTGGGAGGGATGTCGGGCTGTGATGGTTACTGCACAGCGGGAGATATTTCGGGAAGTGATGGTTTCTGTACAGTTCGAGGTATGATGGGCTGTGATGGTTACTGTACAGTGGGAGGTATGTTGGGCTGTGATGGTGACTGTACAGTGCCAGGTATGTCGGGGTGTGATGATTACTGTACAGTTGGAGGTCTGTTGGCGTGTGATGTTTACTGTGCAGTGGGAGGTATGTAGGTCCGTGATAGTTACTGTACAGTGGGAGGTATGTCGGGACGTGATGGTTACTGTACAGTGGGAGGTATGTCGGGGTGTGATAGTTACTGTACAGTGGGAGGTATGTCGGAACGTGATGGTTACTGTACAGTGGGAGGTATGTCGGGCCGTGATTGTTACTGTACAGTGGGAGGGATGTCATGGTGTGATGGTTACTGTACAGTGGGAGGTATGTCGGGGTGTAATGGTTACTGTACTGTGGGAAGTATGTCGGGATGTGATGGTTTCTGTACAGTTGGAGGTATGTCGGGGTGTGATGGTTACTGTACAGTGGGAGGTATGTCGGGATGTGATGGTTACTGTACAGTGGGAGGTATGTCGGGGTGTGATGGTTACTGTACAGTGGGAGGTATGTCGGGATGTGATGGTTACTGTACAGTGGGAGGTGTGTCGGTACGCGATGGTTTCTGTACAGTGGGAGGAATGTCAGGGTGTGATGGTTACTGTACAGTGGGAGGGATGTCGGGGTGTGATGGTTACTGTACAGTGGGAGGTATGTCGGGGTGTGATGGTTACTGTACAGTGGGAGGTATGTCGGGATGTGATGTTTACTGTACAGTGGGAGGTATGTCGCGACGTGATGGTTACTGTACAGTGGGTGGGATGTCGGGCTGTGATGGTTACTGATCAGAGGGAGGTATGTCGGGATGTGATGTTTACTGTACAGTGGGAGGTCTGTCGGGGTGTGATAACTACTGTACAGTGGGGGGTATGTCGAGACGTGATGGTTACATTACAGTGGGTGGGATGTCGGGCTGTGATGGTTACTGTACAGTGTGAGGTTTGTCGGAACGCGATGGTTACTGTACAGTGGGACGTATGTCGGGCTGTGATGGTTACTGTACAGTGGGAGGGATGTCGGGGTGTGATGGTTACTGTACAGTGGAAGGTATGTCGGAACGTGATGGTTACTGTACAGTGGGAGGGATGTCGGGGTGTGATGGTTACTGTACAGTGGGAGGAATGTCGGTACGAGATGGTTACTGTACCAAGGGAGGTATGCCTGGGTGTGATGGTTACTGTACAATGGGAGATATGTCGGGGTGTGATGGTTACTGGACAGCGGGAGATATGTCGGGGTCTGATGGTTACTGTACAGTGGGAGGTATGTCGGGGTGTGATGGTTACTGTACAGTGGGAGGGATGTCGTGATGTGATGGTTACAGTACAGCGGGATGTATGCCGGGGTGTGATGTTTACTGTACAGTGGTTGGTATGTCGGGGTGTGATGGTTACTGTACAAGGGGAGGTATGTCGGGGTGTGAGGGTTACTGTACAGAGGGACGTATGTCGGAACGTGATGGTTACTGTACAGTGGGAGGTATGTCGGACCGTGATGGTTACTGTACAGTGGGAGGTAGGTCGGGGTGTGATGGTTACTGGACAGTGGGAGGTATGTCAGGCAGTGATGGTTACTGTATAGTGGGAGGTATGTCGGTGTGTGAAGGTTACTGAACAATGTGAGGTATGTCGGATTGTGATGGTTACTGTACAGTGGGAGGTATGTCGGGCCGTGATGGTTACTGTACAGTGGGAGGTATGTCAGACAGTCATGTTAACTGTATAGTGGGAAGTATGTCAGGGTGTGATATTTACTGTACAGAGTGAGGCATGTCGGGGCGTGATGGTTACTGTACAGTGGGATGTATTCTCACACAGTGATGGTTACTGTACAGGGGGAGGTATGTCCTGGTGTGTTGTTTACTGTACAGTGGGACGTATGTCGGGGTGTGATGGTTACTGTACAGTAGGAGATATGTCGTGGTGTAATGGTTACTGTACAGTGGGAGGTATGTCGGGGTGTGATGGTTACAGTACAGTGGTAGGGATGTCGGGCCGTGATGGGTACTGTACAGTGGGAGGGATGTCGGGGTGTGATGGTGACTGTACATTGGGAGGTATGTCGGACCGTGATAGTTACTGTACAGTGGGAGGTATGTCGGGACGTGATGGTTACTGTACAGTGGGAGGGATGTCGGGCTGTGATGGTTACTGCACAGCGGGAGATATTTCTGGAAGTGATGGTTTCTGTACAGTTCGAGGTATGATGGGCTGTGATGGTTACTGTACAGTGGGAGGTATGTTGGGCTGTGATGGTTACTGTACAGTGCCAGGTATGTCGGGGTGTGATGATTACTGTACAGTTGGAGGTCTGTTGGCGTGTGATGTTTACTGTGCAGTGGGAGGTATGTAGGTCCGTGATAGTTACTGTACAGTGGGAGGTATGTCGGGACGTGATGGTTACTGTACAGTGGGAGGTATGTCGGAACGTGATGGTTACTGTACAGTGGGAGGGATGTCGGGGTGTGATGGTTACTGTACAGTGGGAGGTATGTCGGGCCGTGATGGTTACTGTACAGTGGGAGGGATGTCGGGGTGTGATGGTTACTGTACAGTGGGAGGTATGTCGGGGTGTGATGGTTACTGTACAGTGGGAGGTATGTCGGGATGTGATGGTAACTGTACAGTGGGAGGTGTGTCGGTACGCGATGTTTTCTGTACAGTGGGAGGAATGTCAGGGTGTGATGGTTACTGTACAGTGGAAGGGATGTCGGGGTGTGATGGTTACTGTACAGTGGGAGGTATGTCGGGGTGTGATGGTTACTGTACAGTGGGAGGTATGTCGGGATGTGATGTTTACTGTACAGTGGGAGGTATGTCGGGACGTGATGGTTACTGTACAGTGGGTGGGATGTCGGGCTGTGATGGTTACTGATCAGAGGGAGGTATGTCGGGATGTGATGGTTACTGTACAGTGGGGGGTATGTCGGGGTGTGATGGTTACGGTACAGTGAGAGGTTTGTCGGAACGCGATGGTTACTGTACAATGGGAGATATGTCGGGGTGTGATGGTTACTGGACAGCGGGAGATATGTCGGGGTGTGATGGTTACTGTACAGTGGGAGGTATGTCGGGGTGTGATGGAAACAGTACAGTGGGAGGTATGTCGTGATGTGATGGTTACAGTACAGCGGGATGTATGCCGGGGTGTGATGTTTACTGTACAGTGGTTGGTATGTCGGGGTGTGATGGTTACTGTACAAGGGGAGGTATGTCGGGGTGTGAGGGTTACTGTACAGTGGGAGGTATGTCGGGGTGTGATGGTTACTGGACAGTGGGAGGTATGTCAGGCAGTGATGGTTACAGTATAGTGGGAGGTATGTCGGGGTGTGATGGTTACTGTACAATGTGAGGTATGTCGGGGTGTGATGGTTACTGTACAGTGGGAGGTATGTCGGGCCGTGATGGTTACTGTACAGTGGGATGTATCTCACACAGTGATGGTTACTGTACAGTGGGAGGTATGTCAGACAGTGATGGTAACTGTATAGTGGGAAGTATGTCGGGGTGTGATAGTTTCTGTACAGAGTGTGGCATGTCGGGCTGTGATGGTTACTGTACAGTGGGAGGTATTTCGGGCCGTGATGGTTACTATACAGTGGGAGGTATCTCACACAGTGATGGTTACTGTACAGGGGGAGGTATGTCGTGGTGTGTTATTTACTGTACAGTGGGAGGTATGTCGGGGTGTGATGGTTACTGTACAGTAGGAGCTATGTCGTGCTGTAATGGTTACTGTACAGTGGGAGGTATGTCAGGGTGTGATGGTAACTGTACAGTGGGAGGTATGTCGGGGTGTGATGGTTACTGTACAGTGGGAGGTATGTCAGAACGTGATGGCTACTGTACAGCGGGAGGTAGGTCGGGGTGTGATGGTTATTGTACAGTGGGAGATATTTGGGGCTGTGAGGGCTACTGTACTGTGGGAGGTATGTCGGAACGTTATGGTTCCTGTAGATGGTGTGATATGTCGGGCTGTGATGCTTACTGTACAGCGGGAGGTAGGTCGGGGTGTGATGGTTACTGTGCAATGTGTGGGATGTCGGGGTGTGATGGTTACTGTACAGTGGGAGGTATGTCGGGCTGTGATGGTTACTGTACTGCGGGAGGTATGTCGGGCTGTGATTTTTACTGTACAGTGGAAGATATGTCGGGGTGTGATGGTTACAGTACAGTGGGAGGGATGTCGGGCCGTGATGGGTACTGTACAGTGGGAGGGATGTCGGGGTGTGATGGTGACTGTACATTGGGAGGTATGTCGGGCTGTGATTTTTACTGTACAGTGGAAGATATGTCGGGGTGTGATGGTTACAGTACAGTGGGAGGGATGTCGGGCCGTGATGGGTACTGTACAGTGGGAGGGATGTCGGGGTGTGATGGTTACTGTACAGTGGGAGGAATGTCGGTACGTGATGGTTACTGCACCGAGGGAGGTATGCCTGGGTGTGATGCTTACTGTACAATGGGAGATATGTCGGGGTGTGATGGTTACTATACAGTGGGAGGTATGTCGTGATGTGATGGCTACAGTACAGCGCGATGTATGCCGGGGTGTGATGTTTACTGTACAGTGGTTGGTATGTCGGGGTGTGATGGTTACTTTACAAGGGGAGGTATGTCGGGGTGTGAGGGTTACTGTACAGAGGGAGGTATGTCGGAACGTGATGGTTACTGTACATTGGGAGGTATGTCGGACCGTGATGGTTACTGTATAGTGGGAGGTAGGTCGGGGTGTGATGGTTACTGGACAGTGGGAGGTATGTCAGGCAGTGATGGTTACTGTATAGTGGGAGGTATGTCGGGGTGTGATGGTTACTGTACAATGTGAGGTATGTCTGGGTGTGATGGTTACTGTACAGTGGGAGGTATGTCGGGCTGTGATGGTTACTGTACAAGGGGAGGTATGTCGGAACGTGATGGTTACTGTACAGTGGGAGGTATGTCGGACCGTGATGGTTACAGTACAGTGGGAGGTACGTCGGGGTGTGATGGTTACTGGACAGTGGGAGGTATGTCAGGCAGTGATGGTTACTGTACAGTGGGAGGTATTTCGCGCCGTGATGGTTACTATACAGTTAAGGTATCTCACACAGTGATGGTTACTGTACAGGGGGAGGTATGTCGTGGTGTGTTGTTTACTGTACAGTGGGAGGTATGTCGGGGTGTGATGGTTACTGTACAGTAGGAGATATGTCGTGGTGTAATGGTTACTGTACAGTGGGTGGTATGTCGGACCGTGATGGTTACAGTACAGTGGGAGGTACGTCAGAACGTGATGGTTACTGGACAGCGGGAGGTAGGTCGGTGTGTGATGTTTACTGTACAGTGGGAGATATTTGGGGCTGTGAGGGCTACTGTACTGTGGGAAGTATGTCGGAACGTTATGGTTCCTATAGATGGGGAGATATGTCGGGCTGTGATGCTTACTGTACAGCGGGAGGTAGGTCGGGGTGTGATGGTTACTGTGCAGTGTGTGGGATGTCGGGGTGTGATGGTTACTGTACAGTGGGAGGTATGTCGGGCTGTGATGGTTACTGTACAGCGGGAGGTATGTCGGGCTGTGATTTTTACTGTGCAGTGGGAGATATGTCGGGGTGTGATTGTTACAGTACAGTGGGAGGGATGTCGGGCCGTGATGGGTACTGTACAGTGGGAGGGATGTCGGGGTGTGATGGTGACTGTACATTGGGAGGTATGTCGGACAGTGATAGTTACAGTTCAGTGGGAGGTATGTCGGGACGTGATGGTTACTGTACAGTGGGAGGGATGTCGGGCTGTGATGGTTACTGCACAGCGGGAGATATTTCGGGAAGTGATGGTTACTGTACAGTGGGAGGTATGATGGGCTGTGATGGTTACTGTACAGTGGGAGGTATGTAGGGCTGTGATGGTTACTGTACAGTGCCAGGTATGTCGGGGTGTGATGATTACTGTACAGTGGGAGGTATGTTGGGCTGTGATGGTTACTGTGCAGTTGGAGGTATGTTGGCGTGTGATGTTTACTGTGCAGTGGGAGGTATGTAGGTCCGTGATAGTTACTGTACATTGGGAGGTATGTCGGGACGTGATGGTTACTGTACAATGGGAGGTATGTCGGGGTGTGATGGTTACTGTACATTGGGAGGTATGTCGGAACGTGATGGTTACTGTACAGTGGGAGGTATGTCGGGCCGTGATGGTTACTGTACAGTGGAAGGGATGTCGGGGTGTGATGGTTACTGTACAGTGGGGGGTATGTCGGGGTGTGATGGTTACTGTACAGTGGGAGGTATGTCGGGATGAGATGGTTTCTGTACAGTGGGAGGTATGTCGGGGTGTGATGGTTACTGTACAGTGGGAGGTATGTCGGGGTGTGATGGTTACTGTACAGTGGGAGGTATGTCGGGATGTGATGGTTACTGTACAGTGGGGTGTATGTCGGGCCGTGATGGTTACGGTCCAGTGAGAGGTTTGTCGGAACGTGATGGTTACTGTACAGTGGGAGGTATGTCGGGGTGTGAAGGTTACTGAGCAGTGGGATGTATGTCGGGACGTGATGGTTACTGTACAGTGGGAGGTATATTGGGCCGTGACGGTTACTGTACAGTGTGAGGTATGTTGGGCTGTGACAGTTAATGTACAGCAGGAGGTATGACGGTCCGTGATGGTTACTGTACAGTGGGAGGTACGTCGGTCCATGATGGTTACTGTACAGTGGGAGGGATGTCGGGGTGTGATGGTTACTGTACAGTGGAAGGTATGCCGGAACGTGATAGTTACTGTACAGTGGGAGGTATGTCGGGACGTGATGGTTACTGTACATTGGGAGGTATGTCGGAACGTGATGGTTACTGTACAGTGGGAGGTATGTCGGGCCGTGATGGTTACTGTACAGTGGAAGGGATGTCGGGGTGTGATGGTTACTGTACAGTGGGAGGTATGTCGGGGTGTGATGGTTACTGTACAGTGGGAGGTATGTCGGGATGAGATGGTTTCTGTACAGTGGGAGGTATGTCGGGGTGTGATGGTTACTGTACAGTGGGAGGTATGTCGGGGTGTGATGGTTACTGTACAGTGGGAGGTATGTCGGGATGTGATGGTTACTGTACAGTGGGGTGTATGTCGGGCCGTGATGGTTACGGTCCAGTGAGAGGTTTGTCGGAACGTGATGGTTACTGTACAGTGGGAGGTATGTCGGGGTGTGAAGGTTACTGAGCAGTGGGATGTATGTCGGGACGTGATGGTTACTGTACAGTGGGAGGTATATTGGGCCGTGACGGTTACTGTACAGTGTGAGGTATGTTGGGCTGTGACAGTTAATGTACAGCAGGAGGTATGACGGTCCGTGATGGTTACTGTACAGTGGGAGGTACGTCGGTCCATGATGGTTACTGTACAGTGGGAGGGATGTCGGGGTGTGATGGTTACTGTACAGTGGAAGGTATGCCGGAACGTGATAGTTACTGTACAGTGGGAGGTATGTCGGGACGTGATGTTTACTGTACAGTGGGAGGTATGTCGGACCGTGATAGTTACTTTAGAGTGGGAGGTATGTCGGGGTGTGATGGTTACTGTACAGTGAGGGGTATGTCGGGGTGTGATGGTTACTGTACAGTGGGTGGTATGTCGGGGTGTGATGGTGACTGTACAGTGGGAGGGATGTCGGGGTGTGATGGTTACTGTACAGCGGGAGCTATGAAGGGGTCTGATGGTTACTGTACAGTGGGAGGGATGTCGGGCTATGATGGTTACTGTGCAGTGGCAGGTATGTCGGGGTGTAATGGTTACTGTACAGTGTGAAGGATGTCGGAACATTATTGTTACTGTACAGTGGGAGGTATGTCGGGCCGTGATGGTGACTGTACAGTGCGAGATATGTCGGGACGTGATGGTTACTGTACAGTGGGAGGGATGCCGGGCTGTGATGGTTACTGTATTGTGGGAGGTATGTCGGCATGTGATGGTTACTGTACAGTGGGAGGTATGTCGGGATGTGATGGTTACTGTACAGTGGGGGCTGTGTCGGGCCGTGATGGTTACTGTTCCGTGAGAAGTATGCCGGAACGTGATGGTTAATGTACAGTGGGAGATATGTCGGAACGTGATGGTTACTGTACAGTAGGAGGTATGCCGGGGTATGATGGTTCCTGTACAGTGGGAGGGATGTCGGGGTGTGATGGTTACTGTACAGCGGGACGTATGTCGGGGTGTGATGGTTACTGTACAGTGGAAGGTATGTCGGAACATGATGGTTACTGTACAGTGGGAGGGATGTCGGTCCGTGAAGTTTACTGTACCGAGGGAGGTATGTCTGGGTGTGATCGTTACAGTACAATAGGAGGTATGTCGGGGTGTGATGGTTACTGTACCGCGGGAGATATGTCGCGGTGTGATGGTTACTGTACAATGGGAGGTATGTCGGGGTGTGATGGTTACTGTACAATGGGAGGTATGTAGGGGTGTGATCGTTACTGTACATTGGTAGGTATGTTGGGGTGTGATGGTTACTGTACAGTGGGAGGTATGTCGGGGTGTGTTGGTTAGTTTACAGTGGGAGGTGTGTTGGGCTGTGACGGTTAATGTACAGCGTGAGGTATGTTGGGCTGTGACAGTTACTGTACAGCGGTAGGTATGTCGGTCCGTGATGGTTACTGTACAGTGGGACGTATGTCGGGACGTGATGGTTACTGTACAAATGGAGGCATGTCGGGGTGTGATGGTTACTGCACAGAGGGAGGTATGTCGGGTTGTGATTGTTACTGTAATGTGGGAGGTATGTCGGGGTGTGATGGATACAGTACAGTGGGAGGTATGTCGGGGTGTCATGGTTACTGTACAGTGGGAGGTATGTCGGACCGTGATGGTTACTGTACAATGGGAGGTATGTCGGGACGTGATGGTTGCTGTACAGTGGGTGGGATGTCGGGCTGTGATGGTTACTGAACAGAGGGAGGTATGTCGGGATGTGATGGTTACTGTACAGTGGGGGGTATGTCGGGGTGTGATGATTACTGTGCAGTGCCAGGTATATCGGGGTGTGATGGTTAATGTACAGTGGGAGGTATGTCGGGGTGAGATGTTTATGTACAGTGGGAGGTATGTCGGGGTGTGATGTTTACTGTACAGTGCGAGGTATGTCGGACCTTGATAGTTACTGTACAGTTGGAGGTTTGTCGGGACGTGATGGTTACTGTACAGTGGGAGGTATGTCGGGGTGTGATGGTTACTGTACAGTGGGAGGTATGTCAGAATGTGATGGTTACTTTACAGTGGGAGGTATGTCGGGCCGTGATGGTTACTGTACAGTGGGAGGGATGTCGGGGTGTGATGGTTACTGTACAGTGGGAGGTATGTCGTGCTGTGATGGTTACTGTACAGTGGGAGTTATGTCGGGATGTGATGGTTACTGTACAGTGGGAGGTATGTCGGTACGTGATGGTTACTGTACAGTGGGTGGGATGTCGGGCTGTGATGGTGACTGAACAGATGGAGGTATGTCGGGATGTGATGGTTACTGTACATTGGGGGGTATGTCGGGGTGTGATGGTTACGGTACAGTGAGAGGTTTGTCGGAACGCGATGGTTACTGTACAGTGGGAGGTATGTCGTGCCCTGATGGTTACTGTACAGTGGGAGGAATGTCGGGGTGTGATAGTTACTGTACAGTGGGAGGGATGTCGGGCTGTGTTGGTTACTGTACAGAGGGAGGGATGTCGGGCTGTGATGGTTACTGTACAGAGGGAGGTATGTCGGGGCGTGATGGTTACTGTACAGTGGAAGGTATGTCGGAACGTGATGGTTTCTGTACAGTGGGAGGGAAGTCGGGGTGTGATGGTTACTGTACAGTGGGAGGAATGTCGGTACGTGATGGTTACTGTACCGAGGGAGGTATGTCTGGGTGTGATGGTTACTGTACAATGGGAGATATGTCGGGGTGTGATGGTTACTGGACAGCGGGAGATATGTCGGGGGTGTTATGGTTACTGTACAGTGGGAGGTATGTCGGGGTGTGATGGTTACTGTACAGTGGGAGGTATGTCGTGATGTGATGGTTACAGTACAGCGGGATGTATGCCGGGGTGTGATGTTTACTGTACAGTGGTTGGTATGTAGGGGTGTGATGGTTACTGTACAAGGGGAGGTATGTCGGAACGTGATGGTTACTGTACAGTGGGAGGTATGTCGGACCGTGATGGTTACTGTACAGTGGGAGGTAGGTCGGGGTGTGATGGTTACTGGACAGGGGGAGGTATGTCAGGCAGTGATGGTTACTGTATAGTGGGAGGTATGTCGGGCCGTGATGGTTACTGTACAGTGGGATGTATCTCACACAGTGATAGTTATTGTACAGTGGGAGGTATGTCAGACAGTGATGGTAACTGTATAGTGGGAAGTATGTCGGGGTGTGACGGTTACTGTACAGAGTGAGGCATGTCGGGGTGTGATGGGTACTGTACAGTGGGAGGTATTTCTGGCCGTGATGGTTACTATACAGTGGGAGGTATCTCCCACAGTGTTGGTTACTGTACAGGGGGAGGTATGTCGTGGTGTGTTGGTTACTGTACAGTGGGAGGTATGTCGGGGTGTGATGGTTACTGTACAGTAGGAGATATGTCGTGCTGTAATGGTTACTTTACAGTGGGAGGTATGTCACGGTGTGATGGTAACTGTACAGTGGGAGGTATGTCGGTGTGTGATGGTTACTGCACAGTGGGATGTATGTCAGAACGTGATGGTAACTGTACAGCGGGAGGTAGGTCGGGGTGTGATGGTTACTGTACAGTGGGAGGTATTTGGGGCTGTGAGGGCTACTGTACTGTGGGAGGTATGTCGGAACGTTATGGTTCCTGTAGATGGGGAGATATGCCGGGCTGTGATGCTTACTGTACAGCGGGAGGTAGGTCGGGGTGTGATGGTTACTGTGCAGTGTGTGGGATGTCGGGGTGTGATGGTTACTGTACAGTGGGAGGTATGTCGGACCGTGATAGTTAATTTACAGTGGGAGGTATGTCGGGGTGTGATGGTTACTGTACAGTGGGAGGTATGTCGGGCCGTGATGGTTCCAGTACAGTGGGAGGTATGTTATGCCGTGATGGTTACTGTACAGTGGGACGTATGTCAGGCTGTGATGGTTACAGTAAAATGGGAGGTATGTCGGGCCGTGCTGTTTACTGTACAGTGGGAGGAATTTCGGGGCGTGATGGTTACTGTACAGTGGGAGGAATGTCGGGTCGCGATGGTTACTGTACAGTGGGAGTTATGTCGGGCCGTCATGGTTAATGTACAGCGGGAGGTAGGTCGGGGTGTGATGGTTACTGTACAGTGGGAGGTATGTCGCGGTGTGAGGGTGAATGTACAGTCGGAGGGATGTCGGGGTGTGATGGTTACTGTACAGCGGGAGCTATGAAGGGGTGTGATGGTTACTGTACAGTGGGAGGGATGTCGGGCTATGATGGTTACTTTGCAGAGGCAGGTATGTCGGGGTGTAATGGTTACTGTACAGTGGGAGGGATGTCGGAACGTTATTGTTACTGTACAGTGGGAGGTATGTCGGGCCGTGATGGTAACTGTACAGTGGGAGATATGTCGGGACGTGATGGTTACTGTACAGTGGGAGGGATGTCGGGATGTGATGGTTACTGTATAGTGGGAGGTATGTCGGTACTTGATGGTTACTGTACAGTGGGAGGTATGTCGGGATGTGATGGTTACTGTACAGTCGGGGCTATGTCGGGCCGTGATGGTTACTGTTCAGTGAGAAGTATGTCGGAACGTGATGGTTACTTTACAGTGGGAGGTATGTCGGGGAGTTATGGTTACTGTACAGTGGGAGGTATGCCCTGGTGTGATGGTTACTGTACAGTGGGAGGGATGTCAGGGTGTGATGGTTACTGTACAGCGGGACGTATGTCGGGGTGTGATGGTTACTGTACAGTGGAAGGTATGTCGGAAAGTGATGGTTACTGTACAATGGGAGGAATGTCGGAACGTGATGGTTACTGTACAGTGGGAGGTATGTCGGGGTGTGATGGTTACTGTACAGTGGGAGTGATGTCGGGGTGTGATGGTTACTGTACAGTAGAAGGTATGTCGGAACGTGATGGTTACTGTACAGTGGGAGGGATGTCGGTCCGTGATGGTTACTGTACAGTGGGAGAGATGTCGGGACGTGATGGTTACTGTACAGTGGGAGGAATGTCGGTGTGTGATGGTTACTGTACAGTGGGTGGTATGTCAGGACGTGATGGTTACTGTACAGTGGGAGGTATGTCGGGGTGTCATGGTTACTGTACAGTGGGAGGTATGTCGGACCGTGATGGTTACTGTACAGTGGGAGGTATGTCGGGGTGTGATGGTTACTGTACAGTGGGAGTGATGTCGGGGTGTGATGGTTACTGTACAGTAGAAGGTATGTCGGAACGTGATGGTTACTGTACAGTGGCAGGGATGTCGGTCCGTGATGGTTACTGTACAGTGGGAGAGATGTCGGGGTGTGATGGTTACTGCACAGAGGGAGGTATGTCGGGTTGTGATGGTTACTGTAATGTGGGAGGTATGTCGGGGTGAGATGGTTACAGTACAGTGGGAGGTATGTCGGGGTGTCATGGTTACTGTACAGTGGGAGGTATGTCGGACCGTGATGGTTACTGTACAGTGGGAGGTATGTCGGGGTGTGATGGTTACTGTACAGTGGGAGGTATGTCGGGGCGTGATGGTTACTGTACAGACGGAAGTATGTCGGGGTGTGATGGTTACTGTAGAGTGGGAGGTATGTCGGGGGTGTGATAGTTACTGTACAGTGGGAGGTAGTTCGGGGAGTGACGGTTACTGTTCAGTGGGAGGTATGTCGGGACGTGATGATACTGTACAGTGGGAAGTATGTCGGGATGTGATGGTTATTGTACAGTGGGAGGGATGTCGGGCTGTGATGGTTACTGTATAGTGGGAGGTATGTCGGTACGTGATGGTTTCTGTACAGTGGGAGGTATGTCGTGGTGTGATGGTTACTGTACAGTGGGAGGGATGTCGGGGTGTGATGGTTACTGTACAGTGGAAGGTATGTCGGAAAGTGATGGTTACTGTACAATGGGAGGAATGTCGGAACGTGATGGTTACTGTACAGTGGGAGGTATGTCGGGGTGTGATCGTTACTGTACAGTGGGAGGTATGTCGGGCTGTGATGGTTACTGTACAGTGGGAGGGATGTCGGGCTATGATGGTTACTGTATAGTGGGAGGTATGTCGGTACGTGATGGTTTCTGTACAGTGGGAGGTATGTCGGGGTTTGATCGTTACTGTAAAGTGGGAGGTATGTCGGGCTGTGATGGTTACTGTACAGTGGGAGGGATGTCGGGCTGTGATGGTTACTGTATAGTGGGAGGTATGTCGGTACGTGATGGTTTCTGTACAGTGGGAGGTATGTCGTGGTGTGATGGTTACTGTACAGTGGGAGGGATGTCGGGGTGTGATGGTTACTGTACAGTGGAAGGTATGTCGGAAAGTGATGGTTACTGTACAATGGGAGGAATGTCGGTCCGTGAAGGTTACTGTACCGAGGGAGGTATGTCTGGGTGTGATCGTTACAGTACAATGGGAGGTATGTCGGTTTGTGATAGTTCCTGTACAATGGTAGGTATGTAGTGGTGTGATTGTTACTGTACATTGGGAGGTATGTTGGGGTGTGATTGTTACTGTACAGTGGGAGGTATGTCGGGGTGTGTTGGTTAGTTTACAGTGGGAGGTGTGTTGGGCTTTGACGGTTAATGTACAGCGTGAGGTATGTTGGGCTGTGACAGTTACTGTACAGCGGGAGGTATGTCGGTCCGTGATGGTTACTGTACAGTGCGAGGTATGTCGGGGTGTGATGGTTACTGCACAGAGGGAGGTATGTCGGGGTGAGATGGTTACAGTACAGTGGGAGGTATGTCGGGGTGTCATGGTTACTGTACAGTGGGAGGTATGTCGGACCGTGATGGTTACTGTACAGTGGGAGGTATGTCGGGGTGTGATGGTTACTGTACCGTGGGAGGTATGTCGGGGGTGTGATAGTTACTGTACAGTGGGAGGTAGGTCGGGGAGTGATGGTTACTGTTCAGTGGGAGGTATGTCGGGACGTGATGATACTGTACAGTGGGAGGGATGTCGGGGTGTGATGGTTACTGTTCAGTGAGAAGTATGTCGGGACGTGATGGTTACTGTACAGTGGGAGGGATGTCGGGCTGTGATGGTTACTGTATAGTGGGAGGTATGTCGGTACGTGATGGTTACTGTACAGTGGGAGGGATGTCGGGGTGTGATGGTTACTGTACAGTGGAAGGTATGTCGGAAAGTGATGGTTACTGTACAATGGGAGGAATGTCGGAACGTGATGGTTACTGTACAGTGGGGGGTATGTCGGGGTGTGATGGTTACTGTACAGTGGGAGGGATGTCGTGGCGTGATGGTTACTGTACAGAGGGAAGTATGTCGGAACGTGATGGTTACTGTACAGTGGGAGGTATGTCGGGGTGTGATGGTTACTGTACAGTGGAAGGTATGTCAGAACGTGATGGTTACTGTACAGTGGGAGGGATGTCGGTCCGTGAAGGTTACTGTACCGAGGGAGGTGTGTTGGGCTGTGACGGTTAATGTACAGCGGGAGGTATGTCGGTCCGTGATGGTTACTGTACAGTGGGACGTATGTCGGGACGTGATGGTTACTGTACAGTGGGAGGTATGTCGGGGTGTGTTGGTTAGTTTCCAGTGGGAGGTGTGTTGGGCTATGACGGTTAATGTACAGCGTGAGGTATGTTGGGCTGTGACAGTTACTGTACAGCGGGAGGAATGTCGGTCCGTGATGGTTACTGTACAGTGGGACGTATGTGAGGACGTGATGGTTACTGTACAGTGGGAGGTATGTCGGGGTGTGATGGTTACTGCACAGAGGGAGGTATGTCGGGGTCTGATGGTTACTCTACAGTGGGAGGTATGTCGGGGCGTGATGGTTACTGTACAGAGGGAAGTATGTCGGGGTGTGATGGTTACTGTAATGTGGGAGGTATGTCGGGCCGTGATGGTTACTTTGCAGTGGGAGGTATGTCGGGGGTGTGATAGTTACTGTACAGTGGGAGGTATGTCGGGGAGTGATGGTTACTGTACAGTGGGAGGTATGTCGGGGAGTGATGGTTACTGTACAGTGGGAGGTATGTCGGGACGTGATGATACTGTACAGTGGGAGGGATGTCGAAGTGTGATGGTTACTGTACAGTGGAATGTATGTCGGGGTGTGATGGTTATTGTACCGAGGGAGGTATGTCGGTCCGTGATGGTTACTGTACAGTGTGATGTATGTCGGGTTGTGATGTTTACCGTAATGTGGGAGGTATGTCGGGGTGTGATCGTTACTGTACAGTGGGAGGTATGTCGGGGTGTGATGGTTACTGTACAGTGGGAGGTATGTCGGACCGTGATGGTTACTGTACAGTTGGAGGGATGTCGGGGTGTGATGGTTACTGTACAGTGGGAGGTGTGTCGGGGTGTGATGGTTACTGTACAGTGGGAGGTATGTCGTGGCGTGATGGTTACTGTACAGAGGGAAGTATGTCGGGGTGTGATGGTTACTGTAATGTGGGAGGTATGTCGGGCCGTGATGTTTACTGTGCAGTGGGAGGTATGTCGGGGTTTGATAGTTACTGTACAGTGGGAGGTAGGTCAGGGAGTGATGGTAACTGTACAGTGGGAGGTATGTCGGGACGTGATGGTACTGTACAGTGGGAGGGATGTCGGGGTTTGATGGTTACTGTACAGTGGGAGGAATGTCGGCGTATGATAGTTACTGTGCAGTGGGAGCAATGTCAGGGTGTGATGGTTACTGTACAGTGGGAGGTATGTCGGGGCGTGATGGTGACTGAACAGTGGGAGGTATGTCGGGGTGTGATGGTTAATGTACAGAGGGAGGTATGTCAGGGTGTGATGGTTACTGTACAGTGGAAGGTATGTCGGAACGTAATGGTTACTGTACGGTGGGAGGTATGTCGCGCCGTGATGGTTACTGTACAGTGGGAGGGATGTCGGGGTGTGATGGTTACTGTACAGTGGGAGGACTGTCGGTACGTGATGGTTACTGTACCGAGGGAAGTAAGTCTGGGTGGGATGGTTACTGTAGAATGGGAGGTATATCTGTGTGTCATGGTTACTGTACAGCGGGAGATATGTCGGGGTGTGATGGTTACTGTACAGTGGGAGGTATGTCGGGGTGTGATGGTTACTGTACAGTGGCAGGTATGTCGGGACGTGATGGTACTATACAGTGGGAGGGATGTCGGGATGTGATGGTTACTGTACAGTGGGAGGGATGTCGGAGTGTGATGGTTACTGTACAGTGGAAGGTATGACGGAAAGTGATGGTTACTGTACAATGGGAGGAATGTCGGAACGTGATGGTTACTGTACAGTGGGAGGGATGTCGGGGTGTGATGGTTACTGTACAGTGGAAGGTATGTCGGACCGTGATGGTTACTGTACAGTGGGAGGGATGTCGGTCCGTGAAGGTTACTGTACCGAGGGACGTATGTCTGGGTGTGATCGTTACAGTACAATAGGAGGTATGTCGGCGTGTGATGGTTACTGTACCGCGGGAGGTGTGTCACGGTGTGATGGTTACTGTACAATGGGAGGTATGTCGGGTTGTGATGGTTCCTGTACAATGGTAGGTATGTAGTGGTGTGATGGTTACTGTACATTGGGAGGTATGTTGGGGTGTGATTGTTACTGTACAGTGGGATGTATGTCGGGGTGTGTTGGTTAGTTTACACTGGGAGGTGTGTTGGGCTTTGACGGTTAATGTACAGCGTGAGGTATGTTGGGCTGTGACAGTTACTGTACAGCGGGAGGTATGTCGGTCCGTGATGGTTACTGTACAGTGCGAGGTATGTCGGGGTGTGATGGTTACTGCACAGAGGGAGGTATGTCGGGTTGTGATGGTTACTGTAATGTGGGAGGTATGTCGGGGTGAGATGGTTACAGTACAGTGGGAGGTATGTCGGGGTGTCATGGTTACTGTACAGTGGGAGGTATGTCGGACCGTGATGGTTACTGTACAGTGGGAGGGATGTCGGGGTGTGATGGTTACTGTACCGTGGGAGGTATGTCGGGGTTGTGATAGTTACTGTACAGTGGGAGGTAGGTCGGGGAGTGATGGTTACTGTTCAGTGGGAGGTATGTCGGGACGTGATGATACTGTACAGTGGGAGGGATGTCGGGGTGTGATGGTTACTGTTCAGTGAGAAGTATGTCGGTACGTGATGGTTACTGTACAGTGGGAGGGATGTCGGGCTGTGATGGTTCCTGTATAGTGGGAGGTATGTCGGTACGTGATGGTTACTGTACAGTGGGAGGGATGTCGGGGTGTGATGGTTACTGTACAGTGGAAGGTATGTCGGAAAGTGATGGTTACTGTACAATGGGAGGAATGTCGGAACGTGATGGTTACTGTACAGTGGGGGGTATGTCGGGGTGTGATGGTTACTGTACAGTGGGAGGGATGTCGTGGCGTGATGGTTACTGTACAGAGGGAAGTATGTCGGAACGTGATGGTTACTGTACAGTGGGAGGTATGTCGGGGTGTGATGGTTACTGTACAGTGGAAGTTATGTCGGAACGTGATGGTTACTGTTCAGTGGGAGGGATGTCGGTCCGTGAAGGTTACTGTACCGAGGGAGGTGTGTTGGGCTGTGACGGTTAATGTACAGCGGGAGGTATGTCGGTCCGTGATGGTTACTGTACAGTGGGACGTATGTCGGTACGTGATGGTTACTGTACAGTGGGAGGTATGTCGGGGTGTTTTGGTTAGTTTCCAGTGGGAGGTGTGTTGGGCTATGACGGTTAATGTACAGCGTGAGGTATGTTGGGCTGTGACAGTTATTGTACAGCGGGAGGAATGTCGGTCCGTGATGGTTACTGTACAGTGGGACATATGTCAGGACGTGATGGTTACTGTACAGTGGGAGGTATGTCGGGGTGTGATGGTTACTGCACAGAGGGAGGTATGTCGGGGTCTGATGGTTACTCTACAGTGGGAAGTATGTCGGGGCGTGATGGTTACTGTACAGAGGGAAGTATGTCGGAACGTGATGCATACTGTACAGTGGGAGGTATGTCGGGCCGTGATGATTACTGTACAGTGGGAGGGATGTCGGGGTGTGATACTTACGGTACAGTGGGAGGTAGGTCGGGTTGTGATTGTTACTGTACTGTGGGAGGTATGTCGGGGTGTGATGGTTACTGTACAGTGGGAGGTAGGTCGGGGTGTGATGGTCACTGTACAGAGGGAGGTATGTCGGGCCGTGATGGTTACTGTACAGTGTGAGGTCTGTCGGGGTGTGTTTGTTACTGTACAGTGGGAGGTATGTCGGGCCGTGATGGTTACTGTACAGTGGGAGGTAGGTCGGGGTGTGATAGTTACTGTACAGTGGGAGGTATGTCGGGCCGTGATAGTTACGGTGCAGTGGGAGAGATGTCGGGGTGTGATGGTTACTGTACCGTTGGAGGTATGTCGGGACGTGATGGTTACTGTACAGTGGGAGGGATGTCGGGCTGTGATGGTTACTGAACAGAGGGAGCTATGTCTGGATGTGATGGTTACTGTACAGTGGGAGGTATGTCGTGCCGTGATGGTTACGGTACAGTGAGAGGTTTGTCGGAACGTGATGGTTACTGTACAGTGGGAGGTATGTCGGGCCGTGATGGTTACTGTACAGTGGGAGGTATGTTGTGGTGTGATAGTTACTGTACAGAGGGAGGTAGGTCGGGGTGTGATGGTTACTGTACAATGTGAGGTATGTCGGGACGTCATGGTTTCTGTACAGTGGGAGGAATGTCAGGGTGTGAATGTTACTGTACATTGGGAGGTATATCGGGTTGTTATGGTTACTGTACAGTGGGATGTATGTCGGGACGTGATGGTTACTGTACAGTGGGAGTTATGACGTGCTGTGACGGTTACTGTACAGTGTGAGGTATGTTGGGCTGTGACGGTAACTGTACAGCGGGAGGTATGTCGGTCCGTGATGGTTACTGTACCGTGGGAGGGATGTCGGGGTGTGATGGTTACTGTACAGTGGGCGGTATGTCGGTCCGTGATGGTTACTATATTTTGGGGGGGATGTCGGGGTGTGATGGTTACTGTACAGTGGGAGGTATGTCGGACTGTGATAGTTACTGTACAGTGGGAGGTATGTCGGGGTGTGATGGTTACTGTACAGTGGGGGTATGTCGGGGTGTGATGGTTACTGTACAGTGGGGGTATGTCGGGGTGTGATGGTTTCTGTACAGTGGGGGGTATTTCGGGGTGTGATGGTTACTGTAAAGTGGGAGGGATGTTGGGCTATGATGGTTACTGTACAGAGGCAGGTATGTCGTGGTGTGATGGTTACTGTACAGTGGGAGGGATCTCTGAACGTGATGGTTACTGTACAGTGGGAGGTATGTCGGGCCGTGATGGTTACTGTACAGTGGTAGGTATGTCGGGGTGTGATGGTTACTGTACAGTGAGTGGTATGTCGAATGTGATGGTTACTGTACAGTGGGAGGGATGTCGGGGTGTGATGGTTACTGTTCAGTGAGTAGTATGTCGGTACGTGATGGTTACTGTACAGTGGGAGGGATGTCGGGCTGTGATGGTTACTGTATAGTGGGAGGTATGTCGGTACGTGATGGTTACTGTACAGTGGGAGGGATGTCGGGGTGTGATGGTTACTGTACAGTGGAAGGTATGTCGGAAAGTGATGGTTACTGTACAATGGGAGGAATGTCGGAACGTGATGGTTACTGTACAGTGGGGGGTATGTCGGGGTGTGATGGTTACTGTACAGTGGGAGGGATGTCGTGGCGTGATGGTTACTGTACAGAGGGAAGTATGTCGGAACGTGATGGTTACTGTACAGTGGGAGGTATGTCGGGGTGTGATGGTTACTGTACAGTGGAAGTTATGTCGGAACGTGATGGTTACTGTACAGTGGGAGGGATGTCGGTCCGTGTAGGTTACTGTACCGAGGGAGGTGTGTTGGGCTGTGACGGTTAATGTACAGCGGGAGGTATGTCGGTCCGTGATGGTTACTGTACAGTGGGACGTATGTCGGGACGTGATGGTTACTGTACAGTGGGAGTTATGACGTGCTGTGACGGTTACTGTACAGTGTGAGGTATGTTGGGCTGTGACGGTAACTGTACAGCGGGAGGTATGTCGGTCCGTGATGGTTACTGTACCGTGGGAGGGATGTCGGGGTGTGATGGTTACTGTACAGTGGGCGGTATGTCGGTCCGTGATGGTTACTATATTTTGGGGGGGATGTCGGGGTGTGATGGTTACTGTACAGTGGGAGGTATGTCGGACTGTGATAGTTACTGTACAGTGGGAGGTATGTCGGGGTGTGATGGTTACTGTACAGTGGGGGTATGTCGGGGTGTGATGGTTACTGTACAGTGGGGGTATGTCGGGGTGTGATGGTTTCTGTACAGTGGGGGGTATTTCGGGGTGTGATGGTTACTGTAAAGTGGGAGGGATGTTGGGCTATGATGGTTACTGTACAGAGGCAGGTATGTCGTGGTGTGATGGTTACTGTACAGTGGGAGGGATCTCTGAACGTGATGGTTACTGTACAGTGGGAGGTATGTCGGGCCGTGATGGTTACTGTACAGTGGTAGGTATGTCGGGGTGTGATGGTTACTGTACAGTGAGTGGTATGTCGAATGTGATGGTTACTGTACAGTGGGAGGGATGTCGGGGTGTGATGGTTAATGTACAGAGGGAGGTATGTCAGGGTGTGATGGTTACTGTACAGTGGAAGGTATGTCGGAACGTAATGGTTACTGTACGGTGGGAGGTATGTCGCGCCGTGATGGTTACTGTACAGTGGGAGGGATGTCGGGGTGTGATGGTTACTGTACAGTGGGAGGACTGTCGGTACGTGATGGTTACTGTACCGAGGGAAGTAAGTCTGGGTGGGATGGTTACTGTAGAATGGGAGGTATATCTGTGTGTCATGGTTACTGTACAGCGGGAGATATGTCGGGGTGTGATGGTTACTGTACAGTGGGAGGTATGTCGGGGTGTGATGGTTACTGTACAGTGGCAGGTATGTCGGGACGTGATGGTACTATACAGTGGGAGGGATGTCGGGATGTGATGGTTACTGTACAGTGGGAGGGATGTCGGAGTGTGATGGTTACTGTACAGTGGAAGGTATGACGGAAAGTGATGGTTACTGTACAATGGGAGGAATGTCGGAACGTGATGGTTACTGTACAGTGGGAGGGATGTCGGGGTGTGATGGTTACTGTACAGTGGAAGGTATGTCGGACCGTGATGGTTACTGTACAGTGGGAGGGATGTCGGTCCGTGAAGGTTACTGTACCGAGGGACGTATGTCTGGGTGTGATCGTTACAGTACAATAGGAGGTATGTCGGCGTGTGATGGTTACTGTACCGCGGGAGGTGTGTCACGGTGTGATGGTTACTGTACAATGGGAGGTATGTCGGGTTGTGATGGTTCCTGTACAATGGTAGGTATGTAGTGGTGTGATGGTTACTGTACATTGGGAGGTATGTTGGGGTGTGATTGTTACTGTACAGTGGGATGTATGTCGGGGTGTGTTGGTTAGTTTACACTGGGAGGTGTGTTGGGCTTTGACGGTTAATGTACAGCGTGAGGTATGTTGGGCTGTGACAGTTACTGTACAGCGGGAGGTATGTCGGTCCGTGATGGTTACTGTACAGTGCGAGGTATGTCGGGGTGTGATGGTTACTGCACAGAGGGAGGTATGTCGGGTTGTGATGGTTACTGTAATGTGGGAGGTATGTCGGGGTGAGATGGTTACAGTACAGTGGGAGGTATGTCGGGGTGTCATGGTTACTGTACAGTGGGAGGTATGTCGGACCGTGATGGTTACTGTACAGTGGGAGGGATGTCGGGGTGTGATGGTTACTGTACCGTGGGAGGTATGTCGGGGTTGTGATAGTTACTGTACAGTGGGAGGTAGGTCGGGGAGTGATGGTTACTGTTCAGTGGGAGGTATGTCGGGACGTGATGATACTGTACAGTGGGAGGGATGTCGGGGTGTGATGGTTACTGTTCAGTGAGAAGTATGTCGGTACGTGATGGTTACTGTACAGTGGGAGGGATGTCGGGCTGTGATGGTTCCTGTATAGTGGGAGGTATGTCGGTACGTGATGGTTACTGTACAGTGGGAGGGATGTCGGGGTGTGATGGTTACTGTACAGTGGAAGGTATGTCGGAAAGTGATGGTTACTGTACAATGGGAGGAATGTCGGAACGTGATGGTTACTGTACAGTGGGGGGTATGTCGGGGTGTGATGGTTACTGTACAGAGGGAAGTATGTCGGAACGTGATGGTTACTGTACAGTGGGAGGTATGTCGGGGTGTGATGGTTACTGTACAGTGGAAGTTATGTCGGAACGTGATGGTTACTGTTCAGTGGGAGGGATGTCGGTCCGTGAAGGTTACTGTACCGAGGGAGGTGTGTTGGGCTGTGACGGTTAATGTACAGCGGGAGGTATGTCGGTCCGTGATGGTTACTGTACAGTGGGACGTATGTCGGTACGTGATGGTTACTGTACAGTGGGAGGTATGTCGGGGTGTGTTGGTTAGTTTCCAGTGGGAGGTGTGTTGGGCTATGACGGTTAATGTACAGCGTGAGGTATGTTGGGCTGTGACAGTTATTGTACAGCGGGAGGAATGTCGGTCCGTGATGGTTACTGTACAGTGGGACATATGTCAGGACGTGATGGTTACTGTACAGTGGGAGGTATGTCGGGGTGTGATGGTTACTGCACAGAGGGAGGTATGTCGGGGTCTGATGGTTACTCTACAGTGGGAAGTATGTCGGGGCGTGATGGTTACTGTACAGAGGGAAGTATGTCGGAACGTGATGCATACTGTACAGTGGGAGGTATGTCGGGCCGTGATGATTACTGTACAGTGGGAGGGATGTCGGGGTGTGATACTTACGGTACAGTGGGAGGTAGGTCGGGTTGTGATTGTTACTGTACTGTGGGAGGTATGTCGGGGTGTGATGGTTACTGTACAGTGGGAGGTAGGTCGGGGTGTGATGGTCACTGTACAGAGGGAGGTATGTCGGGCCGTGATGGTTACTGTACAGTGTGAGGTCTGTCGGGGTGTGTTTGTTACTGTACAGTGGGAGGTATGTCGGGCCGTGATGGTTACTGTACAGTGGGAGGTAGGTCGGGGTGTGATAGTTACTGTACAGTGGGAGGTATGTCGGGCCGTGATAGTTACGGTGCAGTGGGAGAGATGTCGGGGTGTGATGGTTACTGTACCGTTGGAGGTATGTCGGGACGTGATGGTTACTGTACAGTGGGAGGGATGTCGGGCTGTGATGGTTACTGAACAGAGGGAGCTATGTCTGGATGTGATGGTTACTGTACAGTGGGAGGTATGTCGTGCCGTGATGGTTACGGTACAGTGAGAGGTTTGTCGGAACGTGATGGTTACTGTACAGTGGGAGGTATGTCGGGCCGTGATGGTTACTGTACAGTGGGAGGTATGTTGTGGTGTGATAGTTACTGTACAGAGGGAGGTAGGTCGGGGTGTGATGGTTACTGTACAATGTGAGGTATGTCGGGACGTCATGGTTTCTGTACAGTGGGAGGAATGTCAGGGTGTGAATGTTACTGTACATTGGGAGGTATATCGGGTTGTTATGGTTACTGTACAGTGGGATGTATGTCGGGACGTGATGGTTACTGTACAGTGGGAGTTATGACGTGCTGTGACGGTTACTGTACAGTGTGAGGTATGTTGGGCTGTGACGGTAACTGTACAGCGGGAGGTATGTCGGTCCGTGATGGTTACTGTACCGTGGGAGGGATGTCGGGGTGTGATGGTTACTGTACAGTGGGCGGTATGTCGGTCCGTGATGGTTACTATATTTTGGGGGGGATGTCGGGGTGTGATGGTTACTGTACAGTGGGAGGTATGTCGGACTGTGATAGTTACTGTACAGTGGGAGGTATGTCGGGGTGTGATGGTTACTGTACAGTGGGGGTATGTCGGGGTGTGATGGTTACTGTACAGTGGGGGTATGTCGGGGTGTGATGGTTTCTGTACAGTGGGGGGTATTTCGGGGTGTGATGGTTACTGTAAAGTGGGAGGGATGTTGGGCTATGATGGTTACTGTACAGAGGCAGGTATGTCGTGGTGTGATGGTTACTGTACAGTGGGAGGGATCTCTGAACGTGATGGTTACTGTACAGTGGGAGGTATGTCGGGCCGTGATGGTTACTGTACAGTGGTAGGTATGTCGGGGTGTGATGGTTACTGTACAGTGAGTGGTATGTCGAATGTGATGGTTACTGTACAGTGGGAGGGATGTCGGGGTGTGATGGTTACTGTTCAGTGAGTAGTATGTCGGTACGTGATGGTTACTGTACAGTGGGAGGGATGTCGGGCTGTGATGGTTACTGTATAGTGGGAGGTATGTCGGTACGTGATGGTTACTGTACAGTGGGAGGGATGTCGGGGTGTGATGGTTACTGTACAGTGGAAGGTATGTCGGAAAGTGATGGTTACTGTACAATGGGAGGAATGTCGGAACGTGATGGTTACTGTACAGTGGGGGGTATGTCGGGGTGTGATGGTTACTGTACAGTGGGAGGGATGTCGTGGCGTGATGGTTACTGTACAGAGGGAAGTATGTCGGAACGTGATGGTTACTGTACAGTGGGAGGTATGTCGGGGTGTGATGGTTACTGTACAGTGGAAGTTATGTCGGAACGTGATGGTTACTGTACAGTGGGAGGGATGTCGGTCCGTGTAGGTTACTGTACCGAGGGAGGTGTGTTGGGCTGTGACGGTTAATGTACAGCGGGAGGTATGTCGGTCCGTGATGGTTACTGTACAGTGGGACGTATGTCGGGACGTGATGGTTACTGTACAGTGGGAGTTATGACGTGCTGTGACGGTTACTGTACAGTGTGAGGTATGTTGGGCTGTGACGGTAACTGTACAGCGGGAGGTATGTCGGTCCGTGATGGTTACTGTACCGTGGGAGGGATGTCGGGGTGTGATGGTTACTGTACAGTGGGCGGTATGTCGGTCCGTGATGGTTACTATATTTTGGGGGGGATGTCGGGGTGTGATGGTTACTGTACAGTGGGAGGTATGTCGGACTGTGATAGTTACTGTACAGTGGGAGGTATGTCGGGGTGTGATGGTTACTGTACAGTGGGGGTATGTCGGGGTGTGATGGTTACTGTACAGTGGGGGTATGTCGGGGTGTGATGGTTTCTGTACAGTGGGGGGTATTTCGGGGTGTGATGGTTACTGTAAAGTGGGAGGGATGTTGGGCTATGATGGTTACTGTACAGAGGCAGGTATGTCGTGGTGTGATGGTTACTGTACAGTGGGAGGGATCTCTGAACGTGATGGTTACTGTACAGTGGGAGGTATGTCGGGCCGTGATGGTTACTGTACAGTGGTATGTATGTCGGGGTGTGATGGTTACTGTACAGTGAGTGGTATGTCGAATGTGATGGTTACTGTACAGTGGGAGGGATGTTGGGGTGTGATGGTTACTGTTCAGTGAGTAGTATGTCGGTACGTGATGGTTACTGTACAGTGGGAGGGATGTCGGGCTGTGATGGTTACTGTATAGTGGGAGGTATGTCGGTACGTGATGGTTACTGTACAGTGGGAGGGATGTCGGGGTGTGATGGTTACTGTACAGTGGAAGGTATGTCGGAAAGTGATGGTTACTGTACAATGGGAGGAATGTCGGAACGTGATGGTTACTGTACAGTGGGGGGTATGTCGGGGTGTGATGGTTACTGTACAGTGGGAGGGATGTCGTGGCGTGATGGTTACTGTACAGAGGGAAGTATGTCGGAACGTGATGGTTACTGTACAGTGGGAGGTATGTCGGGGTGTGATGGTTACTGTACAGTGGGAGGTATGTCGGGTTGTGATGGTTCCTGTACAATGGTAGGTATGTAGTGGTGTGATGGTTACTGTACATTGGGAGGTATGTTGGGGTGTGATTGTTACTGTACAGTGGGAGGTATGTCGGGGTGTGTTGGTTAGTTAACACTGGGAGGTGTGTTGGGCTTTGACGGTTAATGTACAGCGTGAGGTATGTTGGGCTGTGACAGTTACTGTACAGCGGGAGGTATGTCGGTCCGTGATGGTTACTGTACATGCGAGGTTTGTCGGGGTGTGATGGTTACTGCACAGAGGGAGGTATGTCGGGTTGTGATGGTTACTGTAATGTGGGAGGTATGTCGGGGTGAGATGGTTACAGTACAGTGGGAGGTATGTCGGGGTGTCATGGTTACTGTACAGTGGGAGGTATGTCGGACCGTGATGGTTACTGTACAGTGGGAGGGATGTCGGGGTGTGATGGTTACTGTACCGTGGGAGGTATGTCGGGGGTGTGATAGTTACTGTACAGTGGGAGGTAGGTCGGGGAGTGATGGTTACTGTTCAGTGGGAGGTATGTCGGGACGTGATGATACTGTACAGTGGGAGGGATGTCGGGGTGTGATGGTTACTGTTCAGTGAGAAGTATGTCGGTACGTGATGGTTACTGTACAGTGGGAGGGATGTCGGGCTGTGATGGTTACTGTACAGTGGGAGGTATGTCGGTACGTGATGGTTACTGTACAGTGGGAGGGATGTCGGGGTGTGATGGTTACTGTACAGTGGAAGGTATGTCGGAAAGTGATGGTTACTGTACAATGGGAGGAATGTCGGAACGTGATGGTTACTGTACAGTGGGGGGTATGTCGGGGTGTGATGGTTACTGTACAGTGGGAGGGATGTCGTGGCGTGATGGTTACTGTACAGAGGGAAGTATGTCGGAACGTGATGGTTACTGTACAGTGGGAGGTATGTCGGGGTGTGATGGTTACTGTACAGTGGAAGTTATGTCGGAACGTGATGGTTACTGTACAGTGGGAGGGATGTCGGTCCGTGAAGGTTACTGTACCGAGGGAGGTGTGTTGGGCTGTGACGGTTAATGTACAGCGGGAGGTATGTCGGTCCGTGATGGTTACTGTACAGTGGGACGTATGTCGGTACGTGATGGTTACTGTACAGTGGGAGGTATGTCGGGGTGTGTTGGTTAGTTTCCAGTGGGAGGTGTGTTGGGCTATGACGGTTAATGTACAGCGTGAGGTATGTTGGGCTGTGACAGTTATTGTACAGCGGGAGGAATGTCGGTCCGTGATGGTTACTGTACAGTGGGACATATGTCAGGACGTGATGGTTACTGTACAGTGGGAGGTATGTCGGGGTGTGATGGTTACTGCACAGAGGGAGGTATGTCGGGGTCTGATGGTTACTCTACAGTGGGAGGTATGTCGGGGCGTGATGGTTACTGTACAGAGGGAAGTATGTCGGAACGTGATGCATACTGTACAGTGGGAGGTATGTCGGGCCGTGATGATTACTGTACAGTGGGAGGGATGTCGGGGTGTGATACTTACGGTACAGTGGGAGGTAGGTCGGGTTGTGATTGTTACTGTACTGTGGGAGGTATGTCGGGGTGTGATGGTTACTGTACAGTGGGAGGTAGGTCGGGGTGTGATGGTCACTGTACAGAGGGAGGTATGTCGGGCCGTGATGGTTACTGTACAGTGTGAGGTCTGTCGGGGTGTGTTTTTTTACTGTACAGTGGGAGGTATGTCGGGCCGTGATGGTTACTGTACAGTGGGAGGTAGGTCGGGGTGTGATAGTTACTGTACAGTGGGAGGTATGTCGGGCCGTGATAGTTACGGTGCAGTGGGAGAGATGTCGGGGTGTGATGGTTACTGTACCGTTGGAGGTATGTCGGGACGTGATGGTTACTGTACAGTGGGAGGGATGTCGGGCTGTGATGGTTACTGAACAGAGGGAGGTATGTCTGGATGTGATGGTTACTGTACAGTGGGAGGAATGTCGTGCCGTGATGGTTACGGTACAGTGAGAGGTTTGTCGGAACGTGATGGTTACTGTACAGTGGGAGGTATGTCGGGCCGTGATGGTTACTGTACAGTGGGAGGTATGTTGTGGTGTGATAGTTACTGTACAGAGGGAGGTAGGTCGGGGTGTGATGGTTACTGTACAATGTGAGGTATGTCGGGACGTCATGGTTTCTGTACAGTGGGAGGAATGTCAGGGTGTGAATGTTACTGTACATTGGGAGGTATGTCGGGTTGTTATGGTTACTGTACAGTGGGATGTATGTCGGGACGTGATGGTTACTGTACAGTGGGAGTTATGACGTGCTGTGACGGTTACTGTACAGTGTGAGGTATGTTGGGCTGTGACGGTAACTGTACAGCGGGAGGTATGTCGGTCCGTGATGGTTACTGTACCGTGGGAGGGATGTCGGGGTGTGATGGTTACTGTACAGTGGGCGGTATGTCGGTCCGTGATGGTTACTATATTTTGGGGGGGATGTCGGGGTGTGATGGTTACTGTACAGTGGGAGGTATGTCGGACTGTGATAGTTACTGTACAGTGGGAGGTATGTCGGGGTGTGATGGTTACTGTACAGTGGGGGTATGTCGGGGTGTGATGGTTACTGTACAGTGGGGGTATGTCGGGGTGTGATGGTTTCTGTACAGTGGGGGGTATTTCGGGGTGTGATGGTTACTGTAAAGTGGGAGGGATGTTGGGCTATGATGGTTACTGTACAGAGGCAGGTATGTCGTGGTGTGATGGTTACTGTACAGTGGGAGGGATCTCTGAACGTGATGGTTACTGTACAGTGGGAGGTATGTCGGGCCGTGATGGTTACTGTACAGTGGTAGGTATGTCGGGGTGTGATGGTTACTGTACAGTGAGTGGTATGTCGAATGTGATGGTTACTGTACAGTGCGAGGGATGTCGGGCTATGATGGTTACTGTAGAGAGGCAGGTATGTCGTGGTGTGATAGTTACTGTACAGTGGGAGGGATGTCTGAACGTGATGGTTACTGTGAGTGGGAGGTATGTCGAGCCGTGATGGTTACTGTACAGTGGTTGGGATGTCGGGCTGTGATGGTTACTGTATTGTGGGAGGTATGTCTGGGTGTGATGGTTACTGTACAGTGGGATGCATGTCGGGGTGTGATGGTTCCTGTACAGTGGGCGGTATGTCGGTCCGTGATGGTTACTATACAGTGGGAGGGATGTCGGGGTGTGATGGTTACTGTACAGTGGGAGGTATGTCGGACTGTGATAGTTACTGTACAGTGGGAGGTATGTCGGGGTGTGATGGTTACTGTACAGTGGGGGTATGTCGGGGTGTGATGGTTACTGTACAGTGGGGGGTATGTCGGGGTGTGATGGTTACTGTACAGTGGGAGGGATGTCGGGCTATGATGGTTACTGTACAGAAGCTGGTATGTCGTGGTGTGATGGTTACTGTACAGTGGGAGGGATGTCTGAACGTGATGGTTACTGTACAGTGGGAGGTATGTCGGGCCGTGATGGTTACTGTACAGTGGTTGGGATGTCGGGATGTGATGGTTACTGTATAGTGGGAGGTATGTCGGGGTGTGATGGTTACAGTACAATGGGAGGTATGTAGGGGTGTGATGGTTACTGTACATTGGGAAGTATGTTGGGGTGCGATAGTTTTTGTACAGTGGGAGGTATGTCGGGGTGTGTTGGTTAGTTTACAGTGGGAGGTATGTTGGGCTGTGACGGTGACTGTACAGTGCGAGGTATGTTGGGCTGTGACAGTTACTGTACAGCGGGAGGTATGTCGGTCCGTGATGGTTACTTTACAGTGGGAGGAATGCCGGTGTGTCATGGTTACTGTACAGTGGGAGGTATGTCAGGACGTGATGGTTACTTTACAGTGGGAGGTATGTCGGGGTGTTTTAGTTACTGTAATCTGGGAGGTATGTCGGGGTGTGATGGTTACTGTACAGTGGGAGGTATGTCGGGGTGTCATGGTTACTGTACAGTGGGAGGTATGTCGGACCGTGATGGTTACTGTACAGTGGGAGGGATGTCGGGGTGTGATGGTTACTGTACAGTGGGAGGTATGTCGGGGTGTCATGGTTACTGTACAGTGGGAGGTATGTCGGACCGTGATGGTTACTGTACAGTGGGAGGAATGTCGGGGTGTGATTGTTACTGTACAGTGGGAGGTATGTCTGGGTGTGATGGTTACTGTACATTGTGAGGTATGTTGGGCTGTGATGGTTACTGTACACTGGGAGGGATGTCGGGGTGTGATGGTTACTGTACATTGTGAGGTATGTTGGGCTGTGATGGTTACTGTACACTGGGAGGTATGTCGGGACGTGATGGTTACTGTACAGTGGGGGCTATGTCGAGCCGTGATGATTTCTGTACAGTGAGAAGTATGTCGGAACGTGATGGTTACTGTACAGTGGGAGGTATGTCGGGGTGTGATGGTTACTGTACAGTGGGAGGGATGTCGAGCTGTGATGGCTACTGCACTGCGGGAGGTATGTCGGGCTGTGATGGTTACTGCACTGCGGGAGGTATGTCGGGGTGTGATGGTTACTGTACAGTGGGATGTATGTCGGGGTGTGATGGTTACTGTACAGTGGGAGGTATGATGGGCTGTGACGGTTATTGTACAGTGTGAGGTATGTAGGGCTATGACGGTTACAGTACAGCGGGAGGTATGCCGATCCGTGATGGTTACTGTACAGTTGGAGGTATGTCGGTCCGTGATGGTTACTGTACAGTGGGACGTATGTCGGGGTGTGATGATTACTGTACAGTGGGAGGCATGTCGGGGTGTGATGGTTACTGTACAGTGGGAGGTTTGTCGGACCGTGATAGTTACTGTACAGTGGGAGGTATGTCGGGACGTGATGGTTACTGTACAGTGGGAGATATGTCGGTGTGTGATGGTTACTGTACAGTGGGAGGTATGTCGGAACGTGATGGTTACTGTACAGTGAGGGGTATGTCGAATGTGATGGTTACTGTACAGTGGGAGGGATGTCGGGCTATGATGGTTACTGTACAGAGGCAGGTATGTCGTGGTGTGATAGTTACTGTACAGTGGGAGGGATGTCTGAACGTGATGGTTACTGTACAGTGAGAGGTATGTCGGACCGTGATGGCTACTGTACAGTGCGAGGCATGTCGGGGTGTGATGGTTCCTGTACAGTGGGAGGTATGTCGGGGTGTGATAGTTACTGTACAGAGGGAGGTATGTCCGGGTATGATGGTTATTGTACAGTGGAAGGAATTTTGGAACGTGATGGTTTCTGTACAGTGGGAGGTATGTGGTGCCGTAATGGTAAATGTACAGTGGGAGGGATGTCGGGGTGTGATGTTTACTGTACAGTGGGAGATATGTCGGGACATGATGGTTACTGTACAGAGGGAGGTATGCCGGGGTGTGATGGTTACTGTACAGTGGGAGGGATGTCGTGGCGTGATGGTTACTGTACAGAGGGAAGTATGTCGGAACGTGATGGTTACTGTACAGTGGGAGGTATGTCGGGGTGTGATGGTTACTGTACAGTGGGAGGTATGTCGGGTTGTGATGGTTCCTGTACAATGGTAGGTATGTAGTGGTGTGATGGTTACTGTACATTGGGAGGTATGTTGGGGTGTGATTGTTACTGTACAGTGGGAGGTATGTCGGGGTGTGTTGGTTAGTTTACACTGGGAGGTGTGTTGGGCTTTGACGGTTAATGTACAGCGTGAGGTATGTTGGGCTGTGACAGTTACTGTACAGCGGGAGGTATGTCGGTCCGTGATGGTTACTGTACATGCGAGGTATGTCGGGGTGTGATGGTTACTGCACAGAGGGAGGTATGTCGGGTTGTGATGGTTACTGTAATGTGGGAGGTATGTCGGGGTGAGATGGTTACAGTACAGTGGGAGGTATGTCGGGGTGTCATGGTTACTGTACAGTGGGAGGTATGTCGGACCGTGATGGTTACTGTACAGTGGGAGGGATGTCGGGGTGTGATGGTTACTGTACCGTGGGAGGTATGTCGGGGGTGTGATAGTTACTGTACAGTGGGAGGTAGGTCGGGGAGTGATGGTTACTGTTCAGGGAGGTATGTCGGGACGTGATGATACTGTACAGTGGGAGGGATGTCGGGGTGTGATGGTTACTGTTCAGTGAGAAGTATGTCGGTACGTGATGGTTACTGTACAGTGGGAGGGATGTCGGGCTGTGATGGTTACTGTACAGTGGGAGGTATGTCGGTACGTGATGGTTACTGTACAGTGGGAGGGATGTCGGGGTGTGATGGTTACTGTACAGTGGAAGGTATGTCGGAAAGTGATGGTTACTGTACAATGGGAGGAATGTCGGAACGTGATGGTTACTGTACAGTGGGGGGTATGTCGGGGTGTGATGGTTACTGTACAGTGGGAGGGATGTCGTGGCGTGATGGTTACTGTACAGAGGGAAGTATGTCGGAACGTGATGGTTACTGTACAGTGGGAGGTATGTCGGGGTGTGATGGTTACTGTACAGTGGAAGTTATGTCGGAACGTGATGGTTACTGTACAGTGGGAGGGATGTCGGTCCGTGAAGGTTACTGTACCGAGGGAGGTGTGTTGGGCTGTGACGGTTAATGTACAGCGGGAGGTATGTCGGTCCGTGATGGTTACTGTACAGTGGGACGTATGTCGGTACGTGATGGTTACTGTACAGTGGGAGGTATGTCGGGGTGTGTTGGTTAGTTTCCAGTGGGAGGTGTGTTGGGCTATGACGGTTAATGTACAGCGTGAGGTATGTTGGGCTGTGACAGTTATTGTACAGCGGGAGGAATGTCGGTCCGTGATGGTTACTGTACAGTGGGACATATGTCAGGACGTGATGGTTACTGTACAGTGGGAGGTATGTCGGGGTGTGATGGTTACTGCACAGACGGAGGTATGTCGGGGTCTGATGGTTACTCTACAGTGGGAGGTATGTCGGGGCGTGATGGTTACTGTACAGAGGGAAGTATGTCGGAACGTGATGCATACTGTACAGTGGGAGGTATGTCGGGCCGTGATGATTACTGTACAGTGGGAGGGATGTCGGGGTGTGATACTTACGGTACAGTGGGAGGTAGGTCGGGTTGTGATTGTTACTGTACTGTGGGAGGTATGTCGGGGTGTGATGGTTACTGTACAGTGGGAGGTAGGTCGGGGTGTGATGGTCACTGTACAGAGGGAGGTATGTCGGGCCGTGATGGTTACTGTACAGTGTGAGGTCTGTCGGGGTGTGTTTGTTACTGTACAGTGGGAGGTATGTCGGGCCGTGATGGTTACTGTACAGTGGGAGGTAGGTCGGGGTGTGATAGTTACTGTACAGTGGGAGGTATGTCGGGCCGTGATAGTTACGGTGCAGTGGGAGAGATGTCGGGGTGTGATGGTTACTGTACCGTTGGAGGTATGTCGGGACGTGATGGTTACTGTACAGTGGGAGGGATGTCGGGCTGTGATGGTTACTGAACAGAGGGAGGTATGTCTGGATGTGATGGTTACTGTACAGTGGGAGGAATGTCGTGCCGTGATGGTTACGGTACAGTGAGAGGTTTGTCGGAACGTGATGGTTACTGTACAGTGGGAGGTATGTCGGGCCGTGATGGTTACTGTACAGTGGGAGGTATGTTGTGGTGTGATAGTTACTGTACAGAGGGAGGTAGGTCGGGGTGTGATGGTTACTGTACAATGTGAGGTATGTCGGGACGTCATGGTTTCTGTACAGTGGGAGGAATGTCAGGGTGTGAATGTTACTGTACATTGGGAGGTATGTCGGGTTGTTATGGTTACTGTACAGTGGGATGTATGTCGGGACGTGATGGTTACTGTACAGTGGGAGTTATGACGTGCTGTGACGGTTACTGTACAGTGTGAGGTATGTTGGGCTGTGACGGTAACTGTACAGCGGGAGGTATGTCGGTCCGTGATGGTTACTGTACCGTGGGAGGGATGTCGGGGTGTGATGGTTACTGTACAGTGGGCGGTATGTCGGTCCGTGATGGTTACTATATTTTGGGGGGGATGTCGGGGTGTGATGGTTACTGTACAGTGGGAGGTATGTCGGACTGTGATAGTTACTGTACAGTGGGAGGTATGTCGGGGTGTGATGGTTACTGTACAGTGGGGGTATGTCGGGGTGTGATGGTTACTGTACAGTGGGGGTATGTCGGGGTGTGATGGTTTCTGTACAGAGGCAGGTATGTCGTGGTGTGATGGTTACTGTACAGTGGGAGGGATCTCTGAACGTGATGGTTACTGTACAGTGGGAGGTATGTCGGGCCGTGATGGTTACTGTACAGTGGTAGGTATGTCGGGGTGTGATGGTTACTGTACAGTGAGTGGTATGTCGAATGTGATGGTTACTGTACAGTGGGAGGGATGTCGGGCTATGATGTTTACTGTAGAGAGGCAGGTATGTCGTGGTGTGATAGTTACTGTACAGTGGGAGGGATGTCTGAACGTGATGGTTACTGTGAGTGGGAGGTATGTCGAGCCGTGATGGTTACTGTACAGTGGTTGGGATGTCGGGCTGTGATGGTTACTGTATTGTGGGAGGTATGTCTGGGTGTGATGGTTACTGTACAGTGGGATGCATGTCGGGGTGTGATGGTTCCTGTACAGTGGGCGGTATGTCGGTCCGTGATGGTTACTATACAGTGGGAGGGATGTCGGGGTGTGATGGTTACTGTACAGTGGGAGGTATGTCGGACTGTGATAGTTACTGTACAGTGGGAGGTATGTCGGGGTGTGATGGTTACTGTACAGTGGGGGTATGTCGGGGTGTGATGGTTACTGTACAGTGGGGGGTATGTCGGGGTGTGATGGTTACTGTACAGTGGGAGGGATGTCGGGCTATGATGGTTACTGTACAGAAGCTGGTATGTCGTGGTGTGATGGTTACTGTACAGTGGGAGGGATGTCTGAACGTGATGGTTACTGTACAGTGGGAGGTATGTCGGGCCGTGATGGTTACTGTACAGTGGTTGGGATGTCGGGATGTGATGGTTACTGTATAGTGGGAGGTATGTCGGGGTGTGATGGTTACAGTACAATGGGAGGTATGTAGGGGTGTGATGGTTACTGTACATTGGGAAGTATGTTGGGGTGCGATAGTTTTTGTACAGTGGGAGGTATGTCGGGGTGTGTTGGTTAGTTTACAGTGGGAGGTATGTTGGGCTGTGACGGTGACTGTACAGTGCGAGGTATGTTGGGCTGTGACAGTTACTGTACAGCGGGAGGTATGTCGGTCCGTGATGGTTACTTTACAGTGGGAGGAATGCCGGTGTGTCATGGTTACTGTACAGTGGGAGGTATGTCAGGACGTGATGGTTACTTTACAGTGGGAGGTATGTCGGGGTGTTTTAGTTACTGTAATCTGGGAGGTATGTCGGGGTGTGATGGTTACTGTACAGTGGGAGGTATGTCGGGGTGTCATGGTTACTGTACAGTGGGAGGTATGTCGGACCGTGATGGTTACTGTACAGTGGGAGGGATGTCGGGGTGTGATGGTTACTGTACAGTGGGAGGTATGTCGGGGTGTCATGGTTACTGTACAGTGGGAGGTATGTCGGACCGTGATGGTTACTGTACAGTGGGAGGAATGTCGGGGTGTGATTGTTACTGTACAGTGGGAGGTATGTCTGGGTGTGATGGTTACTGTACATTGTGAGGTATGTTGGGCTGTGATGGTTACTGTACACTGGGAGGGATGTCGGGGTGTGATGGTTACTGTACATTGTGAGGTATGTTGGGCTGTGATGGTTACTGTACACTGGGAGGTATGTCGGGACGTGATGGTTACTGTACAGTGGGGGCTATGTCGAGCCGTGATGATTTCTGTACAGTGAGAAGTATGTCGGAACGTGATGGTTACTGTACAGTGGGAGGTATGTCGGGGTGTGATGGTTACTGTACAGTGGGAGGGATGTCGAGCTGTGATGGCTACTGCACTGCGGGAGGTATGTCGGGCTGTGATGGTTACTGCACTGCGGGAGGTATGTCGGGGTGTGATGGTTACTGTACAGTGGGATGTATGTCGGGGTGTGATGGTTACTGTACAGTGGGAGGTATGATGGGCTGTGACGGTTATTGTACAGTGTGAGGTATGTAGGGCTATGACGGTTACAGTACAGCGGGAGGTATGCCGATCCGTGATGGTTACTGTACAGTTGGAGGTATGTCGGTCCGTGATGGTTACTGTACAGTGGGACGTATGTCGGGGTGTGATGATTACTGTACAGTGGGAGGCATGTCGGGGTGTGATGGTTACTGTACAGTGGGAGGTTTGTCGGACCGTGATAGTTACTGTACAGTGGGAGGTATGTCGGGACGTGATGGTTACTGTACAGTGGGAGATATGTCGGTGTGTGATGGTTACTGTACAGTGGGAGGTATGTCGGAACGTGATGGTTACTGTACAGTGGGAGGGATGTCGGGCTATGATGGTTACTGTACAGAGGCAGGTATGTCGTGGTGTGATAGTTACTGTACAGTGGGAGGGATGTCTGAACGTGATGGTTACTGTACAGTGAGAGGTATGTCGGACCGTGATGGCTACTGTACAGTGCGAGGCATGTCGGGGTGTGATGGTTCCTGTACAGTGGGAGGTATGTCGGGGTGTGATAGTTACTGTACAGAGGGAGGTATGTCCGGGTATGATGGTTATTGTACAGTGGAAGGAATTTTGGAACGTGATGGTTTCTGTACAGTGGGAGGTATGTGGTGCCGTAATGGTAAATGTACAGTGGGAGGGATGTCGGGGTGTGATGTTTACTGTACAGTGGGAGATATGTCGGGACATGATGGTTACTGTACAGAGGGAGGTATGCCGGGGTGTGATGGTTACTGTACAGTGGGAGGGATGTCGGGGTGTGATGGTTACTGTATATTGGGAGGGATGTCGTGGTGTGATGTTTACTGTACAGTGGGAGGTATGTCGGGACATGATGGTTACTGTACAGTGGAAGGTATGTCGGGCCGTGATGGTTACTGTACAGTGGGAGGTATTTTGGGCCGTGATGGTTACTGTACAGTGGGAGGTATGTCGGGGTGTGTTGGCTACTGTACAGTGGGAGGTATGTCGGGGTATGATTGTTACTGTACAGTGGGAGGTATGTCGGGGCGTGATGGTTACTGTACAGTGAGAGGTATGTCGAGCCATGTTGGTTACTGTACAGTGGGACATATTTGGGGCTCTGCTGGTTACTGTACAATGGGAGGCATGTCGGGCCGTGATGGTTACTGTACAGTGGGAGGTAGGTCGGGGTGTGATGGTTACTGCACAGCAGTAGGTAGGTCGGGGTGTGATGGTTACTGTACTGTGGGAAGTATGTTGGAACGTGATGGTTACTGGACAGTGGGAGGTATGTCGGGCTGTGATGGTTACTGTACAGTGGGAGGTATGTTGTAACGTGATGGTTACTGGACAGTGGGAGGGATGTCTGGCTGTGATGGTTACTGTACAGTGGGAGGGATGTCGGGCTGTGAAGGTTAATGTACAGTGGGAGGGATGTCGGGCTGTGATGGTTGCTGGACAGTGGGAGGAATATCAGGCTGTGATGGTTACTGTACAGTGGGAGGAATATCAGGGTGTGATGGTTACTGTACAGTGGGATGTATGTCGGGGCGTGATGGCTATTGTAGAGTGGGAGGAATATCAGGGTGTGATGGTTACTGTACAGTGGGAGGGGTTTGGGGCTGTGATGGTTACTGTACAGTGGGAGGTATGTCGGGCCGTGATGGTTACTGTACAGTGGGAGGCATGTCGGGGTGTGATGGTTAATGTACAGTGGGAGGTATGTTGGGGTGTGATGGTTACTGGACAGAGGGAGGTATGTCGGGCCGTGATGGTTACTGTACAGTGTGAGGTATGTCGGGGTGTGTTTGTTACTGTACAGTGGGAGGTATGTCGGGTCGCGATGGTTATTGTACAGTGGGAGGTATGTCGGTGCGTGATGGTTACGGTACAGTGGGAGGTATGTTGGGCTGTGACGGTTACTGTACAGTGTGAGGTATGTTGGGCTGTGATGGCTACTGTTCAGCGGGAGGTATGTCAGTCCGGTATGGATAATGTACAGTGGGAGGGATTACCTGGTATGATGGTTACTGTACAGTGGGAGGTATGTCGTGGTGTGATGGTTACTGTACAGTGCGAGGTATGTCGGACCGTGATGGTTACTGTACAGTGGGAGGTATGTCGGGGTGTGATGGTTACTGTACAGCGGGAGGTATGTCGGGGTGTGATGATTACTGTACAGTGGGAGGTATGTCGGACCGTAATAGTTACTATACGGTGGGAGGTATGTCGGGACGTGATGGTTACTGTACAGTGGGAGGTATGTTGGGGTGTAATGGTTACTGGACAGAGGGAGGTATGTCGGGCCGTGATGGTTACTGTACAGTGTGAGGTATGTCGTGGTGTGTTTGTTCAGTGGGAGGTATGTCGGGCCGTGATGGTTACTGTACAGTGGGAGGGATGTCGGGGTGTGATGGTTACTGTACCGTGGGAGGTATGTTGGGACGTGATGGTTACTGTGCCGAGGGAGGTATGTCGGGGTGTGATGGTTACTGTACAGCTGGACGTATGTCAGGGTGTGATGGTTACTGTACAGCGGGAGGTATGTCGGGGTGTGATGGTTACTGAACAGTGGGAGGTATGTCGTGGAGTGACGGTTACTGTACAGAGGGAGGTATGTCGGAACGTGATGGTTACTTTACAGTGGCAGGTATGTCGGGGTGTGATGGTTACTGTACAGTGGGAGGTATGTCGGGCCATAATGGTTACTGTACAGTGGGAGGTATGTCGGGCGGTGATGGTTACTTTACAGTGGGAGGTATGTCGGGGTGTGATGGTTACTGTACAGTGGGAGGTATGTCGGGGCGTGATGGTTAGTGTACAGAGGGAGGTATGTCAGGCCGTGATGGTAACTGTACAGTGGGAGGTAAGTCGAGCCATGATGGTTACTGTACAGTGGGACGTATTTGGGGCTCTGATGGTTACTGTACAATGGGAAACATGTCGGGCCGTGATGGTTCCTGTACAGTGGGACGTATTTGGGGCTCTGATGGTTACTGTACAGTGGGAGGTATGTCAGGCTGTGATTCTTACTGTATAGCGGGAGGTAGGTTGGGGTGTGATGGTTACTGTACAGAAGGAGGTAGGTCAGCGTGTGATGGTTACTGTACAGTGGGAGGGATGTCGGGCTGTGATGGTCACTGGACAGTGGGAGGAATATCAGGGTGTGATGGTTACTGTACAGTGGGAGGTATGTCGGGGTGTGATAGTTACTGTACATTGGGAGGTATGTAGGAAAGTGATGGTTAATGTATAGTGGGAGGTATGTCGGGTGTGTTTGTTACTGTACAGTGGGAGGTAGGTCGCGCCGTGATGGTTACTGTACAGTGGGAGGTATGTCGGGCCGTGATGGTTACTGTACTTAGGGAGGTATGTCGGGACGTGATGGTTACTGTGCCGAGGGAGGTATGTCGGGGTGTGATGGTTACTGTACAGCGGGAGGTATGTCAGGGTGTGATGGTTACTGTACAGCGGGAGGTATGTCAGGGTGTGATGGTGACTGTACAGTGGGAGGTATGTCGGGGCGTGATAGTTACTGTACAGTGGGAGGGATGTCGAGGTGTGATGGTTACTGTACAGTGGGAGGTATGTCGGGGTGTGATAGTTACTGTACAGTGAGAGGTATTTTGGGCTGTAATGGTTACTGTACAGTGGGAGGGATCTCGGGCCGTGATGTTTACTGTACAGTGGGAGGTATGTCGGGCCGTGATGGTTACTGTACAGTGGGAGGTATGTCGGGGTGTGATGGCTACTGTACAGTGGGAGGTATGTCGGGGCGTGATGGTTATTGTACAGAGGGAGGTATGTCAGGCCGTGATGGTAACTGTACAGTGGGAGGTAAGTCGAGCCATGATGGTTACTGTACAGTGGGACGTATTTGGGGCTCTGATGGTTACTGTACAATGGGAGGCATGTCGGGCCGTGATGGTTACTGTACAGAGGGACGTATTTGGGGTTCTGATGGTTACTGTACAGTGGGAGGTATGTCAGGCTGTGATGCTTACTGTATAGCGGGAGGTAGGTTGGGGTGTGATGGTTACTGTACAGAAGGAGGTAGGTCGGCGTGTGATGGTTACTGTACTGTGGGTGGTATGTGGGGCTGTGATGGTTACTGTACAGTGGGAGGGATGTCGGGCTGTGATGGTTACTGTACAGTGGGAGGGATGTCGGGCTGTGATTGTCACTGGACAGTGGGAGGAATATCAGGGTGTGATGGTTACTGTACAGTGGGAGGTATGTCGGGGTGTGATAGTTACTGTACATTGGGAGGCATGTAGGAAAGTGATGGTTACTGTACAGTGGGAGGTATGTCGGGGCGTGATAGTTATTGTACAGCGGGAGGTATGTCGGGGTGTGAGGGACACTGTACAGTGAGAGGTATTTGGGGCTGTGATCGTTACTTTACAGTGGGACGGATCTCGGCCGTGATTGTTACTGTACAGAGGGAGGTATATCGGGACGTGATGGTTACTGTACAGTGGGAGGTATTTGGGACTCTGATGGTTACTGTACAATGGGAGGGATGTCGGGCCGTAATGGTTATAGTGCAGTGGGAGGTATGTCCGAACGTGATGGGTACGTTACAGTGGGAGGTATGTCGGGCTGTGATGCTTACTGTACAGCGGGAGGTAGGTCGGGGTGTGATGGTTACTGTACATTGGGTGGGATGTCGGGGTGTTATGGTTACTGTACAGTGGGAGGGATGTCGGGCTGTGATGGTTACTGTACCGCGGGAGGTAGGTCGGGCTGTGATGGTTACTGTACAGTGGGAGGGATGTCGGGCTGTAATGGTTACTGTACAGTGGGAGGGATGTCGGGCTGTGATGGGTACTGTACAGTTTTAGGGATGTCGGGCTGTGATGGTTACTGGACAGTGGGAGGTATTTCGGGCTGTGATGGTTACTGTACAGTGGGAGGTATGTCGGGGTGTGATGATTACTTTACAGTGGGAGGTATGTTGGGCTGTGACGGCTACTGTACAGCGGGAGGTATGTCGGTCCGGTATGGATAATGTACAGTGGGAGGGATGACGGGGTATGATGGTTACTGTACAGCGGGAGGTATGTCGTGGTGTCATGGTAACTGTACAGTGCGAGGTATGTCGGGCCGTGATGGTTACTGAACAGTGGGAGGTATGTCGGGGTGTGATGGTTACTGTACAGCGGGAGGTATGTCGGTGTGTGATGGTTACTGTACAGTGGGAGGTATGTCGGACCGTGATAGTTACTGTACAGTGGGAGGTATGCAGGGACGTGATGGTTACTGTACAGTGGGAGGGATGTCGGGGTGTGATGGTTACTGTACAGTGGGAGGTATGTCGGGCCGTGATAGTTAATGTACAGTGTGAGGTATGTCGGGGTGTGTTTGTTACTGTACAGTGTGAGGTATGTCGGGGTGTGTTTGTTACTGTACAGTGGGAGGTATGTCGGGCCGTGATAGTTACGGTACAGTGGGAAGTATGCAGGGACGTGATGGTTACTGTACAGCGGGAAGTATGTCAGGGTGCGATGGTTACTGTACAGTGGGAGGGATGTCGGGGTGTGATGGTTACTGTACAGTGGGAGGTATGTCGGGCCGTGATAGTTAATGTACAGTGTGAGGTATGTCGGGGTGTGTTTGTTACTGTACAGTGTGAGGTATGTCGGGGTGTGTTTGTTACTGTACAGTGGGAGGTATGTCGGACCGTGATAGTTACTGTACAGTGGGAGGTATGCAGGGACGTGATGGTTACTGTACAGCGGGAAGTATGTCAGGGTGCGATGGTTACTGTACAGCGGGAGGTATGTCGGGGTGTGATGGTTACTGAACATTGGGAGGTATGTCGGGGTGTGACGGTTACTGTACAGAGGGAGGTATGTCGGAACGTGATGGTTACTGTACAGTGGGAGGTATGTCGGGGCTGTGATTGTTACTGTACAGTGGGAGCGATCTCGGGCCGTGATGGTTACTGTACAGTGGGAGGTATGTCGGGCTGTGATGGTTACTGTGCAGTGGGAGGTATGTCGGGCTGTGATGGTGACTGTACAGTGGGAGGTATGTCGGGCCGTGATGGTTTCTGTACATTGGGAGGTATGTCGGGCTGTGATGCTTACTGTACAGCGGGAGGTAGGTCGGGGTGTGATGGTTACTGTACAGCAGATGGAAGGTCGGGGTGAGATGGTTACTCTACCGAGGGAGGTATGTCGGGCTGTGACGGTTACTGTACAGTGGGAGGGATGTCGGGCCGTGATGGTTACTGTACAGTGGGAAGGATGTCGGGCTGTGATGGTTACTGTACAGTGGGAGGGATGTCGGGGTGTGATGGTTACTGGACAGTGGGCGGTATGTCGGGCTGTGTTGGTTACTGTACAGCGGGAGGTATTTCTGGCTGTGATGGTTACTGTACAGTGGGAGTGAAGTCGGGCTGTGATGATTACTGTACAGTGGGAGGGATGTCGGGCTGTGATGGTTACTGCACAGTGGGAGGAATATTACGGCGTGAAGGTTACTGTACAGTGCGATGTATGTCGGGGTGTGATGGTGACTGTACAGTGGGAGGTATGTTGGGCTGTGACGGTTACTGTACAGTGTGAGGTATGTCGGTCCGTGATGGTTAATGTACAGTGGGAGGGATGTCGGGCTGTGATGTTTACTGTACAGTGGGAGGGATGTCGGGCTGTGATGGTTAGTGTACAGTGGGAGGTATGTCGGGCTGTGAAGCTTACTGTACAGCGGGATGTATGTCGGGCTGTGATGGTTCCTGTACAGTGGGAGGCATGTCGGGCCGTGATGGTTACTGTACAGTGGGAGGTATGTCGGGCTGTGATGGTTACTGTACTGTGGGAGGAATATCAGGGTGTGATGGTTACTTTACAGTGGGATGTATGTCGGTGTGTGATGGTTACTGTACAGTGGCAGATATGTTGGGCTGTGACGTTACTGTACAGTGTGAGGTATGTTGGGCTGTGACGTCGACTGTACAGTGGGAGGTATGTCGGGCTGTGATGCTTACTGTACAGCGGGAGGTAGGTCGGGGTGTGATGGTTACTGTACAGTGGGTGGGATGTCGGGGTGTGATGGTTACTGTACAGTGGGAGGGATGTAGGACTGTGATGGTTACTGTACAGCGGGAGGTAGGTCCGTCTGTGATGGTTACTGTACAGTGGGATGCAATTCGGGCTGTAATGGTTCCTGTACAGTGGGAGTGATGTCGGGCTGTGATGGTTACTGTACAATTTTAGGGACGTCGGGCTGTGATGGTTACTGGACAGTGGGAGGTATGTCGGGCTGTGATGGTTACTGTACAGCGGGAGATATGTCGGTCTGTGATGGTTACTGTCCAGTGGGAGGGATGTCGGGCTGTAATGGTTACTGTACAGTGGGAGGGATGTCGGACTGTGATGGTTACTGTACAGTGGGAGGGATGTCGGGGTGTGACGGTTACTGGACAGTGGGCGGTATGTCGGGCTGTGATGGTTACAGTACAGCGGGACGTATGTCGGGCTGTGATGGTTACTGTACAGTGGGAGGGATGTCGGTCTGTGATGGTTACTGTACAGTGGGAGATATGTCGGGGTGTGATGGTTACTGTACAGTGGGAGGTATGTCGGAACGTGATGCTTACTGTACAGTGGGAGGTATGTCGGGCCGTGTGATTACTGTACAGTGGGAGGGATGTCGGGGTTTGATATTTACGGTACAGTGGGAGGTATGTCGGGTTGTGATTGTTACTATACAGTGGGTGGCATGTCGGGATGTGATGGTTCCTGTTCAGTGGGAGGTATGTCGGGACTTGATGGTTAATGTACAGTGGGAGGGATGTCGGGCTGTGATGGTTACTGAACAGAGGGAGGCATGTCTGGATGTGATGGTTACTGTACAGTGGGAGGTATGTCGGGGTGTGATAGTTACTGTACAGAGGGAGGTAGGTCGGGGTGTGATGGTTACTGTACAATGGGAGGTATGTCGGGACGTCATGGTTTCTGTACAGTGGGAGGAATGTCAGGGTTTGATTGTTACTGTACAGTGGGAGGTATGTCGGGTTGTTATGATTAATGTACAGTGGGATGTATGTCGGGACGTGATGGTTACTGTACAGTGGTAGGTATGTTGTGCTGTGACGGTTACTTTACAGTGTGAGGTATGTTGGGCTGTGACGGTTACTGTACAGCGGGAGGTATGTCGGTCCGTGATGGTTACTGTACAGTGGGAGGGATGTCGGGGTGTGTTTGTTACTGTACAGTGGGCGGTATGTCGGTCCGTGATGGTTACTATACAGTGGGAGGGATGTCGGGGTGTGATGGTTACTGTACAGTGGGAGGTATGTCGGACTGTGATAGTTACTGTACAGTGGGAGGTATGTCGGGGTGTGATGGTTACTGTACAGTGGGGGTATGTCGGGGTGTGATGGTTACTGTACAGTGGGGTGTATGTCGGGGTGTGATGGTTACTGTACAGTGGGAGGGATGTCGGGCTATGATGGTTACTGTACAGAGGCAGGTATGTCGTGGTGTGATGGTTACTGTACAGTGGGAGGGATGTCTGAACGTGATGGTTACTGTACAGTGGGAGGTATGTCGTGCCGTGATGGTTACAGTACAATGGGAGGTATGTAGGGGTGTGATGGTTAATGTACATTGGGAAGTATGTTGGGGTGCGATAGTTCCTGTACAGTGGGAGGTATGTCGGGGTGTGTTGGTTAGTTTACAGTGGGGGGTATATTAGGCTGTGACGGTAACTGTACAGCGTGCGGTATGTTGGGCTGTGACAGTTACTGCACAGCGGGAGGTATGTCTGTCCGTGATGGTTACTTTACAGTGGGAGGAATGTCGGGGTGGGATGGTTACTGTACAGTGGGAGGTATGTCAGGACGTGATGGTTACTTTACAGTGGAAGGTATGTCGGGGTGTGATAGTTACTGTAATCTGGGAGGTATGTCGGGGTGTGATGGTTACTGTACAGTGGGAGGTATGTCGGGGTGTCATAGTTACTGTACAGTGGGAGGTATGTCGGACCGTGATGGTTACTGTACAGTGGGAGGTATGTCGTGCTGTGGTGGTTACTGTACAGTGGGACGTATGTCGGGGCGTGATGGTTACTGAACAGTGGGAGGGATGTCGGTGTGTGATGGTTACTGTATAGTGGGAGGGATGTCGGGTTGTGACGGTTACTGTACAGTGGGAGGTATGTCAGGACGTGATGGTTACTGTACTGTGGGAGGTATGTCGTGGCGTGATAGTTACTGTACAGTGGGAGGTAGGTCGTGGTGTGATGGTTACTGTACAGTGGGAGGTATGTCGGGCCGTGATGGTTAATGTACAGAGGGAGGTATGTCGGGGTGTGATGCTTACTGTAATGTTGGAGGTATGTCGGGCCGTGATGGTTACTGTACAGTGGGAGGTATGTCGGGGTGTGATAGTTACTGTACAGTGGGAGGTCGGTCGGGGTGTGATGGTTACTGTACAGTGGGAGGTATGTCGGGACGTGATGGTACTGTACAGTGGGAGGAATGTCGGGGTGTGATTGTTACTGTACAGTGGGAGCAATGTCAGGGTGTGATAGTTACTGTACAGTGGGAGGTATGTCGGAACGTGATGGTTACTGTACAGTGGGAGGTATGTCGGGGTGTGATGGTTACTGTACAGTGGGAGGTATGTGGGTGCGTGATGGGTACTGTACAGTGGGAGGTATGTCCGGGTGTAATAGTTAGTGTACAGTGGGAGCTATTTCGGGGTGTGATGGTTACTGTACAGTGGGAGGGATGTTGGTGTGTGATGGTTACTGTACAGTGGGAGTTATGTCGGTTTGTGGTGGTTACTGTACAGTGGGAGGTATGTTGGGCTGTGACGGTTACTGTACAGTGTGAGGCATGTTGGGCTGTTTCGGTTACTGTACAGTGGGAGGGATGTCGGGGTGTGATGGTTACTGTACAGTGGGAGGTATGTCGGGTGTGATGGTTACTGTACAGCGGGAGGGATGTCGAGGTGTGATGGTTACTGTACAGTGGGAGGTATGTCGGGTGTGATGGTTACTGTACAGCGGGAGGAATGTCGGTGTGTGATGGTTACTGTACAGTGGGAGGTATGTCGGGTGTGATGGTTACTGTTCAGCGGGAGGAATGTCGGGGTGTGATGGTTACTGTACAGTGGGAGGTATGTCGGGGTGTGATGTTTAATGTACAGTGGAAGGAATTTCGGAACGTGATGGTTACTGTACAGTGGGAGGTATGTCGGGACATGATGGTTACTGTACAGTGGGCGGAATGTCGGGGTGTGATGGTTACTGTACAGTGAGAGGTATGTCGGGCCGTGATGTTTACTGTACAGTGGGAGGGATGTCGGAACGGTATGGTTACTGTACAGTGGGAGGTATGTCGAGCCGTGATGGTTACTGTACATTGGGAGGTATGTCGGGGTGTGACAGTTACTGTACCGTGGGAGGTATGTCGGGGTGTGATAGTTACTGTACCGTGGGAGGTATGTCGGGGTGTGATGGTTACTTTACATTGGGAGGTATGTCAGGCCGTGATGGTTACTGTACAGTGGGAGGTATGTCGGGGTGTGATGGTTACTGTACAGTGGGAGGTATGTCGGGGTGTGACGGTTACTGTACAGAGGGAGGTATGTCGGGTCGTGATAGTTGCTGTACAGTGGAAGGGATGTCGGAGTGTGATAGTTACTGTACAATGGGAGGTATGTCGGTGTGTGATAGTTACTGTACATTGGGAGGTATGTCGGAAAGTGATGGTTACTGTACAGTGAGAGGTATTTGTGGCTGTGATGGTTACTGTACAGTGGGAGGGATCTCGGGCCGTGATGGTTACTGTACAGTGGGAGGTATGTCGGGCCGTGATGGTTACTGTACAGTGGGAGGTATTTGGGGCTCTGATGGTTACTGTACAATGGGAGGGATGTCGGGCCGTGATGGTTACAGTGCAGTGGGAGGTAAGTCAGAACGTGATGGTTACTGTACAGTGGGAGTTATGTCGGGCTGTGATGCTTACTGTACAGCGGGAGGTAGGTCGGGGTGTGATGGTTACTGTACAGTGGTTGGGATGTCGGGGTGTGATGGTTACTGTCCGTGGGAGGGATGTCGGGCTGTGATGGTTACTGTACAGCGGGAGGTAGGTCGGGGTGTGATGGTGACTGCACTGATGGAGGTATGTTGGAACGTGATGGTTACTGTACAGTGGGAGGGATGTCGGACTGTGATGGTTACTGTACAGCGGGAGGTATGTCGGGGTGTGATGGTGACTGTACTGTGAGAGGTATGTTGGAATGTTATGGTTACTGGACAGTGGGAGGTATGTCGGGCTGTGATGGTTACTGTACAGCGGGAGGTATGTCGGGCTGTGATGGTTACTGTACCGTGGGAGGGATATCGGGCTGTGATGGTTACTGTACAGTGGGAGGGATGTCGGGCTGTGATGGTTACTGTACAGTGGGAGGGATATCAGGGTGTGATGGTTACTGTACAGTGGGAGGAATGTCGGGCTGTGATGGTTACTGTACAGTGTGAGGTATGTTGGGCTGCGACGGCTACTGTACAGCGGGAGGTATTTCGGTCCGCTATGGATATTGTACAGTGGGAGGGATGACCTGGTATGATGGTTACTATACAGTGGGAGGTATGTCGTGGTGTAATGGTTACTGTACAGTGCGAGGTATTTCGGACCGTGATGGCTACTGTACAGTGGGAGGCATGTTGGGGTGTGATAGTTACTGTACAGAGGGAGGTATGTCGGGGTGTGATGGTTATTGTACAATGGAAGGAATTTTGGAACGTGATCGTTACTGTACAGTGGGATGTATGTGGTGCCGTAATGGTAAATGTACAGTGGGAGGGATGTCGGGGTGTGATGTTTACTGGACAGTGGGAGGTATGTCGGGACATGATGGTTACTGTACAGAGGGAGGTATGTCGGGGTGTGATGGCTACTGTACAATGGGAGGTATGTCAGGCCGTGATGGTTACTGTACAGTGGGAGGTATGTCGGGCCATGATGGTTACTGTACAATGGGAGGGATGTCGGGCCGTGATGGTTACAGTGCAGTGGGAGGTATGTCAGAACGTGATGGTTACTGTACAGTGGGAGTTATGTCGGGCTGTGATGCTTACTGTACAGTGGGAGGTAGGTCGGGGTGTGATGGTTACTGTACAGTGGGTGGGATGTCGGGGTGTGATGGTTACTGTACAGTGGGAGGGATGTCGGGCTGTGATGGTTACTGTACAGCGGGAGGTAGGTCGGGGTGTGATGGTGACTGTACTGTGGGAGGTATGTTGGAACGTGATGGTTACTGGACAGTGGGAGGTATGTCGGGCTGTGATGGTTACTGTACAGCGGGAGGTATGTCGGGCTGTGATGGTTACTGTACCGTGGGAGGGATATCGGGCTGTGATGGTTACTGTACAGTGGGAGGGATGTCGGGCTGTGATGGTTACTGTACAGTGGGAGGGATGTCGGGCTGTGATGGTTACTGGACAGTGGGAGGTATGTCGGGCTGTGATGGTTACTGTAAAGTGGGAGGGATATCAGGGTGTGATGGTTACTGTACAGTGGGAGTTATGTCGGGCTGTGATGCTTACTGTTCAGCGGGAGGTAGGTCGGGGTGTGATGGTTACTGTACAGTGGGTGGGATGTCGGGGTGTGATGGTTACTGTACAGTGGGAGGGATGTCGGGCTGTGATGGTTACTGTACAGCGGGAGGTAGGTCGGGGTGTGATGGTGACTGTACTGTGAGAGGTATGTTGGAACGTGATGTTTACTGGACAGTGGGAGGTATGTCGGGCTGTGATGGTTACTGTCCAGCGGGAGGTATGTCGGGCTGTGATGGTTACTGTACCGTGGGAGGGATATCGGGCTGTGATGGTTACTGTACAGTGGGAGGGATGTCGGGCTGTGATGGTTACTGGATAGTGGGAGGTATGTCGGGCTGTGATGGTTACTGTACAGTGGGAGGGATATCAGGGTGTGATGGTTACTGTACAGTGGGAGGAATGTCGGGCTGTGATGGTTACTGTACAGTGTGAGGTATGTTGGGCTGTGACGGCTACTGTACAGCGGGAGGTATGTCGGTCCGCTATGGATAATGTACAGTGGGAGGGATGACCTGGTATGATGGTTACTGTACAGTGGGAGGTATGTCGTGGTGTGATGGTTACTGTACAGTGCGAGGTATTTCGGACCGTGATGGCTACTGTACAGTGGGAGGCATGTTGGGGTGTGATAGTTACTGTACAGAGGGAGGTATGTCGGGGTGTGATGGTTACTGTACAGAGGGAGGTATGTCGGGGTGTGATGGTTATTGTACAGTGGAAGGCATTTTGGAAAGTGATGGTTACTGTACAGTGGGAGGTATGTCGGGGTGTGATGGTTACTGTACAGTGGGAGGTATGTCGGGACATGATGGTTACTGTACAGTGGGAGGTATGTCGGGGTGTGATGGTTACTGTACAGTGAGAGGTATGTCGGGCCGTGATGTTTACTGTACAGTGGGAGGGATGTCGGAACGGGATGGTTACTGTACATTGGGAGGTAGGTCGGGGTGTGATAGTTACTGTACAGTGGGAGGTATGTCGGGGTGTGATGGTTACTGTACAGTGCGAGGTATGTCGGACCGTGATGGCTACTGTACAGTGGGAGGCATGTCGGGGTGTGATGGTTACTGTACAGTGGGAGGTATGTCGGGGTGTGATGGTTACTGTACAGTGAGAGGTATGTCGGGCCGTGATGTTTACTGTACAGTGGGAGGGATGTCGGGCTGTGAAGGTTAATGTACAGTGGGAGGGATGTCGGGCTGTGATGGTTGCTGGACAGTGGGAGGAATATCAGGCTGTGATGGTTACTGTACAGTGGGAGGAATTTCAGGGTGTGATGGTTACTCTACAGTGGGATGTATGTCGGGGTGTGATGGTTACTGTAGAGTGGGAGGAATATCAGGGTGTGATGGTTACTGTACAGTGGGAGGTATGTCGGGGTGCGATGATTACTGTTCAGTGGGAGGAATATCAGGGTGTGATGGTTACTGTACAGTGAGAGGTATTTGGGGCTGTGATGGTTACTGTACAGTGGGATGGATCTCGGCCGTGATGGTTACTGTACAGTGGGAGGTATGTCGGGCCGTGATGGTTACTGTACAGTGGGAGGTATGTCGCGGTGTGATGGTTAATGTACAGTGGGAGGTATGTTGGGGTGTGATGGTTACTGGACAGAGGGAGGAATGTCGGGCCGTGATGGTTACTGTACAGTGGGAGGTATGTCGGGGTGTGTTTGTTACTGTACAGTGGGAGGTATGTCGGGACGTGATTGTTACTGTACAGTGGGAGGTATGTCGGGCTGAGATGGTTACTGGACAGTGGGAGGTATGTCGGTGCGTGATGGTTACTGTACAGTGGGAGGTATGTTGGGCTGTGACGGTTACTGTACAGTGTGAGGTATGTTGGGCTGTGATGCCTACTGTACAGCGGGAGGTATGTCGGGGTGTGATGGTTACTGTACAGTGGGAGGTATGTCGTGGTGTGATGGTTACTGTACAGTGCGAGGTATGTCGAACCGTGATGGTTACTGTACAGAGGGAGGCATGTCGGGGTGTGATGGTTACTGTACAGTGGGAGGTATGTCGGGGTGCGATGGTTACTGTACAGTGGGAGGTATGTCGGGGTGTGATGGTTACTGTACAGCGGGAGGTATGTCGGGGTGTGATGATTACTGTACCGTGGGATGTATGTTGGGACGTGATGGTTACTGTGCCGAGGGAGGTATGTCGGGGTGTGATGGTTACTGTACAGCTGGAGGTATGTCAGGGTGTGATGGTTACTGTACAGCGGGAGGTATGTCGGGGTGTGATCGTTACTGAACAGTGGGAGGTATGTCGTGGTGTGACGGTTACTGTACAGAGGGAGGTATGTCGGAACGGGATGGTTACTTTACAGTGGGAGGTATGTCGGGGTGTGATGGTTATTGTACAGTGGGAGGTATGTCCGGCCATAATGGTTACTGTACAGTGGGAGGTATGTCGGGCCGTGATGGTTACTGTACAGTGGGAGGTATTTCGGGGTGTGATGGTAACTGTACAGTGGGAGGTATGTCGGGGCGTGATGGTTACTGTACAGAGGGAGTTATTTCAGGCCGTGATGGTAACTGTACAGTGGGAGGTAAGTCGAGCCATGATGGTTACTGTACAGTGGGACGTATTTCGGGCTCGGATGGTTACTGTACAATGGGAGGCATGTCGGGCCGTGATGGTTACTGTACAGAGGGACGTATTTGGGGCTCTGATGGTTTCTGTACAGTGGGAGGTATGTCAGGCTGTGATGCTTACTGAATAGCTGGAGGTAGGTTGGGGTGTGATGGTTACTGTACAGAAGGAGGTAGGTCGGCGTGTGATGGTTACTGTACTGTGGGAGGTATGTGGGGCTGTGATGGTTACTGTACAGTGGGAGGGATGTCGGGCTGTGATGGTTACTGTACAGTGGGAGGGATGTCGGGCTGTGATGGTCACTGGACAGTGGGAGGAATATCAGGGTGTGATGGTTACTGTACAGTGGGAGGTATGTCGGGGTGTGATAGTTACTGTACATTGGGAGGTATGTAGGAAAGTGATGGTTACTGTACAGTGGGAGGTATGTCGGGGCGTGATAGTTATTGTACAGCGGGAGGTATGTCGGGGTGTGAGGGACACTGTACAGTGAGAGGTATTTGGGGCTGTGATCGTTACTTTACAGTGGGAGGGATCTCGGCTGTGATTGTTACTGTACAGTGGGAGGTATATCGGGACGTGATGGTTACTGTACAGTGGGAGGATTTGGGACTCTGATGGTTACTGTACAGTGGGAGGGATGTCGGGCCGTAATGGTTACAGTGCAGTGGGAGGTATGTCCGAACGTGATGGGTACTTTACAGTGGGAGGTATGTCGGGCTGTGATGGTTACTGTACAGCGGGAGGTAGGTTGGGGTGTGATGGTTACTGTACATTGGGTGGGATGTCGGGGTGTGATGGTTACTGTACAGTGGGAGGGATGTCGGGCTGTGATGGTTACTGTACAGCGGGTGGTACGTCGGGGTGTGATGGTGACTGTACTGTGGGAGGTATGTTGGAACGTGATGGTTACAGGACAGTGGGAGGGATGTCGGGCTGTGATCGGTACTGTACAGTTTTAGGGATGTCGGTCCGGTATGGATAATGTACAGTGGGAGGGATGACGGGGCATGATGGTTACTGTACAGCGGGAGGTAGGTCGTGGTGTGATGGTAACTGTACAGTGCGAGGTATGTCGGTCCGTGATGGTAACTGAACAGCGGGAGGTAGGTCGTGGTGTGATGGTAACTGTACAGTGCGAGGTATGTCGGTCCGTGATGGTTACTGTACAGTGGGAGGTATGTCGGGGTGTGATGGTTACTGTACAGCGGGAGGTATGTCGGTGTGTGATGGTTACTGTACAGTGGGAGGTACGTCGGACCGTGATAGTTACTGTACAGTGGGAGGTATGTAGGGACGTGATGGTTACTGTACAGTGGGAGGGATGTCGGGGTGTGATGGTTCCTGTACAGTGGGAGGTATGTCGGGCCGTGATAGTTACTGTACAGTGTGAGGTATGTCGGGTTGTGTTTGTTACTGTACAGTGTGAGGTATGTCGGGGTGTGTTTGTTACTGTACAGTGGGAGGTATGTCGGGCCGTGATAGTTACGGTACAGTGGGAGAGATGTCGGGGTGTGATGGTTACTGTACCGTTGGAGGTATGTCGGGACGTGATGGTTACTGTGCCGAGGGAGGTATGTCGGGGTGTGATGGTTACTGTACAGCGGGAGGTATGTCAGGGTGCGATGGTTACTGTACAGCGTGAGTTATGTCGGGGTGTGATGGTTACTGAACATTGGGAGGTATGTCGGGGTGTGACGGTTACTGTACAGAGGGAGGTATGTCGGAACGTGATGGTTACTGTACAGTGGGAGGTATGTCGAGGCTGTGATTGTTACTGTACAGTGGGAGCGATCTCGGGCCGTGATGGTTACTGTACAGTGGGAGGTATGTCGGGCTGTGATGGTTACTGTACAGTGGCAGGTATGTCGGGCCGTGATGGTTACTGTACAGTGGGAGGTATGTCGGGCTGTGATGGTTACTGTACAGTGGCAGGTATGTCGGGCTGTGATGGTTACTGTACAGTGGTAGGTATGTCGGGGCATGATTGTAACTGTACAGTGGGAGGTATTTGCGGCTCTGATGGTTACTGTACTATGGGAGGCATGTCGGGCCGTGATGGTTACTGTACAGTGGGAGGTATGTCGGGCTGTGATTCTTACTGTACAGCGGGAGGTAGGTCGGGGTGTGATGGTTACTGTACAGCAGGAGGAAGGTCGGGGTGTGATGGTTACTGTACTGTGGGAGGTATGTCGGGCTGTGACGGTTACTGTACAGTGGGAGGGATGTCGGGCCGTGATGGTTACTGTACAGTGGGAGGGATGTCGGGCCGTGATGGTTATTGTATAGGGGGTGGTATGTCGGGCTGTGATGGTTACTGCACAGTGGGAGGAATATTACGGTGTGAAGGTTACTGTACAGTGCGATGTATGTCGGGGTGTGATGGTTACTGTTTAGTGGGAGGTATGTTGGGCTGTGACGGTTACTGTACAGTGTGAGGTATGTCGGTCCGTGATGGTTAATGTACAGTGGGAGGGACGTCGGGCTGTGATGGTTACTGTACAGTGGGAGGTATGTCGGGCTGTGATGCTTACTGTACAGCGGGATGTATGTCGGGCTGTGATGGTTCCTGTACATTGGGAGGCATGTCGGGCCGTGATGGTTACTGTAGAGTGAGAGGTATGTCGCGCTGTGATGCTTACTGTACAGCGGGATGTATGTCGGGCTGTGATGGTTCCTGTACAGTGGGAGGGATGTCGGGCTGTGATGGTTACTGTACAGTGGGAGGGATGTCGGTCTGTGATGGTTACTGTACAGTGTGAGGGATGTCGGGCTGTGATGATTACTGTACTGTGGGAGGAATATCAGGGTGTGATGGTTACTTTACAGCGGGATGTATGTCGGGCTGTGATGGTTCCTGTACAGTGGGAGGGATGTCGGGCTGTGATGCTTACTGTACAGCGGGATGTATGTCGGGCTGTGATGGTTACTGGACAGTGGGAGGTATGTCGGGCTGTGATGATTACTGTACTGTGGGAGGAATATCAGGGTGTGATGGTTACTTTACAGTGGGATATATGTCGGTGTGTGATGGTTACTGTACAGTGGGAGATATGTTGGGCTGTGACGTTACTGTACAGTGTGAGGTATGTTGGGCTGTGACGTCTACTGTATAGTGGGAGGTATGTCGGGCTGTGATGCTTACTGTACAGCGGGAGGTAGGTCGGGGTGTGATGGTTACTGTACAGTGGGTGGGATGTCGGGGTGTGATGGTTACTGTACAGTGAGAGGGATGTCGGACTGTGATGGTTACTGTACAGCGGGAGGTAGGTCCGGCTGTGATGGTTACTGTACAGTGGGAGGCAATTTGGGCTGTAATGGTTACTGTACAGTGGGAGTGATGTCGGGCTGTGATGGTTACTGTACAGTTTTAGGGATGTCGGGCTGTAATGGTTACTGGACAGTGGGAGGTATGTCGGGCTGTGATGGTTACTGTACAGCGGGAGATATGTCGGTCTGTGATGGTTACTGTACAGTGGGAGGGATGTCGGGCTGTAATGGTTACTGTACAGTGGGAGGGATGTCGGGCTGTGATGGTTACTGTACAGTTTTAGGGATGTCGGGCTGTAATGGTTACTGGACAGTGGGAGGTATGTCGGACTGTGATGGTTAGTGTACAGTGGGAGGGATGTCGGGATGTGATGGTTACTGGACAGTGGGCGGTATGTCGGGCTGTGATTGTTACTGTACAGCGGGAGGTATGTCGGGCTGTGATGGTTACTGTACAGTGGGAGGGATGTCGGGCTGTGATGGTTACTGTACAGTGGGAGGGATGTCGGGATGTGATGGTTACTGCACAGTGGGAGGAATATTAAGGTGTGAAGGTTGCTGTACAGTGCGATGTATGTCGGGGTGTGATGGTTACTGTACAGTGGGAGGTATGTTGGGCTGTGACGGTTACTGTACAGTGTGAGGTATGTCGGTCCGTGATGGTTAATGTACAGTGGGACGGATGTCGGTCTGTGATGGTTACTGTACAGTGGGAGGGATGTCGGGCTGTGATGGTTACTGTACAGTGGGAGGTATGTCGGGCTGTGATGCTTACTGTACAGCGGGATGTATGTCGGGCTGTGATGGTTCCTGTACAGTGGGAGGGATGTCGGGCTGTGATGGTTACTGTACAGCGGGATGTATGTCGGGCTGTGATGGTTCCTGTACAGTGGGAGGGATGTCGGGCTGTGATGGTTACTGTACAGTGGGAGGGATGTCGGGCTGCGATGGTTACTGGACAGTGGGAGGTATGTCGGGCTGTGATGGTTACTGTACTGTGGGAGGAATATCAGGGTGTGATGGTTACTTTACAGTGGGATGTATGTCGGGCTGTGATGGTTCCTGTACAGTGGGAGGTATGTCAGGCCGTGATGGTTACTGTACAGTGGGAGATATGTTGGGCTGTGACGTCTACTGTACAGTGGGAGGTATGTCGGGCTGTGATGCTTACTGTACAGCGGGAGGTAGGTCGGGGTGTGATGGTTACACTACAGTGGGTGGGATGTCGGGGTGTGAAGGTTACTGTACAGTGGGAGGGATGTCGTACTGTGATGGTTACTGTACAGCGGGAGGTAGGTCCGGCTGTGATGGTTACTGTACAGTGGGAGGGAATTCGAGCTGTAATGGTTACTGTACAGTGGGAGGGATGTCGGGCTGTAATGGTTACTGTACAGTGGGAGGGATGTCGGGCTGTGATGGTTACTGTACAGTTTTAGGGATGTCGGGCTGTGATGGTTACTGGACAGTGGGAGGTATGTCGGACTGTGATGGTTACTGTACAGTGGGAGGTATGTCGGGGTGTGATGGTTACTGTACAGTGGGAGGTATGTTGGGCTGTGACGGTTACTGTACAGTGTGAGGTATGTTGGGCTGTGACGGCTACTGTACAGCGGGAGGTATGTCGGTCCTGTATGGATAATGTACAGTGGGAGGGATGACGGGGTGTGATGGTTACTGTACAGTGTGAGGTCAGTCGGGGTGTGTTTTTTACTGTACAGTGGGAGGTATGTCGGGCCGTGATAGTTACGGTACCATGGGAGGGATGTCGGTTTGTGATGGTTACTGTACCGTTGGAGGTATGTCGGGCTGTGATGGTTACTGTACAGTGGGAGGGATGTCGGGCTGTGATGGTTACTGTACAGTGGGAGGGATGTCGGGCTGTGATGGTTACTGCACAGTGGGAGGAATATTAGGGTGTTATGGTTACTTTACAGTGGGATGTATGTCCGGGTGTGATGGTTACTGTACAGTGGGAGGTATGTTGGGCTGTGACGGTTACTGTACAGGGTGAGGTATTCGGTCCGTGATGGTTAATGTAAAGTGGGAGGCATGTCGGGGTGTGATGGTTATTGTACAGTGGGAGGTATGTCGGTGTGTGATGGTTACTGTACAGTGGGAGGTATGTCGGGCTGTGATGCTTACTGGACAGGGGGAGGTAGGTCGGGGTGTGATGGTTACTGTACAGTGTGTGGGATGTCGGGGTGTGATGGTTGCTGTACAGTGGGTGGGATGTCGGGCTGTGATGGTTACTGTACAGCGGGAGGTAGGTCGGGGTGTGATGGTGACTGTACTGTGGGAGGTATGTTGGAACGTGATGGTTACTGGACAGTGGGAGGTATGTCGGGCTGTGATGGTTACTATACAGTGGGAGGTATGTCGGGGTGTGATGGTTACTATACAGTGGGCAGTATGTCGGACCGTGATAGTTACTGTACAGTGGGAGGTATGTCGGGATGTGATGGTTACTGTACAGTGGGAGGGATGTTGGGGTGTGATGGTTACTGTCCAGAGGGAGGTATGTCGGGCCGTGATGGTTACTGTACAGTGTGAGGTATGTCGGGGTGTGTTTGTTACTGTGCTGTGGGAGGTATGTCGGGCCGTGATGGTTACTGTACAGTGGGTGGGATGTCGGGGTGTGATGGTTACTGTACAGTGGGAGGGATGTCGGGCTGTGATGGTTACTGTACAGTTTTAGGGATGTCGGGCTGTGATGGTTACTGTACAGTGGGAGGGATGTCGGGGTGTGATGGTTACTGTACAGTGGGAGGGATGTCGGGCTGTGATGGTTACTGTACAGTGGGAGGGAATTCGGGCTGTAATGGTTACTGTACAGTGGGAGGGATGTCGGGCTGTGATGGTTACTGTACAGTGGGAGGGAATTCGGGCTGTAATGGTTACTGTACAGTGGGAGGGATGTCGGGCTGTGATGGTTACTGTACATTTTTAGGGATGTCGGGCTCTGATGGTTACTGGACAGTGGGAGGTATGTCGGGCTGTGATGGTTACTGTACAGTGGGAGGGATGTGGGGCTGTGATGGTTACTGTACAGTGGGAGGGAATTCGGGCTGTAATGGTTACTGTACAGTGGGAGGGATGTCGGGCTGTGATGGTTACTGTACAGTGGGAGGGAATTCGGGCTGTAATGGTTACTGTACAGTGGGAGGGATGTCGGGCTGTGATGGTTACTGTACAGTTTTAGGGATGTCGGGCTGTGATGGTTACTGTACAGTGGGAGGGAATTCGGGCTGTAATGGTTACTGTACAGTGGGAGGGATGTCGGGCTGTGATGGTTACTGTACAGTGGGAGGGAATTCGGGCTGTAATGGTTACTGTACAGTGGGAGGTATGTCGGGCTGTGATGGTTACTGTACAGTGGGAGGGATGTCGGGCTGTGATGGTTACTGTACAGTTTTAGGGATGTCGGGCTCTGATGGTTACTGGACAGTGGGAGGTATGTCGGGCTCTGATGGTTACTGTACAGCGGGAGATATGTCGGTCTGTGTTGGTTACTGTACAGTGGGAGGGATGTCGGGCTGTAATGGTTACTGTACAGTGGGAAGGATGTCGGGCTGTGATGGTTACTGTACAGTTTTAGGGATGTCGGGCTGTGAAGGTTACTGGACAGTGGGAGGTATGTCGGGCTGTGATGGTTACTGTACAGTGGGAGGTATGTCGGGGTGTGATGGTTACTTTACAGTGGGAGGTATGTTGGGCTGTGACGGTTACTGTACAGTGTGAGGTATGTTGGGCTGTGATGCTTACTGGACAGCGGGAGGTAGGTCGGGGTGTGATGGTTACTGTACAGTGTGTGGGATGTCGGGGTGTGATGGTTGCTGTACAGTGGGTGGGATGTCGGGCTGTGATGGTTACTGTACAGCGGGAGATATGTCGGGCTGTGATGGTTACTGTACAGTGGGAGGGATGTCGGGCTGTAATGGTTACTGTACAGTGGGAGGGATGTCGGGCTGTGATGGTTACTGTACAGTTTTAGGGATGTCGGGCTGTGATGGTTACTGGACAGTGGGAGGTATGTCGGACTGTGATGGTTACTGTACAGCGGGAGGTAGGTCGGGGTGTGATGGTGACTGTACTGTGGGAGGTATGTTGGAACGTGATGGTTACTGGACAGTGGGAGGTATGTCGGTGTGTGATGGTTACTGTACAGTGGGAGGTATGTCGGGCTGTGATGCTTACTGGACAGCGGGAGGTAGGTCGGGGTGTGATGGTTACTGTACAGTGTGTGGGATGTCGGGGTGTGATGGTTGCTGTACAGTGGGTGGGATGTCGGGCTGTGATGGTTACTGTACAGCGGGAGGTAGGTCGGGGTGTGATGGTGACTGTCCTGTGGGAGGTATGTTGGAACGTGATGGTTACTGGACAGTGGGAGGTATGTCGGGCTGTGATGGTTACTATACAGTGGGAGGTATGTCGGGGTGTGATGGTTACTATACAGTGGGCAGTATGTCGGACCGTGATAGTTACTGTACAGTGGGAGGTATGTCGGGACGTGATGGTTACTGTACAGTGGGAGGGATGTTGGGGTGTGATGGTTACTGTCCAGAGGGAGGTATGTCGGGCCGTGATGGTTACTGTACAGTGTGAGGTATGTCGGGGTGTGTTTGTTACTGTGCTGTGGGAGGTATGTCGGGCCGTGATGGTTACTGTACAGTGGGTGGGATGTCGGGGTGTGATGGTTACTGTACAGTGGGAGGGATGTCGGGCTGTGATGGTTACTGTACAGTTTTGGGATGTCGGGCTGTGATGGTTACTGTACAGTGGGAGGGATGTCGGGGTGTGATGGTTACTGTACAGTGGGAGGGATGTCGGGCTGTGATGGTTACTGTACAGTGGGAGGGAATTCGGGCTGTAATGGTTACTGTACAGTTGGAGGGATGTCGGGCTGTGATGGTTACTGTACAGTGGGAGGGAATTCGGGCTGTAATGGTTACTGTACAGTGGGAGGGATGTCGGGCTGTGATGGTTACTGTACAGTTTTAGGGATGTCGGGCTCTGATGGTTACTGGACAGTGGGAGGTATGTCGGGCTGTGATGGTTACTGTACAGTGGGAGGGATGTCGGGCTGTGATGGTTACTGTACAGTGGGAGGGAATTCGGGCTGTAATGGTTACTGTACAGTGGGAGGGATGTCGGGCTGTGATGGTTACTGTACAGTGGGAGGGAATTCGGGCTGTAATGGTTACTGTACAGTGGGAGGGATGTCGGGCTGTGATGGTTACTGTACAGTTTTAGGGATGTCGGGCTGTGATGGTTACTGTACAGTGGGAGGGAATTCGGGCTGTAATGGTTACTGTACAGTGGGAGGGATGTCGGGCTGTGATGGTTACTGTACAGTGGGAGGGAATTCGGGCTGTAATGGTTACTGTACAGTGGGAGGTATGTCGGGCTGTGATGGTTACTGTACAGTGGGAGGGATGTCGGGCTGTGATGGTTACTGTACAGTTTTAGGGATGTCGGGCTCTGATGGTTACTGGACAGTGGGAGGTATGTCGGGCTCTGATGGTTACTGTACAGCGGGAGATATGTCGGTCTGTGTTGGTTACTGTACAGTGGGAGGGATGTCGGGCTGTAATGGTTACTGTACAGTGGGAAGGATGTCGGGCTGTGATGGTTACTGTACAGTTTTAGGGATGTCGGGCTGTGAAGGTTACTGGACAATGGGAGGTATGTCGGGCTGTGATGGTTACTGTACAGTGGGAGGTATGTCGGGGTGTGATGGTTACTTTACAGTGGGAGGTATGTTGGTCTGTGACGGTTACTGTACAGTGTGAGGTATGTTGGGCTGTGACGGCTACTGTACAGCGGGAGGTATGTCGGTCCGGTATGGATAATGTACAGTGGGAGGGATGACGGGGTATGATGGTTACTGTACAGTGGGAGGTATGTCGTGGTGTGATGGTAACTGTACAGTGCGAGGTATGTCGGACCGTGATGGTTACTGTACTGTGGGAGGTATGTCGGGCTGTGACGGTTACTGAACACTGGGAGATATGTCGGACCGTGATAGTTACTGTACAGTGGGAGGTATGTCGGGATGTGATGGTTACTGTACAGTGGGAGGGATGTCGGGGTGTGATGGTTACTGTACAGTTGGTGGTATGTTGGGGTGTGATGGTTACTGTACAGAGGGAGTTATGTCGGGCCGTGATGGTTACTGTACAGTGTGAGGTCCGTCGGGGTGTGTTTGTTACTGTACAGTGGGAGGTATGTCGGGGTGTGATGGTTACTGTACAGCGGGAGGTATGTCGGGGTGTGATGGTGACTGAACATTGGGAGGTATGTCGGGGTTTGACGGTTACTGTACAGAGGGATGTATGTCGGAACGTGATGGTTACTGTACAGTGGGAGGTATGTCGGGGCTGTGATTGTTACTGTACAGTGGGAGCGATCTCGGGCCGTGATGGTTACTGTACAGTGGGAGGTATGTCGGGCTGTGATGGTTACTGTACAGTGGGAGGTATGTCGGTCCGTGATGGTTACTGTACAGTGGGAGGTATGTCGGGCCATGATGGTTACTGTACAGTGGGAGGTATGTCGGGCCGTGATGGTTACTGTACAGTGGGAGGTATGTCGGGGCTTGATTGTAACTGTACAGTGGGAGGTATTTGGGGCTCTGATGGTTACTGTACAATGGGAGGCATGTCGGGCCCTGATGCTTACTGTACAGCGGGAGGTAGGTCGGGGTGTGGTGGCTACTGTACAGCAGGAAGAAGGTCGGGGTGTGATGGTTACTGTACTGTGGGAGGTATGTCGGGCTGTGATGGTTACTGTACAGTGGGAGGTATGTCGGGCCGTGATGGTTACTGTACAGTGGGAGGGAATTCGGGCTGTAATGGTTACTGTACAGTGGGAGGGATGTCGGGCTGTGATGGTTACTGTACAGTTTTAGGGATGTCGGGCTGTGATGGTTACTGGACAGTGGGAGGTATGTCGGGCTGTGATGGTTACTGTACAGCGGGAGATATGTCGGGCTGTGATGGTTACTGTACAGTGGGAGGGATGTCGGGCTGTAATGGTTACTGTACAGTGGGAGGGATGTCGGGCTGTGATGGTTACTGTACAGTTTTAGGGATGTCGGGGTGTGATGGTTACAGGACAGTGGGAGGTATGTCGGGCTGTGATGGTTACTGTAGAGTGGGAGGTATGTCGGGGTGTGATGGTTACTGTACAGTGTGAGGTATGTTGGGCTGTGACGGCTACTGTACAGTGGGAGGGATGTCGGGGTGTGATGGTTACTGGACAGTGGGCGGTATGTCGGGCTGTGATGGTTACTGTACAGCGGGAGGTATGTCGGGCTGTGATGGTTACTGTACAGTGGGAGGGATGTTGGGCTGTGATGGTTACTGTACAGAGGGAGGTATGTCGGGGTGTGTTTGTTACTGTACAGTGGGAGGTATGTCGGGCCGTGATAGTTACGGTACAGTGGGAGGAATGTCGGGGTGTGATGGTTACTGTACCGTTGGAGGTATGTCGGGACGTGATGGTTACTGTACAGTGGGAGGTATGTCGGGGCTGTGATTGTTACTGTACAGTGGGAGCAATCACGGGCCGTGATGGTTACTGTACAGTGGGAGGTATTGCGGGCTGTGATGGTAACTGTACAAGGGGAGGTATGTCGGGCCGTGATGGTTACTGTACAGTGGGAGGTATGTCGGGCTGTGATGGTTACTGTACAGTGGAAGGTATGTCGGTCCGTGATGGTTATTGTACAGTAGGAGGTATGTCGGGGCATGATTGTAACTGTACAGTGGGAGGTATTTGGGGCTCAGATGGTTACTGTACAGTGGGAGGTATGTCGGGCTGTTTTGCTTACTGTACAGCGGGACGTAGGTCGGGGTGTGATGGTTACTGTACAGCAGGAGGAAGGTCGGGGTGTGATGGTTACTGTACTGTGGGAGGTATGTCGGGCTGTGACGGTTACTGTACAGTGGGAGGGATGTCGGGCTGTGATGGTTACTGTACAGTGGGAGGGATGTCGGGGTGTGATGGTTACTGGACAGTGGGCGGTATGTCGGGCTGTGATGGTTACTGTACAGCGGGAGGTATGTCGGGCTGTGATGGTTACTGTACAGTGGGAGGGATGTTGGGCTGTGATGGTTACTGTACAGTGGGAGGTATGTCGGGCCGTGATGGTTACTGTACAGTGGGAGGGATGTCGGGGTGTGATGGTTACTGTACCGTGGGAGGTATGTCGGGACGTGATGGTTTCTGTGCCGAGGGAGGTATGTCGGGGTGTGATGGTTACTGTACAGAGGGAGGTATGTCGGAACGTGATGGTTACTGTACAGTGGGAGGTATGTCGGGACGTGATGGTTACTGCACAGTGGGAGGGATGTCGGGGTGTGATGGTTACTGTACCGTGGGAGGTATGTCGGGACGTGATGGTTACTGTGCCGAGGGAGGTATGTCGGGCCGTGATGGTTACTGCACAGTGGGAGGGATGTCGGGGTGTGATGGTTACTGTACCGTGGGAGGTATGTCGGGACGTGATGGTTACTGTGCCGAGGGAGGTATGTCGGGCCGTGATGGTTACTGTACAGTGGGCGGGATGTCGGTGTGTGATGGTTACTGTACCGTGGGAGGTATGTCGGGACGTGATGGTTACTGTGCCGAGGGAGGTATGTCGGGGTGTGATGGTTACTGTACAGAGGGAGGTATGTCGGAACGTGATGGTTACTGTACAGTGGGAGGTATGTCGGGGCGTGATAGTTACTGTACAGTGGGAGGTATGTCGGGGTGTGATGGTTACTGTACAGTGGGAGGTATGTCGGGGTGTTGTGGTTACTGTACAGTGTGAGGTATGTTGGGATGTGACGTCTACTGTACAGCGGGAGGTATGTCAGTCCGGTATGGATAATGTGCAGTGGGAGGGATGACCTGGTATGATGGTTACTGTACAGTGTGAGGAATGTCGTGGTGTGATGGTTACTGTAAAGTGCGAGGTATGTCGGACCGTGATGGTTACTGTTCAGTGGGAGGTATGTCGGGGTGTGATGGTTACTGTACAGCGGGAGGTATGTCGGGGTGTGATGGTTACTGTACAGCGGGAGATATGTCGGGCTGTGATGGTTACTGTACAGTGGGAGGGATGTCGGGCTGTAATGGTTACTGTACAGTGGGAGGGATGTCGGGCTGTGATGGTTACTGTACAGTTTTAGGGATGTCGGGCTGTGATGGTTACAGGACAGTGGGAGGTATGTCGGGCTGTGATGGTTACTGTACAGTGGGAGGTATGTCGGGGTGTGATGGTTACTTTTCAGTGGGAGGTATGTTGGGCTGTGACGGTTACTGTACAGTGTGAGGTATGTTGGGCTGTGACGGCTACTGTCCAGCGTGAGGTATGTCGGTCTGGTATGGACAATGTAAAGTGGGAGGGATGACGGGGTGTGATGGTTACTGAACATTGGAAGTATGTCGTGGTGTGATGGTAACTGTACAGTGCGAGGTATGTCGGACCGTGATGGTTACTGAACAGTGGGAGGTATGTCGGACTGTGATAGTTACTGTACAGTGTGAGGAATGTCGGGACGTGATGGTTACTGTACAGTGGGAGGGATGTCGGGGTGTGATGGTTACTGTACAGTGGGTGGTATGTTGGGGTGTGATGGTTACTGTACTGAGGGAGGTATGTCGGGGCGTGATGGTTACTGTACAGTGGGAGGGATGTCGGGGTGTGATGGTTACTGTACAGTGGGTGGTATGTTGGGGTGTGATGGTTACTGTACAGTGGGAGGAATGTCGGTCCGTGATGGTTACTGTACAGTGGGAGGTCTGTCGGGGTGTGTTTGTTACTGTACAGTGGGAGGTATGTCGGGCCGTGATAGTTACCGTGCAGTGGGAGGGATGTCGGGGTGTGATGGTTACTGTACAGTGGGAAGGATGTCGGGCCGTGATAGTTACGGTGCAGTGGGAGGTATGTCGGGTCGTGATGGTTACTGTACAGTGGGAAGGATGTCGGGCTGTGATGGTTACTGTACAGTTTTAGGGATGTCGGGCTGTGAAGGTTACTGGACAGTTGGAGGTATGTCGGGCTGTGATGGTTACTGTACAGTGGGAGGTATGTCGGGGTGTGATGGTTACTTTACAGTGGGAGGTATGTTGGGCTGTGACGGTTACTGTACAGTGTGAGGTATGTTGGGCTGTGACGGTTACTGTACAGTGTGAGGTATGTTGGGCTGTGACGGCTACTATACAGCGGGACATATGTCGGTCCGGTATGGATAATGTACAGTGGGAGGGATGACGGGGTATGATGGTTACTGTACAGTGGGAGGTATGTCGTGGTGTGATGGTAACTGTACAGTGCGAGGTATGTCGGACCGTGATGGTTACTGTACAGTGGGAGGCATGTCGGGGTGTGATGGTTACTGAACAGTGGGAGGTATGTCGGACCGTGATAGTTACTGTACAGTGGGAAGTATGACGGGATGTGATGGTTACTGTACAGTGGGAGGGATGTCGGGGTGTGATGGTTACTGTACAGTGGGTGGTATGTTGGGGAGTGATGGTTACTGTACAGTGTGAGGTCTGTCGGGGTGTGTTTGTTACTGTACAGTGGGAGGTATGTCGGGCCGTGATAGTTACGGTACAGTGGGAGCGATGTCGGGGTGTGTTGGTTACTGTACCGTTGGAGGTATGTCGGGACGTGATGGTTACTGTACAGTGGGAGGTATGTCGGGGCTGTGATTGTTACTGTACAGTGGGAGCAATCACGGGCCGTGATGGTTACTGTACAGTGGGAGGTATTGCGGGCTGTGATGGTGACTGTACAGTGGGAGGTATGTCGGGACGTGATGGTTACTGTACAGTAGGAGGTATGTCGGGGCATGATTGTAACTGTACAGTGGGAGGTATTTGGGGCTCAGATGGTTACTGTACAGTGGGAGGTATGTCGGGCTGTGATGCTTACTGTACAGCGGGACGTAGGTCGGGGTGTGATGGTTACTGTACAGCAGGAGGAAGGTCGGGGTGTGATGGTTACTGTACTGTGGGAGGTATGTCGGGCTGTGACGGTTACTGTACAGTGGGAGGGATGTCGGACTGTGATGGTTACTGTATAGTGGGAGGCATGTCGGACTGTGAAGGTTACTGTACAGTGGGAGGGATGTCGGGGTGTGATGGTTACTGGACAGCGGGAGGTATGTCGGGCTGTGATGGTTACTGTACAGTGGGAGGGATGTCGGGGTGTGATGTTTACTGTACAGTGGGAGGTATGTCGGGGTGTGATGGTTACTGTACAGTGACACGTATTTGGGGCTGTGATGGTTACTGTGCAGTGGGAGGTATGTCGGGACGTGATGGTTACTGTGCCGAGGGAGGTATGTCGGTGTGTGATGGTTACTGTACAGAGGGAGGTATGTCGGAACGTGATGGTTACGGTACAGTGGGAGGTATGTCGGGGCGTGATAGTTACCGTACAGTGGGAGGTATGTCGGGCCGTGATGGTTACTGTACAGTGGGAGGTATGTCGGGGTGTTGTGGTTACTGTACAGTGTGAGGTATGTTGGGATGTGACGTCTACTGTACAGCGGGAGGTATGTCAGTCCGGTATGGATAATGTGCAGTGGGAGGGATGACCTGGTATGATGGTTACTGTACAGTGGGAGGAATGTCGTGGTGTGATGGTTACTGTAAAGTGCGAGGTATGTCGGACCGTGATGGTTACTGTACAGTGGGAGGCATGTCGGGGTGTGATGGATACTGTACAGTGGGAGGTATGTCGGGGTGTGATGGTTACTGTACAGTGGGAGGTATGTCGGGGTGTGATGGTTACTGTACAGCGGGAGGTATGTCGGGGTGTGATGGTTACTGTACAGTGGGCGGTATGTCAGACCGTGATAGTTACTGTACAGTGGGAGGTATGTCGGGACGTGATAGTTACTGTACAGTGGGAGGGATGTTGGGGTGTGATGGTTACTGTACAGAGGGAGGTATGTCGGGCCGTGATGGTTACTGTACAGTGTGAGGTATGTCGGGGTGTGCTTGTTACTGTACAGTGGGAGGTATGTCGGGCCGTGATGGTTACTGTACCGTGGGAGGTATGTCGGGGCGTGATGGTTACTGTGCCGAGGGAGGTCTGTCGGGCCGTGATGGTTACTGTACAGTGGGAGGGATGTCGGGGTGCGATGGTTACTGTACCGTGGGAGGTATGTCGGGACATGATGGTTACTGTGCCGAGGAAGGTATGTCGGGGTGTGATGGTAACTGTACCGAGGGAGGTATGTCGGAACGTGATGGTTACTGTACAGTGGGAGGTATGTCGGGGCGTGATAGTTACTGTACAGTGGGAGGGATGTCGGGGTGTGATGGTTACTGTGCAGTGGGAGGTATGTCGGGGTGTGATGGTTACTGTACAGTGACACGTATTTGGGGCTGTGATGGTTACTGTGCAGTGGGAGGGATCTCGGGCCGTGATGTTTACTGTACAGTGGGAGGTATGTCGGGCCGTGATGGTTACTGTACAGTGGGAGGTATGTCGGGGTGTTGTGGTTACTGTACAGTGGGAGGTATGTCGGGGCGTGATGGTTACTGTGCAGTGGGAGGTATGTCGGGCCATGATGGTTACTGTACAGTGGGACGTATTTGGGGCTCTGATGGTTACTGTACAATGGGAGGCATGTCGGGCCGTGATGGTTACTGCACAGTGGGACGTATTTGGGGCATTAATTGTTACTGTACAGTGGGAGGTATCTCGGGCAGTGATGCTTACTTTACAGCGGGAGGTAGGTCGGGGTGTGATGGTTACTGTACAGCAGGAGGTAGGTCGGGTGTGATGGTTACTGTACTGTGGGAGGTATGTTGGAACGTGATGGTTACTGTACAGTGGGAGGTATGTCGGACCGTGATAGTTACTGTGCAGTGGGAGGTATTTCGGGACGTGATGGTTACTGTACAGTGGGAGGAATATCTGGGTGTGATTGTTACTGTACAGTGGGAGATATGTTGGGCTGTGACGGTTCCTGTACAGTGTGAGGTATGTTGGCCTCTGACGGTTACTGTACAGTGGGAGGTATGTCGGTCCGTGATGGTTAATGTACAGTGGGAGAGATGACGGTGTGTGATGGTTACTGTACAGTGGGAGGTATGTCGGGCCGTGATGGTTACTGTACAGCGGGAGGTATGTCGGGGTGTGATGGTTAGTGTACAGTGGGAGGGATGTCGGGGCGTGATGTTTACTGTAGAGCGGGAGGTATATCGGGGTGTGATGGCTCCTGGACAATGGGAGATATGTAGGGGTGTGATGGTTACTGTACAGAGGCTTGTATGTCGGGGTGCGATGGTTACCGTACAGTGGGAGGTATGTCGGAACGTGTTGGTTACTGTACAGAGGCAGGTACGTCGGGGTGTGATGGTTACTGTGCAGTGGGAGGGATTTCGGGACGTGATGGTTACTGTACCGAGGGAGGTATGTCGGGGTGTGAAGGTTACTGTGCAGCGGGAGGTATGTTGGGGTGTGATGGTTACTGTACAGTGGGAGGTATGTCGGGGCGTGACGGTTACTGTACAGTTGGAGGTATGTCGGGCTGTGATGGTTATTGTACAGAGGGAGGTATGTCGGGCAGTGATGGTTACTGTACAGTGGGAGGTATGTCGGGGTGTGATAGTTTCTGTACAGTGGGAGGTATGTCGGGCAGTGATGGTTACTGTACAGTGGGAGATATGTCGGGACGTGATGGTATTGTACTGTGGGAGGGATGTCGGGGTGTGATGGTTACTGTACAGTGGGAGGAATGTCTGGGTGTGATGGTTACTGTACAGTGGGAGGTATGTTTGGGTGTGATGGTTACTGTACAGTGGAAGGAATGTCGGAACGTGATGGTTACTGTACAGTGTGAGGTATGTTGGGCTGTGACGGTTACTGTACAGCGGGAGGTATGTTTGGGTGTGATGGTTACTGTACAGTGGAAGGAATGTCTGAACGTGATGGTTACTGTACAGAGGGAGGGATGTCTGGCCCTGATGGTAACGGTAAAGTGGGAGGTATGTCGGGCCGTGATGGTTACTGTACAGTGTGAGGTATGTCGGGGTGTGATGGTTACTGTACAGCGGGAGGTATGTCGGGCTGTGATGGTTACTGTACAGTGGGAGGGATGTCGGGCTGTGATGGTTACTGTAGAGTGGGAGGGATGTCGGGCTGTGATGCTTACTGCACAGTGGGAGGAATATTAGGGTGTGATGGTTACTTTACAGTGGGATGTATGTCGGGGTGAGATGGTTACTGTACAGTGGGAGGTATGTTGGGCTGTGACGGGTACTGTACAGTGTGAGGTATGTTGGGCTGTGATGGTTACTGTACAGCGGGAGGTATGTCGGGCTGTGATGGTTACTGTACAGTGCGAGGGATGTCGGGCTGTGATGGTTACTGTCGAGTGGGAGGGATGTCGGGCTGTGATGCTTACTGCACAGTGGGAGGAATATTAGGGTGTGATGGTTACTTTACAGTGGGATGTATGTCGGGGTGAGATGGTTACTGTACAGTGTGAGGTATGTCGGTCCGTGATGGTTAATGTAAAGTGGGAGGCATGTCGGGGTGTGATGGTTACTGTACAGTGGGTGGGATGTCGGGGTGTGATGGTTACTGTACAGTGGGAGGGATGTCGGGCTGTGATGGTTACTGTACAGCGGGTGGTACGTCGGGGTGTGATGGTGACTGTACTGTGGGAGGTATGTTGGAACGTGATGGTTACTGGACAGTGGGAGGGATGTCGGGCTGTGATGGTTACTGTACAGTGGGAGGGATGTCGGGCTGTGATTGTTACTGTACAGTGGGAGCGATCTCGGGCTGTGATTGTTACTGTACAGTGGGAGCGATCTCGGGCCGTGATTGTTACTGTACAGTGGGAGGTATGTCGGGCTGTAATGGTTACTGTACAGTGGGAGGTATGTCGGTCCGTGATGGTTACTGTACAGTGTGAGGTATGTCGGGCTGTGATGGTTACTGTACAGTGGGAGGTATGTCGGGCCGTGATGGTTACTGTACAGTGGGAGGTATGTCTGGCCGTGATGGGTACTGTACAGTGGGAGGTATGTCGGGGCTTGATTGTAACTTTACAGTGGGAGGTATTTGGGGCTCTGATGGTTACTGTACAATGGGAGGCATGTCGGGCCGTGATGCTTACTGTACAGCGGGAGGTAGGTCTGGGTGTGATGGTTACTGTACAGCAGGAGGAAGGTCGGGGTGTGATGGTTACTGTACTGTGGGAGGTAGGTCGGGCTGTGACGGTTATTGTACAGTGGGAGGGATGTCGGGCCGTGATGGTTACTGTACAGTGGGAGATATGTCGGGCTGTGATGGTTACTTTACAGTCGGATGTATGTCGGGGTGAGATTGTTACTGTACAGTGGGAGGTATGTTGGGCTGTGACGGTTACTGTACAGTGTGATGTATGTTGGGCTGTGACGGCTACTGTACAGCGGGAGGTATGTCGTTCCGGTATGGATAATGTAAAGTGGGAGGGATGACGGTGTGTGATGGTTACTGAACATTGGGAGGTATGTCGGGGTGTGATGGTTACTGTACAGTGGGAGGTATGTCGGGACGTGATGGTTACTGTACAGTGGGAGGGATGTCGGGGTGTGATTGTTACTGTACAGAGGGAGGTATGTCGGGGTGTGATTGTTACTGTACAGAGGGAGGTATGTCGGGCCGTGATGGTTACTGTACAGTGTGAGGTCTGTCGGGGTGTGTTTGTTCCTGTGCAGTGGGAGGTATGTCGGGCCGTGATAGTTACGGTACAGTGGGAGGGATGTCGGGGTGTGATGGTTACTGTACAGAGGGAGGTATGTCCGGCCGTGATGGTTACTGTACAGCGGGAGGTATGTCGTTCCGGTATGGATAATGTAAAGTGGGAGGGATGACGGTGTGTGATGGTTACTGAACATTGGGAGGTATGTCGGGGTGTGATGGTTACTGTACAGTGGGAGGTATGTCGGGACGTGATGGTTACTGTACAGTGGGAGGGATGTCGGGGTGTGATTGTTACTGTACAGAGGGAGGTATGTCGGGGTGTGATTGTTACTGTACAGAGGGAGGTATGTCGGGCCGTGATGGTTACTGTACAGTGTGAGGTCTGTCGGGGTGTGTTTGTTCCTGTGCAGTGGGAGGTATGTCGGGCCGTGATAGTTACGGTACAGTGGGAGGGATGTCGGGGTGTGATGGTTACTGTACAGAGGGAGGTATGTCCGGCCGTGATGGTTACTGTACAGTGTGAGGTCTGTCGGGGTGTGTTTGTTCCTGTGCAGTGGGAGGTATGTCGGGCCGTGATAGTTACGGTACAGTGGGAGGGATGTCGGGGTGTGATGGTTACTGTACCGTTGGAGGTATGTCGGGACGTGATGGTTACTGTACAGTGGGAGGTATGTCGGGGTGTGATGGTTACTGTACAGTGGGAGGTATGTCGGGGTGTGATGGTTACAGTACAGTGGGAGGTATCTCGGGCCGCGATGGTTACTGTACAGTGGAAGGTATGTCGAGCCGTGATGTTTACTGTACAGTGGGAGGTATGTCGGGGCATGATTGTAACTGTACAGTGGGAGGTATTTGGGGCTCTGATGGTTACTGTACAGTGGGAGGTATGTCGGGCTGTGATGGTTACAGTACAGTGGGAGGTATCTCGGGCCGTGATGGTTACTGTACAGTGGAAGGTATGTCGAGCCGTGATGGTTACTGTACAGTGGGAGGTATGTCGGGCTGTGATGGTTACTGTACAGTGGGATGGATGTCGGGCTGTGATGGTTACTGTACAGTGGGAGGGATGTTGGGGTGTGATGGTTACTGTACAGTGGGAGGGATGTCGGGGTGTGATGGTTACTGGAAAGTGGGCGGTATGTCGGGCTGTGATGGTTACTGTACAGCGGGAGGTATTTCGGGCTGTGATGGTTACTGTACAGTGGGATGGATGTTGGGCTGTGATGGTTACTGTACAGTGGGAGGTATGTCGGGCCTTGATGGTTACTGTACAGTGGGAGGGATGTCGGGGTGTGATGGTTACTGTACCGTGGGAGGTATGTCGGGACGTGATGGTTACTGTGCCGAGGGAGGTATGTCGGGGTGTGATGGTTACTGTACAGAGGGAGGTATGTCGGAACGTGATGGTTACTGTACAGTGGGAGGTATGTCGGGACGTGATGGTTACTGTGCCGAGGGAGGTATGTCGGGCCGTGATGGTTACTGCACAGTGGGAGGGATGTCGGGGTGTGATGGTTACTGTACCGTGGGAGTTATGTCGGGACGTGATGGTTACTGTGCCGAGGGAGGTATGTCGGGCCGTGATGGTTACTGTACAGTGGGAGGGATGTCGGGGTGTGATGGTTACTGTACCGTGGGAGGTATGTCGGGACGTGATGGTTACTCTGCAGAGGGAGGTATGTCGGGGTGTGATGGTTACTGTACAGAGGGAGGTATGTCGGCACGTGATGGTTACTGTACAGTGGGCGGTATGTCGGGGCGTGATAGTTACTGTACAGTGGGAGGGATGTCGGGGTGTGATGGTTACTGTACAGTGCGAGGTATGTCGGGGTGTGATGGTTACTGTACAGTGACACATATTTGGGGCTGTGATGGTTACTGTGCAGTGGGAGGTATGTCGGGACGTGATGGTTACTGTGCCGAGGGAGGTATGTCGGGGTGTGATGGTTACTGTACAGAGGGAGGTATGTCGGAACGTGATGGTTACTGTACAGTGGGAGGTATGTCGGGACGTGATGGTTACTGTGCCGAGGGAGGTATGTCGGGCCGTGATGGTTACTGCACAGTGGGAGGGATGTCGGGGTGTGATGGTTACTGTACCGTGGGAGTTATGTCGGGACGTGATGGTTACTGTGCCGAGGGAGGTATGTCGGGCCGTGATGGTTACTGTACAGTGGGAGGGATGTCGGGGTGTGATGGTTACTGTACCGTGGGAGGTATGTCGGGACGTGATGGTTACTGTGCCGAGGGAGGTATGTCGGGGTATGATGGTTACTGTACAGAGGGAGGTATGTCGGGGCGTGATAGTTACTGTACAGTGGGAGGTATGTCGGGGTGTGATGGTTACTGTACAGTGACACGTATTTGGGGCTGTGATGGTTACTGTGCAGTGGGAGGGATCTCGTGCCGTGATGTTTACTGTACAGTGGGAGGTATGTCCGGCTGTTGTGGTTAGTGTACAGTGTGAGGTATGTTGGGATGTGACGTCTACTGTACAGCGGGAGGTATGTCAGTCCGGTATGGATAATGTGCAGTGGGAGGGATGACCTGGTATGATGGTTACTGTACAGTGGGAGGTATGTCGTTGTGTGATGGTTACTGTAAAGTGCGAGGTATGTCGGACCGTGATGGTTACTGTACAGTGGGAGGCATGTCGGGGTGTGATGGATACTGTACAGTGGGAGGTATGTCGGGGTTTGATGGTTACTGTACAGTGGGAGGTATGTCGGGGTGTGATGGTTACTGTACAGCGGGAGGTATGTCGGGGTGTGATGGTTACTGTACAGTGGGCGGTATGTCGGACCGTGATAGTTACTGTACAGTGGGAGGTATGTCGGGACGTGATGGTTACTGTACAGTGGGAGGGATGTTGGGGTGTGATGGTTACTGTACAGAGGGAGGTATGTCGGGCCGTGATGATTACTGTTCAGTGTGAGGTATGTCGGGGTGTGTTTGTTACTGTACAGTGGGAGGTATGTCGGGCCCTGATGGTTACTGTACCGTGGGAAGTATGTCGGGACGTGATGGTTACTGTGCCGAGGGAGGTATGTCGGGCCGTGATGGTTACTGTACAGTGGGAGGGATGTCGGGGTGTGATGGTTACTGTACCGAGGGAGGTATGTCGGATCGTGATGTTTACTGTACAGTGGGAGGTATGTCGGGGCGTGATAGTTACTGTACACTGGGAGGGATATCGGGGTGTGATGGTTACTGTACAGTGGGAGGTATGTCGGGGTGTGATGGTTACTGTACAGTGACACGTATTTGGGGCTGTGATGGTTACTGTGCAGTGGGAGGGATCTCGGACCGTGATGTTTACTGTACAGTGGGAGGTATGTCGGGCCGTGATGGTTACTGTACAGTGGGAGGTATGTCGGGGCGTGATGGTTACTGTGCAGTGGAAGGTATGTCGGGCCATGATGGTTACTGTACAGTGGGACGTATTTGGGGCTCTGATGGTTACTGTACAATGGGAGGCATGTCGGGCCGTGATGGTTACTGTACAGTGGGACGTATTTGGGGCATTGATTGTTAATGTACAGTGGGAGGTATCTCGGGCTGTGATGCTTACTGTATAGCGGGAGGTAGGTCGGGGTGTGATGGTTACTGTACAGCAGGAGGTAGGTCGGGTGTGATGGTTACTGTACTGTGGGAGGTATGTTGGAACGTGATGTTTACTGTACAGTGGGAGGTATGTCGGACCGTGATAGTTACTGTACAGTGGGAGGTATTTCGGGACGTGATGGTTACTGTACAGTGGGAGGTATGTTGGGCTGTGACGGTTACTGTACAGTGTGAGGTATGTTGGGCTGTGACGATTACTGTACACTGGGAGGTATGTCGGTCCGTGATGGTTAATATACAGTGGGAGGTATGTCGGGGTGTGATGGTTAGTGTACAGTGGGAGGGATGTCGGGGTGTGATGTTTACTGTAGAGCGGGAGGTATATCGGGGTGTGATGGCTCCTGGACAATGGGAGATATGTAGGGGTGTGATGGTTACTGTACAGAGGCTTGTATGTCGGGGTGAGATGGTTACTGTACAGTGGGAGGTATGTCGGAACGTGATGGTTACTGTACAGAGGCAGGTACGTCGGGGTGTGTTGGTTACTGTACAGTGGGAGGGATTTCGGGACGTGATGGTTACTGTACCGAGGGAGGTATGTCGGGGTGTGAAAGTTACTGTGCACCGGGAGGTATGTTGGGGTGTGATGGTTACTGTACAGTGGGAGGTATGTCGGTGCGTGATGGTTATTGTACAGAGGGAGGTATGTCGGGCAGTGATGGTTACTGTACAGTGGGAGGTATGTCGGGGTGTGATAGTTTCTGTACAGTGGGAGGTATGTCGGGCAGTGATGGTTACTGTACAGTGTGAGATATGTCGGGACGTGATGGTACTGTACTGTGGGAGGGATGTCGGGGTGTGATGGTTACTGTACAGTGGGAGGTATGTCGGGGTATGATGGTTACTGTACAGTGGGAGGTATGTTGGGCTGTGACGGTTACTGTACAGTGTGAGGTATGTTGGGCTGTGACGGTTACTGTACAGTGTGAGGTATGTTGGGCTGTGACGGTTACTGTACAGCGGGAGGTATGTTTGGGTGTGATGGTTACTGTACAGTGGAAGGAATGTCGGAACGTGATGTTTACTGTACAGTGGGAGGGATGTCGGGCTGTGATGGTTACTGTCCAGTGGGAGGTATGTCGGGGTGTTGTGGTTACTGTACAGTGGGAGGTATGTCGGGGCGTGATGGTTACTGTGCAGTGGGAGGTATGTCGGGCCATGATGGTTCCTGTACAGTGGGAGGTATGTCGGGGCGTGATGGTTACTGTGCAGTGGGAGGTATGTCGGGCCATGATGGTTACTGTACAGTGGGACGTATTTGGGGCTCTGATGGTTACTGTACAATGGGAGGCATGTCGGGCCGTGATGGTTACTGTACAGTGGGACGTATTTGGGGCATTGATTGTTACTGTACAGTGGGAGGTATCTCGGGCTGTGATGCTTACTGTATAGCGGGAGGTAGGTCGGGGTGTGATGGTTACTGTACAGCAGGAGGTAGGTCGGGTGTGATGGTTACTGTACTGTGGGAGTTATGTTGGAACGTGATGGTTACTGTACAGTGGGAGGTATGTCGGACCGTGATAGTTACTGTACAGTGGGAGGTATTTCGGGACGTGATGGTTACTGTACAGTGGGAGGAATATCAGGGTGTGATGGTTACTGTACAGTGGGAGGTATGTTGGGCTGTGACGGTTACTGTACAGTGTGAGGTATGTTGGGCTGTGACGGTTACTGTACAGTGGGAGGTATGTCGGTCCGTGATGGTTAATGTACAGTGGGAGGTATTTCGGGCTGTGATGGTTACTGTACAGTGGGAGGGATGACGGGGTGTGATGGTTACTGTACAGAGGGAGGTATGTCGGTGTGTGATGGTTACTGTACAGCGTGAGGTATGTCTGGGTGTGATGGTTACTGTACAGTGGGAGGGATGTCAGGGTGTGATGTTTGCTGTAGAGCGGGAGGTGTATCGGGGTGTGATGGCTCCTGGACAATGGGAGATATGTAGGGGTGTGATGGGTACTGTACAGAGGCTTGTATGACGGGGTGCGATGGTTACTGTACAGTGGGAGGTATGTCGGAACGTGATGGTTACTGTACAGAGGCAGGTACGTCGGGGTGTGATGGTTACTGTACAGTGGGAGGGATTTCGGGACGTGATGGTTACTGTACCGAGGGAGGTATGTCGGGGTGTGAAGATTACTGTGCAGCGGGAGGTATGTTGGGGTGTGATGGTTACTGTCCAGTGGGAGGTATGTCGGGGCGTGATGGTTACTGTACAGTGGGAGGTATGTCGGGCTGTGATGGTTATTGTACAGAGGGAGGTATGTCGGGCAGTGATGGTTACTGTACAGTGGGAGGTATGTCGGGGTGTGATAGTTTCTGTACAGTGGGAGGTATGTCGGGCAGTGATGGTTACAGTACAGTGGGAGATATGTCGGGACGTGATGGTACTGTACTGTGGGAGTGATGTCGGGGTGTGATGGTTACTGTACAGTGGGATTTATGTCGGGCCGTGATGGTTACTGTACAGTGGGAGGTATGTCGGGGTGTGATGGTTACTGTACAGTGGGAGGAATGTCTGGGTGTGATGGTTACTGTACAGTGGGAGGTATGTTGGGCTGTAACGGTTACTGTACAGGGTGAGGTATGTTGGGCTGTGATGGTTACTGTACAGTGGAAGGAATGTCGGAACGTGATGGTTACTGTACAGTGGGAGGGATGTCGGGCTGTGATGGTTACTGTACAGAGGGAGGTATGTTGGGGTGTGATGGTTACTGTACAGTGGAAGGAATGTCGGAACGTGATGGTTACTGTACAGTGGGAGGGATGTCTGGCCCTGATGGTAACGGTACAGTGGGAGGTATGTCGGGGTGTGATGGTTACTGTACAGTGTGAGGTATGTCGGGGTGTGATGGTTACTGTACAGTGGGAGGTATGTAGGGGTGTGATGGTTACTGTACAGCAGGAGGTAGGTCGGGGTGTGATGGTGACTGTACAATGGGAGGTATGTCGGTGTGTGATGGTTTCTGTACAATGGGAGGTATGTCGGGGTGTGATGGTTACTGTACAGTGGGAGATATGTCGGGCCGTGATTGTTACTGTACAGTGGGAGGTATTTCGTGCTGTGATGGTTACTGTACAGTGGGAGGTATGTCGGAGTGTGATGGTTACTGTATTGTGGGAGGTATGTCGGGGTGTGATAGTTACTGTACAGTGTGAGGTTTGTCGAAACGTGATGGTTACTGTACAGTGGGAGGTATGTCGGGGTGTGATGGTTACTGTACAGTGGGAGGTATGTCAGGCGGTGATGGTTACTGTACAGTGGGAGGTATGTCTGGGTGTGATGGTTACTGTACAGTGGGAGGGATGTCGGTCCGTGATGGTTACTGTACATTGGGAGGTATGTCGGGGTGTGATGGTTACTGTGCAGTGGGAGGTATGTCGGAACGTGATGGTTACTGTACAGAGGCAGGTACGTCGGGGTGTGATGGTTACTGTACAGTGGTAGGGATTTCGGGACGTGATGGTTACTGTACCGAGTGAGGTATGTCGGGGTGTGAAGGTTACTGTGCAGCGGGAGGTATTTTGGGGTGTGATGGTTACTGTACAGTGGGAGGTATGTCGGGGCGTGATGGTTACTGTACAGTGGGTGTTATGTCGGGCTGTGATGGTTATTGTACAGAGGGAGGTATGTCGGGCAGTGATGGTTACTGTACAGTGGGAGGTATGTCGGGGTGTGATAGTTTCTGTACAGTGGGAGGTATGTCGGGCAGTGATGGTTACTGTACAGTGGGAGATATGTCGGGACGTGATGGTACTGTACTGTGGGAGGGATGTCGGGGAGTGATGTTTACTGTACAGTGGGATTTATGTCTGGCCGTGATGGTTACTGTACAGTGGGAGGTATGTCGGGGTGTGATGGTTACTGTACAGTGGGAGGAATGTCTGGGCGTGATGGTTACTGTACAGTGGGAGGTATGTTGGTCTGTGACGGTTACTGTACAGTGTGAGGTACGTTGGGCTGTGACGGTTACTGTACAGCGGGAGGTATGTTTGGGTGTGATGGTTACTGTACAGTGGAACGAATGTCGGAACGTGATAGTTACTGTACAGTGGGAGGGATGTCGGTCTGTGATGGTTACTGTACAGAGGGAGGTATGTTGGGGTGTGGTGGTTACTGTACAGTGGGAGGAATGTCTGAGTGTGATGGTTACTGTACAGTGGGAGGTATGTTGGGCTGTGACGGTTACTGTCCAGTGTGAGGTACGTTGGGCTTTGACGGTTACTGTACAGCGGGAGGTATGTTTGGGTGTGATGGTTACTGTACAGTGGGATTTATGTCGGGCCGTGATGGTTACTGTACAGTGGGAGGTATGTCGGGGTGTGATGGTTACTGTACAGTGTGAGGTATGTCGGGGTGTGATGGTTACTGTACAGTGGGAGGTATGTAGGGGTGTGATGGTTACTGTACAGTGGGAAGTATGTCGGGGTGTGATGGTGACTGTACAATGGGAGGTATGTCGGCGTGTGATGGTTTCTGTACAATGGGAGGTATGTCGGGGTGTGATGGTTACTGTACAGTGGGAGGTATGTCGGGCCGTGATTGTTACTGTACAGTGGGAGGTATTTCGGGCTGTGATGGTTACTGTACAGTGGGAGGTATGTCGGGGTGTGATGGTTACTGTACTGTGGGAGGTATGTCGGGGTGTGATAGTTACTGTACAGTGTGAGGTTTGTCGGAACGTGATGGTTACTGTACAGTGGGAGGCATGTCGGGGTGTGATGGTTACTGTACAGTGCGAGGTATGTCAGGCGGTGATGGTTACTGTACAGTGGGAGGTATGTCGGGGTGTGATGGTTACTGTACAGTGGGAGGGATGTCGGTCCGTGATGGTTACTGTACATTGGGAGGTATGTCGGGGTGTGATGGTTACTGTGCAGTGGGAGGTATGTCGGGGTGTGATGGTTACTGTACAATGTGAGGTATGTCGGGGTGTTATGTTTACTGTACAGTGGGAGGTATGTCGGGGTGTGATGGCTACTGTACAATGGGAGGTAGGTCGGGGTGTGATGGTTTCTGTGCAGTGGGAGGTATGTCGGGGTGTGATGGTTACTGTACAGTGGGAGGTATGTCGGGGTGTGATGGTTACTGTACAGTGGGAGGTATGTCGGGGTGTGATGGTTACTGTACAGTGGGAGGTATGTCGGGGTGTGATGGTTACTGTACAGAGGGAGGTACGTTGGGCTGTGAAGGAAACCTGAAGTAAGGCCTCGGCCCGAAACGTCAATTCTCCTGCTCCTTGGATGCTGCCTGACCTGTTGCGGTTTTCCAGCAAAACATTTTTCAGCTCTGGTTAGAGACATATCTGAACAACGGGGAGATGTGTGTTGGTGCAGATTGGTCATTGGACGAGAACATAGCACTGGTCCAGATGCAGTCCAACATTTGTAACAACGACCTGTCAACAACCCTGTCTTGCAAATATATCTCTTCTGTGTGCCACCTAAACTCTGTAATTCTGCACCTTAGACCCGATCCTGAATGAAGGGTTTATAAAGATGATGAACTCCTGCAGCACATGGCATCTTACATTGAATCCCTCATAAACCATATCCAGTGTACATTCGCCCCACAATGTCAGTATCCAAACAGATTTGTGCAGCTCCATTGATGGCCAGTATGAATCCAGCCCAACAACCTTGTGTGCGACTTGAGCTGGAAATGTCTGTGTAAATGTTGACAGCATTGTTCTAACCATGAACAGCCAAGTCTCTTTGCTGAAGTTTCGATAGCGTTTTATAATACCAACTTTAAATTGTCCAATCAGCATTATATCGCCCCTTTATTTAGTTCACTTTTATAACAATAATATGATGAAAACAGTGCCCAATTCACAGGAAGGAGCATTGAAATGATAAGCCTCATTGCCACTACCAAGACCAGATGATTATTAAGTACAAGGTCTTTGAAAATATGCAACTATTTTCCCTTGTATTAGTATTGTGAACGAATAGTCAACTCTCCTGTTCCTCAGATGCTGCCCTGAACGGTTGTTTTTTTTTCAGAACCACACTTTTTGACTCTGATCTCCAGCATCTGCAGTCGTCACTTTCTCCCTGCTAATATTCACTCATAATCATTTTCAAGGCAACAATATCACTGTGTATTTAAACATGTTACAGTCAGAAATGAGTACATTTTGAATTGCTTCTTTCTATCTCAGAGCTCAGTAATGTGGGATGTGAATGGCAGTGTCTGTGTGATGTTGAATATGTAGTCCATGCATCTGAGGGATGGACAGATTGTTTCAAACATCATTTCCGTTCAGCTGTTCACAATAAGCAAGGAACCGCTTGGACCCCACCAGCCTGAGCACACAAAACCCAAAGCACAGTGTCCAGCTTTGGGCATGAATATTTTTCATTTTAATTTATTCATAGAATATGATTGGGATGGTATTTATTGCCCATCCCATATTGTCCTTGAGAAGGTGGGGGTGAGCTGCCATATTGACCCGCTGCCGTCCATGTGCTGTAGATGTGCATTCCGGAGGGACGTTGAAACAGTGACACTGACAGAACAGCAATATAGTGGGTGGCTTGGAATGGGACGTGAATTTGGTGATGATCCCATGTGTCTGCTTCCCTTGTCCTTCTTGATTGTCGTGGTTTTGGAGGTACGTTGTAAGGAGCCTTGGTAAATTTCTGCAGAGCACCGTGTAGATGGCAGACTTTGCTGCTACTGAGTGTCAGTGGGTGAGGGATGAAGCTGCATTCACACATACAAATGGGGGTATTTCATCACACACACATTCAATATGTGTCTTTTCGATGGTGTACAGGCTTTCAGAAACCATGAGGTAAGTTATTTCTGCAGGATTCCTAGCTCCTGACATATTCTTGTTGCCAATCAATTTAAATGTATCAAAGTGTGGCACTGGCAAAAGCACAACCGGTCAGACAGCATCTGAGGTACAGGAGAATCGACGTTTTAGTATAATCCCTTCACAGGAACGGTAATGAAATTATATGGTCAGTCCAGTTCTGGATAACGGGAATCCCTGGGATACTGCTAGGTGGGTGTTCAGTTATGGTGGTGGCATTGAACGTTGGAAGATATGGTTCAATTTTCTATTGTTAGAGGTAATCATTGCCTGGCACGTGTGTAATGCAAATGGTATTGTCACTGTTAAGCACACACCTGCATATTTCCAGGTCCTGTTGCATTTGGACAAGGACTGCTTCAGGATCTGAATAAATCACGAATGGTGTTGAACATTGTCCAATCATTGACAAACATTCCCACTTGTGACTTTACAGTGTTGGAATGGTCATTTATGATTGGGCCGAGGGCAAAGAGCACTCTTATTGCTCATCGATGCTGTCCCTCTCTCTAAGCTAGGAAGCTTGTTTCTAGTTCTACCTGGTCCAGATTTGTCTAACAACATATCTGAGCAGAATAATGTTACAGTATCTGCCCCATGGAGCTGAGGGAGGACTTGGTTAGCTCAATAAGTTGTACAGCGAGATATTAATGCCTACAGCGTGAGTTCAATTCCTGCACTGACTGGGGTGACTAAAGTACTGTCCTCTCCCTTACTTGGGGCATGATGACTGTGCAGTTAAACTGCCACCAGTCATCTCTGTCTAACGAGAGAGCAGCCCTATCACCCTGTCGGGGTATGGTGCCCGACCTTTCCAATTTTGATCTACACGTTTACTCAGAAACCCCTCTCCGAGGAACTGCTGCGGAGCTGTCTGCAGCTGAGATGTCTGCTCCCCACCAACCACAGCCACCTTCCTTTCAGATATATCTTCAGCCAGTGCAGACGATTCCTATTTGCTCCAGTTTTGCTGTTAATCCTGGTTATGACATTTGGTCAAATGCAGTTATGATGCTGTTCAGTGCAGTCATTGTAGCCAACTCTCGAGATTTCAGCTGTGTGTTTTCTTGTTGTATATCATTAAACCCAGGGTACAATGAGCCCAAGGGATGAGAGCCCAAACTGAGCTTCAGTGATCAGGTTGGTGTTGAGGAAGTGCTGCTTGATCCCACTGTAGATGACATCTTCATCAATTTATTAATGACAGGGATTAGAGCAATGGGGCAATCATTGAATTGTCTGATGTTTTGTCTGTGTGTGTACAGGACATACCCGGACACACAAGGGTTTATCCCCTGGCCTGATGGTAAGGGTAAAGTGGAGCGTATGCCAGGCATGGACAGTGAAAATTATGCAGGAGTAAAAAATCTGCTTCTGTAGGTTATGACTCACATCACATCACATAGGCCAGTGCCGAGTTCTAGATCTTTTTGAAATCTGTTCCGTTTAGAATGGTGATAGTATTTCTCACATGTGCGCTCATGCGTATCACACACACACACACTTCACAACATAAAAGTGGGGCTTTATCTCCGGAAATATTGTGTGCGGTAGTCACTGTTCCCAATATGGTCATCATGCAATGTGTCTGCAGCTGGTAGATTGGTGAAGATGAGGTAAAGTATGTTTCTCCCTGTCAGTAGTTCCTTCCTGACCCAGTGCAGACCCAGTCAAGCAGCTATAACCGTTTGAACCCAACCACCTCGATCAGCAATGCTGCGGCTGAGCCCTTCTGGGTAGTGGTTTTAAAGTGGCCCACTCAGTATGGATTCTCCAGCCTTGCTTTCCTACCTCTGTAACATCTCCGGCCTTGCATTCCTATATCTGTAACATCTCCAGCATTGCTTTCCTTTTTCTGTAACATCTCTACCTTGCTTTCCTATCTCTGTAACATCTCCAGCCTTGTTTTCACATCTCTGTAACCGCTCCAGACATGCTTTCCCAACTCTGTAACATCTCTAGCCTTGTGTTTGTGTCTCTGTATCATCTCTGGCCTTGCTTTCATATCTCTGTAGCATCTCCCGCCTTGCTTTCCATTTTCTGTAACATCTCCAGTCTTGCTTTTGTATCTCTGTAACATCTCCAGCCTTGCTTTCCTCTCTCTGTAACATCTCTAGCCTTGCTTTCCTATCTCTGTAAAATCTCCTGCCTTCTGTTTCTTACTCTGCAACATCTCCGGCCCTGCTTTCCTCTCTCAGTAACATCTCCAGCCTTGCTTTCCTTTTTCTGTAACATCTCCAGCCTTTCTTTCCTATCACTGTAACATCTCCAGACTTGCTTTCCTCTCTCTCTGTAACATCTCCAGCCCTCCTTTCCTTTTTCTGTAACATATCTAGCCTTGCGTTCCTCTCTCTGTAACATCTCCAGCATTCCTTTCCTGTCTCTGTAAAATCTCCAGACTTGCTTTCCCACTTCTACAACATCTCCAGCATTGCTTCCTTTTCTTTGTATCGTCTCCAGAATGCTTTCCTCTCTCTGTAACATCTCCAGCCTTGTTTTCACATCTCAGTAACAGCCCCAGACTTGCTTTCCCAACGCTGTGACATCTCCAGCTTTGCTTTCACATCTCTGTAACCGCTGCAGACTTGCTTTCCCAACTCTGTAACATCTCTAGCCTTGTGTTTGTATCTCTGTATCATTTCCAGCCTTGATTTCCTATCTCTCCACAACATCTCCACATTTGCTTTTGTATCTGTGTATCGTCTCCAGCCTTGCTCTCCTCTCTCTCTGTAACATCTCCAGCATTGCTTTCCTGTCTCTGTAAAATCTCCAGACTTGCTTTCCCAGCTCTGTACGATCTCCAGCCTTGCTTTCCTATCTCTGCAACATCTCCAGCTTTGCTTTCACATCTCTGTAACCGCTCCAATCTTGCTTTCCCAACTCTGGAACATCTCTAGCCTTGTGTTTGTATCTCTGTATCATCTCTAGCCTTGCTTTCCTATCTCTGTCAAATCTCCTGCCTTCCCTTCCTTACTTTGTAACATCTCCAGCCTTGCTTTCCTCTCTCTGTAACATCCCTAGCCTTGCTTTCCTATCTCAGCAACATCTCCAGCATTGCTTTCCTCTCTCTGTAACATCTCTAGCCTTCCTTTCCTATCTCTGTATCATCTCCGGCCTTGCTTTCCTATCTCTGAATATCTCCAGCCTGGCTTTCCTTTTTCTTTAAAATCTCTAGCCTTGCTTTCCTATCACTGTAACATCTCCAGCCTTGCATTTTTATCTCTGTAACATCTCCGGCCTTGCATTCCTATATCTGTAACATCTCCAGCCTTGCTTTCCTCTTTCTGTAACATCTCTAGCCTTGCTTTCCTCTCTCTGTAACATCTCCAGCCTTGTTTTCACATCTCTGTAACCGCTCCAGACATGCTTTCCCAACTCTGTAACATCTCTAGCCTTGTGTTTGTGTCTCTGTATCATCTCTAACCTTGCTTTCCTCTCTCTCCGCAACATCTCCAGCATTGCTTTCCTCTTTCTGTAAAATCTCTAGCCTTGCTTTCCTATCTCTGAAAAATGTCCTGCCTTCCTTTCCTTTCTCTGTAACATCTCCAGCCTTGCTTTCCTCTGCCTGTAACATCTCTAGCCTTGCTTTCCTCTCTGTAATATCTCCTGCCTTCTGTTCCTTACTCTGCAACATCTCCGGCCCTGCTTTCCTTTCTCAGTAACATCTCCCCCCTTGCTTTCCTCTCTCTGTAAAATCTCCAGCCTTGCTTTCCTTTTTCTGTAAAATCTCTAGTCTTGCCTTCCTCTCTCTCCTCAACATCTCCATCCTTGCCTTTGTATCTCTGTAACATCTCCAGCCTTGCTTTCCTCTCTCTGCAACATCTCTAGCCTTGCTTTCCTATCTCTGAAAAATGTCCTGCCTTCCTTTCCCTTCTCTGTAACATCTCCAGCCTTGCTTTCCTCTCTCTGTAATCTCTCTAGCCTTGCTTTCCTATCTCTGTAAAGTCTCCTGCCTTCCCTTCCTTACTCTGTAACATCTCCGGCCCTGCTTTCCTTTCTCGATAACATCTCCAGCCTTGCTTTCCTTTTTCTATAACCCATCTAGCCTTGCTTTCCTATCTTTGTAACATCTCTAGCCTTGCTTTCCTATCAATGTAACATCTCCAGCCTTGCTTTCCTTTTTCTGTAACATCTCTAGCCTTGCTTTCCTATCTCTGTATCGTATCCAGACTTGCTTTCCTCTCTCTGTAACATCTCCAGCCTCGTTTTCCTATTTCTGTAACATCTCCAGCATTGCTTTCTTTTCTCTGTATCGTCTCCAGAATGCTTTCCTCTCTCTGTAACATCTCCAGCCTTGTTTTCACATCTCAGTAACAGCCCCAGACTTGCTTTCCCAACACTGTGACATCTCCAGCTTTGCTTTCACATCTCTGTAACCGCTGCAGACTTGCTTTCCCAACTCTGTAACATCTCTAGCCTTGTGTTTGTATCTCTGTATCATCTCCAGCCTTGCTTTCATATCTCTGTAACATCTCGTCTTGCTTTCCTATCTCTGCAACATCTCAAGCATTGCTTTCCTATCTCTGTAACATCTCCAGCCTTGCTTTCCTCTGCCTGTAACATCGCTAGCCTTGCTTTCCTATCTCTGTAACATCTCGTCTTGCTTTCCTATCTCTGCAACATCTCTAGCGTTGCTTTCCTATCTCTGTAACATCTCCAGCCTTGCTTTCCTATCTCTGTAACATCGCTAGCCTTGCTTTCCTATCTCTGTAAAATGACCTGCATTCCTTTCTTATCTCTGTAACATTTCCAGCCTTGCTTTCCTCTCTCTGTAACATCGCTAGCCTTGCTTTCCTCTCTCTCGGTAACATCTCCAGCCTTGCATTCCTCTCTCTGTAACATCTCCAGCCTTGCATTCCTATCTCTGTAACATCTCCAACATTGCTTTCCTGTCTCTGTAAAATCTCCAGACTTGCTTTCCCACCTCTGCAACATCTCCAGCATTGCTTTATTATCTCTGTATCGTCTCCAGAATGCTTTCCTATCTCTGTAACATCTCCAGCCTTGTTTTCACATCTCAGTAACAGCCCCAGACTTGCTTTCCCAACGCTGTGAAATCTGCAGCTTTGCTTTCACATTTCTGTAACCGCTCCAGACTTGCTTTCCCAACTCTATAACATCTCTAGCCTTGTGTTTCTATCTCTGTGACATCTCCAGCCTTGCTTTCATATCTCTGTAACATCTCAAGCATTGCTCTCCTATCTCTGTAACATCTCCAGCCTTGCTTTTCTCTGCCTGTATCATCTCCAGTCTTGCTTTCCTATGTCTGCAACATCTCCAGCCTTGTTTTCCTATCACTGTAACATCTCCAGCCTTGCTTTTGTATCTCTGTATCGTCTCCAGCCTTGCTCTCCTCTCTCTCTGTAACATCTCTAGCCTTGCATTCCTATCTCTGTAAAAACTCCTGCCTTCCCTTCCTTACTCTGTCACATCTCCAGCCCTACTTTCCTTTCCCAGTAACATCTCTAGCCTTGCTTTCCTATCTCTGTATCATGTCTAGCCTTGCTTTCCTTTTTCTGTAACATCTCTAGCCTTGCTTTCCTATCACTGTACCATCTCCAGCCTTGTTTTCCTGTCTCTGTATCGTCTCCAGATTTGCTTTCCTATCTTTGCAACATCTCTAGACTTGCTTTCCTTTCTCTCTGTAACATCTCTAGCCTTCCTTTCCTATCTCTGTATCATCTCCGGCCTTGCTTTCCTATCTCTGAATATCTCCAGCCTGGCTTTCCTTTTTCTTTAAAATCTCTAGCCTTGCTTTCCTATCACTGTAACATCTCCAGCCTTGCATTTTTATCTCTGTAACATCTCCGGCCTTGCATTCCTATATCTGTAACATCTCCAGCCTTGCTTTCCTCTTTCTGTAACATCTCTAGCCTTGCTTTCCTCTCTCTGTAACATCTCCAGCCTTGTTTTCACATCTCTGTAACCGCTCCAGACATGCTTTCCCAACTCTGTAACATCTCTAGTCTTGTGTTTGTGTCTCTGTATCATCTCTAACCTTGCTTTCCTCTCTCTCCGCAACATCTCCAGCATTGCTTTCCTCTTTCTGTAAAATCTCTAGCCTTGCTTTCCTATCTCTGAAAAATGTCCTGCCTTCCTTTCCTTTCTCTGTAACATCTCCAGCCTTGCTTTCCTCTGCCTGTAACATCTCTAGCCTTGCTTTCCTCTCTGTAATATCTCCTGCCTTCTGTTCCTTACTCTGCAACATCTCCGGCCCTGCTTTCCTTTCTCAGTAACATCTCCCCCCTTGCTTTCCTCTCTCTGTAACATCTCCAGCCTTGCTTTCCTTTTTCTGTAAAATCTCTAGTCTTGCCTTCCTCTCTCTCCTCAACATCTCCATCCTTGCCTTTGTATCTCTGTAACATCTCCAGCCTTGCTTTCCTCTCTCTGCAACATCTCTAGCCTTGCTTTCCTATCTCTGAAAAATGTCCTGCCTTCCTTTCCCTTCTCTGTAACATCTCCAGCCTTGCTTTCCTCTCTCTGTAATCTCTCTAGCCTTGCTTTCCTCTCTCTGTAATCTCTCTAGCCTTGCTTTCCTATCTCTGTAAAGTCTCCTGCCTTCCCTTCCTTACTCTGTAACATCTCCGGCCCTGCTTTCCTTTCTCGGTAACATCTCCAGCCTTGCTTTCCTTTTTCTATAACCCATCTAGCCTTGCTTTCCTATCTTTGTAACATCTCTAGCCTTGCTTTCCTTTTTCTGTAACATCTCTAGCCTTGCTTTCCTATCAATGTAACATATCCAGCCTTGCTTTCCTTTTTCTGTAACATCTCCAGCCTTGCTTTCCTTTTTCTGTAACATCTCTAGCCTTGCTTTCCTATCAATGTAACATCTCCAGCCTTGCTTTCCTATCTCTGTATCGTATCCAGACTTGCTTTCCTCTCTCTGTAACATCTCCAGCCTCGTTTTCCTATTTCTGTAACATCTCCAGCATTGCTTTCTTTTCTCTGTATCGTCTCCAGAATGCTTTCCTCTCTCTGTAACATCTCCAGCCTTGTTTTCACATCTCAGTAACAGCCCCAGACTTGCTTTCCCAACGCTGTGACATCTCCAGCTTTGCTTTCACATCTCTGTAACCGCTGCAGACTTGCTTTCCCAACTCTGTAACATCTCTAGCCTTGTGTTTGTATCTCTGTATCATCTCCAGCCTTGCTTTCATATCTCTGTAACATCTCGTCTTGCTTTCCTATCTCTGCAACATCTCATGCATTGCTTTCCTATCTCTGTAACATCTCCAGCCTTGCTTTCCTCTGCCTGTAACATCGCTAGCCTTGCTTTCCTATCTCTGTAACATCTCGTCTTGCTTTCCTATCTCTGTAACATCTCCAGCCTTGCTTTCCTATCTCTGTAACATCGCTAGCCTTGCTTTCCTATCTCTGTAAAATGACCTGCATTCCTTTCTTATCTCTGTAACATTTCCAGCCTTGCTTTCCTCTCTCTGTAACATCGCTAGCCTTGCTTTCCTCTCTCTCGGTAACATCTCCAGCCTTGCATTCCTCTCTCTGTAACATCTCCAGCCTTGCATTCCTATCTCTGTAACATCTCCAACATTGCTTTCCTGTCTCTGTAAAATCTCCAGACTTGCTTTCCCACCTCTGCAACATCTCCAGCATTGCTTTATTATCTCTGTATCGTCTCCAGAATGCTTTCCTATCTCTGTAACATCTCCAGCCTTGTTTTCACATCTCAGTAACAGCCCCAGACTTGCTTTCCCAACGCTGTGAAATCTGCAGCTTTGCTTTCACATTTCTGTAACCGCTCCAGACTTGCTTTCCCAACTCTATAACATCTCTAGCCTTGTGTTTGTATCTCTGTGTCATCTCCAGCCTTGCTTTCATATCTCTGTAACATCTCAAGCATTGCTCTCCTATCTCTGTAACATCTCCAGCCTTGCTTTTCTCTGCCTGTATCATCTCCAGTCTTGCTTTCCTATGTCTGCAACATCTCCAGCCTTGTTTTCCTATCACTGTAACTTCTCCAGCCTTGCTTTTGTATCTCTGTATCGTCTCCAGCCTTGCTCTCCTCTCTCTCTGTAACATCTCTAGCCTTGCATTCCTATCTCTGTAAAAACTCCTGCCTTCCCTACCTTACTCTGTCACATCTCCAGCCCTACTTTCCTTTCCCAGTAACATCTCTAGCCTTGCTTTCCTATCTCTGTATCATGTCTAGCCTTGCTTTCCTTTTTCTGTAACATCTCTAGCTTTGCTTTCCTATCACTGTACCATCTCCAGCCTTGTTTTCCTGTCTCTGTATCGTCTCCAGATTTGCTTTCCTATCTTTGCAACATCTCTAGACTTGCTTTCCTTTCTCTCTGTAACATCACCAGCCTTGCTTTCCTTTCTCTCTGTAACATCTCCAGCCTTGCTTTCCCAAATCTGTAACATCTCCAGCCTTGCTTTCCTGTCTCTGTAACATCTCAAGCATTGCTTTCCTCACTCTGTATCAATTCCGGCCTTGCTTTCCCATCTCTATATTGTCACCAGATTTGCTTTCCTATCTCTATAACATCTCCAGCCTTGCTTTCCCAACTATGTAACATCTCCAGACTTTCATTCCTATATCTGTCACATCTCCAGCCTTGATCTCCAATCTCTGTAACATCTCCAGCCTGGCTTTCCTGTCTCTGTAACTTCTCCAACCTGTCTTTCCTATCTCTGTATCATGTCTAGCCTTGCTTTCCTTTTTCTGTAACATCTCTGGCCTTGCTTTCCTATCACTGTACCATCTCCAGCCTTGTTTTCCTGTCTCTGTATCGTCTCCAGACTTGCTTTCCTATCTTTGTAACATCTCCAGCTTTGCATTCCTATCTTTGCAACATCTCTAGACTTGCTTTCCTTTCTCTCTGTAACATCTCCAGCCTTGCTTTCCCAACTCTGTAACATCTCCAGCCTTGCTTTCCTCTCTCTGTATCATCTCCAGCCTTGCTTTTCTCTGTCTGCATCATCTCCAGCCTTGCTTTTCTCTGTCTGTAACATCTCCAGCCTTGCTTTCCTACCTCTGTGACATCTCTAGCTTTGCATTCCTATCTTGTAACATCTCCAGCCTTGCTTTCCTATCTCTGTAATATCTCTAGCTTTGCTTTTCTGTCTGTAACATCTCCAGCCTTGCTTTCCTATCTCTGTAATATCTCTAGCTTTGCATTCCTATCTTGTAACATCTCCAGCCTTGCTTTCCTATCTCTGTATCATCTCCAGCCTTGCTTTTCTCTGTCTGTAACATCTCCAGCCTTGCTTTCCTACCTCTGTGACATCTCCAGACTTGCATTCACATCTCTTTAGCATCTTCAACCTTTTCTATGTAGTTCTCAGTATCTCAGATGATCCGGAGTGCATCCAGCTCCATCTCCCGAACGTGTCTCCCAGCACCTGGAGCTGGGTTCACTTCCCAAACACGTGTATTCATCACGAAGTTGAAGTCTCCCTGAACTGCCACATCCTGCAGGAGGAACATGCGACTGCCCTAACTGCCATCTCGACTGCTGTAAGACTAGAGTTCAAAGGAGTTTACCTTTTGTTGAGCGGCTGCTCACTGAAACCAGTCAAATCAAAGCACGACTACCTACTCTGCTACTGGCAGCATGTCTATGGACAAATCCACATTTAGTTTTTGCGAGGGAAGGAGGGAGACACTGCAGGGAAAAAGTGTTAGGGCCTGAAGCACTCCTTGACACCAGGCACATAATGACCATTTCGTCAGTGCAGGTCACCGCTTGACCTTGGAAGGTGTCTTACTGAGGTCTTCCTTCTGGTAGTGGTGACTGCGCTGATGCAAGTATTCCACCGACATCCAAACCGCGTTTTCGCATTCCTCTGGTCTTTTCTGACTATTAGTACTGCATTTCTGAATACCTTGAATCTATTGATTGCATTCCAAACTGAGTCTCACTCCCTAGGGAAAGAGGTTGAAATTTCACTGAATACAGGCTATTGGGAAAAAAAGTTTACCATTGGACATATGAGCGACAGTATGCCGATCTGCTCACTGTCTGTTTTTTCCTTTCAATTTGCATATATTTATTCTGACAACCCTCCATTCCACTTTCCTACATTTTTCCCATAACACTTGTTTAAAAATCTGTCCATCTCAGCCTTGAAGATATTTAGTGATCGAGCCTCATCAGCCTTCACAATTTTCTACAGTTGTTTTCCTCCCACTGATGTGAGACTTGGTGGTCTTTAAACCCATTGCCTTTTTTTTCTCACACTGTGTGGAAATTGAAACTACATAAAATTCAATCACACCAACTCTGTGGCCAGATCCCAAATAAAAAAAAACACAAAGATTTTAGGAGCCTGCAAACTCTTCCCTCATCTTCCACATCAGCCTAGGGTACAGTTCATCCGGAACTAGGGATTTGCCACTTTTTATCCTGCATAAACGTCCAATTCTTCCTCAGCTTGTGTGTCACTTTGCTTAAAGCACTGTATTAGGGACTGAGTGAATCCAGGAACTGCTTCTCCAAAGTGAAGCACGTGTTTAACATATTCTATGGCTCTGTCCTCAGGCTGCATCCTCGGGCCCTAATACTCCCTATTGTTTCGCTGGTCCTTAATAAACCGATAAAATGTCTTTGGATTATTGAAGCTATTGCCCGCTAATGCTTTTTTAACCCCATTTTAATTCTTCCACTAACTTTCTTGAGATTAGCCCTACATGTTCACTGCTCTTCTGGCACCTATTTTTGTATCTGATACGTATTGATATAAGAAGTTCTCTGGAATAAATGTCAAGACATATTTTCCCTCTTAAAAATATTCACTGCCCTCATGAATGTTTGGAATTGAAATGCCTGAATAGAATGATCCTATTACTGGATTTACACAACTCAATGAATTGGTTACATGTCTGCTCCTGTACACATGGGTTAGAGGAGGCAGTATATCTCCGTAACAGCCTTGAGGGATGAATTGAGGAAAAACACATGGCTTAGGGGCAGCAGTTGGCCATTTGGCTGCACCATTCAGAATGCTCATGACTGATCTGAGTTTGTCTGTCCATCCGTCTCCTGTCTGTTCCCAATAAACATTTACTCTCCTGTCCATCAAAGATCAGTCAAGCTCATAAGACCATAAGATCATAAGACATAGGAGTGGAAATAAGGCTATTCGGCCCATCGAGTCCACTCCTCCATTCAATCATGGCTGATGGGCATTTCAACTCCACTTAACCGCATTCTCCCCGTAGCTCAGACTTATGCACTTAATGGTAAGGTCCTGGGGAGTGTTTCTTTTAAACAAAGAAGCCTTGGAATGCAGGGTCATAGCTCTCTGAAAGTGAAGTCACAGGTAGATAGGACAGTGAAGAAGGCGTTTGTTATGCTTTCCTTTATTGGTCAGAGTATTAAGTACAAGAATAGGGAGGTCATGTTGCGACTGTACAGGACATTGGTAAGGCAACTGTTGGGATATTGCATGCAATTCTAGTCTCCTACCTATTGGAAAGATGTTGTGATGCGTGAAAGGGTTCAGAAAAAATTAACAAGGATGTTGCTGGTGTTGGAGGATTTGAGCTATAGGGAGAGGCTGAAAATGCTGGGACTGTTTTCCCCGGAGCGTCGGAGTCTGAGGGGTGTCCTTATGCAGGTTTACAAAATTATGAGGGGCATGGATAGAATAAACAGACAAAGTATTTTCCCTGGGGTCGGGAGTGCAGAACTAGAGGGCATAGGTTTAGGTTAGAGGGGAAAGATATAAAATAGACCTAAGGGGCAACGTTTTCACGCAGAAGGTGGTACGTTTATGGAATGAGCTGCCAGAGGATGTGGTGGAGTCTGGTACAATTGCAACATTTAAGAGACATTTGGATGGGTATATGAATAGGAAGGGTTTGGAGGGATATGGGCCGGGTGCTGACAGGTGCGACTAGATTGCGTTAGGATATCTGGTTGGCATGGACAGGTTGGACTGAAGGGTCTGCTTCCATGCTGTACATCTCTATGATTTTATAAAAGAGTCTTCACTGCTCCCTGAGGATGAGGACACCACAGGAAGCACAACACTAAAGTGAAAGGGACGTCCTTATTTCTTTGTGGGACCTGTTATTTTAAAACTGAACATCAAATCACCACCTCTTTTCAGAAATAAGGAAAGAATAATTAGAAATAAACATAAACTATTCTGGACTCCAAACCTGTCCCACATTGCCACTGACCCTTTCAAATGGAATATGTATCAAACCCAGCCTCTTCTGCTGTCTCAGGAAGAGAGCACCTGATAGCATAACACCACATGAGCATGAACAATGTAGCAGAATGAGACAATTCGGCCCATCGTGTGTAATATGCCATTCAATCATTTCTTATATGTTCCTCAACGTCATTCTCCTGCCTTCCCCGGAGAATCTTTGATCCCCTTACAAATCAAAAGCTTATCTGTTTGTGTCTTAATGACGCTCGTGTCAGTGAGAGTGTGTTTGTGTCCCCATCTGCTTGTCATCTGTGTATTTGTGCGTCTACGTCTGTCTTTCTGTGTATCAGCCTGTGTGTTGTATCTGTGTTTGTGTCTATTTGTGTGTCACTCTATATGTCTGTGTGTGTTTCTACGTGTTGAATCTGCCAATCCCCTTGTATGTGTTGTGTTTGTTCGTACGTTGGGGTGTTTACCAATAATTCTGTGTATTTCAGTGTCTGCATCTGTATTTTTGGGTGGGAAGTGAAAGGCCTGTTGTTGGAACTGCCAGTGGGTTGAAAGTAAGAATTGTCTTTCACTGAGCACTGTTCCTTAATCGGTCAATGGGATATGGATGTTTCAGAAACTTCATGCGTGGCATCCCAGTACACTCCATCTTGTACTAGTGTCCTCCCCACATGATTGGGTTAGAGGGGTGAGGGAATGGATAATGGCAATTCCACCACCCGGCTTGGCCATTTCTGCCCTATTCCAGGCTGTTTCTCTTGGAATGGGAGAAAGGGAGGGAGGGAGTGAGGGCAGGAGTGGGTGGCCCTGCTATTAGTGCTGGTATAGGTGGGGCTGGGGGGAATTGTGAGGTGTCCGGAATGAGTCAGTTGACAGTTTTGAATCCATATAGCGTTATTGTGTGGGGGGATATTGCGTGGGTGATAGAGAAAGTGTGGGAAGGAAGTTGCTGAATTCAATAGTGAGATTAGTAGTGCGTGAGCCTTATTTGGAAATAGACCATGAGGATTGTCTGTGCGTAGGTGCTATAACAGATACACAGTGAGTGTGAGGGAGCAGAGAGAATACGGTGAGCTTTATCCTTTCAGAGCGGGGAGGATATTGATGCTTGTCCTGTATTGATGGGCATTTCTTCAGATCATCTCAGTGTCGAGGTGAGCATTCCCGAATGTCTTGTCCAAGTCTATCATTAATAATGGCACAGAACTGTCCCTCAGATTCCACAGAATCAGTTTAGGTAGAGTTTACAAATAGCAAGGAGAAGCAAATATTGGTGTGTTATATATCGAAACCAAAACAGTTGCAGAAAATCTGAGCATCATATATTCTGGAAATTATATAGACAAGTATTGTGGATACTGCAGCTTTACTGGTTCGTCTCAAGTTGCATCTAAACTGCATTAACTAAGTGACTGCACACATTGTGAAAAATAAATTCTGTAAGTGCATTTGAGGTGGGTTTAAGAGTATGTTGTGAAGCAAACTAGAGAGCAGGTTATTTTGGATTTGGTGTTGTGTGATCAGAAGGATGAATTGATAACCTTGCTCTGAAACAGCTTTTAAGGAATAGTGACATTAATAAGGTGCATTTTACATGGTATCTGCATATAATATAGAATGCTTGAACATTCTGGTCAAACATCAGCGTATCCTGGAGGGTCAAGTTCGCTCCAGTGAATTGGGAAAGTACAATATAACATTCAGTGGGACACAAGCAATGGTTGTTTGAGTCAGAGAGTCCGACAACATGGAGACAGGCCCTTCCATTCCGATCAAAATGTCAATCCACGCAAACCCCATTTCCCTGCCATTGCCCTGTATCTTTCTAACCCTTTCCTGTCCGTGTATTTGTCCAAATGCCTTTTACATTTTGCGAATGTTCCCGCCTCAACCACTTCAGCTGGCACATCATTCCATATGCGTACCGCACTCTGTGTATAAAACAGTTGCTCCTCCAGTTCTCTTTTATTGTTTCCCCTCTGACCTTAAACTGATGCCATCTAATCCGTGATTGCACAACCCCTGAGCAAAAGAAAAGTGCGTTCACTCTGTCCATCCCTCCCATGATCTTATACACTTCTATTAGATTCCCCCTCAGCCTCATACATCTTAAGTAAAAGGTCCTAGCTTGTCCATCCTTCCCAATAACTCAGACCATTGAGTCCTTCGCTATATCTATGTAAATTTCTTCTGCACTCTTTCCAGTTTAATGACATCCTTCCTATAGCAAAGTGAACAAAACTGAACATAACGCTACCAATATGGCTTCACCAGCATCCTGTATAACTGCAACGTAACTCGTTAATGTCAATACTCCGTGATATACCCTGATGAAGAACAGTGTGCCAAACGCTTTCTTCACTGCCTTGTCTACCTCTGAGTAAACTTTCAGAGAACCATTCACCTGAATCCCAAGGTCCCTCTGTTCCACTACACTCCTTAGGACCCAACCATTCACCAGGAAACTCCAAACTTGATTTGACTTTCTAAAATGCAGGAAGTTACACTGATCTACATTAAAATCCATTTGCCATTTCTCAGCCACTTCTCCAGCTGATCAAGATACTGCTGAATTTTCTGAAATTTCTGATAACCTTCTTCACTCTCGATGATGCTAATTTTCTCGTCATCTTCAAACTTACAATTCATGCCTGTACATTCTCATCTTCATCATAGATATATGTAATATGTAGTGGTCACAGCACTAAACCGTGAGGCATTCCACTAGTCACAGGCCTCCAGGCTGACAAGCATCCTTCCACTATTACCCCTGCTTCCTACCTTCAAGACAATTTTGTATCTAATTTGGCAGCTCCAGCTCAATTTCAGGTGATCTAACCTTCCAGAACAGCGTACCATATGGAACCTTTTTGGAGGCCTTACTGGAATCCATATAGACTACGTATGCCACCCGGACCTCCTCAACGTTGCTGCTCACATCATCAAAGAATTCAAACAAATTTGTGAGCCATGATCTCCCATGCACAAAGCTGTGCTGAGTTTGATGATGGGCTTTTGCCTGAAACATTGATTTTCCTGTTCCTCGGATGCCGTTTGACCTGCTGTGATTTTCTAGCACTACTCTAATCTTACTCCTAATCACACCCTGTCTTTCCAAATGCATGTATATCTTATCTCTCAGAACCTTTTCCAGTAAGTTACCTACTACAGATTTTAGGTTCCCTGGTCTATAGTTCCCAGGTTTTTCGTCGTAGCCCTTCTTGAGTAAGGACACAGCATTCGCTACCCTCCAGTCCTCCGGGACCTCACCTGTTGGCCAAGTATGATGCATAAGTATCAGCCAGGGACCCCGCAATTCCTTCCCTGTCCTCCTGCAGTGTTCCTGAATATATCTGGTCAGGACCAAGAGATTTATAGAAATAAAAAGTCTGAAAAATACATCTATTTATTTCAGGTACAAACACCACAGAAAGGGGAAGTGACAAAATGATTTTTAACACAACAAAATCGAAAATGTATTAATCATAGGAAGTGGCTTCAGAAGAATTTCAGTCATTGTGGGAACTTGAGAATTTTCAGAAATTCACGATCCAGAAACAAGGGCAACGAAACTGATAGGGAAATCAGAAAGAGAACTTGAATGCTAACAAACAGGAACAAAAAACCACTGCATAAATCTACAATCTGTATTTCAAAGGAAACAAAATAAAAGCAAGGTCAAATATGGAAATTTGTAATCAGGAGAGGAGTGTTTATTGTGAAGAACAGGGAAATCGTCAAGAAAATAATCAGTTACTATGCATCTGTCTTCATGGATTAAGATCCACAAAATCACCCAGTAATACCAAGTGATCATGTAGGGGAAAGAATATACTGACCACAAAAAGTCAATTTATATCAGTAAAAAGGTGGTATTTGAAAAAGTGATTGGATTGAGCATGGCTAAGTCTGACAATCCTGGTGTACTTCATATTAAAATGTCAGACATAAGTCAGTAATAGAAGTATTAATTGCACTGTTGATGACTGGCTGTTTTATTTTCCTGTAGTTTCTGAAGAGGCCGGAAGCCATTGCAGATAAATACAAGTTAGTGAACGTGGTCCAAGCACGATAGATTAATGGAAGGGAGCTGAGCATCTATAAAAGGGAAGAAGACATAGTTTGGAGACCTGCTGATCAATTAACTTGACATCTGCAGGGAAACTGTTGGAATCTATTGTACAGCGTGTGATATTGGATACTTAGAAATTAACAGCAACAATGGAGAGGATCCGTATGTATTTCTGACAGACGTCTAACTAGACGCGCTATTAATTGTTAGACCCCAACTACTACCCCCTGAGAAAAATAACAGGAAGTGACTTCACCACAGGAAATAACATCACCACAGGAAATGACATCAACATCCCAAAGAAACCCAAACATACGAATAGAAAGCATGAATTTTCAACATTGCTTCGCATGAGGTCCTCTGAAGATGTTACCTCGTAAGGTAATGAAGTGTCTGGAAATGAACCTTCCAGCTCAGCGAGAAAACCTGCATCCATTGGTGAAAATGTGTTGCTGGAAAAAGCTCACGCCCGAAACGTCGATTCTCCTCCTCCTTGGATGCTGCCTGACCTGCTGCGCTTTTCCAGCAACACATTTTCAACTCTGATCTCCAGCATCTGCAGTCCTCACTTTCTCCTGCATCCATTGTGTACAGTTTTAGTGACACAATCGGAGAAAGAATATACTGACCACAAAAAAAGAGTGCAGTGGACATTCTGCAGATGAGTCCCACAGATGGCGAGGTTGCCTGATGAGGAAACTCAGTCCATGTTCTCCAGAGTTTCGAAGCGAGATGTGTCACAGTGAAATTTAGAAAATTCACAAAACATATGACAGTTTGGAAATTAACAGAATGCTTCCCTGGCTGTCTTATCCACATTCAGGGCAAATAATGGCAAGATAAGGAATGGCCACGTAATACGGTAATAATGAGGAAATTCATCACTCGGTGAGAACTGCCTAAAACAGGGGCATACAAACCTGCTGGTAGGGTAGGATGAGGGAGGATCTTCAGATATTCTGCCAGTGTGTCAAGCAGAAAAGAATAACAAGGGAACAGGTGACTTGTCATTAGTGACTTGCCAAGTTGCATCCAAATTAACTTAGTGTTAGGAGACAAAGGATAGTTGTTGAAGGCTGAAGACCGGTGTGTCTGGAGAACGGTGTCCAATGGTGTATCATAGGGATCAGTGCTGTATCCCTAATTATTTGTGATTCGGAGGTGCTGGTGTTATACTGGGGTGGGCAATCCTAAAAATCACATAACACCAGGTTATAGTCCAGCTGGCACGTGCTTTCAAAGTGCACAACACCTGATGAAGAAGTAGCATTTCCAAGCTAGTGCCTCCGAATAAACCTGTTGGACTATAACCAGGTGTTGTGTGAACTATAACCTTATTATTTGTGGTACTCATAAATGATGCAGTTGTAAATACAGACGGGGGTGGCGGGAATGTGACAACTATGTTTTTGTTTAATTCAAGGATTGGCCGGGTGGTTCGCAGTGAGGACGAAGGCCTTATGTTACAGGAAGATACTGATGGAATGGTCAGGTGGACAGATCAATGGCAGATGGAATGTAACCCTGATAAATATGAGGTGATGCACGTTGGAAGAAGGAACCAGACAGGGGAGGACACAATGATTGGCAGCACACTCGGGAGCTCAGAGGGTGCTTCTCCACACATCCCTGAATGTGACTAAACGGGTTAATACACAATTTGAGAAAACATCGGGGATGTAAACATAACCTTTATTCATCAAGGCATAGATTATAAGAGCTATGCAGAACTTTGGTTTGGCCAAGTTGGAATACTGTGTGTAGTCCTTGGAACTACATTACAGGAAGGATCTGATTGTCGTGGAGGGGTCTCAGAGGAGAAATCACCAGGATGTTCCCTGGGATGGACCATATCAGCTATGGAGATAGGCTGGATAAGCTCGGGTTGTTTACTTTGGAGCAGAGAAGGCTGAGCGGGATGTGATTTAGGAGGATAAGATTCCGAGGGACATGGACAGGGTGGGTAGACAGCAGCTGTTCCTTTTAGTCAAAGGGCCAAGAACAATGGAGCGCATTTTAAAGTGAAGGATTTGAGATTTGGAGGGAATTGAGCTTTGTTTGTCACTCAGAGGGTGTTGGGGTCAGGAATGCCCTTCCTGAGAGAGGAGTTGTCATGGTACTTCACAACCTTTGGAAAATATATGGCTGTGAACTTGAAATGCCATAAGATTCATGGCTACAAGCCTTGTGTCGGAAAGTGGGACTAATGTTGACCGTGCTGTATTTCTGATGGTACAAAGTCTGTGCTTCTGTGTCTGTATGGCTGTGGAAGGTCAATCATTGTGTAGCTTAGGATAGGAATTGATGGGTTTCTGAAGAGTATATTAACAAGTGTTTTAAGATTGAACTTGTAATATCTTCTGAAAATATGTCAATGGCAAAATTAAGTGGAAAAGGGTGCAGCTTTCTTACAGTCTGAATCCAGAGAATTGAGGGCAGGGAAAAAGCAGAACTATGGAACAAATATTTTAGTTATGTCTTCACAGAAGAAAACAAAACAGAAAAGATAACTTCCCAACAATACTAATGAACATTAGTCTGCTGAGAAAAAGGGAATAGAACAAAATTGGCAACCAAACAATTTTAGGGGAAGTATTGGAACTAAGAGGATTGAGCACAGACAAAGTCAACAGAGATTTATCAAATGGGAATCATATTTGAGAAAGTGACGTTTAGCATAATTATAGAGAAGCAATCAATGAAATATGATTGCATTTTCAGAAAAATTTTTGGACCAACATATGAATGGGAAACGTTTCGAGGCATTTGGGCCAAGTGCAAGCAGATGGGATTAGTCGAATTTAGAAAACCTGGTCAGCATGGACAAGTTGGACCAAAGGGTCTGTTTGAGCACGATATTACCTGATGGATGTAGAAATTGAGGAAAATGTACGAAAAGATATGATGTAATAAATTGCTAAGAAATATAAAAACAAGCATCATGAGCTTTTCTGACAACATAAAAAACCTTGAAGATGTGTGTGTGAGCTGAGGTGGAAGTGAAGTGAGGGAAGTACATTGAGGCCATTAGGAGGGTGTGACTGGAGAACTGGCCATAAAGATCATAAAGATCCATTAATCCTGATTCTCCGATTTTTATGTGTTAAGCAACCATTATCCCATGCAAATATATTATTCATCACACTACAAGCCTCTGTCTTGTGTCAGAATGTTTATTTTGTGATACCTTGTGAAAACTTTCTGGAAAGCCTCATGTTGCCAGTGCCCTTATGGGCGGCACGGTGGCACAGTGGTTAGCACTGCTGCCTCACAGCGCCAGAGATCCGGGTTCAATTCCCACCTCAGGCGGTTGACTGTATGGAGTTTGCACGTTCTCCCCGTGTCTGCGTGGGTTTCCTCCGGGTGCTCTGGTTTCCTCCCACAGTCCAAATATGTGCAGGCCAGGTGGATTGGACATGCTACATTGCGTGTAGGTGTAGGTGTATCAGGATTAATGGATCTTTATGATAAAGACGTATCTACTGGATTACCACAAATATCAGGCCGATGGCATCAGTTATGTATAATCTATACTGATAGCCTGACGGCCGGAGCTGAGTGCAATATACATCCGAGCTTGTGGATGACACTAAGAACCAAAATGCAGGCTGCTATTCGATGAAGAGGACTCCCAAAAAAATAGTAGTACAAAGGGTTTGGAGTGTTCCTGAGTATGAAACGTAACGTCTGCATGCTGATGCAGCAAGTAACTAGGTTGGTTCATGAGGCGGCTTCCTGGGACGGAAGGGTTGAATTATTGAATACATTTAAAATGGTGAGATTAATCATTGTGGTTGAAATGAATGAGTGATATTACTGAAATGTACAAGATACAGAGGGGGCTTGACAAGGTAGATGCTGAGAAGGTGTTTCCCCTGAGTCTCGAACTCGAGGCGGTAGATACTGAATAAGGGACATCGATTTCAATCTGAGGTGAAAAATGATGAACTCTCTCAGAAGGGAGTGAACGTCTGGAATTCCCTAACCCAGAGAGTTGTGGAGGGATACAAGGAATTGGGTAGGAAAGTGGAGTTGAGCCCTGAAGTAGATCAGCCATGTTCTTATTGAATGAGAGTTCAGTCATGAGGGGCCGACTAGCTGTCTCATGTTCCTACTTCTTAGTCTTTTATGTCATGCTTTTGGAAAGTAATTGGTTATTTTCCTGGAAGTCGTGTTGTACAATGTTGTATTCGGGAGAGGAGAAAATTTGCCTGAGTTAATCCTGGATGGGATATGGGATCTGCATTCAAAGCAATTCCAGAGCAGAAGTTACAGAGTGGGGAAGCATGGAAAAAGGGATTGCGGCTGGGGGCCACTTCCTGACCAAGCCTGGAATTTCTAAGTGCATTTCCAAAACTACACCTAACCATCTGCGTAGCTTCCATCTGCCTGTTTGTAGCAGGTCCGAAGGGCTGAATGGAACATCAGAACATAGGGCTCAGGGACACGAGTGGGCTAAACGGCCCTTTGACACTACCCCACCAGTAAATAAGGTCATGGCTCATCTCCTTGTGGTCCCAGCTGCACTTTTCTCTCCATGCACCTTTATCCCTGATTCACCTGTCTATGGAAAATCAGACAAAGCCAGCCTCGATATAATATAATGATTCAGCCATCCTAAACTTCTGGGGAAGGGAATTCCCACTTGAGTGAAATCCTACTTTGTGAATTTTTCCTCACTCCGGTTCTGACTGAGGATGGAGGGTGTCACTGTTTCCTTTTCTAGTCCCACTACTCCACTGCTCACAACAAATGTTAAATGTAACCGAGTCGGTGATATGACCGATGATAAAGGTCTCAGACGGGGTCAGGTTCAGTGACAGGAACAAGTCAGGCAGATTTCTTTCGTCAGCCGCAGGTAACAAATAGGGCTAATGGAGCAGCATGTTAGATTTGTGGTTAGCACTGCTGCCTCATATCAGCAAGGAGCTGAACTCAATTCCAACCTCGTCTGACCCTCTATGTGGAGTTTGGACATTCTTCTCGTGTCTCTGTGGGTTTCTTCCCAGTTCTCCAGTTTTCTCCCACAGTTCGAAGACGTGCAGCTTAGTTTGATTGACCATGCTAAATTACCGATTAGTCTGTTTATTTTTGTTTTCTCAGGGTATAGTGAGTCTTTGGAACACTCTTCCATGCAGACCATTCGAGGCAGAGATATTGAGTATTTTTGAGGCAATGTTCACGAATCACAGATGAGTCAAGGATTATCGAAGAGTGGGCAGCAATGTGCCTTGTGGGGAATATGTAGTCAGTGGTACTGAATGACACGGCTCCAGAGTATCCAGGAATTAAACGAAATGATAACATCGATAAAGGTTGAATGGGGAAACAAGATGGCAGCGATCTGAAAGGTCAGCTTTGCTGATCTCTGTACCACAATAATGCTCTACCCCACCCCACCACAGTCATTTACTTACAATTGAACACTAAAAGAGCTACAGAATCCTTACTAATGCCATTTTGTCAAGTGGAAATGACAAAACATTGGAAAGGATCGAGTAAGTCCCAACACGCAGCACACTCGTCAGAAGCTTTCAGCATGTCTGTGGCCGCACCTGTAACACCCTCTGCTCGTTCAATGGACCGAGTTACTCACCAGGACTGGTCACCGAGTTCACCAAGTTACGGGAAATGACTGAAACCATGATAGAAGAAAAATTCAGCATGAAGATAGCACCACTCTCAGCAGTGCTCCAAAAACATGAACAGCAACTTGAAAGGCTTGGAAACAGAACAGATGAGGTCAAGAGCCAAACTGTAGGTGCAGAGACTGTGATCGATTCCTGTAAGGAGCGGATCCTCACCCTTGAAAAACAGTTTCGTACCTTAACTAAACAAGGTGACGACCTCGAGAGCAGGGGCAGGATGAAGAGTGTTCATATCATCCGTCTGCTGGACCGGACATAAGGTGATCAGCCGGTGAGCTTTTCTGCGAGAACTGGCTGCAGAGATTCCTTCACTTCGAAGCTGACGAGGGACGGGTGAAGAGTGAGACAGTTCATTGGGTTACGGTGCTCAGGTCATACTCAGACCAACGCCCTCACCCTGTCCTTGTGCTATTACATTGTTGCAGGGACAAACAAAGATTTAGGGAAGCTTCCAGAACACAGGGAAGAGACCCGAAGAGGGCTCCAGGATTATGTTCTTCCAGGTCTTTTCAGCGGCAGTGATTCAGAAAAGAAAATCTTTTGATGATATCAAGAGAAGATTAAGGGAACTTGAGATTCAGTATTCCTTAATGGACTCAGCGGTGCTCCGTATGCACTAGTGGATCTTTCAATAGATCCACTCTCTCCAGAGGATGAGAAAACTTTGTGGACACTTTAAAGTAGGGTGGGTGCGTTAATGGAAAGCGATAACCTTGTTTATCTTTTTTAAAAGAAAGTTTGTTGACCGTTTCTGGTATTAAGCAGTGTTAAATTATAGTCGGGGATGAGTCGAGTACACACTTTTAAATTCTTCATTAGTAATACTACTGGTTTTTCTCTTGCTTAGTTTGTGTGTCGGGTTCGGCTCAAGCTAAGGAAGTTATGAAGGTGATCGTGATGACTGAATGCCGACCAAAGGGCAGTTCAGTCCCGATGTTTGTGATTAATTGCCCTGGATGCAGTATTGATAATGGGGCAGAAGATAGAGATTTGTGACGTGCAAATGCCCCCAGTCGGCGGCGGGTAAATACCCCTCCTGAGAGCCATTGGCACTTTGTATCTTTTTTTTTGTTTTCGTATATATTTAGTTTTGGAACGTTTTGAGAGCTTGTTAGTTGTAGTAGCTTTTTTGTGTATTTCTTTTAGGTTCTATGATTCTTTATTCATTGGTGCTCAGTGATTTGTAATTTGAGTTCTTCCTCTCTGGATTTCAAATATTCTTTCAGTGTGTAATGGCTAATGTCATGCTTAAATGGCGTATCTGGAACATTAAGGGGAGCCATTCGCCAGTTAAGAAAAAGGAGAGGGTGGATATTGTCGTATTACAGAAATGCACTTTGATAACAAGGAACATTCAACATTACAGCAGGGTGGAATTGATCGGGTTTATTTCTTGTCTTTTAACACTAGGAATAGGAGAGAAGCCATACTGGTGAGGACGACTCTTTCATTTAAATTAGTAGATTGTATTAGACACCCACGGGAGGATCATTTTCCTCGAAGATATATGGGGAAGAAAGCAATAATTTGAATGTTTATTGCTCCCTGGCTCACTGCCGTAAATTCCTGATAGATGCATTTTCCAAATTAAGTAAGCTTTCTTCGTAGTACATTATCGTAGGAGGAGATTTCAATTGTCTTTTGCACCCACGGTGGACAGTATGCCCAAAGGCCCCCAGTACCATCTTTCCAATCTAAGCAATTAGTGGATTTTTGTGTGGAACTGGGGCTGGTGGATGTTTGGAGGCAGATCCACATCATAAATAGGGATTTTACTTTCTTCTTTAACCCGCAGAAATGCAACACTAGGGTTGATCTCTTCCTCAACTTGCAGCAATCTTCGATTCAGTGGTTTTCTGTACAATTGGGAATATTACCATTTCTGACCATGCAGCAGCATACTTACTGGTTAAGATTAAGGGCAATATAGCAGGTTGGAGACACTGGAGAATCCCTTTATTCTTAATGATAGTAAGTACATTGAGTATTTCTGTAATGAATTCAGATCTTTCTTAGCCATTAATTCAGATTCAACCAGTAACCCATCCATTCTATGGAAAATTGCTAAGATTTATGCCAAAGGAATAATTATTCCTTAGGATGCGGCAGAAGCTTGAGCAGGAAAGCTTGCTCCAGGCACGTTTGAAGGCAGCTGGGAGGGCATACTGTGATAGACCCTCGGTGGCTTGGGTGCAGAGGATCACAATGCATCGGTCTGCAGTGAATTCTATGCTCTCACAGACAGCCAAGGAAAAACTTAATTTTGCAAAACAAAGGCTGTTTGCGCATGGTAATAAACCGGGCAAGTAGTTAGCCTATCTTGCGATGAAAAAGAGAACCCCAAAGCCATTGCCTCAACTAGGGAAGGTACTGGGACCCTTTCGTGCGATTCCATAAAGATTAAAGCAGCATTTCGGAGATTTTACTCCGAATTATATCAGACTAAACATTATGGGGATAGATGGATTAAGATGGAATCTTTCATCAAGAACTTGGACCTTCCAGGGGTAACCCCCAAATAAGCGTCTTGCCTTAATGCACCATTGTCAGTGGTGGAGGGTGTAAAGCAGCTTCCAGGCAGAAAGGCACCCGGTCCTGACAGATGTCCACGTGAGTTTTATGAGGAATTTATAAACCTGTTGTCAGAGCCGATGCTTACTATGTTCGTCACTCACACAGTTACGACTGTGTCCCACCATCCTTAAGAGAGGCTCATATCTCTCTTATTCTGAAGAAAAGGAAGACACCGAAAGATTGTGCTCCCTATAGGCCCATCTCACATCTAAATGTTGATTTCAAAATTCTGTCTGAGTCCCTTACATTGAGGATGGAAACTATTTATCCTTCCATTGTCAAAGTATAACAAACCGGCTTATAAAAGGCTGCAGATATTCCAACAATGTTAGGAGATTACTCAATATGATCCAAGCGTGTCAACAGCAAATTATGCAGCTATTAATGATCTCTTTAGATGCAGAGAAGACATTTGCTTGGGTTGAGTAGCTGTATCTCTTCTATACGTTAGAATGGTTTGGTCTCAGCAAAGTTTTTATCAAGTGGGTGAGGGTCCTTTAAAATGACCCCCTGTGTGCGATCCTGTAAAATTAATATTTCTAGAGGCAGTCGACAAGGTTGTTAATGCCAATGTTGTTTACGATGGTGATGGAGCCACAGGCGAAGGCCAACTGCAGGGACCCCAACATATCTGCCCCAGAAGTGGGATAAAAGTCACGTAAGATTACATTGTTTATAGATGATGGTTTTAATTTTTTGTTAAATCCCACAGTTTTGGTACCTCACCTCATGCAATGCATCAGTTCGCCTCTGGGCGAACTCAGGGAAATACCTGATGCCGTGGGAGAATCCTGATTTCCTTTTCAATGGTCCCAGGGGGTAATGGGGATGTTCCCTATTTTGGTGTATTCATCAATCCTATCTTTGGACTTATATTTAAGTGGGATTTGTCCATTTGTTTGACAAAATTAAACAAGATCTTTGAAGATGGGAGACACTTCCAATATCCTGGCGAGGTCAGATAGCTCTTATTAACATGAATTCCCTCCCTTATTTGCTATACCCCATGTGAATGCTTTCTTTGAGGTTTCCCAGACAGATATTTAGGAGACTAAATGGATGGTGTAGCTCTGATTTGTCACCATAAGTGACCCCTTATCAAGTTAACCAAATTACAACGACCCCACAATTTGTGGGGAGTAGATCTCCCGGATATTAAAAGTTATCAATTATGCTCTTCTTTACACGATGTTAGTGAGGCCTCAGTGTCAATATGGTTAGATATTGAAGCTTCTCAGGCAAAGTGCTCCCTTATTAGTCTGCTACTCATAGACAAAATGAGGACAGTTATGAATTATTACCATTTCCCAATAAATATCAATAATTTTAAAGTAGGGAGGGCAATGTGTCCGATCGAGGGCAACATAGCCAAACCTCATTTCTTACCCCAAAGCGTGGTGTACCATGTTTCCGACGGGGAATACTGGATTCCATGCTTAAACTATGGACAACTCGTGCGTGTATCTTGCTTTGATGGTTTATCTGAGGGAGAAACAAGGATGTCCTTTGATCAAATAAGTGTTAACTATAAAATACCGAGTAGAGATCTCTTCTGTTTTCTTTTTATCAGATCAGAGATGTTATTCAGAAAAGAACCACGCTTTTAACAGACCCGTACAGATCCGATAAAGAGAAGAGTGTGTTTATTGCTAAGAACACTCTCTCTGTCAGTACCCTTTATCATTTGTTGGAGAGTGACCTCTCAGACGAGACATTGTGACTTTCTGAGGTCTACAAAGAGAGTTGGGGATTCAGATCTCTTTGAACATATTTGTGTAAATGCAAGAAGGATTTCAATCTGCAAGAAGACTCTTGCCATGTAGTTGAAGATTCTTCATAGAGTCCATCTGGCCCCAGACACTCTCTCAAAATTCAAGATGGGAGTCTGTCTTAAATACAAAATATTTATGGACACTCTTACTCATTGCTTGTTGACCTCCCACCGGCGCTATAGGAGCGGTGTGCTCGCTGGGATGGAGAGGATCTTGCGGACCGAATTGGAGATGGATCAGGTATCCCTTTTCCTGGGCCTGCCCAGTCTACCTTACTCAGATGTGCATAAGAAAAAATACTTCAATACCCTCACTCTCTGAGTTCAGAAAAAAAGGTCTGTTGCATTCGGTGTCTGAAAACCCCCTGGGTCTATTGGTTTGTCATAACCTCGTCATGGAGCATAGCCCTTTGGACTTTTTTAAAGGTATGTTGCACCATAAAATAGAGGATTTTTAGAAGGCATGGCAGCCCTTTTTGAATTCCTAAGGTACAGGCTGTCTGCCACTCTAATAAGGACTTTTATATAGCTATGACGAACTTGACTAATGAATCTAATGTCCAGAGAGGAGGAATGAACGTGTATTAGTTAATGCTCTTGAAGGTTGAGAGCTATAGTTTGTTACACTGAGTCCTACTGTTCGTTTTGTAAATTTTTTTATTTTTCTTCGGTCCGTTGATTTACATTTTCTTTATGTACATTCAAGTGGGTGTAATTGTATTCCATTTGCATTGCTTTTTGAGTTGGGTACTTATTGGTTCATCGAAGAATTAAAAAGATTTTCTCTGAATAAAAATATTTTTGAAAAAATTAAAATATTAACATGGATAGAATAGAGTCCCAAAGGACCACTTTCTCGTTAGTGAGACCACAAATTATGGTTTATCTTAAGGGTCATCACACTTCGGGTGACAGGATGATGTTGAGAGGGTGTACCCTTCATGACAACCTCTGTCTGTGTGGGGAATTGAACATGCGCTGTTGGTCCATAATACCACCAATTTTAGTGTCACCTTCAATTTTACTAATCATGCCTTATACATTCTGAAGAATATCATTGAAATAGATAATAAGCAACAATGGGCCCAGCACTGACGCTTGAGGCATTTCATGTGTTACAGGCCTCCAGTCGGAGAGCATCATTCCCTATAACCCGCTGTTTACTACCATCAAGCCAATTGTGCATCCAATTTGTCAGATCCCTCTGGATTCCATGCGAATCTAACCTTCCAGACCAACCTATCAAGAGTAATCTTGTCAAAGGCCTTACTGAAAACCATACAGACTATGTCTACTGCGCTACCCTCATCAACATTCCTGGTCGCTTCATCAAAGAACTCAAACAAATTTGTTAGGCATGATCTCCCACTCACAAAGTCATGCAATCGTTCCAGTCTAAAAACAACTATTAATAATAATTATTAAAATAAATAACAACAAGCAATAATAAATAATAGTAAGATGACATTTTCAATGGACAATAAATTATCCATGGTTTGTGGCATTGGAACGTGCATCATTGGTGAAGGGCAGAATAGATTTTGTTGGGAGAGTGAGGACTGCAGATGCTGGAGTTCAGAGATGAAAATGTGTTGCTGGAAAAGCGAAGCAGGTCAGGCATCATTAAAGAAGCAGGAGAATTGACGTTTCGGGCATGAGCCCTCCTTCAGGAAGGGCTTCAGATTGATTCCTGAAGAAGGGCTCATGCCAAAACGTCGATTCTCCTGCTCCTTGGATGCTGCCTGACCTGCTGCGCTTTTCCAGCAACACAGAACAGATATTGTACCTGTGTCATTGAACTGCGTTGAGAAAAAGCAAGGGTGGCATGGTGGCTCAGTGGTTAGCACTGCTTCCTCATAGTGCCACGAATCCGGCTTTGATTTCAGCCTCGGGTGACTCTCATGTGGAGTTTGCACATTCTCACTGTGTTTGTGTGGGTTTGCTCTGGGAGCTTCATTTTCCTTACACAATCCAAAGATGTACAGGTCAGGTGAATTGGCCACCGCCTTATGTGCATTAGTTAGGGGTAAATATAGATTAGAGGCATGGGACTGGGTGGGTTGCTATTCAGAGGGTCGGTATGGCCTTGTTGGGCCAAATGGCCTGTTTCTATACTGTAGGAAATTGAAAAAAAAATATTTCTAATCAAACCCTGTCTTTCCAAACGTGTGTATATCTTATCCCTCAGAATCTTCTCGAGTAACCTACCTACTACAGATGTTAGGCTTCCCGGTCTATAGTTCCCATATTTTTTCTTTGCTTCCCTTCTTGAAAAATGGCACAACGTTTGCTCCACTTTAATATTCTGGAACCTAACCTGCGGCTAACGATGATGCAAAAATATCACGCATGTCCCCGTAGTTTCTTCTGTAGCCTCTTGCAGTATTCTTGGATGCATCTGTTTAGGACCAGGAGATTTATCCACCTTCATACATTCTAATGCATCCAACACGTCCTCTCCTGTGATATTGACTAACCCCAAGATATCATCACTACCTTTGTTAATCTCCCAAGTCTTCATGTATTTCTCCACGGTAAAGAGAGAGGAGAACTATTCATTGAGAATCTCACACATCTCCTATGGTTCCAGACATGCATGTCAACTTGGGACCTTGAGGGGTCATATTCTCATGTAGTTATTCTTTTAACTTTAATATACTTAAAGAACCTCTTTGGCTTCACCCTAATCTTCTCAGACAAGGCTATCGCGTGCGCTCTTTTCGCCCTTCTGATTTCCTTTATCGGTAAACTCCTGTATTCTTTGTACACCACCAGGGATTCCCTTGATCCCAGCTGCATGGACCTCATCCACACCTCCTTTTTGCCTGTCAAAGCCTCAATATCTCCTGACATCCAGGGTTCCCTCTTCCTACCAACCTTGCCTTTTATCCTCACAGGAACATACAGACCTTGAACTCCAGCCATTTGCCGGAGGTTCCTTCTCCTGCAAACAAACTCCTCCAACCAACCCCTACAAACTCCTCTCTAATTCCATCAAAATTCGCCTTGCCCCGAATTTAGAACTTGAACATGTGGGCCAGTTTTGTCCTTCTCCATAAGTATTTTAAATCTATGGTCACTGGTCCTAGCGTGCTCCCCCACTGTCACCTCAGTCACCTGTCTTGCCCTATTTCTTAGAGTAGGTCAAGTTTTACCTCTTCCCGAATTGCTCCCTCTACATACTGCTTGAGGAAACGTTTCTGAACACACCATCTCAATTACATTCTCAGTCAATGTTAGGAAAATTGAAATCTCCGACTATGGCAATCCTATTGACCCTGCAAGTCTCCCCAATCTCTCTACATATTTTAATTATTGTAATTCCCCGTTTACTATTTGGGGGCCTATAGTACAACCCAAATAATATCATCATTCCCTTTTTATTTCTTAGCTTCCCCCACAAATCCTCACTGGATGATCCATCCATCAGTTATTTTATCTCTGATTACTGCTGTGGTACTCGCCTTAATCAAAAATGAAACCCCCGCACCTCCTTCCACCATCTCTGTCTCGCATAAAGCACCTGTACCTTGGTACATTAAGCTGCCAGTCCTGTCCCTCCCTTAGCCATGTTTCTGTAATGGCTACAATATCCCAGTCCCACGCACCTATCCACGCACTGAGTTCATCGGCCTTACCTGTCAGCCATCTTACATTGAAACAGATGCAATTTAATCCAACAGGCATTCCTTGCTGCCTGTCGTGTTCCTGCCTAACCTGTCTCTGCACTTTACTGTTTGTGATTACGGTATCTCCTTCCAGCCTCGCACTTGCCTCCCTGCTGTTGAGGATCCTACGCCGTCCCCCACGCCAAAAATCTAGTTGAAACCCTCCCTTGTAGCACTAGCAAACCTGTCATCCAGGAGATTAGTCCCCTTCCAATTCAGGTAAAATCTGTCTTTCCTGAACACGTCACCTCTGCCCCACAAAAGATCCGAGTGATCTAAAACTCTGAATCCCTACCTCCTGTACCAATTATTTAGCCACGTATTCATCTGCCATGTCAGCCTGTTCTTACCCTCACTAGCATGGAACACTGGAAGTAAACCGGATATTACCACTATCGTGGTCCTGTCTTTTACCCTTTTTCCTCGCTCTCTATAATCACTCTGCATGACCTCATCACTACTTCTACCTGTGTCATTTGTACCAATGTGCACAATGACTTCTGGCTGCTCCCCCACCCCGGTGAGAACGTTCTGCAGCCGCTCTGAGACATCCTGGACCCTGGCACGTAGGAGGCTATACATCATCTTGGATTCCCATTTGCAGCCATAGAATCTCATGCCTGATCCCCTCACATATCGAGTCTGAATAATTACTTCTGAAGTTATTCATCTCGCATAACCTTCTGACAATGGGATTTCTTCCTGAAATAGTTGTATTTGGCTGAATTACTTTGCTTCAGGCAGTGGGGAGATTCCAATGAATCATCATCAGGAATCCTCCATGAGTGGAAAAGACGACTAGGCTTTTTCTCACTCCCACACATTGCTGTGTTGAACGGCAGGGAAACAGAAAGGGAGCAATAGGCTGTTCCTTCACAGATAGACTACATTTTCCTATCTGTGAGTTAAATCATTCACGTTATCAGGCCCCAGACTGGACCATGTGAGCTCTCCTTGAATATTGTCCGAATTATATGACTCCATCACATTCTCGTCTCCAGGCCAGTGCATTAATGCTGTTGTCATACACAGAATCAAATCATTAACAATGAATGGTCCTACTTGTTTTGAAGATGTGTTAATATGTGCCTGCATAATGTAAACATTAGCGTTTGATGACTTCGCAATATCTGTGTTAAGATGAATATGTTTTATTCTTAAACAAATAGAGAAATTGCTGGAAAAGCTCAGCCTGTCTGGCATCAGATATGAAGAGAAATCAGAGTTCAATGTTTCCGTCCAATGACTTTTCCTTTGAACCTTACTTATTCTTAAATTATTTCCCCAATTTTATTCTCCCACATAAGAAGAACTATCCATCCGGTATTCACCAACTACACTCTTCTCAAGATGTTATACGGTCAATAAAACATTCTCAGGTCGAACTGTTCCTTCTTCGTAACGTAATGCCTTCATAACAAGAATGAGTAAAGAGAAAGATATTTGAAACGTTTCGAAAGCAATTTTGTTTTTATCAGTTAAGGCAATTATAACGACACATAATACATCAGATGTGATCTCAGCAATGCCCTGTACTGATGCAAAAAATCATCGCTAAGATCAAACACAACACCCCTTACACGGAACAGAATAATTCCATTTATTATCAAATCACCAGCTGCCTCTTCAGAGTAATTTGATGTGATTCATGTACAAAGACACACAGATCCCTCTGTACCACTCAGTTCTGCATTCTCCTTGCATTTAAATATTTTTCTGCTGTTTTGTCTATTGCCCAAAACAGAAAATTCCCATCACAGAAATGTTGTACTTTGTTTTCTGCTGAAGGTTTGCTCAAAACTGTCCTCTGTCTGGATCCCATTGCAGACGTGCAGCCCTCCCCTATCTGTATCCCATTGCAGACGTGCAGCCCTCCCCTGTCTGTATCTCATTGCAGACGCACAGCGCTCCCTTGTCTGTATCTCGTTGCAGATGCTCTTCTCTCCCCCTGCCTGTATCCCATTGCAGATGCTCTGCCCTCCCTCTGTCTGTATCCCATTGCAGATGCTCTTCCCTCCCTCTGTCTGTATCTCATTGCAGATGCTCTGCCCTTCCCCTGTCTGTATCTCATTGCAGAAGCTCTTCCCTCCCCCTGTATGTATCCCATTGCAGATGCTCTGTCCTCCCCCTGTCTGTATCCCATTGCAGATGCGCTGCCCTCCCCCTGTCTGTATCCCATTGCAGAAGCTCTGCCCCTCTCCTGTTAGTATCCCATTCCTTACGCTCTGCCCTCCCCTGTCTGTATCATATTGTTGACGGTCTGCCCTCCCCATCTGTATTCCACAGTAGACGCTATGCCTTCCCCCGTCTGTATCCCACTGCGGACACGCAGCCCTCCCCTGTCCGTATCCCATTGCAGAAGCTCTGCCCCTCCCCAGTTAGTGTCCCATTGCAGACGCTCTGCCCTCCCCCTGTCTGTATCATATTGTAGGCGGTCTGCCCTCCCCCGTCTGTATTCCACTGTAGACGCTATGCCTTCCCCGTCCGTATCCCATTGCAGACGCGCAGCCCTCCCTTGTCTGTATCCCATTACAGATGCTCTGCCCTCCCCCCATCTGTGTCCCATTGCAGACGCTCTCTCTTCATTTGACATCTTATTGATTGACTATCCTGATGTATTAGCAAACTGAGCTCTATCCCCTTCATCCAATTCATTGGTATGGATTGTAATTTGTTGATGACCTCACACAGATCCCTGAAGAATTCCACTAGTTACAGCTTGCCAAAAATAAAGTGAGTAATGATCTCTTGTCTGTATTTCCTGATGCTGCCCAAGGCGCCCCTGCTCCTGCGTAACAGCCTGGGATGGTTATATGGCGTCCTCCTGTGCTGTGTAATTTACTGAAATGATTTGAATACTTCATTCTATTCCTGTCTAACCCCATGGAGGTTCATTATGGCCTGATCTTGCTGTATTATCACGATGCTGACTGGCTGAATGGGATCTTTCTCTCCCTCTGTAACAACCTTGTGGGTGAATTGACAGAACAACGGATGGAGTAGGAACAGCAGTTGCTCATTCGTCCCCTCCAAATTGCTGCTCAGTTTAGAAACATTATGGCTGGTCTGATTGTAACTGAATACCCCTTTCCTGTCAGTTCCCAATAAACATTGACCATCCTGTCCATCAAAGGTCAGTCAAGGTCAACCTTGAACATCCTCAGTGACACAGACTTCACTGTTCTCGGGGGATGAGAACACCACAGATCGCATAATCCAAAGGAGAAAGGACCAACGTTATCTCAAATGGAAATAGGAGACACCTTTTATATTAAATCGTGTTATCCTCACAGCAAGTCACCTCCTCTTTTCAGAAACAAGGGCACAGCAAATAGGAACAAACATATACCATTCAGCCCCTCAAACGTATCCCACAGTCCCATTGGCTGTTCAGTCAAGTATTTATCAAACTTAGCTTCTACTGCACCCTTGGAAAATAATCCTGACACCTTAAGGCCACAGAGCATAAGAAATTGGAATTAGGCCATTTGGCCCATCACGTCCACTTTGCTATTTGATCCTGTCGGGTGTGTGTTTCTCACACAACTTTCCCACTTTATCACTGTAACTCTCGATCGTTGTTTTAATCTAACATTTGTCTTAAAGACATGGTTACGTCAGTGTGTCGGTATGTGTGTGTGATTGCGTGTGTGTTTCTGTGTATATCTGTTTACTGGCAGGAGACAGGGTGGTGGTGGATGGTTGTTTTTTGAAATGGAAGCCTGTGAGCAGCGATGATCCAGAGGCAAAATTGTTAGGTCCACTTTTGTTTGTCATTTATATAAATGATTTAGATGAGAGTAATAGAAGATATATTTCGCAAATTTGCGGATAACATCAAGTTTGGGTGTACAGTGGACAGTGTTTGTATAATGGTGAACAACTGAAGATTACAAAGAGACCTTCATTAATTAAATCAATGATTCATAGAGATGTACAACAGGGAAACAGACCCTTAAACTTGTTCATGCCATCCGATTATTCTAAATTAATCCACTCCCATTTGCCAGCATTTGGCCCATGTCTCACTAATCATAAAGCCATCCAGTTGCCTCTGAAATGCTGTAATTGTTCCAGCGTCCACCAGTTTCTCTGGCAGCTTATTCCATACAAGCACCATCCTCTGCAGGAAAAAAAAGTTGTTCTTCATTGTCTTTCAAATATTTCTCTTCCCACCTTAAACCTATGCCTTCTAGTTTTAGACTCTCCTACCTCGGGGGGAAGGAACCTTGACCACTCACCGTATCCATGCCCTTCATAATTTTATAAACCTCTAGAAAGTGTAAATGTGACTCCAATCAAGACGGTTGGCTGCGCTTTCAGTCATCCTGGGTCTATAGTCTCAAATTCAGTAGTCGTACCTCTTCCTTCTCCATCAAGGCACGATTCCAAAAAAGTTTAATCAACTTGTTCAGACATGTGAAACAGCTCTGTGGGATTCGGAACTAGAATTTTCGGTGCAGTGATAGGGACACTACCATCATTCAGCATTAGCCCCTAAAGCTGCAACATGATGCTCCGGTGTGTTTGTTCTTCAGCCTGTTGTAACATGCTGTGACACACCTCCACAGGACATGACTCCACTCCACCTTCTCCAGAGATAGGGGCACTATAAGCCAGTCATGGACTGGAATCGAATCCAGAGCTCCGGATCAGAAATTTGGGCACTCGTCCATTAAACAAGGCCTAAATCATGCCCAGATTTCGGGTCATATTTGAAGTGTATGGATTTATTAAATTCTGGTTAACATTACAAAATTATACAGGGGACATTTCTAATTGAAAAAAAAGTACAAGTTATTTGCCTCAACTAAAAGATGTTGAGTGCATTCGCTAAGCCATTGAGATAGCCAATGAACATCTTCAATTGCTTGGCTATGATTTCCGGTTTAAATAGCTATTACCAGCAGTCTGCTATATTAGGGAAAGAAATCCTGCAGACACACTCTACACTATGAAGGCTCTCGAGTAGATATCAATACTGAACATCAGAGACGAGAAAGGAGCACAATTCTGGGCCCAAAACACCGGTCACTATTTCAAATCCCGTGGCTTCCCTCTTCCTAAAATCATTCATTGAGACAAGGCAACTGTTTCCTTTCCAGCTTTTGCTTTCCGACTCCTCCCTCTGCCTGCGCAAGGCAAACCAAGTTCTGGGTCTTTGGGAAACTCAAGGCTGGTGTTTGTTGGCCTTCTGGACAGGGGATTGTCGTTTAATCCGAAGGGGGAGTGTGAGGGGGCAGTAATATCATTTACTGGGCTGGGGTGTGGCAGATGGAGTTTAACATGGATGCATGTGAGGCATTGTATTTTGATAAAATAAACAAGAGGAGGGCTTATACAATTAATGGTGGGCTTTGGTAGTTATATAGTAAAGAGGGACCCAGGGACGCAGGTATAATTCTTTGAAGTTTGTGGCGCAGGGTGTTTAAGGTTACTTCATTGCTCATACTTTTGAGGTTAGAAGTTGGGAACTCATGCTGAGATTGTGCAGGATATTGATAAAGCCTCTTCTGAAGTCCTGTGTGCAGTTCTGTTATAGGAAGGAGATTATTAATCCGGAGATGTTTGAGAAGAGATTACCAGGATGTTACCAGTAACACCTCATCTTCTGCCTCGGAAGAAACAAACACACGGCATGAGCATTGGATTCACTGATTTATAAATCTCCCCTGGCCAACCCAGATCCCAGATCCAACCCCCGGACTCACATCTGCCCTCTTGAGAAGACTTAATGTCCATCTTCCTTCCCACCATCTCCTCCACACTCCCCACCGATCTATCACTATCATTTCCTACCTTCACTCACCTATCACTGATCTTTCCCCCAGCCTCACCCCATCACCCATTTTCTCTTAGCCCCTTCTCCCTCCCCAGTCCTGATAAAAGGTCCTGCCTGCAACGTTACTCTCTTGCTCCTTGGATGTTGCCTGGCTTACTGTGCCTTGTCCACCTCCATGCTTTACCTGCACTGAATTATCCATTATCTGCAGTCCCCATTATCTCTTAGATACAATTCCCTTTTAACATAGCCATGTCGCAGTCTGTTATAACCGCATGTAGTCTTCGGGATATTTTCTTATCAGATCATGGACGATAAAAGTTCTCTCAATGTCTTCCTGATATTGCAGTGCCTGATCAGTAGATACAGAATGTATGTTTCAATTTATAAACGGAGAAGCACGCTTATATTCTGATAAACCCCTGGCATTGCTCCCATATCCAAGGGAGATTGAATTCTTACACATGACTGATCTACCAGACCGAACATAACGTATGCTGTCCCTCAGTCACCCCCACATATCCCACCCAGAATATGTAAATTTTAATCAAAATTTTGAATTTTAATAAAAAATATTGAATTGAAATGGGTTAACGGGAGGTATTTGTTCAGCGACTGTGATTGATGTCAGTCTCCATGCATCCTAAATACGTCGCCGGAGGGCTTTCCTCTTCTATTAATTATGGACTCGGTTCAATGTGTTATCTTATAGTATCAGCGGGAGCATCACTGACAGCACTAACAGGCATCAGCAGGTTTAGAGAGAGGGGGAGGAGAGATCAGAATCTGAGAACATTAGACTGGAATGTTCCAACAATGGACAGGAGTTTATCCGAGGTTCTTTACTGTCTCGGCGTTGGATCTCATTAGTTTTGCAGATCTATGATGTATTGATGGTTGTTCAAGCTGGTTACTATCCCATCCTCGCTCCGTTGATGTTCCTGGTAATTTATGCTATCTGTTCTTTAAGCCAGGTTGTACTGAATTGCTGCACGTATTATTTAAAATTTAGAAAGGTGGATGTCAACATTTTCAAATCCAATGAACTATTTCTTTCCTCACAATTTGTATCGAGAAAATTACTCATGACAAGTTACTCACCAAATTGTGAGGAGAACCAGACTGTTCTCAAACTCCATAATCCTTCTAGCCCTGCACAGATTCTACATTTCTATATCCTCCCACTCACTCATCCTGTCCAATACCAAAATCATGATATCCCCGACTCCTCCTCTGCCTCAGTGCATCTTCTGAATAAACCATCAATTGTGTCTTTGTTAAATCTGGATACAATTTATCAAGTCCCTTGTAACCACACGTCAATTACAGAATAATTGCTCTTGACTTTGTTGAACTTGTTTACTGCACAGATTCTGTCAGATGGGCAGATGCTGCATGCTGCTTAAATCATTGACACATAATCGAGAGGCACAGAATAATAATCCGTTGATATCTCATGAACGAAATTGATGTTATTGGACTGAAACTATCATCATTTGTGAGAAAAGGCCCATCTGCTTGCTCCATGTCCTTCAGAGAAGCCAATGCGTTATCCTTCCCCAGTCATGTCTGTGCAAACCCACAGCAATGTGTTTTACTCTTGGCTGTCCTGTGGAACAGCTGAACCAGTCACTCAGTTCAAGCTCAGCATAACATTCTGGCCTGACCATGACTGCACACATCCCGTGAGTGAAGAACAAAAGTAAAGTTAGCTCCCTTCCTCTGCCTGTTTTCCTTATTTCTACACTTCATTTCCATTCAAGTAGGTGACCATTCCCTATTTCAAGTGCAATCTTTCTGACTAAGTCCCTCCCCAAGAGTGATGTTCATCTCCACAGGCACCTCTGGTACTGGCTCTACTGATGCTGACATGCAGATGTAAGGAACGTTTAAATTCCACAACAGTGGCAGTGCATAGAGAAGGAATGGGTTTTTATGTCATAATAAAGATATGGAGACCAATAAGTGAGGGAAAGGAATTATTGTGATCATCACTAAGAGTGTAGTTGAGGTAGTACTTGGGGTATTATGGACAGATTTTTCTCCTTTAGAAGGAATTATCTCACTACAATAGAGGCTGTGTAAAGGAATTTCATGAGACTAATCCCTGGGCTGATGGTAAAAGAGGAGTGAGTGAAGGTTAATCTGTAACACTGCCGGAGAATAACAGGTCATTGCATTGAAACTTGATGGTGATGGACAATCACTCGTTATGTTCTATACAGTCACCGAGAAGGTGATAAATTCCATGAATTGCATTTTTAATTTTAATCGGGATGCATGATTCTTGATATTTAAGTGCCTCTGTGGATAAAATCTTCAGTCAAATCCTGCCTTGATATCAGGGTCAATCCCTCTTACCTAAGCAGGTCAGTTAAACACTTTTGTTAATGTTAATATGTGATGGTGTCTGTGTGGAGAGTATTTTCTTCTCATAGAGGGCAGTGTCAGGAATTCTCAGGTCTAGAAAGTTAGGGGGGGCGATATTACTCCAAGAGGAGGTAGATGGATTTTTGACCTGTCAGAGAGCTGAGGGGTGTGAAGAATTGCGCATTAAAGAAGAGTTAATGCCAACAGTAGGTCAGCCATGATGGCATACAATGGTGTGAGCATCCAAATTACTACTCCTGTTTTTATGTTCTCATATTCTGTCTTTGGAAAGGTAATGGTTTTAATTTTCCTGGAAGTGTTGTTATTGAATGTTGAGGACAGTGAGAGAAAAGCATTTTGTGAGCCATCTCTGGGAGAGGTATGGGCCCGATATTCACATGAATCTGGGTCTACAACATGACCAACATACGAAACACCACTTGCAGAGAGGAGACACTCTTTAAAGAGGTGGGAGACCACTTTCATACACAGCTTGAATTTCCCATCACATTTTCCAACCCACAGCAAACCACACAGTGTTGAGGGACTGAATGATATCCTGTAATACTGCGGACCAGGTATTTGCAGCAAGTGGTCTCCATCTGCTCCTATACAAGTGGTGTTAAGGACTGAATGGAACATAGGAACAGAGAACTGAAGAGCAGGAGGGGGTCATTAGACACTTTGTCATTGCTCGACCAGACAATAAGATCATGGCTGATCTGATTATGGTCTGCGCAGCACTTTTCAGTCTGTCCACAATTTTCCTCCATTCACATGTCTGTCAAATGTTGTAAAACACAACTTTGAATAAATGCAGGCACCCAGGCACAATACTAGGGAACTGCACAAAGTCAAAGTACACAGACAGCACAATTCTGGAAGGAAACAGACATTTATCTATCAGTCTTGTTCCCATTCAATTAATTCTGCTGCAGTTTATCATTTTAGATTTGTTCATGGAATGTGGGTGTTGTTGATAGGCCAACATTTATGGACCATGTCTAATTACGCTGGAAGTGGTGGTGTTTAGCTGCCACCTTGAGCTGAAACTTCTGGGGAAGAGAATTCCCATTTGAACAACCCGTGTGAATTTCTCATTTCTGCTCCGACAAATGTTGGAGGATCGCTGTGTCCTTTTCCAGCCCCACTTCTCCACTGGTTACAACAGTTTTGAAGTGTAACCTAGCCCAGTCTCTCGAAAAATGTGAGACACAGAGTCACACACGTACAGAAACATACACAATCGCATTGTCTGAAGATGAAAAAGAATAGGAAAAGGTTTCCAGAGTTTCATAGTAGGTGAACTCATTTCAAATATAAAAGAAATGATGCGTCCCAACTGATATTCTGTCTCCGACGTTATTCTACTCAAACAAGCTGCTGGTATGAGACTTCTACCTGGAATAGTTGGATTTCCTTTCCTTCAAGCAGTGGAGTGATTCCCATGAATCCTCAACAGGAATGCTCCAAGTTTGGTGAAGTTGACTCAGGGATTTTTTACTCTCACATTTTGCTGTCAGAAGGGACAGTGAGAGAGAGGGGGCAATAGACTGTCGCTTACGACCATAAGATCATCGGATATAGGAACAGAAATTAGACCATTCAGCCCATCGAATCTGATCCACTCTTCAATTATGGCTGACAAGTTTCTCAAAACCATTCTCCTGTCTTCTCCCTGTAACCCTTGATCCCTTTGATACTCAAGACGCTAACTACCTCTATCTTAATTATACACAATGACCTGACCTCCACTGCCTTCTGTGAAAATGAATTCCATAGATTCTCCACTCTCTGGCTGAAGACGTTTCTCCTTACCTCCATTCTTAAAGGATTTCCCTTTACTCTAAGGCTATATCCTTGGGTCCAAGAGTTTCCTACCAATGGAAGTCTTCCCACCATCCGCACTGTCCAGGCCATTTAGTATTCTGTATGTTTCAATTAGATACCCCCCACATCCCTCTGAACTCCATCAAGAACAGACCCACAGTCCTCAAACGTTCTCATATGTTAAGCTTTTCATTCCTGAGACCATTCCCGTGTACCTCCTGTGAACCCATTCCAAGGTCAGCACATCCTTCCAGAGTTGTGGGGATAAAAACAGCGCACAATACTCCAAATATGGTCTGACAAGAGCCTTATAGACCCTCAGAAGTACATCCCTGCTTTTATATTCAAATCCTTTCCAAATAAATTCCATCACTGCATTTGCCTTCCTAATTACTGACTCAATCTGCAAGTTTACATTCAGAAAATCCTGGAGTAGAACTCCCAAGTCCCTTTGCCCTTCAGACATCTGAATTTTCTCGGTAGTCCATGTTTTTATTCTTCCTAACAAAGTGCATATTCCCACAATTTCCCACTTTGTACTCCATCTGCCATTTCTTTGCTCATATTCCTAACCTATCCAAATTCTTCGTGAGCCGCCTTGCCTCTTCAATGTTACCTGTCCCTATACCAATTTTTGTTTTATCTTCAAACGTAGATCGAATGCCTACAGATCCTTCATCTGGATCGTTAATGTATAAAGTGAAATGTTGTGGTCCCAACACTGAGCCTTAAGGAACGCCACTTGTCACCGACTGTCAACCTGAGAGGGACACGTTTATCGATATTCTTTGCTTCCTGCCAGACACCCAAACTTCTATCCATGCTAGCAACTTGCCTCTAACACCATGGGCCCTTGCCTAACTCAGTAGCCTCCTGTCGGCACATTGTCAAAGACTTTCTGGATGTCCAGGTGGATGACATCCATTGGCTCTCTTTGTTCTCAGCTGATCATTACCTCCTCAATGTTTTCTAGCAGATTTTCCAGGATTTACCTACCCTTGATGAAACCATGGTAACTTTGTCCTACTTTACTATCCACACCCAAGTATTCAGAAATCTCATCCTTCACAATGGAATCCAGGATCTTACCCACAGCCAAGTTTAGATTAATCAGTCTGTAATTTTCCATTTTTTTCTTTACTTTTTTAAACGGGGGCATCACGTTAGCGATTTTCCAGTCCTATGGGAATCTCCCTGATTCGAGAGATTCCTGAAAGATCGCCACCAACGCCTCCCCGGTCTCATCAGCTATCTGCCAGAGAAATCTGGAGTGGAGTCCATCTGGTCCAGGTGATTTACTTACCTTCAGGCCATTTAGTTTTTCCAACACCTTCTCCTAGGTGATGGCTACCTTACTCACCTTACTGTCCACTAAGTCTTTTCAATGTTTGGGATATTACTCGTGTTTTCAACGATGAAGACTGACAAAAAGTAATTTTTCAGCTCCTCAGCCATTTCCTTGTTCCACATTACTATCTCTCCTGCATCAGTTTCTAGCGATCAGATGCCCATTTTTGACTCTCGTTTGCCCTTTATGTATCGAAAGAAGCTCTTAGAGTCTTTCTTTACATGACTGGCTTGCTTACCTCATATTTAACTTTCTCACTCCTTATATCATTTTTTTTGCTCTCTGTTGGTCTTTGCAAGTGTTACGATATGGGGGTGAACGCCTCTTAATTAAACCAAACACCCAGGAAAGCTCACCTAACCCATCAGCTATTAGAATATGAGTGACAGAGATCTCCCAAATTCCACTATTTAAAGAAAATAACGCCAATTTATTTTTAACTGTAAAAGTGAACATTACGGCACAACTATTTACAACTTTAACCAACCCACCCCCCACAACTGCCCCCAAATCTCTAACAATATGCTGTTTCAATAAGACCCTTATGAAGATTAAATCAACTTAATTTCAAAACCACACAGCCACTGCCGTCCTCTGTGAGGTTACTCTCCTGGCTGCTGAATTCCCTGGGTCGTCGTATTTCTTTTTACTGTGAATAGGTTTCGTATGAAAAAATACATATGATTAGTGAGTATTTCCTAATTTCTTGCAAAGCAAGATGGTTGATCCCCAGGCTTCTTCTGTCTCGACGACATCTGCTCTCTCCCTAATTTTCAAAATGTTCGCATTTTTATGTCCCCAGCATCCAATTGTCTCACTGGTTCAATGTTGGCAAAACAATAAATTCAATCTCGATTTGCTTTCAGTGACAGAGTGAAGGAAAGAGAGTGTTGCATGCGAAGGTGAGAGTGGTGTAGCAAGAGTCTTGTTCGGAGGGAGGTGCTGTAACAGATATACAGAGAGTGTGAGGGAGTAGAGAGAACAGAGAGACATTTGTCCTGGCCGAGCGGGGAAGGTTATTGATGCTTGCCCTGTATCGATGTGCATTTCTTCAGATCATCTCAGCATCGGGGTGAGCCTCCCCAATGTCCTGTCCATGTCTATCACTAATAACACCACACACCACATCCCACAGCTTCTTCAGAATCAGTTTGTATGGATCGTGCAAACAACAAGGAGGAACACACATTGGCGCCTTACATATCTAAACCAAAACTGTTGTGCAACTTTGTGCATCCGATTCTCTGGAAATTAGATATGCAAATATCGTGGGTGCTGCAGTAATACTGGATTATCTAAAATTGCATCTAAACTGTGTTAACTAAATGATTGCTAATGCTGTGAAAAATCAATTTCATGTGTATATGAGGTAGGTTGAAGAGTATGTTGTGAACTAAAGTAGAGAGCAGGTTATTTTGGGCGTGGTGTTGTGTGGTCAGAAGGATTGATGACTGACCGTGCTCTGAGGCAGCTATTGGCCAATCGTGACATTAATATGTTGTTTTTTACACGGCGCCTGCAAGCAATATATAATTTTTGAACATTACACTCAAATATCAAGGAAACCCGAAGGCTAGAGGGTCAAGTGAATTGGAAAAATACAATATGGCACTTAGTGTGAGACAAACATTGGCTGGTAGTCATAGAAATACTGTATAGTCTGAACAATACGTACATATCACTAAGTTACAAACACCAGCGAAAGGGAATGTGACTCATTAATGGTTTACGTAAGAAATTAATGATTGCATTAAATTGAAGCAGCTTCAGAAGAATTCCAGGTATTGTGCAAACCTGAACATACAGAGAGATTTACTTTTCTGAAAATAAGGACGAAGAAAGTGTTAAGGAAATCAAAAAGAACATGAATACGAACAAACAGGAACTAAAAAAAGCCTGCTTAAATCTCCGATGCATATACCGAAGAAAACAAAAGTAAGGCCAAATGTGGAAATTTGTAAGGTATAGGAGAATTTATTGTGGGGAACAAGGAAATGGCAGAGAAACTAACCAGCTACTTTGCATCTGTCTTCATTGAGAAAGCGCCAGGCAATCTCTGTGTAAAGCAAGTGATCACATGGGACTTGTGGAACTAAAGACATGAAGTCCATTCATATCAGCAAAAAGGTAGTACTTGAAAATTGAGCTAGATTAATCATTGCTAAGTCTGATGGGCCAGATATACTTCATATCAAAATGTCAGAAATAAAACAGCATATTTATTGAACTGCCGGTGACTGTGTTTTATTTTCTTGCAGATCCAGCCATTGTAGGTAACTGAAAGGGAGTAAACATGTCCCATCTATGTACACAGGGAAGAAGTGATAATGTGGAGGACTGCAGACCAATTAATTTGACATATGTATGGAAAGAGTTGGAATCCATGATATAAGATGTGATATTGGGTACGTAGAAATGAACAGCAAAATTGCAGAGAATCACAATGCATTTCTGACAGAGAAATCATGCCTGACAAACTTCGGAATTGTTTGAAGTTGTTTCTTGCAGCGTAGACCACGGACATCCAGTGGAAGTAGTGTATTTGGATTTTCAGATGTCTGGGCGGGCGGGAAATTTCTGGCTGTAACAGCTGCTCCTCTTTTTGAGGTATTTTAGGTGTTAGAGGTGATTTCCTCGAATTCCAGAAAGCAGCAATTACTGTTTTGTATGCACTTGCATTGTTTTGGAACTTTGGGAAAAAGAAACTCAAAGAAACAGCAGTTTTAACAGGGAAAAGAACGGACAAAGGAAGCACATGGTGAGGGGAAGAAACTGACAGGACAGCGTACCTGCAGAGTTACTGCCTTTGCTGTTTGAATTCATGTATCGCTGGATATCGGAGTGCCTCTAGGAAAATTAACAAACAGTGGAATTTTAAACTGGTTTGAAGGAACTGTTTGAGCAAAGTTCCCAGCCAGATTGGGATTGTTTTAAATGTGTCCTACAGAAAGTCTGCAGAAGTAAGTAAAGTGGGTTATTCCTTAATTATATATTTTTGAGATATGTCTTTTGATTAATCTTAAAATATAAGCCATAAATATTAATATAACCTTGGGCATTGTTTTGTAGAGGAATAAGACAGTTTTGTTTTTCTGTAGATTGTGAAGGAGCACAAATGGCCTTAGTAGAATCATATGTGCTTCTTGTCAGATGTGGGAGTTTAAGGAGGATTTAAAAGTTACTGCGGATTATATCTGCAATAAATGCTTCTGGTTGTGAATCCTATCAGATTGTATGGATCGGTTGGAGAGACAGTATAAGACAATGAAGAATTGGTAACAGCAACAGTATGTGATGGACGGCAGTTATAGGAAGGGGGGAAAGTCTCAGATACAGTTACATAGATGGGATAACTCCAAGAAAGGCAAGATAATGAAGTAGCTAGTGCAGGAGTCTTCTGTGGCTGTCCCCGTTTCAAACAAATATGCTGTTTTGGAAAATGTAGCGGGTGATGGATTCGCACGGAACGTAGCACAAACAGACAAGTTTGTGGTATGGAGACTGGCTCTAATGCAAAAAGGGATACGTCAGATTCCACGAGGTCAATTGTGTTAGGGGACTCGCTAGTTTGAGGTACAGACAGACGGTTCTGTGGACAGCAGAGAAATAAGCAGATTAGTGTGTTGCTTCCCTGGTGCCAGGAACAAGGATGTCTCAGAAAGGGTGCGGAATGTTCTCACAGGGGAGAGGGTCCAGCAAGAGGTCATTGTCCAAATTGGAACCAACGACATAGGAAGGGAAATGTTTGAGATTATGGACGGAGATTGCAGGGTGATAGGCAGAAATTTAAAAAGGAGTTTCTTGAGAGTAGTAATATCTGGATTACTCCCGGCGCTACAAGCTAGTGAGGGCAGAAATAGAGGGATAGACCAGATGAGTTCATGGCTGTGGAGCTGGTGTATGTGAGAAGTATTCACATTTTTGGATCACTGGAATCTCTTTTGAGGTAGAAGGAACCTGTACCAGAAGGACGGATTGCACTTAAATTGAAAGGGGACGAATATACTGGCAGGGAGATTTGCGAGAGCTGCTCGGGAGGATTTAAACTAGTAAGGGAGGGGGGGGTGCTGGGGGCAGGGAGATAGAGAGTAAATAGATCAATCTGAGATTGGTACAATTGAGAACAGAAACGAGTCAAACAGTCAGGGCAGGCAGGGACAAGATAGGACTAATAAAGTAAACCGCATTTATTTCAATGCAAAGGGGCCGAACAGGGAAGGCAGATGAACTCAGGGCATGGTTAGGAACATGGGACAGGGATATCATAGCAGTTACAGAAACATGGTTCAGGGATGGGCAAGGCTGGCAGCTAAATGTTCCAGTTTACAACTGTTACAGGAAAGATAGAAAGGGAGGCAGGACAGGAGGGGGAGTGGAGTTTTTGATTAGGGATAGCATTACAGCTGTACTGAGGGAGGATATTCGTGGAAATACATCCAGGGAAGTTATTTGGGTCGAACTGAGAAGTAAGAACGGGATGATCACCTTATTGGGAATGTATTATAGACTACCTAATAGTCAGAGGGAAACTGAGAAACATACTTATAAGGAGATCTCAGCTATCTGTAAGAAAGTAGGTTGATTATGGTAGCAGATTTTAACTTTCCAAACATAGACTGGGACTGCCATAGCATTAAGAGTCTAGATGGAGAGGAATTTAATAAGTGTGTACAAGAAAATTTTCTGATTCAGTATGTGGACGAACCTACTAGAGACGGTGTAAAATTTGACCCACTCTGGGGAAATAAGGCAGGGCACGTGACTGAGGAGTCAGTGGAGGTGCACTTTGGGGCCAGCGACCATAATTATATTAGATTTAAAATGATTATGGAAAAGGATAGACCAGATCTTAAAGTTGAAGTTCTAAATTGGAGAAAGGCCAATTTTGACAGTATTTGGCAAGAACTTTCAAAACCTGATTGGGGGCAGATGTTCACAGGCAAACGGACGGCTGGATAATGGAAAGCCTTCAGAAATGTGATAACAAGAGAAAGTATATTCCTGTTAGGATGAAAAGAAAGGCTGGTAGTATAGGGATTGCTGGCTAACTAAAGGGTTTGATTAATAAAAAGAAGGAAGCATATGTCAGGTAGAGACAGGATAGATCGAACAAATCCTTAGAAGAGTATAAAGGCAGTAGGAGTATACTTAAGAGGGAAATCAGGAGGGCAAAAAGGGGACATGAGATTGCTTTAGCAAGTAGAATTAAGGAGAATCCAAAGGGTTTTTAACAAAAACATTAAGGACAAAATCATAACGAGGGAGAGAATAGAGCCCCTCAAAGATCAGCAATACAGCCCATGTGTGGAGCTACAGGAAATGGGGGAGATACTAAACGAGTATTTTGCATCAGTATTTACAGTGGAAATGGATATGGAAGATATAGAATGTCAGGAAATAAATGGTTACACGTTGAAAAATGTATATATTACAGAAGAGGAAGTGCTGGATGTCTTGAAACGTGTAAACGTGGATAAATCCCCAGGACCCGAACAGGTGTACCATAGAAATCTGTGGGAAGCTTGAGAAGTGATTGCTGGGCTTCTTGCTGAGATATTTATACTGTTGATAGTCACAGGAGAGGTGACAGAAGACTGGAGTTTGGCAAACGTGGTGCCACTGTTTTAAGAAGGGTGGTACTGACAAGCCATGGAACTATAGACTAGTGAGCCTGATGTCGGTGGTGAGCAAGTTGTTGAAGGGAATCCTGAAGGACAGGATGTACATGCATTTGGAAAGACAAGGACTGATTAGGGATAGTCAACATGGCTTTGTGCATGGGAAATCATATCTCACAATCTTGATTGAGTTTTTTGAAGAAGTAACGAAGATGGAAGAGCAGTAGATGTGATCCATATGGACTTCAGTAACGCGTTCAACAAGATTCTCCATGGGAGATTTGTTAGCAAGTTTAGATCTCACGGAATACAGGGGCAACTAGCCATTTGGATACAAAATTGGCTCAAAGGTTGAAGACAGAGAGTGGAGGTGGAGGGTTGCTTTTCAGACTGGAGGCCTGTGACCAGTGGAGTACCACAAGGATCAGTGCTGGGTCCTCTATTTTTTACCATTTACATAAATACTTTGGATGCGAGCATAAGAAGTATCGTTAGTAAGTTTGCAGATGACAACAAAAGTGGAGGTGTAATGGACAGCAAAAAGGGTTACCTCAGAGTACAAAAGGATCATGATCAGATGGGCCAATGGGCTGAGAAGTGGCAGATGGAGTTTAATTCAGATAAATGTGAGGTGCTGCATTTTGGGAAAGCAAATTTTAGCAGGACTTATGCACTTAATGGTAAGGTCCTGGGGAGTGTTGCTGAACAAAGAGACCTTTGAGTGCAGGTTCATGGCTCCTTGAAAGTGGAGTCGCAGGTAGATAGGATAGTTAAAGCGGTGTTTGGTATGCTTTCCTTTAGTTAGAGTATTGAGTATTGGAGTTGGGAGGTCATGTTGCAGCTGTACGGGAAACTGGTTAGGCCACTGTTGGAATATTGCGTGGAATTCTGGTTTCCTTCCTATCAGAAATATGTTATAAAAATTGAAAGGGTTCAGGAAAGATTTACAAGGATGTTGACAGGGTTGGAGAATTTAAGGTATAAGGAGAGGCTGTACAGGCTGGGGCTGTTTTCCCTTGAGTATTGGAGGCTGAAGGGTGACCTTCTCGAGATGTAAAAAATTGTTAAGGGCAAGGACAGGATAAAGGGATAAAGTCTATTCCCTGTTGTCGGGGAGTCCAGAACTAAAGGGCATAGGTTTAGGGTGAGAGGAGCAAGATGTTGGGCGGCACGGTGGCACAGTGGTTAGCAATGCTCCCTCACAACGCCAGAGACTCCGCTTCAATTCCTGCTTCAGGCTGTGTGGACCCTCTATGTGGAGTTTGCGCATTCTCCCTATGTCTGCGTGGGTTTCCTCCCACAATCCAAAAATGGGCAGGCTAGGTGAATTGGCTATGCTAAATTGCCAGTAGTATTAGGTTAAGGGGTAAATGTAGGGGTTTTGGTGGGTTGGTGTGGACTTGTTTCCAGTCTTTAAAAAATCTAAACGTAAAAGAGACCGAAAGGGCAACTTTTTCATACAGATGGTGGTACATGTATGGAATGTGGTGCCAGAGGATGTGGTGGAGGCTTGTACAATTGCAGCATTTAAAAAGGCATTTGGATGGCTATATGAATAGGAAGGTTTCGAGGTATATGGGCCAGGTGCGGTCAGGTGGGACTAGATTGGTTTGGGATATCTGCTTGACATGGACGGATTGGACTAAAGGTTCTGTTTCCATACTGTACATCTCTATGACTCTATAACTCACAGAGTGAGTTCGTAAATGCAATTGGTGTGAATGGTATTTGGTGCAATACATGTAATTGGAAAGTTAAATTTAGGTTGGAGTTTGTTTAAGGGTCTCGGAATAGAGAGGTAAAGACATTATGAAGCAGTTGCATAGAGTGTTGGTGAGAATGTACCTGAGGTATTGAGTGCAGTGTTGGTGACCTAATCTAAGAAAGATTACGCTGATCACAGAGGACGTGCAATGGACATTCCCCAGATTAATTCCTGAGATGACAAGATTTTCTGATGGGGAGATTTGTCCTGCGACCTCTCCAGTTTCAAAGCATGAGAGGTTATCGCAGTGAAATTTCAAAACTCTATGCTACATGTGATGTGGTGGAAATGCATAGGATGTTTCTCTAGCTGTCTACTCTATACTTTAGGTAAATAATGACCGGATAAGGGATATGTCATTTAAAACCGTAATAAGGAGGAAATCCTTCCCTCAGAGGGGACTGACTAACACAGGGGCAGGGAAGGGCAAGATTAAGGAGAATCCCCAGATATTCCTCACGTATATCAAGTGGAACAGAACAACCAGGGAACATGTAGGGCCTATTAGTGACTTGGCAAGTTGCATCCAAACTCAACTTCATGATAGAAGGCCGTTTGTGTGACTGGAGCCCAATTTCCCCAGGTGTACCACAGAGATCAGTGCTGTGTCCCTTATTATTTGTGGTATTCATAAGAGAAGTGAATGTGAAGTGGGTGGGGGAGTGTGATAAGTAAGATTGTGTTTGACACAAAGATTAGCCGGGTGGTTGGCAGTGAGGAGGAAGGTCTTATGTTACAGGAAGATACAGATGGTATGGTCAGATGGTCAGATCAATGGCAGATCGAATGTAACCCTGATAAATATGAGGTGATACAGTTTGGATGAAGGAACCAGACAGGGGAGTACTCAAAGAATGGCAGCACACTAGGAAGCTCAGAGCGTGCCTCTCCACGCATCCCTGAATGTGACTGGATATGATAATTGATGAGTTCAGCATGACTGTAGATAAAGCTTTTATTCATTGACCTAATGCCATACGAGTTTTATATGGCAACTTTGGTTAGGCCAAATGAGATATTGTGTGCAGTTCTGGGAGCCACATTATAGGAAGGATATGATTGTACTGGATGAGGTTCAGAGGAGATTCACCAGGATGTTCCCTGGGATGGAGCATATGAGCTATGGAGAGAGGCTGGGTAAGCTCGAGTTATTTATTTTGGAGCAGAGGAAGTTGAGCGGATAAGTAATTCAGGTTTAAGATTACAAGGGGAATGGACAAGGTGAATAGACAACAGCTGTTATTTTTAGTCGAAGTTTCAGATTCCTTTCAGTCTGAATCCAGGGAATGGAGAATGGAGAACAGAGAAACATGACACAACTACTTCATTTCTGTCTTCACAGAAAAATACATAAACAAAGCCTTCCCAGCAATAGGAGAAAACCTGAGTCTGATGAGAAAATGATGTGGAATGAAATTTGTAATCAAACTATTTTGGAGAAATTATTGGAACTGAAAATAATGGGCATAGAAAAAAATCAACACACATTGATGAAATTGGAAACATATTTGAGAAACTGACTAGTAGATTAATTACAGAAAAATAACAATATAGGCACTGAACTTGGATTTTCAGCAAGAATTTTAATAGAGTCCGAAGCCTAGTGTGCAAAGTAAAAACACATGGGATAGGGGGTAATATATGAACATCGTGTGAAAATGGGAGTGTTGACAGGAAACAATGAGTAGGAATAAATGGATGATTTCAGTTTGGAAGGCTCATGAGGCATCGCAATGATTGGTGCTGGGGCACCAGATATTCACAATAAATCTCAAACATCTCGTTGAGGGAAACAAATGCAAAGTTTCCAAGTCTGCTAATGCAATTGGATTTTGAAAATTGAGGAGGATGTGAAAAAAACTTTAAGGTAATTGAAACAAATAGAGTGAATGAATAAATATGTCGCAGATGAAGAGCATTTGGATAGATGTGATTTTGTCCACTTTGTTGGGAAACACTAAAATGCCAGCCAACCATTGGAAAAGGGAGTGGTTGAGAAATGTCAATCTATGAAGGGAACTGTACATTTCTCCTGTTATTGTTTGGACAGACATCTGAGTTCCATGCAGGGCAATGAGTACTGAAGACAGAAGCCAATACTGGGAATACGTTGGCACACAGACCAGTTTACGCAGACCCACCAAGTGGGGAGCTGTAACATTGAAAATGATCTCGGATCTCCCTGTACATCAGTCACTGAAAGCAAGATTGCAGGAGCAGAAAGCAGTCAGGAAGATAAATGGGGTGTTGACCCTCATTTCTGGTGGACTTGAGTCCAGCAGTAAGGGTGTCTCAGTGCAGCTGTACAGGCCGTTGGTGAGACCTCAACTCGAACATTGTGCAGTATTGTGTGCAGTTTTGGTCTCCGTCCCTCATAAAGGACAAACCTGACATTGAGGGAGTGCAGCGAAGGATGACCAGACTGATCTCTGGGATGACAGACTTTTTTTATGGAGCAGGGTTTGGGGCGACTGAGCCTGTATCCCATGGGGTTTAGGAAAATGAGTGGAGATCTCAGTGAGATATATAAAACACTGACAGGGTTAGGTAGATTGGAAGCAGTGATGATAATTCCCCTGCCTGGGAAGTCTAAAACAAGAGGCCACAGTATTAAATACAGATGGGTCACATTGCATTTAGATACGAATAAATGTCTGCACTCAGAGACTGGTGAACCTGGGAATTCTCTCTCACATAAGGCTGTGGAAGACAAGGCACTAAAGACTAATAAGGATGTCTAGACACCGAAAGGATGGGGGAGAGAGCAGGAGTGTGGTGTAGAAATAAAGGGTTATATATATATGTCATTATATTGAATTGGATAGCAAACTCGACAGACCAAGGGGACGACTGTAGTTCCTATTTTATAGCTTCACGCGGTTAATCACATTAAGGCATGTGTACAGTGTGTGGGGAAAGTGCATTGAGGAGATGTTCAGACATGAACTAGAATGGGGCAGGCTCAATGTGCTGTATGGCCTATTAGATTAGATTAGATTAGATTACTTACAGTGTGGAAACAGGCCCTTCGGCCCAACAAGTCCACACCGCCCCGCCGAAGCGCAACCCACCCATACCCCTACATCTACCCCTTACCTAACACTACGGGCAATTTAGCATGGCCAATTCACCTGACGTGCACATCTTTGGACTGTGGGAGGAAACCGGAGCACCCGGAGGAAACCCACGCAGACACGGGGAGAACGTGCAAACTCCACACAGTCAGTCGCCTGATGTTTCTGTGTGGTCTATAGGAAAGCTCTGTAAATGTTGTCACAAGTTCACAGATGTTACGAAGGAGGTCTCTGCAGGGTCAACAGGACTGTCTTTCCAGTTCCCTTTTCCATACTGAGGCTGGGGCTGGGTGTTCTGTCAGGTTTTATCCTTTAAGACTTCAGAGCAGTTTGATACAATAGAGTGTTTTGCTTGGCCTTTTCAGAGACCATTGAAGAGTCGATCACATGTCTGTGTATCTGGAGTCAGATTCAGGCCAAACCAGGAAAGCACGGGAGATTCACTTCCTGAAAGTTCATTGGAAAAGCAAATTGGTGTTTACAATCAACGTTGACTTCAAGGCCGCTGTTACTGACACCAGATTTGAGATCTCGATATTTTATTAATTGTTTTTAATTTCCACCAGCTGCCAGAGCATTAGCCTGGTCTGGATTATTCATCCAGTGACTTTTCCAAAACAGCACCATCTCCACATGGGGACCGATCAGAAACCAAAATGAGCAAGTTTATGTCTGTGCTGCTTGACAGCTCTATCAAAACGAACTCCCAATTTGACTATCGTGATGAGACTGAGAGGGTTGTAATTGGTCAGATTGTAATTATTCCCTGACACTGAGTAATTTTCCACATTGCCAGGGAGATGTCAGAGTTGGAGCTGGAAGGAAACCGCTTCCCCAGGAACATGGCTTGTTGTACAGCACAAGTCTTCAGTCCTATTACAGGAATGGGGGTCAGGGCTCATTGCCTTTGCTGTCTCTACTGTGTTCAGCTGTTTCTTCATGTCACGTGCAGCGAATCGAATTGGTTGAAGACTGATCTGTGATTCTGTGGGCATCATGATGACGGTGAGTTGAATCATCGACTCAACACCCCTGGCTGGGATGGTACAGATATTATTTCCTTGTTTTTTACACTGATGTGCAGAGCTTATCCATTGATAGAATGGGAATAATTGTGGAGCCCTCTCCATCAGTCAGTTGTTTAATCGTCTATCACGATTTTTGGCCGGATGTGGCAGACTGCAGAGTTCGATCTGGGTGTATTGACCTTGTGACAATTTCTCTCTCTCTATCATTAGATTTGGTTTCATTTGATTTGATAGGAGTCATTGTCGCATGTATCTAAGTGGAGTGAAACTCTTTGTTTATACACAGTTCTGGCAGATCATAGTGAGAGTTGGAGCTGCCTTTTTTTAGAGACATGGAGTGGCCAAAATTTAAAAGTCTACTTCAACTGTCTGTTTTTGAAGAGCCACAAAATAGACAGAAATTAAAATAGATTGCTTCAGCATTAGTGAAAAAAGGGCCTTTGAAAAGGGAATTATTCCAAAGCAAAATAAATGATAATCTGATTCGTAAGATTCAGAAATATGCCAACAGAGTGATAAAGAAAGTTCTTTTTTAAAGAATCGATTATTTTTAACAGAACACAGAAGAAATAATGAAATTGTAGCACAAAAACTTTGAAGAATCATTACAAAAGGTAACTTATTCTGATCTCAGTAAGGATTCTTTTCATCCACAAAAACAGCAACTCAAGTTATCTTTCAGAAGCTCGCTGTGCCTTTGAAACTATTTACAACAGTAATAGGTCCGAGTTAAATATTTGGTAAATAATCATGGACACAGATTTCAACGTAATTCTAAAAGCTTAAAGAGATGCCTGCCATGTCTTGTCTAATTCATTAAGAAAAAGTTTAACAGTAGAAATAATAATAACAATACGAATTTTGTAACAGAATCAACTTTCTAATGTAAAATGTGATCTCGGAATTTGATAAGAGATAGCCTTCCCATTGGAGAGTAGGATTTATGCAATCCTTCAAGATAAGCAATGAGGGGTATGACTAAAAAGAGCACAGCCACTAACTTTGGGAATGCATTATAGAAAGATCCCAAGGCCTAGAGATAACAATTGTTAAACTTCCGAAACAAATAAGAACCTCGAGCTGTCCCCGGGAGTGTCCATCATTGATCAGTTGTTTAACAAGATTGGTTCTGCAGAAGGGGAGTGGAGGGGACACTGACAAAGTTGTGTATGATCATTGCAACACAGAAAGTATAAAAATGCTGTCCTTTTACTGTAAACTCGAAGTGTGTCATTGATTTGCCGTCTGATCTGAGCTAAAGATTAAGGGAACGATTGTCTTCTCATGTCAAAGTCAGATTCGAGGAAGATCCTTTGGTATTCTCCCAGCATTAACCAGGTTTTGCTTGAATTAAAGTCCATTCCGTGCCTGTGCCCTGTCTGCCTCCAGAGTCTTTGTCCCTGGCTGGGGAATCTCGCTCCTACAATAAGCAAGGACATACAGATCATAGGGTAAAGGAAAAATTTGTACTGAGGCATACAGGCTACACCAGAAAGGGCAGGCAATAGGCAACATCAATGTGAGCAAGATCAGCATTATTTGAAGTTAGAGAGTCCATTCATTAGTTTAATAATGGCTGGGAAGATGCTGTTCATGAGCCGCTGGTTTGTGTGCTCAAGCTTCTGTATTGTCTCCATGATGGAAGAGATTGTAGGAGATCCAGGGTTCGATGGGTCTTTGATAATGTTATCAGCCTTTCCACAGCAGTGAGCTGGGTAAATGGAGACAATGGATAGGACGTTGGTTTCCATGATGGCATGGGCTGTGCACACAACCTTCTGTCATTTCACTTACTGTCCTGGGCAGGGCTGTGGCCACACCAGGTCATTATGCACACAGATAGTTTGCTGTCAGTGGTGCATTTGTAGACATTGGTGATGGTCCTTGTGGACATGTCAAATGTCATGAGCAGCCAGAGACAGAAGGGGCGTTGTTGTGCCATCTCGACTGTCACATCTACATGAGAGGTCGGTTATCGTCACTCCAAGCAACTTAATGCTTTCCACTCTTTCAACTTCAGTTCCATTGATGCAGATGGGGGCATGTTCTCCTCATTTCTTTCTGAAGTCATTGATCAGTTGGTCACTTCTGCCAACGTTGAAAGAGAGGTTGGTCTCAGTGCAGCACATCACTAAGTCCTCTATTTCCGTTCTGTATTTTGACTTGCCATCATTACATACCTGTCCTACTATGATGGTGTCACCAGTGAACATGTAGATGGCATTTGTTCAAAATTTGGCAATACAATCGTGGGTGAAAAGGGAGTAAACTAGGGGGCTGAGGACACATCCTTTGGGATTTCAGGATAGAATGTTTTCATGGAAGAGACACACTTACCTATTTTCAGAAAGATGAGGATCCAAATTCAAAGGGCGGAGCCAAGACTAAGGTCAGGGAGTTTGGTGATCAGTCTGAAGGAATAATGGTGTTGAAGGTGAACCTATAGTCAATGAGCAGGAATCTGACGTGGGTGTCCTTGTTGTCCAGATGTTCCAGGGATATGTCACCCGCTATGGACCCATTCCACTGGTAGGAAAATTGTAGGGGATCGAGGCAGGCTGGGAGACTGGAACTGATGTGGGTCATGACGAGCTTCTCGAAGAACTTCATGCCTCCCTCAGTCTCCTGCGCTCTAAAGAGAAATGTCCCAGCTTATCCAATGTATCCCTATGACTCAGACCCTTGAATCCTGGCAAAATCCACGTAAAGTTTCAGTTTAATACCATCCTTCCTATAGCAAGGTGACCAAAACTGAACACAATGCTGAACTGGGAAATATTTGGAACTGTAAGTTTTACTCTGCTGCCAATTATTATGCTGCTGTGATATTGCTTTATTTTTTGAGTCATTCTGAAACCTTAAAATTCATTGAATCCTCTGACGGTAATCCCCTCGGGTGAACGTCCTGCTGACTGTTTGAATTTGAATCAATCTATTTTGTTTGGACTGATATTTTGATGCCGCTGTATATCAGAGAACAGGATGAGATGATGGATGATTGTGCAGTGTGTGTCCTTTACTGGACCAGCTTGTCTCTCCAGGCACCTAAAGCTTTTATTGTGGGCCAGAGTACCTCAGAATCGTTACATCAGAGAAGAACACTACTTAGCCCATTGTAGGTCCATGCACACAGAACATTACTGCTCAGTACCTACAACATCCTTCAGCACTGCCGACAGATCCACCGACCTTACTATCAACCGTAAATTTACTAACTCATCCTTCTATACCCTCATTAAGGTCATTTTCAAAAGGACAAACAACAGTAACTCCAAAGCAGATCCTTGCAGTATACCACGAGTAACTAAACTCCAGGATGAACATTCCCCATTAACTACCACCTTCAGTCTGCTTTCAGCTTGCCGATTTGTGATCCAAACGCTAAATCACCCACAATTCCACGTCTCCATATTTTCTGGGAGAAAGTAAAGACTGCAAATGTTTGAGATCAGAGTCGAGATTGTGGCGCTGGAAACGCACAGCAGGTCAGGCAACATCCGAGGAGCGAGGAGAAAATGAAGACTGCAGATGCTGCAGACCAGAAAACTGATTCCTGATGAAAGGCTTACAAGAGAAACATCAACTTGCATGCATCTTGGACGCTGCCTCATCTGTTCTGCTTTTCCAACACCACACTCTCCATATTTTCTTCAATAGCCTACCATGAGGGACCTTATCAAACGCTTAAATGAAATCCACATAACTGACTTTACCCTCATCCACCTGTTTGGTCACCTTCTCAATGAACTCGGTAAGATTTGTGAGGCATGACATACCCTTCACAAAACCTTGTTGACTATTCCTAATCAAATGATTCCTTTCTAGATGATAGTAAATCCTATCTCTTATAATCCTTTCCAACACCTTACCCACAACCAAAGTAAGACAGGTATCGAATTACCAGGGTTGTCTCTTCTCCATTTCTTGAGCAAGGGGACAACGTTTGCTGTCCTCCAGTCTTCTGGCACTATTCCTGTAGATAATGGCGATGTAAAAATCCGAACAGATGGTTGTGTAAACTCCTCCCTAGCTTCTCAGAGAATCCTAGGATAAATCCCATCTGGCCCAGGGGACTTATCTATTTTCACACTGTCCAGAACAGCTAACATCAATTACAAACTTCAATCCTGTCTAGTCTAATAGCCTGTATCTCAGTATTGGCCTCAACAGCATTTTCTTTTTCCATTGTGAATACTGATTCAAATATTAATTTACAGCCTGTCCTATCTCCTCAGACTCCACACACAACTTAACACTACTGTGTTTGATTGCCATTAATCTTCATTTGTTCATTCTTTTATTCATGACGAACTGATAGAAATGTTGAGGGTTTTCCGCGATCCTACTTGCCAAAGACTTCTCATGTTATCTCCTGGCTATTCTTAGCTCTTTCTTTAAGACCTTCCAGGCTGACTTGTAACTCTCAAGCATCTGAACTGAGCCTTCACGTTTTATCATAAAATAAGACTCCTTCTTCCTCTTGACAAGAGATTCAACTGCTTCAGTAAACCACAGCAGCCTCACTCGACCACTTCCTCCTTTCCTGACAGGTATAAACTTATCAAGGACACACAGTAGCTGTTGTTTGAAAAAGCTCCACTCTTAAATTGTACCCATCCTCTGCAATTTCCTTCCCCATCCTATGCATCCGAAATCCTTTCCTAATTGCATCATAATTGCCTTTCCCCCAGCTATAACTCTTGTCCTGCGGTATACGCCTGTCCCTTTCCATTGCTAAGGTAAACATAACTAAATTGTGGTCACTATCAGCAAAGTGTTCACCTACCTCAAATTCTAACACCTGGTCTGGTTCATTACTCAGTACCAAACCCAATTTGGCCTCGGCCCTTGTTGGCCTATCTACATACTGTGCCAGTAAACCATTCTGCGCACATTGGACAAAAACTGACCCATATAAAGTAATTGAACTGCAGCATTTCGAGTCAATATTTGGAAAGTTAAACTCTTCCATGACAACTACTCTGTTATTTTCGCTCCTATCCAGTATCATCTTTGTAATCCTTTCCTCTCCATCTCTGGAACTTTTCAGACGGCAGTAGAGAACTTTCAGAAGAGTGACCTCTCCGTGTTTGTATCTAACCTCTTCCCATACATCCTCACTAGACGAGTCCTTATCAAGCATCCTTTCTACCAACGTAATGCTGTCTTTGATTTTCAATGACATCTAACCCTCCCCCACCCCAACCACCACCCCCGCCCCACTTTTAGTACCTTCCTTGTTCTTATTGAAGCATCTAAACCCGGACCCTCCAACGATCAGTCCTGTCCCTGTTCTATCCATTTCTCCAAACTGGCCAAAACATCAAGCTGTACAACTGCACAATTTGGAAACAGGGAGTGATTGGAGGGATGCTAAAAGAGGGTGAGTTGGATAGATCAGAAGACAGCATGAGGGGTGATAGACAGGAACGGACAGAAAATGGAAGTTTTATTTAGAAATTCTCACGGATGGCAAGGTCTTTATCTATTGCCATACCGTTTGAGCACTGTGCGGATACTGGCTGTGGTCCCAGAGCATTTATCGCCAATAATATCACAGAGATGAGTTGCTGACAGTTAAGCAGAGTCCAAAAGGCCAAGTGATTTTTTTTCTCTACAGTGAGAAGGTGATTTAATTTAAATAGACTGGATGAACAGCAGCAGGAACTGAGAATCGTGCTCGATACTGAGATACTGCGCCAGCGAATCTCAATGAGGGGGATCACTGACAGAGGGGAAATCAGCATCTCAGCTGTGGGCCAAAAAATGATTGACAAAGATTACACACAACTTCCGTGGTTTTGTAATGCACATTTCAATTTATGAAACTCAATATCATGAGTGTATCTTATTTCTTTGTACTACCCATAGTTTAGTACGGACAGAAAATTATTTTGTCCCCGTACTTTGTGTTCAATAAACAGATTTTACTCCTCATTCCTCACTTTAGATGTATCCTTGAATCTGTTCTTCACATGAGTTATAAAGAGTAACATTCCAATGCTGATGACTGGAGAATATTATTGTCCCTCCCTCCAGTCTGAACTGCCATGTCTCACTATTCACTCTGTTTCCTGTCTCCTCCACAATACCATAATCACACTGTAATTGAAGTCCAGTAAATAACATTTCATCACAGTTCACTAACATCGATAACATCAATAGCACAGGCCTCATCTGCCTCTCTCTAAACCTGGAATAACAATCTGAATTGTATTCGCCACGTTCAATTCTCTGTTAACATATCCATGCTATTTGTCTGTGACAACCCCACGTTTCTCAGACACGCATTCACCTCAGATCATGAATTATAAAAATTGTCTCAATGTTTAATTGAAATTATGATGCTTGATCAATAGTTCCAGGATGTATGTTTCCATTTATAATCAGAGACACGTGTTTATGTTCTGATAAACTTATGGCATTACTCCTGCATCCAAGACAGATTGAATAGTTACACTCAATTGATCAACCGTCCTCAAGATTTGTTCCATCAGTCACCCTCACATAGCCCATCCAGAAAATGACAGTTTGAATCATTGTTTTGAATATGAATAAAACAATATTGAATTTAAAGGCGTTGCCTGGAGCTATTTGTTCAGTGACTGTGATTAATGTCAGTCTCCGTGGATCCGAGATGTGTCACTGGAGGGTTTGCCTCTTCTATTAATTAAGGACTCGGTTCAATGTGTTATCCCAGTATGGGCGGGAGCATCAATGACTGGACGAACAGGGATCAGTAGCTTGAGAGACAGGGGGAGGAGAGATCAGAATCTGAGAACATTAGACTGGGATGTTCCCTTAATGGATCAGAATCTGAGAACCTTAGACTGGAATATTACAACAGACAGGAGTTTATCCGAGGGTCTTTACTACCTTTCTCAGCCTTGGATATCATTAGCCTCACGGATCGAAGATATCCTTTGGATTATTCAAGGTGGTTACTATCCCATCCTCGCTATAGTTGGTGTTCCTGGTAAGTCATTCCATCTGACCATTAAACTGAGTTGTACTGAATTGTTGTTCATATTCAAATTTTAAAATTTGCAAGTCATCATTTTCAGGTCCAGTCAAAAATTTTATTCCTTACTGATTATAACTAGCAAATTACTATTCACAACTTACTCAACAATACACGAGGAGAAACCACACTGTTCCTAATTTCCATGATCTTTTTTCTTCATTCATATTTACATTTATACTTATTCTCCCCACTCACCAATCCTGCCCAAGACCACTATCAGGATATTTCAGTCACCTTCTTAGCCTCAATGCTGCTGTTGCTGAACAATCCATCGTTTGTGCCTTTGGTAGATCCAGATATAACCGTGGTGGGCGGCACGGTGGCACAGTGGTTAGCACTGCTGCCTCACAGCGCCAGAGACCCGGGTTCATTTCCCGCCTCAGGCGACCGACTGTGTGGAGTTTGCACGTTCTGCCCATGTCTGCATGGGTTTCCTCCGGGTGCTCCGGTTTCCTCCCACAGTCCAAAGATGTGCAGGTCAGGGTGAATTGGCCATGTTAAATTGCCTGTAGTGTTAGGTAAGGGGTAAATGTAGGGGTATGGGTGGGTTGCGCTTCGGCGGGTCGGTGTGGACTTGTTGGGCAGAAGGGCCTGTTTCCACACTGTAAGTAATCTAATCTAAAGTCCCTTCTAACTATGCTTACGTCACTTGAGCTGGTTAATTTGTCCTCTCTACAGAATCTGTCAGATGGACAGACAGTGCATGGTGGTCAAGTCATTTACTCATAATCAAGCGGCACAGAATAACAATCTTTTGGTGTCTCATGAAGGAAGTTGATGGAATGCAAATGAAATCATCACCACTAGTTTTAAACAGGAGCATATCTGTTTGCCTCATGTCCTTTAGAGAAGGCAATGGGTTATCCTTTCATGTTCAGGTCTCTGTGTGACTGCAAACCCACAGCAATATGGTTTACTCTTTATTATCCTGTGCAACAGCTGAATCAGCCACTCAGTTCAGGATCAGCATAACATTCTGGCCTGACCAGGGCTGCACATATCCCGTGAGGGAAGAACAGAAGGAAAGATAGCTCCCTTTCTCTGCCTGATTTCCATTTTCCTGCAAGTCATTTCCATTCAGGTCGGTGACCATTCCCTGTTTCAAGTGAATTCTTTCTGATTGAGTCTCCCTCTGAACGTGATATACATCTCCATCGACACCTCTGGTGATGACTGACGCACAGATGTAAGAAACTTCAAATTTCCACAACATTCCCAGTGCAGAGAGAAGGAATAGCTTTTTATACAACAGGAAAGAAGCTGAGACAGCTAAGTGAGGGAACAGAATTGTTTTGATCAACCTTAGAGTGTTGTTGAGATAGTATTTGGAGTATTGTGCACAGATTTTCTCTCCTTTATAAGGAATAATCCTCTTGGCAGAAACAGTATAAAGGAGTTTCACCAGACTAATTATTGGGATGATTGTACCATCGGGAGTGCATGAGGATCTGTAGCGCTTTGAAGAATAAGAGGTGATTGCATTGAAACTTAAGGTGATGGACAGTCACTCATTATATCCCAAACAGAACTAAAACGGTGATAAATTCCATGTTTGTTTAACATGGTTTACATAATTCTCAATGGCTTAAAAGACTCTGAGAATGTCCCTCTCAGTCCACGCCACTCCCCATTTCGATAAACTCTTCCAACATTAATCCAGTGCATTTGGTGTGTGATCATACATAGAACTTCACGTTATCCTCCATCGCGACAGGAGCCACAACACCTTCATTCTAAAACAGTTAACTATCACCACCAGCTTCTGACCCCCACGGAGAACATGGGTCTGTCTTCTTGGAGATGGAAGATGCCTCCTTGAGGCTTGGCACAAAACATTTGACTCCTTCCTCATTGCCAGCAAAACACGTTAAAGAATCATCTGTTCCACAGGCAATGGAGCCACGAGGAGCAATGTGAGCAGTCTATGAGTGCAGTCTCTGCTCCATTCGTTTTCCAGGTTGGAGCATCAATGACACCATCCTATTCCTGTATAAGTGTCTCGAGGGGTGAATGGTCTCCTCCTGGTTCCATAGAACAGGTTTAGGGGTCTTACTGAACTCTGCCTGTTCCTGTTTAACAGCTCAATGTACTGACCAGACGCCTCCTCTTCCTGTGGAACAGGCAGAAGGATTGAATGGGTTGTCCCTCTTTTTGTTCAGTCATTTCGATGGGCTGAATAGTTTCCACATATCCGGGTGTAACCAGCTTGAGGTGCTGAATGAGTTTCTCTTTTAACTGTGGAAATGTGCAGTGCCTGGCCGTTCTGTTACATGAATGTTACCGACACTTTAACAGCACAAATGTGAATGTTGTTTGGGTCTTGCTGAATATGGACACATACCGGTTCAGGAGCTGAGTGGGGACAAAATGTTCTGAATATTGTGTGATCTTCAGTGATCACTCCGCTTCTGATCTTGGGATAGTTGGGGGGCGCCGGGAATGGGGGCACATAGACGTTGAGGAAGGAGCTGAAGATGTTTGTGCTGAGGAAGTTACTCTGAGGATCTCCTGAAGAGATGTCCTGGGACTGAGAGGATTGTCAGCCAACGACCACAAACATCTTCCTTTGTGCTCTGAAAGACCCCAACCAGTGAGGACGTTAGACCTGATTCTCATTAAGCTCAGATAAGTAGGTGGTCTTGATGACATCCTCAGTCAACTACTGCCTTGATATCAAGGCCATTCACTCTTTCCTGAGCCCCTGTGTTCACCTCTTGTTCACATCAACACGGTGACGGTGTATGTGTAGAGAGTGTTTTCCTCTCACAGAGGGTAATCAATGTCAGGAATTATCTGGACTAGAAAGTTAGGGGAGCTACATCACTGAAAGTATTTAATGGGGTGGTACATGAATCGCTGACCTGTCAGAGAGCTGAGGAGATTGAATAACTGGGCATTAAGGAGGAGTTAATGCTAACAGTAGATTAGCTATGATCGTATACAATGGCTTGACCGTCAGAATTACCTCTTCCTGTTCCTTATGTTTTCATTTTCTGTAATTTCAAAGTAAATCGCTGTAATTTTCCTGGATGTACTGTTATTGCATGTTGCAATCAGAGAGAGCAAAGCACTTTTGAGTCATCTCTGAGTGAGGCTCTACCATGCACTATGATCTGATTAAGGTCTCAGCACTTTTCTGTCAGTGTACCATTTTCCTACATTCATTTGTCTTTCAAATGTCTTACATAGACAATTTTGAACAAATGGAAATATCTAGGAAATATCACAATCTTCTGTGGAAGGGAATTCACACCTTGACAACCTTATGAGAATCTCTTGTTCGTGTTCTGACCAGTGTTGGAGGGTCACACATGTCTTTTCCCACTCCTCTATTGGTGAAAGCAAATTTTAAGTGTAACCAGTTGAGTGCTGTGTCCAATGATATAGGTATCGGACTGGGTAATTTTTCTTCAAAAATCTGAGACACAGAAAGTTGAACTGTGAACAAATGGTAAAATGATAGTGTCCCAAATGTTTTTTTCTGACTTTCAACTTATTCTGCTCACACAAATGTCTGGGAATGCGGATTTCTTCCCGGTACAGTTGCATTTGGCTGAATTCCCTTTGCTTCGAGCTGTACAGAGATTCCTATGAATCCTCATCAGGAATCCTCCACGAGTGGTAAAGATGACTCAGGAGTTTTCTGCTCTCATGCCTTGTTTTCAGGCAGAAGTAAGTAAGAGAGAGAGACCAATTGGCTGCTGCTTCTGAAGCAAATAATATTTTTCTCCGTCTTTGTGTGGAAAAATACAAGAATGTCAACTGAAAACAAAACTGGACCATGTGCGCTCTCCATGTACATTCTCTAGAATGGATGATAATAAACTGTATGCTGTATGCAGCATCATTGCTGTTGTTGTGCACAATGTTTGTTCATTAGCAAAAGAAAATAATGTCCGCACCGACCACCCCACCAACCTCCATGTACAGCATATGATCCGCCGCCATTTCCCCCACCTCCAAACGGACCCCACCACCAGGGATTTATTTCCCTCTCCTCCCCTATCAGCGTCTCCACAAAGAAAGTAATGTGCCCGTTTGATGATTTGATGAGATGTTTATATACATCTGCGTAATTTTTAAAAAATGGGTTGATATCTTCATAGTATTTGTGTTAATACCAATGCATCTCATTCAAAAAATTATTATCGATCTTTAGTCTTCTTAACAAGGGAAAATGTGTATCCAGCTGAAAAACTTCCCTGAAAATCGTGGTTTAATAAGATTTCTCATCTAAGATCAAAACAGATAATCCCTGATAACAAAAGGCCTTCATTTCAGGAATGAGTAAAGGGAAACATCTTTGAACATTTTTGAAAGGAATTGTATCCGGTTGTATTTTTAGTTTAGAGGATCAGAACTTCACCCAGAGTATCTGATGTGGTCTCAGCAATGCCCTCTACAGATACAGTGAAATATTCCTAATTAAACCCAATACCCGTTGCTAAAAACAGCATCATTCCACTTACCTTCCGAATCACTTGCTGCATCTGCAGACAGACTTCGTATCAGTCATGTAACAAGAATATGAAAAACATCTGCATCACAGAGTTCTGCAATCTCTCTGCATTTAAATTGCTCCCGACTGCAATAAACAACTCACATTATATTATTACTGTTGAGGGTATGCTCACTAACCTTCCCTGTCTACATCATAATGCAGATTCACTCCCTCCATTTGAAGATCTATTGAATGATCATTTTGGAGTACAAGGTACTTCAGCTTTGATCCATTCAGTCCCTTCATCCAGATATTTTACATAGATTATTGATCATTGATGACCCTACAGTGATCTCTGAGTCAAAACTAGTTACAGTTTTGTTTAAAAAATCATATATCTCTACTGTCTATATCCTGTTAGTGAGCAGCATCCCTGTTCCTGTGCAGCAGTTCAGGCGGGTTGAATGGCCTTCTCCTGGGCTGTGTAATGTACTCAACGAGCTGAATTACTTCATTCTATATTCCTGTGAAATTCTTTGGAGGAGCAGAATGGTCTCCTCCCGTCTCATTGTAACGATCCATTCAGGCTGAATGGGATGGTCCTCTACCCTGTAATCGCACTCAGTGGTGGATTGAGGGAACAACACATGGGGTATGGTCAGCAGTATATCTCTGTAACGGTCGGGAGCGTGGATTGAGGGAACAACAGACTGGAAAGTGGCAGCAGTTGGCCATTTAGCGGCACCATCCAGAATGCTCATGGCTGATCCGGGTGTGTCTGACCATCCGTCTCCTGTCTGTTCCCAATAAACATTGTGTCTCCTGCCCGGCAAAGATCAGTCAAGCTCAAACTAAAATACCTAAATTAACCGAGTCTCCACTGCTCCCTGAGGATGAGGGCACCACAGACAGCACAACAGTAAAGGGAAAGGGACATCCTTCTTTCATTGTGGGACACAGTTTTTTAAAAAACCGTGTTAACCTCATATCAAATCACTGCCCCTTTTCGGATAAAGTGGTACATTAACTAGGAATAGACATTAACCATTCTGCTTTCCTATCTTTTCCCACGTTATCACTGACTGTTTCCAATCAAATATGTTGCTGTTGGTGTCTCAGGAAGAGAATACCTGATAGCATAACACCATACGGGCACTAAAAAAAGGAGCAGAATTAGACCATTTGGTTCATCGAGTCTGATATACCTTTCAGTCATTTCTAATATGTTCCTCAACATCATTCTCCTACCTTCTCCCTAGAATCCTTGATCTCCTTATAAAATAAAAAACTTATTTATTTGAGTCTTCATGACACTCGCGTCTGTGTCTTAATGTGTATTTTTGTGTGTGTGTGTCCATGTGCTTGTTACTTTTGTATTTGTGTGACTATGTCTGTCTGTCTTTGTATCAGCCTGTGTGTTTCTATCTGTGTTTGTGTCCAATTGTGTGTGACTGTTTATGTCTTTGTGTGCTTCTCCGTGTGTGCATGCTTATCTCCTTGTATGTATTGTGCATGTTATTATATTGGGGTATTTAACAATGCGTCTGTGTATTTCAATGCCTGCATCTCTGTGCAATGGGGTATCTGTTCTTCTTCGAGTGAGAGAGATGAGGTTGGAACTGACAGGAGGTTTGAATTGAGAATTTCTCTTTACTAAACACTGCTCCTTATTCGGTTGGTGGGACGTGGATGTTTCCGAATCTCCACACAAGGCCTCCTGATCCTCTCCGGCTCTCTCCAGGATCCTCCCCACATATCAGGGTAGGGGCATGAGGGTACGGATATCTGACAATCCACCACCCGGCGTGGCACGTTCTATCCTATTCCAGGCTGTTTCTCCTGGAATGGGACAAAGGGAAGGAAGGAGTGTGGGTGGAAGTGGATGGTCCTGCTGTTAGTGCTGGACTAGGTGAGGTGTGATCTGGTGAGGTGGCCGGAGGGAGTCTGTCCATAGTGTTGTATCCATGTCGTGCTATTAGTGTGTGGGACTATTGTATCAGGGACAGGAAATGTGGGGGAGCGAAGGTGCTGAATACAACAGTGAGTGTGGTCGTGCTTGAGCCTTATTGGAGATAGAGTGTGAGCCTTGGTCGAGGGTCGGTGCTATAAGAGACATACAGTGAGTGTGAGGGAGCAGTGAGAATATACGGTGACACTTATCCTGACAGAGCGGAATGGATATTGATGCTTGTCCTGTATTGCTGGTCATGTCTTCAGATCATCTCAACATCGATGTGAGCCTCCCCGAATGTCTTATCCAAGTCTATCACTAATAACGACACAGGCTCTGTCCCTCAGATTCCACAGAATGAGTTTGAGTGGGTCTTACAAATAGCAAGGAGAAACAAACTTGTTGTGTTATATATCTGAACCAAAACTGTCGCGCAAATATTTTGTATCATATGCTCTGGAAATTATATATGCAACTATACTCAAAGGGAAGCTATGACATAGTGATATTATCGCTGGGCTCTTAAGCCAGAGACCAAGGTAATGTTCTGGGGACATGGTCTCAAATCCTGCTATGGCAGATTGTGGAATTTGAATTCAATATGTATCTGGAATCAAGGGTTTATGATGATCAGGAATCCATTCCTGATTGCTGGAAAAACTCATCTGGTTCACTCATGTCCTTTAGGGAAGGAAACGGCTGTTCTTATGTGATCTGGCCTGCATGTCACTCCAGATCCAAGGCAATGCTGTTGACTCTTAACTGCCGTCTGGAATGGCCATTAAATGCTGGTTATCCAGCTAAGTCCCCATCCTGTGAATGTGTAACAAATACTCGTGGGTTCTGCAGTAATAATGAATGGTGTCAAGTTGCATCGAAACTGAGTTAACTAAGTGACTGCTAATGTTGTGAAAAATAAATTCCATAAGTGTATATCAGATAGGTTGAAGAGTATGTTGTGAACCAAACTAGAGAGCAGATCATTTCGGATTTGGTGGTGTGTGATACTGATTAAGGATGATCAGCCATGATCATATTGAATGGTGGTGCAAGCTCGAAGGCCAGAATGGCCTACTCCTGCACCAATTGTCTCTTGTCTATTGTGTGGTCGGAAGGACTAATTACTAACCTTGCTCTGACGCAGCTTTGGAGGAATAGTGACATTAATATGTTGTATTTTACACGGCGTCTGTATTCAATGTGGAATGTTTGAACATTCTGGTCAAACACCATGGAAGCCCAGAGGTTAGAGGGTCAAGTTCACTCAGTGAATTGGGAAAGTACAATATCACATTCAGTAGGAGAACAATGGTTGTTAGACCCATGTAGTCTTACAGCACGGAGACAGGCCATTCGGCCCAAACTGGTCCATTCCGAACAAAATGTCCATTCACACTGACCCCATTTCCCTGCCATTTCCCTGTATCCTTCTAATCCTTTTCTACCTGTGTATTTGTTCAACTGTATTTTAAATTTTGTGAATGTACCCGTCTCAAACACTTCTACTGGCAGCTCATCCCATATGCATACCACCCTTTGTTTAAAAGAAATTGCCCCTCAGTTTCCCTTTTACTCTTTCCCCTCTGACGTTAAATTGATGCCCTCTAGACCGTGATTGCCCAATCCGAGGGAAAAAAAGACTGAGTGAATCGATGCCACCCATAATCTTATACACTACTATCAGATCCCCCTCAGCCTCATGCATTCTAAAGTAAAAAACTCCTAGCTTGTTCAACCTCTCACTATAACTCAGACCATTGAGTCTTGGCAACATCCATGAAATTTCTTCTGCACTCTTTCCAGTTTAATAACATGCTTCCTCGAGCAAAGTGAACAAAACTGAACATGACGCTACAAGTGTGGACTCGCCAACATCTTGTATAACTGCAACATAACTCCCTAATTTCGATACTCAGTGCTCTAACTGATGAAGGCCAGTGAGTCAAAAGCCTTTTTCAGTGCCTTGTCTACCCGTGACTCCACTTACAGAGAACTCTGCACCTGAATTCCAACGTCACTCTGTTCCACTGCAATCCTTAAGGCCCTGCCATTCACCATGAAACTCCTGCCTTGATTTGATTTTCTACAATGCAAGAACTTACACTTATCTGAATTAAATATCATTTGCCATTTCTCGGCCCAATTCCCCACCTGATCAAGGTACTGCTGTAATTTCTGAAATTTCTGATAACCTTCCTCACTGTCCACGATATCACCTATTTTAGTGTCGCCTTGAAACTTACAAATCATGCCTGTACATTCTCATCTAAATCATAGATATATGTAATATATGAATATATGGTCCCAGCACCGACACCCGAGGCATTCCACTCATCACAGGCCTCCAGTCTGACAAGCATCCTTCCATGATTACTCTCTTCCTCCTATCATCAATCTAATTTTCAACCTAATTTGCCAGCTCCCCCTCAATTCCATATGATCTAACCTTCCAGAGCAGCGTACCATGGGGAACCTTATTAAAGGCTTTACTGCAATCCATATAGACTATATATACAACCATGCCCTTACCAAAGTTACTGGTCACTTCATCAAAGCACTCCAGCAAATGTGTGAACCATAATCCCCCATTCACAAGGCCCTGTCTTTCCAAATGCATGTATATCTTCTCCCTCAGAATCTCCTCAAGTAGCTTACCTGCTACAGATTTTAGGTTTACTGGTCGAAAGTTCCCCGGTTTTTTCTTTGTAGACCTTCTTGAATAAGGGCACAGCATTTACTACCTTCCAGTCCTCCAGGATTTCACCCGTTGGCTACTGATGATGCAAAAGTACCATCCACGGCCCCCGCTATTTCTTTCCTGTCCTCCTGCAGTGTTCCTGAATATATCTGCTCAGTACCAGGATATTTATAGAAATACTACAAAGTCTGAAAAATATCTTTATGTATTTCAGGTAAAACACCCAAGAGTGAGAAAGTGAGTTAACAATGATTAGCATAATAAATTAAGATTATATTAATCACAGGAAGTGACTTCAGAAGAATTCCACACATTGTGAAATCCTGAGAATTCTCAGAAATTTACGATCCAGAAAAGCAGGGCCATGAAACGGGTAAGGAAATCAAAAAGGGCACATGCATGCAAGCAAACAGGAACACAAAGACTACATAAATCTATGGTCTATATTTCAAAGGAAAGAGAGAAACATAGTCAAATGTAGAAATCTGCAATCAGGAGAGACGAGCTTATTATGGATAACTGGGAAATGGCCAAGCAAATAACCAGTTACCTCGCATCTGTCTTCATGGAGGACGATCCAGAAAATCACCCAGAATTACATTGTCATTATTTAGGACTTATGGATCAAAAGACAAAAAGTCAATTTATATCAGTAACAAGGCTCTACTTGAACATGCAGCTGGATTGAGCATTGCTAACCTTGACAAACCAGATGTCGTTCATACCAAAATCTTCAGAAATAAACCACTAATAGAAGTATTAGTTGCACTGTCGATGACTGTGTTCTATTACCCAGTGAATTCTGCATAGTCTGGAAGCCATTGTAGATAAATGGACATTAGTAAACGTGATCCAAGCACTCCAGATGAACAGTAGTGATTCAAGCATCTACAAAGGAAAGAAGAGATAGTGTGGAGAACTGCCGACCAATTAACTTGACATTTGTGGGGATACTGTTGGAGTCTATTATATAGGATGTGATATTCGTTATTTAGAAATTAACAGCAACATTGGAGAGAATCAGTATGTATTTCTGAAAGGGAAATCATACTTGACAAGCTTTGGAATTGTTTGAAGTTGGTTCTTACAGCATAGATAATGGGGAGCCATTACAATTGGCATATTTTAGATTATCAGAAGGCTTTCTATAAGAACTCACGCAATGAGTTCATAAATGCAATGAATGTGAAAGGTATTTGCAGGAATATATGCAAGTGGTAAATTAAAGTTTGGATTGCCTTGCTTTAAGGGAGTCAGAATATAGATGTAAAGACATTTTGAAGCAGTTTAACAGCGTGTTGGTGAGTTCTGTACCTGGAATATTGAGTACAGTTTTGGTCACCAAATCTGAGAAAGAATATACCGACCCCAGAGGAAGTTCAATGGACATTCTCCAGATTAATCCCTCAATTGGCGAGATTGCGTGATGAGGAATCTCCGCCTGTGTTCTCTAGAGTTCAAAGAATGAGAGGTGGGTCACTGTGAAATGCAAAAAATTCACAAAACATGTGACAAGTTGGAAATTATCAGGATGTTTTTCCGGCTGCCTAATACACAATCAAGGGAAATAATGGCAAGATAAAGGACAGACCATTTAAGACTTCAATAAGGAGTAAATTCTGCACGGGTAGGGGACTAACTAACACGGGGCATGGAAACCTGCTGACAGGGTAAGATTAGGGAGAATTCCCAGATAATATACAAGTGTGTCCAGCGGAACAGAATAACCAGGGAACAGGTAGGTCTCATTCGTGACTTGCCAAATTGCATCCAAATGAAGTTTAGTGGTAGGAGACACAAGGTGGTGGTTTACTGCTTGTGTGACTGGAGGCCAGTGTCCAATGGTATACCACAGGGATCAGTGCTGTATCTCTTATTGTTTGTGATTCGGAGGTGCTGGTGTTGGACTGGGTAGACAATCCTGTAAATCTCATAACACCAGGTTAAATCCAACAGGTTTATTCAGCGACACTAGCTTTCGAAGTGCTGCTTCTTCATCAAAGCGCACAATCACCTGATGAAGAAGTAGTGCTTCAAAAGCGAGTGCCTCTGAATAAACCTGTTGGACTGTAACCTGATGTTGTGTGATGTTCAACTTGAATATTTGTGGTAATCATAAATGATGAAGCTGTGAATATGGATGAGAGGTGGGGAGTGTGAGAAGTAAGTTTGTGTTTGATACACAGATTGGCTATTGGCTGGCATTGAGGAGGAAGGCCTTAAGTTACGGGAAGATACAGATGGAATGGTCATCTGGGAAGATCAATGACAGATGGAATGTAACCCTGATAAATAGGAGGGAATACACTTTGGAAGAAGGAACCAGACAGGAGAGGACTCAATGAATGGTAGCACACGAGGAAGGTCAGAGGGTGCTTCTCCACACATCCCTGAATGTGAGTGGACAGGTTCATACACAATTTGGGAAAGTATAAGGGACTGTAAACATTGAGGCGCAGATTATAAGAGCTATGCGGAACTTTGGTGAGGCCAAGATGGAATACTGTGTATAGTTCCGGGGAACATATTACAGGAAGGATGTGACTGCATGGGAGGGTTTGCAGAGGGGATTCACCAGAATGTTCCCTGGGATGGAGCATATCAGCTATGGAGAGAGGCTGGATAAGCTTGAGTTGTTTAGTTTGGAGGAGAGGAGGCTGAGGGGGACGTGATTCTGAAGGATAGGATGACGAGGAGCAAGGACAGGGTGGATGGGCAGCAGTTGTTCCTTTTAGTCAAGGGGGCACACTTTTAAAGTGAAGTGTTTGCGGTTTAGTGAGGATTTGAGAATTGCTTTTCAGCCAGTGTGTATTGGGGTCTGAAGTACACTTCTTGAGAGGGGAGATATCATGGCAAAGTCAAAACTATTAAAAGATACGCGGTTGTGCACTTGAAATGCCTTAAGATTCACAGCTAGGCGTATTGTGTCAGAAAGTGGGCCTTATGTAGACCATGCTGTATTTCTGATCGTACAGAGTTTTTGCTTCTGTGATTGTATGACTGTAGAAGGTCAATCAGTGAGTACCTTAAAATTGGAATTGATAGGATTCTGAAGAATGTCTTAACAAAGTTTATAAGAGAGAACTTGTGATATTTTCTGAAAATATGTTAATGGCAAAATTAAGAGAAAGAAATGTGCAGCTTTCTTACAGTTTGATGTCAGATAATTGAGGACCGGGTAATGGTAGAACTATGGAACAAAAGTTTCAGTTATGCCTTCACAGAGGAAAACAAAATAAAAAAGAAAACTTCCTAGCAATACTAGGGATCTTTAGTCTGGTGAGAAAAATGGAATAGAATGAAATTAGCAACTAAACAGTTTAGAGAAAGTATCGGAATGAAATTAATGGACATAGACAAAGTCAACAGAGATTTATGAAATGGGAATCATATTTGTTAAAGTGGTTTTTAGCAACATTATGGAGAAGGTAGCAATGTAATACGAGGGGAATCTCAGAAAGATTTTTGATAAAGCCCCAAGCATATTGTGCGAATTCGAATCCTGAGTGACTTGGTCTAACGTATGGTCATGGTTTTAGAATGGGAGAGCTGGCAGGAAACAGTGCGCAGGAATAAAACAACATTTTTTTCAAATTGGAAGTCTAGGAGGATATAGCAAGGATCGTGTCTTGGGCCCCAGCTATTCCCAATACCCATCATATATTTGGTTGACGGGCTCAAATGCAATATTCCCAAGTCTGCTGACAGCACTAAACGATATCAGCATGTGAGTTGTGAGGAAGATGTAGAAAAGCTCCAAATTGACTGAGACAAGTGAAATTACTGGGAAAATATGTGGCAGATGAAGAGTAATGGCAGAGATGAGATGTTGTGTACTTTGATAGGAACAATTGATTTGGCAGCCTATAATTTGAAAAGGGAATGTTTGAAGCGAGTTGTTCTATAAAGGAACTTAAGCTGCATTTTCGTGTATTTCTGTGCAGCCCTCTGAGTACATGTGACAGTGAATCTGAAGCCAGAAGTCAATACTGGGAATGGCATTGGCACTCTGACCAGTGTACATAGACCCAGCAAGTGGGTAGCTGAAACATTGAAAAGAATCATGATCACCTTGTACACCAGTCACTAAAGCAATATTGTAGGAGCAGAAAGCAGGTAGACAGATAAATGATGTATTCACCTTCATTTCAGGGGAAGTGAGTGCAGGAGTAAGAGTATCTTACTGCAGTTGTACAGGGCCTTAGTGAGACCCCATCTCGAACATTGTACAGTCTTGTGTGCAGTTTTGGTCTCCTTACCCAGTAAAGGGCAAACCTGACATTGAGGGAGAGCAGGGAAGGATGACCAGACTGATCTCTGGGATGACAGGCTTGTTGTGGGAGCAGAGTTTTGGGCGACTGGACCTGTATTCCATGGGAATTAGGAAAATGAGTGGTGATCAGGGTGAAATATATAAAACTCTGACAGGGCGAGACAGATTGGAAGTTGGCTTGGACGCCTGAAACAAGGGGCCACAGCATTAAGTACAGAGAGGTCACTTTGCATTGAGATGAGAATATATGTCTTCACTCAGAGACTGGCGAACCAGGAGTACTATCTCCCAGCTCGGGCTGTGGAAACCTAGGCAATGAATATAAATAAGGATTTCTGGAAATTAAAAGGATAGCGAGAGAGCGGAGTATCTTGTGAAGATAGAAGATCAGCTATCAATCCAGGTTGTTCTCCAATAACTCAGTCGCTGTGTTCCTGTGCAACAGCATGTTGTGCAAAATCATGCAATATTAATAATGGGGTCTATGGGAAAAAGAGGGTAAGGGGCGAACCCCCAAAATATTAGTAAAGCCAAAAATTTAATTTAGGCTAACACACATACTAGCACAGTCCAAATAAATCTTTAAGTCCCATATTGTAATAAAACAGTGCTGTAAATGTAACACTTTCAAAATACAGGTCACTGACTACAGCAGTGTACCTTTCACCACACTCTTCACCAGAAAGCGCGTGAGGCTGACTGACCACGTGATGTCGATGGGGAGATTCCAGTTCTCCTCAAGAATCTCCCCACAGTTTGAAATAAAGTTCTTTCTAAATGGATACTACAATTCCCCGTTTCAGGCTCATTTTCAAGGCTTCCCGAGCGGATTACATTCCTGTTTTAGCTGAACACATTGTTGTACATTTTGCAGACAGAGGATCCTGAGGCTGGGCTTTGCTGTTCAGTTGGTTCCCGGCAAGGAATTGCGTCACAATGAACGGGAATTCACTTTATGGAAAAAGGTTCATGAATCACATTGCAGCCACATTGTATTTAATCAGCACGCGTTATCTGAGAACTGCCTGTATATTGAATAGAGGAGCAAAATTGATGGGCTGAAGGGACTACAGCAGTTCTCACTTTATATTTCACAATGTATAAACATATTAAGCGATATGAATATTGTATGGGTAAAACTGCATTAAGGAGAGGTTCGAACATTAACTTGCACAGAGAAAGCTCGATGTGTTGTGTGACGTGCTCATTTCCCGAAGTTCCTGTACAGTTTGTGGGAAAGCTCAGTAAGTGTTGTCACAAACCGTCAGACATTAGGAAGGAGGTCTCTGCAGGGTCAACAGGACAATGTTTCCCGTTCCCTTTTCCAACACCAAAGTTGGAGCCAGGTGTTCTCTCCGGGTATATCCTTTAAGAGCTCGGAGCAGTTGATACAATTGAGTGTCTTGCTTGGCCGTTTCAGGGACTACTGAAGAGTTTATCACATGGCTGTGTGTCTGGAGTCACTTTTAGGCCAGACCAGGAAAACACGGGAGATTCACTTCCTGAAAGTACATTGGGGAAGGAAATCGATGTTTACAATCAACATTGGACACAAGATCAATATTACTGACACCAGATTTTAGATCTTGATATGTTAATAATTGTTTTTATATTCCACCAGCTGCCCGAGCATGAGCCTGGTCTTTATTAGTAATCCAATGACAATTCCAAGACCGCATCATCTCCACATGGAGACCTATCTGAAACCACACTGAGCAGGTTATTTCTGTGCTACTTGACAGCTCTGTCAAATCGAAGTCCCACAAATTTGACTGTCGTGATGGGACTGATGGGGTGGTAATTGGTCAGATTGTATTTATTCCCCTCTTAGGAAACTGGACATAGCTGAGTAATTTTCCACGTTGCCAGGGAGATGTCAGAGTTGGAGCTGGAATGAAACAGCTTCCCCAGTGACACGGCTTATTGTACCGCACAAGTCTTCAGTCCCATTGCAGGAATGGGGTCAGGGCCCATTGCCTTTGTTGTATCTACTGTGTTCAGCGGTTTCTTCATGTCACGTGCAGCGGATCGAATTGGTTAAAGACTGCCATCTGTGATTCTGTGGGCATCATGATAGGGTAAGTTGGATCATCCACTCAACACATCTGGCTGAGGATAGTGCAGAAACCACATACTTGACTTTTACACTGATGTACAGGACTGTTCCATTATTTAGGATGGGGATATTTGTGGAGTCCTCTCCCCCAGTAAGTTGTTTAATGGTCCATCGATATTTATGCTTGGATTTGGCAGGATGACAGTGCTTCGATCTGATTTGTTACTCGTGGTATAATTTCTGCCTCTGTACCAGATGTTAGTTCTGCTGTTTTGAGAGAAACCAGCCAATTGCGGTAGCTTTAATGGGTTTTCATCATATAAAGGTACACATGGTACTGACCCTGGCATGTTCACCCACACTCGTCACTGAACTATAGATCGGCTTGAGGGTAATGGTGGACTGAGACATTATCCTGGGGGTAAGGTTACAGATTGTCATTGAATACAATTCTGCTTCTGCTGTTGCTGCTGTGACCTACAGCATCAGATGATAACCCAGTTTTAGCTGCAATATCTACAATTCAATTCTACTGACTGTCCCCCAGTTCACACCGAGACCCATTCACCCATCAGCCCTGTATTCAGTGACCTACTCTGGTTTCTGATGCGGCAACCCTTCCATTTTCATATTCTCATTCTGCTGAAATTCTTTCCTTGGTGTCACGCCTCCAATTTGTTACTTTAACTCAATCAATTTTAGGTACTAATCTAAATATTTTCCTTTCAGTAATGCCATCTTCTGTATTTGAAGTGAATGTGTTTCCTTCTGTTTTTCTCCCTGACCATAATTCAGAGCACTGCCGTGTCAGTGATGCCAGCCTTATGCAGTTCCAGAGTTAAGGAACTTGTCACCATGTGTTATCGTTCAGTTCCCAGTGTACGGCGCTCCATGTTGGACAGGATGTTTGAGCATCTTTGACAATATGTCGTTGGAAATTGTTCAAAAACAGAAATTGCTGAAGAAATTGCTGAAGATGTTGCAGCATTTTATGAAGTGAATGCAGATATAAACTTTCAGGTCCAGTGAACCTTCTAAAAAGCTCCCGGTTTCTCTATCAATTTTTGATATTTTTATTTCCAGTATCGATCGTTTTTTTGTAATTGAAAATATGTTCTGTGCCGCTATTCATTTCTGGAGAAACTCAGCAGGTCTGTCAGCATCTGCAGGGACAGAGAAACAGAATTAGTGTTTCAAGTCTAGTGTGACACTTCTTCAGAACTCAAAATGATTGGAAAATGTGCTTTAAATCCCGAGCCAGAGTTGGGGAATGGGTGACAGGGGAAAGAGGGTGTGGCAAAAGATAAAAGAAGATTCTGTGAAATGAGTTTAAATTAAGATGCGATGGGGAAAGGGGTTCTCTCTATTGAGTGCAAGATAAGGAAGACACAAGCACACAAGGTCATTGGGAGGCCAGGAGGGGGAATGTTGACTATGTTTTATTATATCGATCTGGCCATAGATACGTTTTCATTGTCGAGATCATCACCCCCGTTAGACAAATAAATTCAGGTGCGTGAATTGTTATTGGCACTAAATAAGCGTTTCATGCTGCCTCAGTATTGTAATAAGGAGAAAAACAAATAATAGCATGAAGTTTTGACTGAGTATTGTTTTACTGTCATGTTTAATATAGTTTCAATTTGCAGCGCTTATCTTTAAATGCTTTTTCTTGAAGTTAGTATCAGATGGAGTCTAGAAGGTTGTGGGCTGACATTATAGAAGTTTATGAAATCAAGAGAGGTACGCATCGGGTGAATAGCCAAGGGCTTTTCCACAGAAGGGCAGAGTTCAACCATAGAAGGCATAGGTTTAAGGTGAAAGGGGGAAGATTTAAAAGGGACGCAGTGGCAGTGTTTTTATACAGAGTGGTACGGGTATAGAATGAGCTTTCAGAGGAAGAGTGGTCGATGCCAGTACAGCTATAAGATTTAAAACTCATTTGGACAAACATACAAATGGGAAACATTCGTAGAGGCCTATGGGCCAAATTAAAGCAGATGGGGCTAGTTTAGATTGGAAAACCTGGCCAGCATGGACATTAAGAAAAGCTTCACGCAGTGAAATGTGGGTTTGTGAAAAGGAAATTATATTTTGCCCTGTAAGATCATGCAAAGATTTCTGGAGATGCCTGAAAATATAACAAGCGGACTTGATAAAGGGGATCTAGTAGAAAGAGGCTTTTCAGAGATTTTCCGCAGGGTATTACAAAATAAAAGATCTTACTCAAGCCAGAAGCTTGTAGGATGACAGATAATGTATTAACATACGATGATGACTGGTTAACACATAGAAATCGGAGAGTCAGGATTAATGGATCTTTATGATAAAGGTGTATCTGCTGGAGCACCACACATATCAGTCCGATGGCATCAGTTATTGCAATCTATACTGACAGCCTGAAGGAGGGAGCTGAGTGCAATATACATCCGAGTTAGCTGCAATATCTAAAGTTCAATTCTACTGACTGTCCCCCAGTTCACACCGAGACCCATTCACCCATCAGCCCTGTATTCAGTGACCTACTCTGGTTTCTGATGCGGCAACCCTTCCATTCAGCCCATTGACACTACTCCACCAGTAAGACACTGAGAACCAAAAGGCTGGCTGTTATTTAATGGAGAGGACTTCCAGAAAAGGAGGAGTACAAAGTGATTGGAGTCTTCCTGAGTATGAAACATAACGTCAGCATGCTGATGCAGCAAGTAACTAGGTTGGATCATTCACCGGCTTCCAGAGATGAAAGGGTTGAGTTATTCAGAATCTCTATAATGGTGAAGTGATTATTCATTGGGGTTTAAATGAATGAAGAGTGATACTATTGAAATATACAAGATACAAAGCGGGCTTGAGAAGGTAGATGTTGAGAAGTTGCTCCCATTCCTGGGCAGAATGCCGAACTCGAGGATACAGATACCGAATAAGGAACATCGATTTCAATCTGAGATGCAAAGTGATGCCTTCTCTCAGAAGGTAGTGAATATCTGGAATTCCCTAACCCAGAGAAATGTGGAGAGATACAGGAGTCAGCATGAAAGTGGAGTTGAGCCCTCGAGTAGATCAGCCACGTTATTGTTTTATGACAGGGCTAGCTTGAGGGGGCGAATGAACTACTTCTGTTCCTATTTATTAATTTCACATGTTACGCTATTGGAAACTAACAGGTTATTTTCCTGGAAGTCATGTTGCACAATGTTGCATTCAGGGACAACAGATGATTTGTTTCAGTTAACTGTAGGTGGGGTATAGGGGCTGTATACCCAGCATATCTAAGTCTGTAACATGACCCACATCTGGAGCAGAGGTTACAGAGTGGGGAAGCTAAAAGAAAGCTTGGGGGTGGCGGTGGGCTCCTGACCCAGCCTGGATTTTGCAAGTAGTTTTCCGAAACTACACCTCACCATCGGAGTGGCCTCGATGTGCCTTTGTGTAGCAGGTCCGAAGGGTTGAACGTAACATCAGAACATGGCGCTGAGGGACCTGAGTGGGCCATTCAGCCCATTGACACTACTCCACCAGTAAATAAGATTGTGGTTCATCTCATTGTGTTCCCAGCTGCACTTTGCTCCCGATGCACCATTATCCCTGATGCACCTGTTTGCGGAAAATCATTTTATATTATATCGAAGCCAGCCTCGATATAGTATAAAGATTCAGCCATCCCAAACTTCCGGGAAAGAGAATTTCCACTGGAATAAATTCCCACTTGGTGAATTTCCCCGAATTCCTGCTCTGACTGAGGTTGGAGGGTGTCACTGTTTCATTTTTATCCCACTCCTCCACTGCTCCCAACAAATTTAAAATTTAGCTTAAAAATGTGTTGTTGGAAAAGCGCAGCAGGTCAGGCAGCATCAAAGGAGCAGGAGAATGAACATTTCGAGCATATGCCCTGCTTCAGCAATGAGGAGAGTGTGCCAAGCAGGCTACGATAAAAGGTAGGGAGGAGGGACTTGTGGGGAGGGGCGTTGGGAATACGATAGGTGGAAGGAGGTTAAAGTGAAGGTGATAGGCCGGAGAGGGGTGGGGCGGAGAGATCGGGAAGATGATTGTAGCTCAAGAAGGCGGTGCTGAGTCTGAGGGACTGGGAAAACGTGGGGAGAGCGGAAATGAAGAAGCTGGAGAAACCTGCATTCATCCCTTGTGGTTGGAAGGTTCCTAGGCGGAAGATGAGGTGCCCTTCCTCCAGGCGTCGTGTTGCCACCGTCTTGTGATGGAGGACGCCAAGGACCTGCATGTCTTTGGCAGAGTGAAAGGGGTATTTAAAGTGTTCAGCCACACTGCGGTTGGGTTGGTTGGTGCAGGTGTCCCAGAAGTTTTCTCTGAAACGTTCTGCAAGTTGGCGGCCTGTCTCCCCAATTTAGAGGAGGCCATATTGGGTGCAGCGGATGCAGTAAATGATGTGTGTGGAGGTGCAGGTGAATTTCTGACGGATATGGAAGGATCCCTTGGGGCCTTGGAGGGAAGTGAGGGGGGAGGTGTGTGCGCATGTTTTGCATTTCTTGCACTTACACGGGAAGGTGCCGGGAGTGGTGGTTGGGTTGGTGGGGGGTGTGGATCTGACGAGGGAGTCGTGGAGGGAGTGGTCTTTCCAGAACACTGATGGGAGTGGGGAAGGAAATATATCCTTGGTGGTGGGGTCTGTTTGGGGGTGGCGGAAATGACGAAGGATGATACGTTGGACATGGAGGTTGGAGGGGTGGTAGGTGAGGACCAGTGGGGTTCTGTCCTTTTGGTGATTGGAGGGACGGGGTTCACGGGCGGAGGAGCGGGATGTGGAGGAGATGCAGTGGAGAGCATCGTCAACCACGTCTGAGGGGAAATTGCGGTCTTTGAAGAAGGAGGCCATCTGGGTTGTTCAGTATTGGAATTGGTCTCCCTGGGAGCAGATGCAGCGGAGGCAAAGGAATTAGGAACATGCGATGGCATTTTTACAGGGGGCAGGGTGGGAGGAGGTGTAATGTAGGTAGCTGTGGGTGTCATTCGGTTTATAGTAAACATTCGTGTTGAGTCGGTCGTCTGAGATAGAAATGGAGAGGTCTAGGAAGGGGAGAGAGGTGTCTGAGACTGTCCAGGTAAATTTGAGGTCGGGTGGAAGGTGTTAGCAAAGTTGATGAACTATTCTCCTAGTAAACTTTAAATGTAACCAGGTTGGTGATATGGCCGATCATAAAGTTCTCAGACTGCATCAGGTTCAGTGACAGGAACAAGTCAGGCAGATTTCTTTAGTCAGCCACAAATAACTAATAGAACTGACGGATGTGCATGGTGGATATCTGGTTAGCACTGCTCCCTCCCATCATCAAGGAGCTGCGTTCAATATAATCTCAGGCGACGCTATGTGTGGAGTTTGAGCATTCTCTCTGCAGATTTCTGTGTGGGTTTCCTCCCAATGCTCCAACAGTCCAAAGATCCGCAGCTTAGAGTGGATTGGCCATGCTAAATTGCCCTTCATGCCCAGGGATGTGTAGGTTAGGTAGGTTAGTCATGGGAAATGCAGGATTACTTGGATAGGGTAGGGGGGCAGGTCCGGTGGATGCTGTTTGGAGGGTCAGTGTGGAGTTGATGAATGGGATGCCCTGCTTCTACACTGTAGAGATTCTGTGAAAATGGCAAGAAATTTGGTCTATACCCAGTGGGTATCTATCTGATCCACTCTCATCTAGGTCTTGTACGTTTCAATAAGATCATCTCTCTTTCCAAGTGTGACCTGTTAAATCCTTCATAATATAAGGTACTCATTCCTGGAATGCGTGAAGTGAAACATCGCCGAACTGCTTCTAACGTAATTATATTCTTTCTCAGAGAAGGAGACAAAGAAAAAATAATCTCACACTCAGATCTTGAGTTTTACTTTTTTTCTCTCAGTGTTGTGGTTCTTTGTAACTCTTTTCCCCACAGAGCATTGGAGGCAGAGATATTGAATAATTTTGAGGAACAGACAGAAGGTTCATAAATAACAACGGTGTCGAGGATTATCAGGGATTGGCAGTAATATGCGGTATGGGGGTAAATGTAGACAGTGGTACCAAATGACACTGCTCCAGAACATCCAGGAATATAATTCAAAAAGAAATGGTAATATCGATAAAATGTTAAGGGGGAAGCCCAGATGGTGGCGATCTGGAAGGTCTGTTTTAATGGGGTCTGCATCAGAGCACAGGCAAAGTGGTTCTCTAACCCACCCCATCCCAGCCAGTTACTTAACATTCAACACTAAAAAGAGCAATAGAATCTTTACTAATCCCGTTTCGTCAAGTGGAAATGACAAAACATGGGAAAGGATAGATCAAGTCACAACATGCAGTGCGCCCGTCTGAAGCATCGAGCATGCCTGAGGCTGTCGCTGCAACTCACTCTGCTCGTTCCATGGACCCAGTTACTCACCAGGCCTTGGTCACTGAGTTCACCAAGTTATGTGAAATGATTGAAGGCATGACTGAACAGAAGTTCAGATCTTTGAAGGTTGCCACTCAGGTGGATAGAGTTTGTAAGAAGGCCTATGGAGTATTATCGTTCATTAGCAGAGGGATTGAATTCAAGAGTCCTGAGGTGATGTTGCAGCTGTACAGGACTTTGGTTAGGCCACATTTGGAGTACTGTGTGCAGTTCTGGTCGCCTCACTTTAGGAAAGATGTGGAAGCTTTGGAGAGGGTGCAGAGAAGATTTACCAGGATGTTGCCTGGAATGGAGAGTAGGTCGTACGAGGATAGGTTGAGAGTTCTCGGCCTTTTCTCGTTGGAACGGCGAAGGATGAGGGGTGACTTGATAGAGGTTTATAAGATGATCAGAGGAATAGATAGAGTAGACAGTCAGAAACTGTTTCCCCGGGTACAATAGAGTGTTACAAGGGGACATAAATTTAAGGTGAAGGGTGGAAGGTATAGGGGAGATGTCAGGGGTGGGTTCTTCACCCAGAGAATGGTGGGGGCATGGAATGCGCTGCCCGTGGGAGTGGTAGAGTCAGATTCATTGGCGACCTTTAAGCGGCATTTGGATAGGTACATGGATGGGTGCTTAATCTAGGATAGAAGTTCGGCACAACATCGTGGGCCGAAGGGCCTGTTCTGTGCTGTATTGTTCTATGTTCTATGTTCTATGTTCTAAGTTCAGCTGTGGCTAGAACCGCTCTCAGACGTGCTCCAAAAACATGAGCAGCAACGAGACAGCCTTGGAAACAGAACATACAATGTCAAGTGCCGAACTGCATTGACAGAGACTGCGATCAATTCCTCTCGGGAGAGGATCCTCCCCCTTGAAATACAGGTCCATACCTTAACTGAACAAGATGACCACCTCGAGAACAGGGAGAGGACGAAGAATGTTCGCATCGTCGATCTGCTGGGCCAGACGGCAGGTGGTCAGCTTTGATCTGGCTGCTGTGATTCCTTCACTTCGAAGCTGAAGTTCATTGGGTTACGGCACGGTGGTAAGACTCAGACCAACGCCTTTGCCCTATCCTTGTGCGGCTACATAGTTACAGGGATAAACAAAGACTGATGGAAGCTCAGTGTGGTTTCTGATGGCTTTAATTCACGAGAGCTCCAGGATTATGTTCTTTTATGACTTTTCAGCATCGGTGATTCAGGAAAGAAAATCTTTTGATGATATCAAGAGAAGATTAAGGGAACTCGGGATTCAGTATTCCGTAAGGTTCCCAGTGGTGCTCGGTATTGCTTTGAATGGGTCAATGAACTCGTCTGATTCTCCAGAGAAAGGGAAAACTTTGTGGATATTTTAAAGAAAGCTGGATGTTTAGATAATCATGTTTCTCCCTTAAAAAAATTTTGTTGGATTTTTCTGGTATTAACCAGTGTTAAATTATAGTCGGGGATGGGTAGAGTGCACACTTTTAACTTCTTCATTAGGATTACTACTTGTTTTCTCTTCCTTTGCTTGTGTCGGAAGTGTGGCTCAAGCTGGAGGGAGTTACAAAAGTAGTTGTGATGACAAACTGCTGACCTAAGGACAGTTGAAGCCTGGTTTTTGTTATTAATTGCCCTGAATGCCTTATTGGTAGGGGGGAGAAGATAAAGTTTTGGGATATGTAAGTGCCCCCAATGGGCGGGGTAAATTTCCATATAAAGTGTCATTGGCACTTGGGATTTTGTTTTGTTCATTGTTTTTTTTATGTGTTTAGCTTTGGAAAGTTTTGCAAGCTTGTTAGTTGTAGTAGTAATAGTTTGTATCGTTTTTAGGGTCGCTGAGTGTTTTATCATTAATGCTCAGCGATGTGTAATTCGATGTGAAACTCTCTCGAATTAAAATGTTGCTGCAATGTGTTATGGATTATTATGTGGTTAAATGGTGTACCTGAAACATTAAGGGCAGTGATCTGCCAGTCAAGAGGAAAAATGTAATTTCTCGTCTTAAAATCAAAGAGGGTGGATGTTGCCTATTGCAGGAGATGCACTGTGATGACAAGGAACATTTGATGTTCCAGCAGGGCGGCTTTGATCGGGTTTATTTCGCGTCTTTTAATACTACGAGTAGGGGAAAAGTCAGAATGGATAGTAAGAATCTTCCATTTAAATCACTAGATTGTATTAAACGCTCATGGAAGGATCATAATCCTCAAAGCCTTGAACTATGGGAATTAATACAGTGTTTTGAATTGCCACCCAGTGCACCCGCTTAAAATCCTGGTAGATGCATTTCCCAAATTAAGTTATCTTGCATCGTGGCACGTTATTGTAGAGGATATTTCAACGGTGGACAGAATGTCCAAAGGTCCCCAATACCCTCGTTATAATGTACGTAATTAGTGGATTTGTGTGCAGAATCAGAGCTGGTGGAGGTCTGGAGGCAGTTCTACTTCACAAGTAGAGATTTTATTTTCTTCTTGAACCCGCATAAGTGGCACACGAGGGTTGATCTCTTCCCCATCCCTGAAACAGTCTTAGGTTCGCTGGCATCCTGCACAATTGGGAATATTACCCCAACAAACTTGCTCCAGAAATGGGATAGAAGTCACATAAGATTATGTTGTTTGTAGATGAAGGTCTTATATTTTTGTCAAATCCCGCAATTTCGGCAGCTCACGTGATGCAATGCATGAATTTGCTCTTCACCTTTTTGGGCTTTAAGATTAATTTTACAAAGTTGGAGGCCATGCCTATGGGAGGCCTCAGGGAAATACCAGATTTTGAGGGTAAATCCTGTTTTCCTTTTAAATGGACGGGGGTGGGTGGGGGGAGGGAGGCTTCTCTATTTCAGTATATTCATTACATCCGTTTTTGATCATTTATTTAACAGGAACTATGTCTATTTGTTTGAAAAATTAAACAAGACCTTTAAAGAAGGGAGGCACCTCCAATATCCTGGCTCGGTTGGATAGCTGTACTTAAAATGAATGTTCTTCCTCATTTACTGTAACCCGTGTGAGAGCTTCCTTTGATGTTTCCCAGACAGACATTTGGGAACCATAAGCGACTCTCTATCAAGCTAACCAAATTTTAACTACCCCACATTGTGGGGAGTAGATCTCCCAGATTAAAAGCTATGAATTCAGGTCTTTTTTATCCTATGTTAGTGCCTGGGCCGCTGAGGACTCGGCGTCAATAGGATTAGATATTGAACCCTCTCAGACAAAGTGAACCCTTATTGGTCTGCTGGATATAGACAAAATGAGAATATTTATGGAATATTGTAATAACCCAATAATTATCAATACTGTTAAAGCATGAATGACAATGCGTCAGATTGAGGGCAATACAGTCAAAACCATGTTTCTTACGCCTATAATTGGTATGCCGGGTTGTCATACTGGGATAATGGATTCCAGGTTTAAACTGTGGGCAACAAGGGGTGTGTCTTACTTGAGTGATTTAGAATTAGTAGAATCCTTACAGTGTGGATAAAAGCCCTTGGGCCCAGCAAGTCCACTTTGACCCTTTGAAGAGTAGCCCACCCAGACCCATTCCCGTACCATCCTATATTTCCCCTGACTAATGACCCAACCTACTCATCACTGAACACTATGGGTGATTTATCAATAATCAATTCATCTAATCAACACATCTTTGGACTGTGGGAGGAAACCCACACAGACAGGCCTAGAATATGTTAACTCCACACAGCCAGGCACCCAATGCTGGAACCAAATTCGGAACCCTGGTGCTGTGAGGCAGCAATGCTCACTACTGAGGCACCTCGTGCTTTTTTGAGGGAGAAACAATGATGTCATTTGATCAAATAACTCGTACGTATGGACTGGCTAGTAGAGACCTCTTCTCTTTCTTTTCCAGATCAGAGATTTGATTTAAAAAAACACACTTTTACCAGACTCTTACAGATCCAATAGAGAGAAGAGGGTGCTTATTGCTTAGAATACACTCTCCCTCAGTACCCTTCATCATTAGTTGGAGACTGTCACCTCAGACGAGACTGTGCAGCTTTGTGATGCCTGCGAGAGAGAGTTGGGGATTCAGGACACTTCGGAGCCATAGGAGGATATTTGTGAAAATGCTCGAAGAATTTCATCTGTAATAGGACCCTTTCCATGCAATTGGAAATTTTTCATATGGGCTATCTGACCCTAGATTATCTCCCAAAATTCAAAATGGGATTAACTTCAGCATGTCCGAAATGCAGAATGACTACAGGCACTCTTACTCATTGCATGTGGTCCTGCTGCAGGCTTCATATATATTGGAGCACTGTATCAGGTGTGATAGAGTGAGTCGAGGGGACTGAATTGGAGATGGACCTGGTTTCTCTTTTCCTGGGCCTGCCCAGGGTACTTTACACAGATGCACAAGTGAAAAAATATCGTTAGTTTCTGTGCTAGGAAAAGCATTCTGTTGTGTTGGATGTCTGAATCACACCCCCCCAAACCCCCAACCTCCTCCCCCACCCCCCGCCCGGGTCTGTTGGGTCGTCGTAAGCTCTTCATGGAGAATATGCATTAGGCCTTTCTCACCAGCATGGTGCACCAAAAACAGAGATTTATATAAGACCATGGCAGACCTTTTTGAATTACCGTGATACAGGCTTATCTGCCACTCTCAGAAGGGCTTTATACAGCCCGGAAGATATTATCTAATGAATCTTATATCCAAAGAGGAAGAATAATGAACATAAAAAGGGATATCAGCTAATGCTCTTGAAGAACGAGAGCTATCATTATGTTACACTGAGCAGTATTATTTATCCATTATTTACTGTTATTGTTTGTTTTTCTTCTGTCCGTTTAGTGTTTTTAACTTGTTTTGTATGTACATGCACATGGGTGGAATTTAGATCAGTTACTTGAGTTGTGTTGTTATTGGTTTATTATAATATTAAAATTCTCTTTTTCAATAAAGATATTTTTAAAAGTATTAAAATGCTAACATTGATAGAATACAGTCCCAAAGAACTCTCATTACACAGTCCACTCATGGTGGTTTATCTTGAGGATCACCACATCTCGGGTGATGGGGTGAGGTTGAGAGAGCGTCCCCTTCTTGGTAACCTCTGTCAGTGTGAGGAACTGAATGTGCGCTGTTGGCCTCCCTCTACATCATAAATGTGCCGTCCAGCCAACTGAGTGGGAGACTGTGCAACTGTTACACACAAATACAGTCACAAAGGGCAAGAGAAACACTCATAACAAGGAAAGTGGTACAGTTCAGATAACGGATATAACATTTATGGAGTATTGTCATAACCCAATAACTTTCAATACTGTTAAAGCATGAATGACAATTCGTCACATTGAGGGCAATACAGTCAAAACCATGTTTCTTACCCGTATAATTAGCATACCGGGTTGTCATCCTGGGATAATGGATTCCAGGTCTAAACTGTGGGCAGCAAGGGGTGTGTCTTACTTGAGTGATTTATAATTAGTAGAATCCTTACAGTGTGGATAAAAGCTCTTGGGCCCAGCAAGGGTAAAAACATTCTCTGCTCGAAATTGTATTTTATAACAAGACGTGTTTAGAAGTTGTTTTTGGTTTAATATCATTATGGTGAGTCAACTGAAATAACCAGAATTACACAGTGTGATTGGATATCTATAACCATAAAATGAAAGAATATTTTTGTTTGGTCTGTGTAAAGCATGCTGACTGTTGCATGAAAGTATATAGTTGATGGAATATACTGTTAGGAGAGTGCGTTCAATCGGAAATGCCCTCAAACAGGCGCTTGAAGAAAATTGGGGGAAAAGTGCCTGAATGCCGTCTGGACAGTGACAGGAACGCAGAGGGTTGAATGACTGAAAGCTCCTGTACCTGAGAAAAGCACCAGATCAGCTGGGAACTTATTAAATGCTAGAGCACATTTGAAGGGCTGAATGGCCTCAACATGGTTTGAAATATGTGTGAATTAGAAAACGTGCATCTCTACTCCTTCCTCTTTTGTGGTTACACACTGGGGCACTGCTAATTTTCCTGAAACTGGGCATTATTTGGAACACTATCTGGAACATTCCATATTCGGTGTTCTCCAGACTATTCTCTAACTGTGTGAGGGGTATTGCAAAGGCGTGAGAGAGAGAGCGCGAAGCTGTTGCATGCGGCAGTGAGAGTGGTGGAGCATGAGCCTTGGTCATGCTATAACAGATATACAGTGATTGTGATGGAGTAGAGAGACCAATTACCCTGACAGAGCGGAGAAGGTTATTGATGCTTGTCCTGTTTTGCTGGACATTTCTTCAGGCCGCAGATGCTGCACCGAATTCGGTGGTGAGCACAGACCATGCTCGGTGGGTCTGGTGGTATGGCCCCCTCTGGGAAGGCAATGGCCCCGCTCTGCACTAGCCCATCCACTATGCACACCATGCACCGTCAACAAACTATCTGCCATGATCGGGGTAAACGGTACAGGGCAGCTCCAAACTGTGAAAGCTCAGCCGTGTGCCCCTTGGCCTGTTAAATATGGCACCAGTGACAGGGAACACGGAATATCTAGGGAAATCCTGGCGACTGTGAGTACCTCCAATCGTGATGGGTGGGAGAATCGGGCTGGCATTCAATGAGAGGTGGGGTGGGTGGTATTTAATGAGGTGAGTTCGATAGGACAGCACCAGGAAACTCGCTGAGCTTCGTACAGACAATCCCTCTGTCACACTCAATGAAAATGACACTGAGACAAATTACTGTTTTATACAGTTCAATGAGCTGAACACTATGCTGTCCTCACTCCCAGTTACAAAGTTGCAGAACAAATTCTCATTCAAAACTCCCCATCGCCTGAACTCACAACATTATTCCATTCACTCATAATTCTTCATAATACTGACCGGTGTTGCATGATGCTATCGAAATGTCTTCATATCAGCATTCTAAAACCTGTGAACATATCTTTCCATGGCATTTTTTCTCAGTCTGTCCCTCTCTGTCTCTATCCTGAAACACACATATTTACAGTCATACGTTTCTACTGCATGGAAACAGGCCCTTCGGCCCAGCTGGTAGATGCCGACCAAAATGTGCATCCACACTCACCCCAATTTCCTGCCCTTGCTCCTTTCCTATCCATGTATTTATCCAAATACCTTTTTAATGTTGTTATTGTACCTACCTCAACCACTTCCACAGGCAGCTCAGTCCAAAGGCAAAACACAGTCTGTGTAAAAATGTTGACCCTCAGGTTCCTTTTTATTTTTGTCCTCTCCAAACATTAACAGATGTCCTCTAGTCCTTGGCTTCCCAACCTTGCAAAAAAAATTGAAATAGTCACCCTATGCATGGTTCTCATGATTTGATAGGCGGTACACTTCTATATAATCCCCCTCAGTTTTCTACGCTGTAAAGAAATATGTTCTAACCTGTCCAACTTCTCCCCAAAAGGCAGACCCTTTAGCTCAGGAAACATCTTTGTAAATTTCTTGTACATTCTTTCTCGTTCAATAATATCCTTTCTAGGGCAAGGCGAACAAACCTGAACACAATACTCCAACTGCAGCCTTACCAACATCCTGTACAACGGAAACAGAACGTCCCAACTTCTCTACTCAATGTCCTGATGTAGGCCAGTGTGCCAACAGCCTTCTTCACTGTCCTGTATATCTGCGACTCAAATTCAGAAAACCATACACCTGATATCCAACATCCTTTTGTTCCACTACACTCGTTAAGGCCCTCTCATTCACCATTAAACTCCCACCTGAATTTGACTTTCCAAAATGAAAGATGTTGCATTTATCTGTATTAAACTCCACTTGCTATTTCTCAGCCCACTTCCCCAGCTGATCAAGGTAGTGCTGCAATTTCTGATAATGTTCCTCACTGTAAACAATACCTCCTATTTTAGTGCCATCTGCAAACTTACTAACCTGCATTGTGCACTCTCGTCTATATCATTGATCTAGATAACACACAGCAATGGAGACAGTACAGACCCCTGAGGCACTCCACTAGTTACAGGCCTCCAGTCCGACAAGCATACCTCCACCATAGCCATTTGCTTTATAATGTCAAACCAATTGCATCGCCAAATTGCCAGCTTACCTTAGAGTCTGTGCGATCTAACCTTCTAAAGCGGCCTTTGATGTGGAATCTTACGAAAGGCCTTACTGAAATCCATATAGATTATGTTGACCGCCCTGCCCTCGACAACTTTCCTGGTCACTTCCTTAAAAAACCCTAATAAAATTTGTAAGGCATGATCTGCCACGCACAAAGCTATGCTGACTGCTCCAAGTCAAACACTGTCTTTCCAAATGCATTCATATCTTGTATCTCAGAACCTTCTCAAGTAGTTTACCGCAAACAGATGTGAAGCTTACTGGTCTGTATTTCCCAGGCATTTATTTGCAGCCCTTCTTGAAGAAGAGCACGATATATTTGTTACTGCCTAGTCTTCCAGGACCTTGGCCCCTGTCTTCTCTCACCTCTTGCAGTGCTCTTGGATATATCTGGTCAGGACCAAGAGATTTATCTGACTTTGTGCATTCTAATATGTCCAGCAGCACCTCTACTGTGATTTCGACACTTAACCTCCCAAAGGTCACAAGTCTTCATGTCTTTCTTCATGGTAAACACAGAGGGGAAATTGAGGACCTCAACCATCTCTTGTAGTTTTACACATGCGTGCCTATTTTGGTTTTTAAGGCATCCTATTCTCTCTCTAGTTGTTCTTTTTCTTTACTATAGTGAACTTGGGTTCACCCTAATCGTCTCAGCCAAGGTTATTTCATTATCCCTTTTCGCCTTCCTGATTTCCTTCTTCAGTAAACTCCTGTATTCCATGTGTACCTCCAGAGATTCCCTTGATCCCAGCTGCCTGTACCTGAACCACGCCTCCTTTTTGTTGGTCAGAGCCTCAATATCTCTTGTCATCCAGGGTTTTCTCTTCCACCCTCACTTTCCCTTCACCCTCACAGGAATATATAAACCTTGAACTCGAGCTATCTCACTTTTACAACCCTCCCTCGTGCCCAATATCCTTTTACCTGAAAACCAACTACTCCAATTAACCCCTGCAATCCTCTGTCTAATTCCAACAAAATACGCCTTGCCCCAATTTCGAACTTGAATCTGTGGACCAATTTTGTCCCTCCCATAACTATTTTAAAATTAATACAACGCCAGTCACTTTTCCCAAAAATCTCCCCCACTTTACCACCGTCACCTATTCATCCCTATTTCCCAACAGTAGGTCGAGTGTGTCCATTCCCGTGTAGGACCCTTTATATACTGCTTGGGGAAACTTTCTTGAACAAACTTAAGAAACTACGTTCCATCGAAGTTCTTAACCATCTGGATGTCCCAGTCTATGTTAGGAAAATTTAAATCACCTATTATAACAATCCTAATGCTCCTGCTACTCTCACCAGCTTCCCTGAATATTTGTTCCTCTAATTACCATTGATGATTTGGAGGCTTATAGTGCAACCACTATAACATCACTAACCCCCTCTTACTTCCTTGTACCATTCACAGAACCTCATCGGATAATATCTCAGTTATTTCATCTTTAAATACTTGTGGGATACTCGCCTTAATCAGAACTATTGGTGTTTCAACTGTTTCCATTTACATCTCTCCCTTGCAATGATTTTCACATCTGCATCAAAACTTGTCAAGGTACAGTGGAGATATGGTGCTGTAACTGTTTGGGAGCTGCACATCCTGTCACTTCCAGCAAATTTCCCCACACTGATCGAACACAGTGTTTCCGAAAACTGGAACAACCCGTGTTTATATATGAATAAACCAGTGAGGTCTGCACATCTCCCCACGCTGGACATTTATCCCAGGAATATAGATCAAGTATTGGTGTGGGCTGCACAAAGTTCCATTCTGGATATTGTTGGGTTGCATTCAGCAGTACGCTAGCCATATCTACACAGTACTCCATCCCGAATGTATTATGGATGGGCTGTTTATGTGAGTTTGATTGCGAATGTGAGAGAACTAAACATCTGGCTATACCTTTATTTTGTGTTTTCATTCTTGTGATTGGATCCTTCAAATCCTGACTCATCCTTAGACCCGACCCTCTGGATGAGTGATGGTGACTGTTGTTAAAGCATCTGTGTCGGCAACATGACCAACAAATGGAGCAGAGGCTGCAGAGAGGACAGTCTCCGTAAAATGGAATGAGGAAATCACAATCAGATCAGCCGTGGTCTTAGTGAATGGTGGGGCAGGATTGAATGGACCACTAATCCAACTTGTTCATGTATTTATGTTTGTTCCAAGCAAACTCCTCTTCTCTCGCAATGTCCCAAACTGGTGGGAAGTGAGTCAGCTCATCCTGTTCCTGTGTAACAGTATCCTGGGGCCTCACTAGCCTACAGATTTCCCTGTGGCCCAGTTTCGAGCAGTTGAGTGACGACCTCCTGTTCCTTTCCCTGTTCCCGTGTCCCACTCTCGAGCAGTTGAGTGACTCCCTCCTGTTCCCAGGTCCCAGTATCAAGCAGTTGAGTGACTCCCTCCTGTTCCTGTGTCCCAGTTTCGAGCAGTTGAGTGACTCCCTTCTGTTCCTGTGTCCCAGTCTCGAGCAGTTGAGTGACTCCCTCCTGTCCCTGTGTCCCAGTCTCGAGTAGTTGAATGACACCCTTCTGTTCCTGTGTCCCAGTCTCAAGCAATTGAATGACAGCCTCCTGTTCCTGTGTTCCAGCCTCAAGCAGTTGAATGACTCCCTCCTGTTCCTGTGTCCCAGTCTCAAGCAGTTGAATGACACCCTCCTGTTCCTGTATCCCAGTCTCAAGCAGTTGAATGACTCCCTCCTGTTCCCATGTCCCAGTCCCAAGCAGTTGAATGACACCCCCCTGTTCCTGTGTCCCAGTCTCTAGCAGTTGAGGGACTCCCTCCTGTTCCTGTGACCCAGTCTCAAGCAGTTGATTGACTCCCTCCTGTTACTCTGTCCCAGTCTTAACCACTTGAGTGACTCCCTCCTGTTCCTATGTCCCAGCCTCGAGCGGTTGAATGACTTCCTCCTGTTCCTGTGTCCCAGTCTCAAGCAGTTGAATGACTCCCTCCTGTTCCTGTGACCCAGTCTCAAGCAGTTAAATGACTCCCTCCTGTTCCTGTGTCCAAGTCTCAAGCAGTTGAATGACTCCCTCCTGTTCCTGTGTCCCAGTCTCAAGCAGTTGAGTGACTCCCTCCTGTCCCTGTGCCCCAGTCTCAAGCAGTTGAATGACACCCTTCTGTTCCTGTGTCCCAGTCTCAAGCAGTTGAGTGACTCCCTCCTGTTCCTGTGTCCCAGTCTCAAGCAGATGAGTGACTCCCTCCTGTTCCTGTGTTCCAGCCTCGAGCAGTTGAATGACACCCTCCTGTTCCTCTGTCCCAGTCTCGAGCAGTTGAGTGACTCACTCCTGTTCCCATGTCCCAGTCTCGAGCAGTTGAGTGACTCCCTCCTGTTCCTGTGTCCCAGTCTCAAGAAGTTGAGTGACTCCCTCCTGTTCCTGTGTCCCAGTCTCGAGCAGTTGAGTGACTCCCTCCTGTTCCTGTGTCCCAGTCTCGAGCAGTTGAATGACACCCTTCTGTTCCTGTGTCCCACTCTCAAGCAGTTGAGTGACTCCCTCCTGTTCCTGTGTCCCAGTCTCAAGCAGTTGAATGACACCCTCCTGTTCCTGTGTCCCAGTCTCGAGCAGTTGAGTGACTCCCTCCTGTTCCCATGTCCCAGTCTCAAGCAGTTGAGTGACTCCCTCCTGTTCCTGTGTCCCAGTCTCAAGCAGTTGAGTGCCTCCCTCCTGTTCCTGTATCCCAGTCTCAAGAAGTTGAGTGACTCCCTCCTGTTCCTGTGTCCCAGTCTCGAGCAGTTGAGTGACTCCCTCCTGTTCCTGTGTCCCAGTCTCGAGCAGTTGAATGACACCCTTCTGTTCCTGTGTCCCACTCTCAAGCAGTTGAGTAACTCCCTCCTGTTCCTGTGTCCCAGTCTCAAGCAGTTGAATGACACCCTCCTGTTCCTGTGTCCCAGTCTCAAGCAGTTGAGTGACTCCCTCCTGTTCCCATGTCCCAGTCTCAAGCAGTTGAGTGACTCCCTCGTGTTCCTGTGTCCCAGTCTCAAGCAGTTGAGTGCCTCCCTCCTGTTCCTGTATCCCAGTCTCAAGCAGTTGAATGAATCCCTCCTGTTCTCATTTCCCAGTCCCAAGCAGTTGAATGACACCCTCCTGTTCCTGTGTCCCAGTCTCGAGCAGTTGAGGGACTCCCTCCTGTTCCTCTGTCCCAGTCACAAGCAGTTGAATGACTCCCTCCTGTTCCTGTGTCCCAGTCTCGAGCAGTTGAATGACTCCCTCCTGTTCCTGTGTCCCAGTCTCAAGCAGTTGAATGACACCCTTCTGTTTCTGTGTCCCAGTCTCAAGCAGTTGAGTGACTCCCTCCTGTTCCTGTGTCCCAGTCTCGAGCAGTTGAATGACTTCCTCCTGTCCCTGTGTCCCAGTCTCGAGCAGTTGAATGACACCCTCCTGTTCCTGTGTCCCAGTCCCAAGCAGTTGAATGACTCCCTCCTGTTCCTGTGTCCCAGTCTCGAGCAGTTGAATGACTCCCTCCTGTTTCTGTGTCCCAGTCTCAAGCAGGTGAGTGACTCCCTCCTGTTCCTGTGTCCCAGTCTCGAGCAGTTGAGTGACTCCCTCCTTTTCCTGTGTCCCAGTCTCAAGCAGTTGAATGACACCCTCCTGTTCCTGTGTCCCAGTCTCAAGCAGTTGAGTGACTCCCTCCTGTTCCCATGTCCCAGTCTCAAGCAGTTGAGTGACTCCCTCGTGTTCCTGTGTCCCAGTCTCAAGCAGTTGAATGACACCCTTCTGTTCCTGTGTCCCACTCTCAAGCAGTTGAGTAACTCCCTCCTGTTCCTGTGTCCCAGTCTCAAGCAGTTGAATGACACCCTCCTGTTCCTGTGTCCCAGTCTCGAGCAGTTGAGTGACTCCCTCCTGTTCCTGTGTCCCAGGCTCGAGCAGTTGAATGGCACCCTTCTGTTCCTGTGTCCCAGTCTCAAGCAGTTGAGTGACTCCCTCCTGTTCCTGTGTCCCAGTCTTAAGCAGTTGAATGACCGCCTCCTGTTCCTGTGTCCCAGTCTCAAGCAGTTGAATGACTCCCTCCTGTTCCCATGTCCCAGTCTCAAGCAGTTAAATGATACCCTCCTGTTCCTGTGTCCCAGTCTCAAGCAGTTGAATGACACACTCCTGTTCCTGTGTCCCAGTCTCGAGCAGTTGAGTGACTCCCTCCCGCTCCCATGTCCCAGTCTCAAGCAGTTGAATGACTCCCTCCTGTTCCTATGTCCCAGCCTCGAGCAGTTGAATGACACCCTTCTGTTCCTGTGTTCCCGTCTCGAGCATTTGAGTGACTCCCTCCTGTTCCCGTGTCCCAGCCTCGAGCAGTTGAATGACTCCCAGCTGTTCCTGTGTCCCAGTCTCAAGCAGTTGAATGAATGCTTCCTGATCCCAAGTCTGTGAAAATGGATGTCCTCCTCCTGTTCCTGTGTAACAGGCTCCAATAGCTCTGTGCTCACCTCCTGCCCCTGTGGAATGGAACTGAGGGACTGAATAGCCTCTTCACATTCCTTTCAGCTTCTGTTGACTAAAAGCAATTCTCCTGATTCTGTAAATCACCATCAAAATCTGAATGATGTATTTTTGTATTTTGCTCTCAGTAATTGAGCAAACAATCTGACTGACAGAATTCAGAAGCTGAGTAGCCTCCTCCTGTTCCTGTGTTATACACTCTAAAGGCAATAGAGTCTCAGAGATGTACAGTACAGAAAACGATCCTTCAGTCCGGTCGTCTATGCCAACCAAATATCCTAAATAAATCTCGTCCCCCTTGCCAGCACTTGGCCCATCTCCCTCTAAATACTTCCCATGCATGTATCCATCCAAATGCCTTTTAAATGGTGTAACAGTACCTGCCTCCACCACCTCTTTTGTCTGTTCAATCCATACACACAGCAGTCTCTGTTTGAAAATGTTGTCCCTCATGTCCCTTTTTAAAATATTTCTCCTCTCACCTTAAACCTTTGTCTTCTAATTTTGGACTCGCCTATCCTGGGAAAAGACGTTGACTGTTTACCTTATCTATTCCCCTCATGATTTTATAAACCCCTTTAAGATCACCCCTCAGCCTCAACACTTGAAAATAGCCCCAGCCTATTCAAACTCTCCCTGTAGCTGTAACCCTCCAACACCTGCAACATTATTTTAAATCTCTTCTGTACCCTTTCAAGTTTGACAACATCTTTCCGACAGCAGGGAAACTGGAATTAAAGGCAATATTACAAAAGTGGCCAAACCAATGTCCTGTACAGATGCAACGCCTCGTGAAAATGATTCGACACAAAGCACGGACCAATAAAGGGAAGATCACCAAGTGCCTTCTTCACTGCGCTGTCTACCTGTGACAGCACTTTCAAGGAACGGAGAACCTGCACCACAAGGTGACACAGTAGCTCAGTGACTAGCATTGCTGCTTCAGAGCGCAGCGATCTGGGTTTAACTCCATCCTTGAATGACGGTCTGTGTGGAGTTTGCACATTCTCGCCGTGTCTGTATGAGTCTCCTCCGGATGTTATGTTTTCCTCCGACAGTATAAAGATATATAGATAAGGGTAGATCGGCCATGCTAAATTGAGGAAAGTACCCAGGGATGTGCAGGCGAGGTGGATTAGTTATGGAAAATGCAGGCTCAGAGGGAAAGGGTAGGGGTTTGTCTAGTGGGATACTGTTTAGAGGGTCGGTGTGGCCTCGATGCGCCGAAAAGCCTGTTTCCTCACTGTAGGGATTCGATAACTTCTATGGAATTCTCCTTGATTGGCAGCTTTCGACAGGACCCTACCTACATGTCTTGCCTTGATATGTCTTGCCAAAATGCTACACCTCACATTTAACTGAAATAAACTCTATCTGCCACTCCTCGGTTCACCTAAACAAAGTCCCTTTATAGTCTGAGAGATCATTCTTCACTGTCGACGACACCACCAAATCTGGTATTATCTACAAACTTACTGACCATACTTCATATACTCAAATGTAAATGATTTGTATCAGTGACAAAAGGCAGTGGACCCACTATTGATCTTTGCGGCACGCCACTGGTCACAGGTCTCCAAGTTTAATGAACAAATGTCACTGTCACGCCCTGTCTCCAATATTCAAGAAAAGTTTGGACCTAAATGGCGAGTTCTCCCTGGATCCCAGCCAGTCTAACCTTGCTAACCAGTCTACCATGTAGACCATTTTGGTTTTCTTACTGAATTTCATAAAGACAACATCCACTGTCCTGCCTTCATCAATCATCTTCATCACATCCTCAAAAAATTCCACCGAGTCAGTGAGACGTGATCTCCAATGTACAAAGCCCTCTTCAGTCCTTGTCTTTCCAAATACATATCGATCTTTTTCCTCGAAATCCCCTCCAACAATTTAGTCACCATTGACGCCATGTTCACCAATCTAGAGTTACCTGTTTTTTCTTTACTTTCTTAAATAATTTCACTATGTTAGCAACCCTCCAGTCTTTTGACACCTCACCTGTGAAAATCAATGTTACAAATATATCAGCAAAATGCATAATCAATCTATTTCCTAGCTTCCCGCAAACATCTGGGATACAACTGATCAGGTCCCAGGGGTTAGTTCACCTTTATGTGTTTTAAAATGTCCAACACCTCCTTGTAATATAGACACTTTTCAAGGTATCATTGCATATTTCTTCATTCTCTCGCTCTTGTAACCTCCTCCACATTAAATACTGAGGAGAAATACTTGTTTAGTATCCCTCAAATTTGTTGTGGTTCCATAAATAGGTAGCCTTACTGACCTTTAAGGGGCCCTATTGTCTCCCTAGTTAATCTTTTGCCATTGAAGGATTTGTAGAATTTGTTCAATGCCTCATTAACCCAATTTCTAAAGCAATCTCTTGTCCACATTTTCCTGGCCCGATTTCCCGATTGATGATACACTTGCTGCCCTTGTACACCTCTCGGGATTCACTTGATCTCAGCTCTGTTTACCTGACATATGCCTCCTTCCTTACCTTGACCATAACATCAATATATCTAGCCATCCAGCACTCCCTGCACCCACCAGCCTTGCCCATCACACTAATAGGAACACGTTTGCTCTGGACCCTCTGAAACCAAGTTTTGATGGTCTTGCATTTACCAACCATCCCTTTACCTGTGAATAGGGTATTCCAATCAGCCATTCACAGGGCTCGCCTAACACTTTCAAAATTGGCCTTGTTCAAAGTTAGAACTTTAATGTTGACATCAGGTATTTCCGATTCCATAATTAATTTAAAACTAATATTTATGCATAACAAACTTGAAAGTTAAATAAACACTTCCTGTGCCTCTATAAAGGGCTCGAGAGACTGAATAGGCTCATCCTGTCCCTCTGTATTACACTGGAATGCTGTCCCTCTGTAATAGACCCAAGAGGCTTAATGGCCTCCTCCAGTTCTTCTAAACACACTCGAGAGGCTGCATGGCCTCCTCCTGTCCCTGTGTAACAGATCCGAGACACAGCAACCTCTGGATTACGAGCAGCCGGTAAACTGTATCTAATGGAGACCCATTCCTTTTCAGTTACAGAAACACAAACAACACAATGTACTCCAGGTGCCCTCTCAGTGACACCTCATACAGCTGCAGTGACAAATCTCTTTGTTTTGAATGATTCTGTTGGCAAAATGTGCCAATATTCCAACTTGCCACCTTTTCAAGTAGCAACAGGTTAATATGGGCTGAATGGCCTTCTCCTATCCCTCTGTAAGGGGCCCATAGGGACAGAATTGCTTTGGCCTGTTACTGAGCAGCAGTCGCAATGCTCTGTCTCAAGGTTATGAAAGAATTTGAAAACAGGACATTAAAACCAGGAGTAGCCTCACACTGGTCAATAAGTACCGTACTTTGTTTCAGGTATCTAGAAACTTGCCCACCAGACGTTTTTTTTTACGCAGCAGATCTGTCATTTTATAACTGCCTATTTTCATAGAAAGATTTAAACATATATAGACCGCTGCAGTGTTCTGTTAATACTCTCATATACAAGGGGAAAAAAGGTTAAAAATATTGAAAGATTTATGGTACATCCCTCAGCAACCTTATCCATTCCGTCCAAAACCAGTAAATGAAAAGTGATGTATTTGTTAACTGGGCCTGTTTGTTCAGTGACTGTGATTAATGCCAATCTCCATGGATTCTAATTATCTCAGTGGAAGCTTTCCATCTTTTAATGATAAATGGGCTCCGTTCAATGTGTCAACCCATAACATGAGCGGGAGCATCACTGACAACACTGATAGGGATTAGCAGATCCAGAGAGAGGTTGAGGAGAGATCAGAATCAGAGAACATTAGACTGAAATATTCCAACAATGGATCAGAATCTGAGAACATTAGACAGGAATATTCCAACAATATACAGGAGCTTATCCGATTATGTTTGGTATCTTTCTGAATTTGATTGGATGTCATTATCATTGCGGATCTATTTCGCTCTTCTCATTATTCAATACTTTTATTATCCCTTCCTGGCTATCGTTGGTGTTCCTGGTTAGTGTCACTATCCAGATTTTGTTTTCTATAAACCAGTCATGAGTTTATTATTGTTATTTCATATTGTCTACACTTCCTGCCACTATTATTGTTCCTGTTGAATCTCTCCATCCAGATATTCACTCTACAGACCACTACGAACTACATTAATGAAGGTGTTCAATTACTGTCTCGCTCTCTGTTCTGGTTGTGTTACTCATGGGTCTCTATGTTGATCTATTCAATTTCAGGGGAGAACCAAATGCATTGTCTCATTGCCTTTACTGTTAAGAGCATGGAGGTCACTGTCTACTGTTCTGGTTACAAACTCCACTTCCTTCCACTGTTTCCATCCCATTCCTGGCCAATATCTGCAGCTGGAGCAGTCAGGTCACAACTGTGGGAGATCCCTTTGACTATGAGCTGATTCTTGACACCATACCCTGAACATTTCTAAATTGAAATACTCACCACTCCAGAATATATCTCACTGGTTTATTCCATCTGTTGTTTGAACCTTGAGCTATGAAATACAGTCTTAATGAAGTCAATAATCTGCTGCTGACACTCCGGGCTTCAAACCTGCTGAAGCAAATCTGATTCAACCTCACACCAAACTCCCATCCATCTGTCATTCATGTGCACGCCGATGTATATTGCTGTTGTGTCTGGCAATGCCTTTATTTTAACACTCTCAAACACTTTATCTTATCTGTCCATGAAACTTCTCTCACTCTCTCTACTGATTAACAAAAAGCTTGCCTGTTGTTCGTATTTAAAATAATTTCCTCCATGTGCGTACCTTCTCAAACAATGAGTTTTGCACTCAACCACACCAATCGCGTGCACACACACACACTCTCTCAGTCTCTGATGAACACACACACACACACACTCAGTCTCTGATGAACACACACACACACACACGCAGATTGAGCAAACTTTCCCAGTGTAAGCAGTAAATCTGTTGCGAGTATAGTTAGCATATGATAGTAAAGTTTGCAATACTCTCATGCTGTGCAGATAGTGCAGTTTACTGAGCAACACACTAGCATGGCCTGCACAGCTCTCCATGCTGGGCTGTCATCTTGTCCCAGTTTATGTTGTTTGTGGTGTTCTGTGAAGCAGATTGAGAACTTGATGTAACAACCATT